>NC_045711.1:36041431-36649892 GCF_009834535.1 Camelus ferus
GGGAAGAGCTCTGGACTTGGAAACCTCTGGAAGCTCGTGGGTGAGTCAGGCAGCCCCTCTCACTCTGAGACGTGGGGATGAAACACACGCCCCCTGTGACCGTGAAGGTTAAAGTGAGATGATGACCATGAACGTGCCCGAGGCAGGGCCTGGCTCACACACGGCGCACTGAAACACACGGCCCCAGTGTCTCGGCCTGTGAATTGGAACTCCTTGATCCAAGGCTCCTGTTGGCCTCCCGACCTGGAAGCGAGCTGCCTGTCGGGGGTCAGGGCAGCCAGGAGGGTCCGCAGCCAGCCCAGGTGGGGGGGTGGGGGATGAGGGTGGGAAAGCTTACATCGCGGTGTAGTTTTTATTTCATACAAGATGTCGGCTGAAGAACCGCTTTTTTGTTTCCTAGGAACTGGAAAATACTGCAACGCCTGGCATTCACCCGTTTGCTCCCTATTGAATGGTTGGTCTTTTATAGTAACTTCCAGAGCTCTTTATGTAGTAGAAAGATAAGTACTTTTTCTGTGGTTTGGGTTGCAAATTTATCCTTACTCTACTTGTTTGTCATCAATCGCCCGTAACTGATGTGACACGGCGGGGGTGGAGACAAGGCCAGGCCAGAAGCGTTCCTGCCCTCAGGGTGCGTCCAACCGGATGGGACTGGAACACGTGTTGAAGTGGCCAGAACAGCAGGCAGGACACAGGAGAGACCAGAGAGAGAGAGAGGAGCACTTGGGGTATTGGACCACAGCAACCCCCTCCTCAGGGAAACCAAATGAGTGGGTGTCAGACGGCCTGATACACCACAGATCTGAACAGAGATCGTGGGACGACGAGAGGCCTTCAGAGTCATGTCAGGCGCAGGCTAAGCACATTAGATATCGTGTCATTTGACCCTCATTTTCCGTTCGTTTCAACAATATTGACAAGTGCCAAGGACAGACGTACCGAGCACTGTCCTGGGTGCTGAGGATAGAACAGCAATCAACTCTGTACCATCAAGGTGAAAGGCAATGCAGGCCATGCCGTCTGCATATTTGCGAATTTACGGCTAGATCTAGGTGTCCGTACGTCTGTATCTGCATGCATATCTGTGTCATGTGGCAACCATGGGTGTCAATAACGACTTGGCAGCCGGCAGAAAAATAAAACCAGGTAAAGTGGGGTGTGAAACAGGAATGCTAAGTGGGGGGTAGGTGGAGGTAATTCACAGCACTGTAAGATGGAATTACCTCTCTGTTACAGCCAAGAAGTGACTTTCCCCAGAGCGCACGTATTAAGTCATTCCCGTGGGCTCGCATTCCCACGTGTAGCTTCACAAGTCCCCTGATCTGAGCGGCACTGTCATTCTCCCCATTCCCCCAGTTTAAAGAAACGGAGGCCCCGTGTAGTTAGCAGGCCGCTCCAATGCAAACCCTGACTGTGCTCCGTTCAGCTGCGTGACCTCTGGCAAGCCGCTCAGCCTCTCGGCACGTCAGTCTACAACAGTGCTTTCCACTAGAAATACGTGAGTCACGTGTGGAAATTTAAATTTTCTTAGACACAGGAGAAAAATACAGAGACAGGTGGAATTCAGTTTCGTTGTTTATTAACTGAGGATATCTAAACTATGACTTCAATCTGTGATTAATATAAAAATTACTGAGATATTTTGGAGTTTGAATCCTAATTCTTCGAAATCCCATACGTAGTTTTCACTTACAGCACATCTCGAGGAGGACGGACCACGATTCCAGTGCTCCCTGGCTACAGGCGGCCGGTAGCTGAGACGGCTCAGGGCAGCAGAATGGGGAGGAGAAAAACCAAGCGGGGACTAGAGTGGAGGGAGAGAGAGGGAGACACTTGCCTTGGCCAAAAAGTTTAAGGGAGCCCCCAAAAGCCCAGTATCAACATAAACAGCTCGATCATCTGATACACAAGATAGATGAGTTGTGCTAAAATATGATTTATCTTGATTACTGAAGAGTGTTTTTTGGCTGGCACTCCCTTCAGTGTTCCCCCCCCAAGGCAAGTTCCTCACTGGCCTCACCCTAGTCCTGGCCCCGGATGATGGTGATGATGACGATGACGACGACGACGACGACGACGATAACCACCTCATGGAGCCATGAGGGAATTAAATGAGCTAATACAGGTAGGGTGGTCCGCGCAGGGGTGGGCACTGGGAGGGGCTCAGGCAGCACCTGGCATCAGGCCGTGTGTGTTGCAGGGTGAAATGACCGACTGGGTTTCAGTCTTACCTCCATGATACCTGCTGGCATTTCCGAGATCAAATGAAAGAAATAGAAACTCCCCAACTAAAGTGAAGTTCTGTTGGGAAGGAGGCTGGGAAAGGTAAATGCTGACTGCGGGAGCCAGCAGCCTTTGGCACAGAGAAACTGTGCCGCTGGGAAGCTTTATCCCCACTTGGCCAGAGGCCCGGTTGCATTGACTGGTCTGGATGCCCAGTGCATCCCTGGCAGTTGTCTCCTCTCTGGTGTCCTGCCACCCTGGCCACATCTTCCCTCTTCACCCCTGGATCGGGCCAGTCCCCTCCTCCTCATTGCTTCTTTGATTCAGTCTGTTCTGTGCAGCTTGTATTCACTCAACAAACGCGTGCTGTGCGCCTATTGCTACAGGCCGCGCACTGGGCTAGAGCTGGGATCCAGAGATAAGTGCCGACGAGGGTCACCGCCGTCAGTGATGTCAGATTTCAGTGGAGACGATAAAGAATTGACCTAAAGGGTGGTGAATGGGGTACTTGAAATGAATGACGGGGTGGGATGAACTATATACGAGGGCGGCTAATCAGACTGGGGGTGGGGTGCGGAAGAGCTCTTAAGGAAGGCTTCCTGGAGGAAGTGACAGCCCAGCGGAGCCCAGAGGATCTGCGTAAGAAGTGGCTAGGTAAGGAGAAGGTGTAGGCACACGAAGTCTCAGGCAGAGGGAGCTTTCTGTACGAAGCCCAGGATATGGTCCATTGGTAGAAGCACCGAAAGACGCAGGTGCCGGGCTTGGAGAGAATCCCTCCAGCTGCCCTGTCTGGCCCTTGCCCATCCGCCTGCCGCCTCGCAAAGAGGTTACCCTGCCGGCTCCGGGAAGCCCCGCTCCAGACGTCCCGCTCCCCGGACTCAGGCTGAGCCCCTCTTCCGACCACACGGAGCTCGTCTTTCCGCCGGCGGAGGCCTACTTAACACATTGCAGTCTGGGCGCTTCTAGCGAATATGTCTTGGGACCTTGTCTTCGGGAAACCTCTCGGGCAGCAGGTCCTTCCACAGGCCCCTTGGCCGCCCTGTATCCTCCTCTCCAGTTCTGCCTGTCTTTTCTCTCCGTTTGTATCAAAGAGGAGCACCCCCTCAAGCCCAGCCGCTTCAGCTCTGGGCGCCCAGGGGCGGTCCCGAGGGGGGAAGTCGGCCCTCGTAGCCACGCCTCCTCGGGCGGGAAAGGGCGGACCATGCAAATTAGAGATGGCGCTTCAGCCCGAGAAGGACGAAGCCGCAAAAATATACACAATTTCTCTATTACAATTTAGGGATAAAAAAGCTGCAGAAGGCTCTAGTGCAGTGATACCCACAGTACAGTCAAGGAGGCACAGGAATTGAGGCCTCGAGTGAGCAGGAGAGGCATCACCGTGAGTTGAACATGGATGCAGGGAGGACGGTAGGGGCGAGGGCAACTCGCTAGGTATCGCTTCTCGGCCTTTTGGCTAAGATCAAGTGTAGTATCTGTTCTTATCAGTTTAATATCTGATACGTCCTCTATCCGAGGACAACATATTAATGGATTTTTGGAGCAGGGAGTTGGAATAGGAGCTTGCTCCGTCCACTCCACGCATCGACCTGGTATTGCAGTACTTCCAGGAACGGTGCACCCCACCCGGGGAAACAACTGAGTGACATAATGGTAGACTGCGACCTGGCTACTGGCTTATCCAGCCTACAGCTTAGTTGTTCTCGGTTGTTCTCGGCTGCTTTTTTTTCCAGCTAACGGCTGTTGTGGGTTTTTTTCGGCGTGCTCGTTTTTCGTCGCCACCTTTTTCTGTGAAGGCGTGCAGGCTCGCAGACACAGTTTTTCCGCAGCTCGGCGGGTCGCTTCGCGGAAGAACGACCCTAGCTGGCAGCCCCCGGGCAGGGCCACGATAGCCCCCCGGGGGTAAGCCCCATGGGGTCTCAGCTTTCTTGGCTGGGAGGCAGGAGAAGAGAAAGCATGGCCTGGGGGAGGGGGACATAAGGCAGGGTAAGAAGGTTTGAGCAAGGTTAGGATTGTTAGGATTGGACAATTGGAATAGGGTTCCGTGGGCCTTGGGCTATATATTACATGGGGCTGTTCTCTAGCAGTCAGATAGCAAAGCTCAGGGGACTGACTAGCTGGAGTGTGAGCGTACATAGAGGGGGCAGTTGCAGATACGCGTGCTACAAGGTTGGTTTGCCCATGACAGCAGGCTCCCAAGGCAAGTCGGTTGCATCTCTAGGAATTAGCTAGTCCTGGGAGGGGCAGTCTCTTCCAGGCCAGCAGGCCCGCAAGATGTCAAGCATTCAACGTATAGAAAAATTTAAAACATGATTCATACACAGTGGGTGATCATCCTATTTGAACTTTTCAATCTAGGGATTTCCTCGGGGTAGAGGGTGGAAAGGAAAAGAGGGTGCTTGTAGAAGTTTTCGACTCGAAAAGAGAGTGGAGGCATACACCTCTCCTCCCATGGCATCCGCCCCACCCCCACCCCTAGACACACACGAGATCAGATTCCAGGGAATGGTATGAATTAGGGTTTATTCATTCAAGAAATAATGTATGGAGTGGCTACCGTGTGCTAAGACCCAGTGACAGGTGCACAGGTATAAAAAAAGACAGGCCCTGCTCTGAGAAAGTTGATAGTCTCCCTTGGAGAAAACAGAGCAATAATTCATTATGAGTGCGCATGTGCACATGACTTTCCTAATCTGAAATTCCTAAAATCCCTTCCGGTCAGTTCAGGAATTGACCACACTCACGGTTCAGCAAAATACACCCTCAGTTGTTGCAAGGCATTAGTTTCTTTGTATCCTGCTTGTTGAGAACATTCACGTCATTTGATGCAGAGATATTAACGTGCTTGATTGTAACTAGAGTGTTTCATAGAAACAGTCCGTATTTCTAAAATCTGAAAAATTCTGAAATCCGAAACCTATCTGTCCCTAAGGATCCAGCATGGGGGTTGGGAGGAAAAAACAAACAAAACAAACAAAACAAAACAAAACAAAACAAAACAAAACCCACAACACCTTAGAGTGCCTGAAGCCAAGGAAGGACAGGCATTCAGGAAGGGCGCTTCAGCATCTAGGGGATGAGAGGTCAGAGGGGATCCCAAAAGGAATGTCCAGGGGACAGTTGGAGAAGGGGGCGGCGGCAGCAGCCATCCTATGATGGACTTGACATGTCGGGACGGAGCCTGAGCAGGAGGAGGAGAGGCAGTGGACACGCAACGTACACGATGACTCCACCAGCACGTATAGCTGGTCCCCCCGGGTCTGGCACGATGGGCACATGAGCAGAGGGCCACTGTGGCAGCAAAGGTGTCCAGAATGGGCCCTCAGTCCTGAACTCAGAGAGGCACTAGGCCTGGCCCTTTCTAGGGTTGGGGCATGGGGGGATTCGGGGCTCCTCTAGCCGCCATCTTTGTTCAGAACCTCCCTCTAACTGGCCAAGCCCATCCTTGCTTCCTCCCTTCCTCGACTTTTTCAAAGCATTAAGCACCCCCCACCCCCCACCCCCATCAACCTCCTGCACTCTTCACTGGGTCTCAGCGACTTCCAGGATGACCCAACTCCATGTTATGACCCAGACTCCAAAAGTCAACTGTTTGCAAAGCACTGATCACTTTGCCTATACAAAATACATGTCTGCACAGGTCAAAAAAGGTGAATGAAACTGGGGGAAAATATTTGCAGATGTATCACAGGCAGGGTTTATCTCAGTATTCTATAATGAAATCTGAGAATGTGATCAGAAGAAACCAAACCACTCAGTAAAACATGGACAAAGATCACACAGTCCACGGGAAAGATAATAAATTACGGTTTTTCACATACAAAAAGATGTGCCACCTACCTATAAAGAAAGAAATGCATATTTAAATGGCACTGAGGTATAATTCATAACCTGTGAGTTTGGCAGCGATTCCCAAATAGCTGGGAAACCATAAAGTGACCACTGAGGAACATGCAACCAAGCAGAGAGGTCTTGTACTGGGGATGCCTGAAGGGCGGTCATCATATCCACCCACACCCTGGGGCTGGGCGAGCTGGTTGATACTGTGGATGGAAACAATCAATAAGCTAATCTATAAGAAGAACAGAGGAGAGTTTTGTTAGAGCCAAACTGAGATCTACAGTCTGGGAGGGGGAGGCAGCCCCTCAAGCTCTGATGAGCTGCTCCAGAGAAGCACGGTGGTGTTCCGCACAGTTTTCTGTCTTGTCCCAGCAAAGAGCATAAACCATGACAGGGATACATTCCTTTGAGGTTTCCAAAAAAGACAGATCAGCATGGGCACAGGGAGCCAGTCTGGCCTTGGCGCCTGGGACGGGAGCCTCATCGTCGCAGAAGTCCTAGCATTGACATCTCGGGAAGGGAGGTCTCTGTCTCTCTCTTCAAAACCGACATTCTTTAGTTCTGGACAATGCACCCTTGTCTTCCGTGGTTAGAGGAAAGCAACGATGTACTTTTGCTAGGCCTCAAGACAGGCTGTTCAAGATAGCACAAAGGTCACACCAAGTCATGTATAAGCCAGAACCACCTCCCCATGTCATCTTCTTTAATCCTTCTCCATCGACTCCGACTCCTGCATTTCACAAGTATATCGGTGCCGGGCACTGATCTAAGTGGTGGAAAACGCAGTCCAAGCGGGAATCTTCCCAGTAGCTGAGGTGGGGGCAGGGTAGGGTCGGAGAGTCGGAGAGTGGGGGAGGCAGGGTTACAGCCAAAGCAAAGCACCTATATAAACATGTCGGGTCTGCCGCAGCTACCTAGAAACTCCAGACCAGGTTGGGGCACCGAGGGGCGCCTCCGGTGAGGGTGGGGAGGGAAGTTGCTCAAAACAGGCCCCGTTAGGTTTTCTTAGGGCCGGGGTTCCCGCGAGGAGATGAAGGTTCAGAGAACTATCTGGCCAAAACGCTGTTTCTCCCCAGTGTTTGCTAGTGGAGGGCTGACTCCTGCTGGGCATGTCCACAGAGGGCCTCAGAGCTAATCTGTCGGGAGGGTGGGTAGGGTTCCGGGAGAACACGTAAAAGAGAAAAGCCAGGCGGGCAGAGAGTCCGGGAGTCAAGAGCCAAGGCAGGGTGAGGCAGGAACCTGACCCCAGATGCCACCTGCCCTTACGGGAGCCGTCGTGCTACAGGCCTGGCGCCAGCAAACCCGTGTGTGTGCCACCAGCAGCCCTTCTCCCCTCCAAGGTCGACTTCCTGTTCTCACGGTTTCCCTCCTGTGGAATCCCATCAGTTAGCGGGGCCTCTGCTCCAGACCAGGGCTTTGTCTTGAGGCAGGGTGATCAGTCCTGCAGGTCAACAGCCTACTAGCTGTGTGACTCTGGACAAGTGTCTCCACCTCTCTGGGCTTGGCGATCACGTCTGTGAAATGAGGATGGTAACAGCGTCAAACCGCTCTAGGGTCTCCAGGATCCAAGTGGGTTCAAACCTATCAAACAAAGAATGCAGCGCAGTGCCTGGCACGTGACTGTCGAGCCTTCAGGGTTCCTTTCCCTCGTTTCCCACAGACTGGACAGAACTGATGAGACATTAGGGCAAGGGCCGACTGTGCTAGTGTCCCAGTCCCTACAGCTCACACTACAGGCTTTGCGGAGAACCGAGGAAAGACTGTCCACCCTCGTGGCGATCCCGCAGTCTCAGTTAAGGAGCTTGGGGAGGAGGGCGGAGCGGAGACAGGTGCACAGTCACGACGGTTCCTGCCCAAGGGCCGGGCCTTGCCAGGCGGTCCACGGCGGACACTGCTCTCCCGGATGCACAGCTACGTCTCCGCGACTCGCTTCGGGACTCGCTTCGGGACTCACTTCGGGAGCCCGCGGGCGGCTCTCGGCCCGCAACTCCTTCCACCAACCGGCTCCCGCCGCCCAACGGCAACCCACTGCCTTCCGCCAGGAGTTGGTGGGGTGCAGCGTGCGCGGGGCCGGACGGCGGTGTGGACACGCCCCTGGGGCGGGGGAGGGCGGGGCATGCAAATAGCGAGTCTTCCTCTGGGGAAGGTTGGGGGGTCCCAGGAGCAAAAAAGGGATGTGAAAATTGACCAGGAGTGCGGGAGACAACTGGAGCTTCACAGGTCTGGAGTTACACAGGATAGTGAGCCAGGAATGTCGACCGAGGGTTAGGGTGCTCACCGTGAGTTGCATGGAGATGCAGGGAGGACGGTGGCGGCGAGGGCAACTCGCTAGGTATCGCTTCTCGGCCTTTTGGCTAAGATCAAGTGTAGTATCTGTTCTTATCAGTTTAATATCTGATACGTCCTCTATCCGAGGACAATATATTAAATGGATTTTTGGAGCAGGGAGTTGGAATAGGAGCTTGCTCCGTCCACTCCACGCATCGACCTGGTATTGCAGTACTTCCAGGAACGGTGCATCCCCGTCTCGGGGACATAATAACGGTAATGCCAAAAGCAGACTTGCCGTAGGAACTCTTCTGGTAGTTCTTCGAGCTTTTCCCTTTGTTTTTTTGTCGTAGTAGCGAGCCGGCTGCAGCAACAAGCTGTTTGTCGAAAGTACCTCACGACGTGGACTCTTGTCTTAAGGTCGGCTTATGAGCAGTTTCTCAGCCGCCTTCCGAGTCTCCCAGTAGAAACGGCGGTATCCACGTAGTTTGATAGCTTTGAAGTGCTTGGGTGTCTTTTCGTGTTCAGTGGCGGGAGAAAGCACTGCTCTGAGCCGGGCCCAGGCGGAGTTTCAGAGACCCGCGTGCGAGGCGGGAGGTTTGCGGCAGTGCCACGGCAGGAGCACAGCTCAGGGCTTGAAGTGCTGGAGGTGAGCACAAAAGACGAGCTTTTTCTCCACGGGCGCTCTACCTGCTCACAGTCACATGTCTGCTGACGCTAATGTGCGAAGCCATCAGGACCAGTCTCTTCTTGCTCCATCCTCGTTTCTCTCTCAGCCTCCCAACCTCCTCCTCCCGAACCTCCTGAAACTCAGTGACCTGTCAAAGCTGCAGTATTTGCTGCCTCTTTTTTTTTTTTTTTTTTTTGGATTGAAGTGTATAGTTGACTTACAATGTTGTGTTAGTTTCAGGTGTACAGCAAAGTGATTCTGTATTATATACATTACATACATTGATTCTTTTCCATTATAGGTTATTTTACAAGATATTGACTATAGTTCCCTGTGTTATATAGATGCTATACAGGAGGCCCTTGTTGTTATTTTAGGTACAGGAGTGTGTGTCTGGTAAGTACTTTTTTTTTTTAGATTCCACATGTAAGTGATATATGATATTTGTCTTTGTCTGACTTACTTCACTTAATATGATAATCTCTAGGTCCATCTATGTTGCTGCAAATGACATTATCTCACTATTTTAAAGCTGAGTGATATTCCGTTGTGTATGTGTATTGTGTATACACACACACACACACACACACACACACACACACACACACACACACCCACACCCACACACACCCACATCTTCTTTATCCATTCATCTGTTGATGGACATTTAGGCTGCTTCTGTGTCTTGGCTATTGCAAATAGTGCTGCTATGAATATTGGGGTGCATGTATCTTTTCGAATTAGAGTTTTCCCCGGATAGGCAGAGGAGCGGAATTGCTGGATCATGTGGTAAGTCTATTTTTAGCTTTTAAAGGAACCTCCTTACTGTTCTCCATAGGAGCTACATCGATTTACATTCCCACCGACAGTGTAGGAGGGTTCCTTCTTCTCCACACCCTCTCAGGCATTTATTTGTAGACTTTTTAATGATGGCCATTCTGGCCAGTGTGAAGTGACAGCCCATTTGTTAAGTGTTTTCTTGACATGCCTGCTTTACTGACTCGACCTCTGCCCCTGAGGTTGACCCTGCCGGCGGAAAATTTAATGAAGATCAGTTTCTGGTAGAAACATCCTACCCAAGTAGGATGCCCATGTCGTTAAGTTGAGCACCGCCTCCAATTTTAGGTGATTGAAATCGGATTCCTTCAGGTAGCCCTCAAACCGGCTCTGCCAGGACCCCTGCCTTCCAGAAGGAATTACAGGTAACTGAGATCATACCTGCAAGGGTCTTCTCTGATAGGGAAGGAAAATTTGTTCTACTTACCTATCTATCTATCTATCTATCTATCTATCTATCTATCTATCTATCTATCTGTGTACCTTGGCGGCGGGGGGGTGGGGGTGGGGGTGGGGGGGATGGGGGGTGGTTGGGGACGGGCCGGGGGCGAGGCTGGTTGAAATCGTCCAGGTGTCCCAGCACCACTGGGCAGCAACGGCCCCAGAATCTCTCGGGTGGGGCCGGAGGCTCGGCGTACTTCTCAACTCTCCAAGTGTTTCTGCTGCACCTGTGGCGCCCAGCAGCACTGCTTAGAGCGTCCAGTGAAAACGCCGGCCGCAGGCCCCCTTGTTCTGCCATACTGACTTTTCCGTGACAGTGAAAGTGTTTGCTGTGCTCCTGCCAATCCAGTCATGAATCGGTGTCGGACAGTCCCAGGCTGGCTTTGCGTTTAGCACACAGTAGACACTCAGTGAAGAGTGGATGGACAAGGAACTACTGAATTCCCAGTTGTGTCACAGACATGCGGCCACCCAGTCTAGTGGGGAGGCCCACGGACCCACACTGGAATATGTTGAGGGCAAGTCCCATAGCTTCCACGTTGTGTGGCCCTCCCCACCCACCCCAGGTTTGTTTTGCGAGTCGGGACTGATGACACCCCCCCCCCCAACACACACAGACCCACCTGCACCAAGGGGGTGTGAAAAGCTTTATAACTCACGAAATGAGGCTTTCCAGCGACGGCAGGGTGGCTCCCCCAGCAAGTTTGAAAATGGCCTGAGAGGGAGGGAAGGAGGCCAGGTTGGCGGTGAGCAGAGGGGCCAGGGTGAGGCTTTTCCCATCAGCTGGCTCAGACATAGCAAGGCGTGAGGAAGAAGGAGTGGCGAGGCTTAAAAGCTGTCAACAGCCCAGCCTCAAAACAGGGTCAGACTCTCCACCACACCCTGCAAGCTGCTTTCCCCTCTAGGAGATGTGGGTGGAAAGCCTCCTTCGACGGGCGCCGAACAGAGGGTCTCGGGACCTTCTGTGAGCCTGCCTTCCACGGTGGACATTCCACAAACGCCCATCGGGTCAGAGTCTGTCGGCCCACCAACAGAGTCTCGGCTTCTGCACACAAAGGTTTCCTGGGCCGAACTGCCTCGGTCTGATCTAAGGAGGGCTCCGGCCAGAGCTGAGGTAGGGGTGGGGTGGGGGGTTGGGGGGTGGGTTGCGGGTTCTCCGAGAGAAGCTGAACAAGCTGGCCGAGTCTGAGATATGGATGAGCCTGTGAGGGGATGGACTTGAGGGTTGGGGGACGATTATAGTGGGAAAGAGCCCACCAGAAGCAAGTGTTCCCTGGAGCAGTTTTGAGGCCCTCCAGTGGCTGGGCAGGTCAGCGGTGTGCAGACCAGTCCCCTCCATTCCCCCAGATCCCCCCCTTGCTTAGCCCTCTGTATTTTTGTCCATGCTCTTGCCTCAGGCTCCAAGGCCCAGGTTCCCCGCTTGTATCAACATGCTTCCCCTCTCCCCCAAGTCCTGACTTGTCCTATAAGCCCTCCCGAAGGTCAGGAAGGCCCTCCTGGTTTAGCCGCCTTCGTGTTCCGTCCCACCTTCTCATGTATTGGGTATGTACCGCCCGCTCTCGGCGGGGACCCAGAGCCAAGTGGGAGAGGCCTGGCGCCTCAAGGGAGTCACCGCCTGTGGGAGGCACGCCCATGTGTTCATCCTCATCAAACCTGGTGTCCTGGTGACTTGGCCCTGGCTGGACGCTCCCCGGGGACAGGAGCGTGTCTGTTCCATCTCTACTCCCGGGACTAAGCACAGGCCCTGGCGGCTTGAGTCATAGGTGATCGATGACCATTGGTTAAGCTGGAACAGGTAGTGAAGTCAGGAGGCCGAGAGTCTGCTGCGATTGGACCCCGGACCCCAGCTGGGACGCTGGCAGCTGTGTCCTCCCGGGCAAACACATTTCCCCAGGGTAAAGGCAGGAGCTTTTTCACCCGGTCTCCTGGTCGGGCAGAGAGTCTGTCCACTGTGTAGTGCCCGTCACTTCCGGAACCCGCATCCGTTCTCAGGAGAAGGCTCATCCCTATAGGTGACCCCCCACTTGACCGAGGTCGCCTAGGGGGCAGCAGTCTGATCACTGTGACCTCTCAGTGCTGGGCTCCGTCTGATAGGTGCACCAACCATCGTCTGCATGCGTGGGTGAGTCCCTGGCGTCAGAATCAAAGGTGGTTAGGTCAGTGTGTTCTGCTTCTTCTCAAAGAAAACTTCAGGATTATGACCCAGAAATGTGCATGTGACGCTGGTGAGGAGTAAAGGTGGCTTCTCGAATTTGCGAAGGAAACATTCACGCATGTACTCTGTGCTCCAGAGTAAGCACCACACGACTCAAAGGTTCAGATGGATGTTGAGAAGAAGAAAAAGAAGACCTTGAGGAAGATTTAGGAAATTACCTTATAAGTCCTTTCTAAAGTTGACTCAGAATCTGAAAGACAGTTTTAAATCGATCACCCTGACCATTTTTATAAAGAGGACTTTGAATGGAACCTTAAGCAAATGGAGTCAACACCTTAAGCAAAGCCAAAAGACAGATATCCAACAGGAGAACATAGTCACCGCCTACATTACAGACGAAGGGCCAGCCCCCTTCATGTGGAGATGGCAGATACAGGCCCTTAGGACCAAGGCCAACCAAAAACCCTGTAAGAAAAGGGCCGCCGTCTCCGCCCGAATGAGAGAGTTCGTTCACAGAGAGAACAGAAACGCGGCTCTGAAGCACAGGAGAGGACGCTCAGAGGACTAGAAAACTGCAAATCCACCCTACGCTGCGGTACCATTTTCACTTCTGGGATCAGCCCCTCGTCCCCCTGCCCCTACCATTACACAAAAAAAGCATTCCCAACTTTGATGCCACGCGGGGCTGCTGGCGAGGCTGCGGAAAGAGGCGCTGCCCGAGAACACCTGCCCTACTCTTCCAGTCACCGCCCCTGATCTCTCGAAATTCCAGGCTTCTTGCACTGAGGGTGACCGAGACCGCGACGGCCGCGCACCACCGTGAGAGCGCAGTGGCACCCGGCGGGCCTCCGCAGAGCGCGGTGCCGGGGGACCCGGGGCGAATCGCAGGCCCTTGGGGCACGTCGATTCGAGCGAACTCCGCGGGCGTAAATCGCGCTGAGGAAACGGAGATGCCAAGTTTTTGATTTGCGACGGGCGATGCTCCATTCCAGGGACTATATTCCAGGACATCCTTTCTCAGTACATTCTCCACATTCTCCTCCTCCTCCTCATGGGGGGGGGGGGGGGGGGGGGGGCGGGGCGGGGGAGGTAATTAAGTTTACTCATTTGTTTTAGTTTTAGAGGAGGTGCTGGGGATTGAACCCAGGACCTTGTGTATGCTAAGCATGCGCTCTACCGCTTGAACTATATCCTCCCCCCAGGACATCCCTTCTCAGGACGAAACCACCCGGGGACCCGAACCGTCGGGCAGTAACGGGCAGAAGAACACGGACGCAAGCAGAGCAGAGAGGTCCTGGGCAAGGAGAGGCGAAGGGGTGTGGTGGTGGCTGAAGAGCCGTCCTAATCGTGACGTGTCGGGCACTGGCTGAGCGTGTAGGAGGCACGCTCCTTGAACGGTTGTTGAATGTGCAATACGTGCGGGGGAAAGAACGGTGGGCAAAATCAAGTTCTTGATTTCTGGGGTTCCAACGGTGAGAGCTGCTACCGTGTCAGCGCTTCCTTCGCAGTCCGGGGCGGCCGCCCCTCCTCTCCGGTCTTCGGCTGCAAGTGCTTCCAGGGCGGGGAGGCGGGCTCCGGATGGGGTCCTGGCTCCCGATGGGGTCCTGGCTCCCGGCTCCCGGAGGCGGTCCGGAGGGTGGAGTCAGGCGGCTGTAGCCGCAACTCCTCGGAAGGCAGAAGGCGGGGCATGCAGATTAGACAGTGGCTGTTGGGCGCGGGAACGACGGAACAATAAGGGATATAGGGTTTCTCGTTAAAAATGTAGAGAACAAAAACAAAATCTGCTCAAGAGTCTAGTGGCAGCGGTGTGGACGACGCAAAAGGAATGAGACAGTGTGGGTTAGAATGCTCACCGTGACTTAAATGTGGGTGCAGGGGGGACGGTAGCGGCGAGGGCCAACCGATCGGTATCGCTTCTCGGCCTTTTGGCTAAGATCAAGTGTAGTATCTGTTCTTATCAGTTTAATATCTGATACGTCCTCTATCCGAGGACAATATATTAAATGGATTTTTGGAGCAGGGAGTTGGAATAGGAGCTTGCTCCGTCCACTCCACGCATCGACCTGGTATTGCAGTACTTCCAGGAACGGTGCACCCCTCCGGGGGAGCAATTGTCGTCCGAATGATAGTTTGAGCTTTTTTTCCTACTTGCTTTCTCACGGTTTTATGCGGCTGTTTCGGCTTTTCAGGAGGGAATGGTGGCAGAAAGGAGTGAAGTCCGTACGGAGTATACAGCCCGTCAGGCCTTTTTTTTTTCTCCCCCAGCCGGCTGTAGTAAGTAGCCTGACTTCAGTGATAGTCCTCGGGTCCCTGCGATGACCGAGTGTGAGTCGAGAAAGGGGAAAACTCCTTAGGGAGAAGTGCCTGCTGTCTTCTTTCCCCCATTGGCCTTGGTGTGTGTGTGTGGTGTCTGTTTTAGAGGGTGTTTGGTTTTTTGTTTTTCCCGCTGCTGTATTCTCTTTCCGTGCCTCTCTGACTTAAGCTTCGGGGGTTCATAGCGGGAACGTGATTTGTTCCTTTAACAGAAGGAACAAAGCCTTTTGTTAGTTGAGGGAGGGAGGCTCCTCACGGAGAACCGCGGAAGTGACACGGCACCCTCCCTACGCGGGGGGGAGGGGGGAGAAGAGAGATCCACGGAATCTCCTAGCTAGCCTGGCCACGACCTTCCACTCAGTCTGGGCGCGGAGGACGTGGTTCGCCACGCAGGTCCGCACGGGGCTTGCGCTCGGGAACAATGTGTAAAAAACTAAGCAGGAGCTGTGGACAGCAGGCTTTCTGGACACAAACAGTGGGATGCCCCCCTCCCCCCACCCCCCCGTCTCGGAGGGAGGGTGTGTCTTTTTGCAGTAGTTCATTTGCTGACAAGTGGTGGTCTTTCAACCACCGCTAAAGTTATTCTCCCATTTTCAGCCGATAATGATTAGCTGTCCTCCAATTTCAACTGAATTCTGACAAGTATCTACCTGGAATAAGCATCAGATCCTGCAAGTTACAGGTTCTGAAGGCATCTCAGAATATTGCCCCCTTCATATGCCAATCAGAAGTTCAGGTTGTTACCCGTGCTTCTGACCCACTGACTGTTGTGGATATAGAATTTTGCCTGCCATACTAGTAAACAAATAATGTTGCCTGCCATCCCAGTTCTCTGTCAAGAATCAAACCACTGGCCACTGCATTGGCCCACTGAGGGTGCAGGGCCCACTTTTAGGATGGAGAAAAACAAATGTTTTCTGTGCTTCGGATACTGACCCCTAGGTAGTTCAATGCATATCTCGGGAATAATTTCAGTGAAACGTGATCCTTGCATCTTCCCATACAAAAGCACTATAATCATTAACCTGAGATGTCTCTTCTTTGTGATTAGCAGTAATCTGTTGATGTTTGACTAAATGTGGGGGGTTTTTTTCGCTTTGTTTTCCAGCAAAAACCTATCTTGGCTCTTCTCTTACCTCCTTGCAGCAGTTCTTCAGGGTTTGTCTCCCGGATTACACTCCTAAATAAGATCCCAGAATAAAACTTAACTTGCAACTTTTAGGTTGTGTATCTTTCTTTACAGTTTTGGCGACCTTGAAGAGGCCCAGAGCAGACCTCTCCTTTGCCTGAACTCAAGAAGGATCTGAAGCCTTAGAGCCAGCATAGGCCCCCTTTGCCTGCCTTCCTCCTTGAAGAAGAGTCCCGATAAATTTGGGTGAGTCTCTCCTCGGTCATGGATCTCCTGTTACTGGCTGTTGGTCCTAAGTTTATTTAGTGGTGAATAAACTGTGAGAAGTTTTTCTTTGAACTTAGTTTCAAGAGGAGGTACCTGGGTTACCCTAGTTGAAAAACACTACAACGATTTTGCTGAAAGACACTGAGGTTACCCCAGTTGAGACACTGGGAAGATTTTATGCATGTACATAATTTACACTTACAAGCAAACACTTAATTGGGAATTAAGTGAAACCTTGCCCTAAAAAATGGCCAAATTCGGGTTCTTTTGATATTACAAAATTAACTTTTCACATCTGTGGCTAGAGAAAGCCAGCTTGATGGCTTCAGAATTCAGACCTTAAGGGAACAAAAGCCCTTCTAGGAGACATTTCCATTACTTTTAAGTCCTGTGTCTATCTGTATATTTAACACCTTGGCCTTTACTTTCTTAGACTATTTTGGGCAATAAACTTTCTGGACTTTGTGGAGGCTAACATCCTTTGGCACTCTCGTGTGGGGATGCCTCGTGTCTTACTGGTTTGAGTATTAAGATAGTATTTCTCAATGGTTAGATGAAGGATCTTTTAAATTGGAGATACTTCTCAACTGGTAGATTCCGAGAGCTCTCATTATAAAATAGCTGATTTATTGGTACCTATGGAAAGACCAAGTTAGAAGGTGGATTTAAAAAATACGACTAACCCGAGGAACAGCCTGTTTAAAAAAAAATTGGGGGACGACTTCTCTGTAGTCTAGACTTCTACTCAATTGTATTACAGATACAAATAAAAACATTACATTAATCCTGTTAATTAAGCTGATTAAAAGGGAAATAACATGAGGGAGAAAGACAAGTGACTTCTCTCCTGGATCAGAAGACCCTAGGGCCAACTGGCACCAGCAGAGTAACAATAGGGAAGCCACATATTTAACCCAGACCACAATGACACGCAGGAAATTTTCCATTCTCTTCTGCAGTCTGAAGACAAACAGCCCAAGAAAACCTCCATTCTATACTACACACAGGGATACGATGATTTCAGAGCAGCAGGTTTCACGTTCCCTGCAGAACTACTGCAAAAAGACACACCCTCCCTCCGAGACGGGGGGGTGGGGGGAGGGGGGCATCCCACTGTTTGTGTCCAGAAAGCCTGCTGTCCACAGCTCCTGCTTAGTTTTTTACACATTGTTCCCGAGCGCAAGCCCCGTGCGGACCTGCGTGGCGAACCACGTCCTCCGCGCCCAGACTGAGTGGAAGGTCGTGGCCAGGCTAGCTAGGAGATTCCGTGGATCTCTCTTCTCCCCCCTCCCCCCCGCGTAGGGAGGGTGCCGTGTCACTTCCGCGGTTCTCCGTGAGGAGCCTCCCTCCCTCAACTAACAAAAGGCTTTGTTCCTTCTGTTAAAGGAACAAATCACGTTCCCGCTATGAACCCCCGAAGCTTAAGTCAGAGAGGCACGGAAAGAGAATACAGCAGCGGGAAAAACAAAAAACCAAACACCCTCTAAAACAGACACCACACACACACACCAAGGCCAATGGGGGAAAGAAGACAGCAGGCACTTCTCCCTAAGGAGTTTTCCCCTTTCTCGACTCACACTCGGTCATCGCAGGGACCCGAGGACTATCACTGAAGTCAGGCTACTTACTACAGCCGGCTGGGGGAGAAAAAAAAAAGGCCTGACGGGCTGTATACTCCGTACGGACTTCACTCCTTTCTGCCACCATTCCCTCCTGAAAAGCCGAAACAGCCGCATAAAACCGTGAGAAAGCAAGTAGGAAAAAAAGCTCAAACTATCATTCGGACGACAATTGCTCCCCCGGAGGGGTGCACCGTTCCTGGAAGTACTGCAATACCAGGTCGATGCGTGGAGTGGACGGAGCAAGCTCCTATTCCAACTCCCTGCTCCAAAAATCCATTTAATATATTGTCCTCGGATAGAGGACGTATCAGATATTAAACTGATAAGAACAGATACTACACTTGATCTTAGCCAAAAGGCCGAGAAGCGATACCGATCGGTTGGCCCTCGCCGCTACCGTCCCCCCTGCACCCACATTTAAGTCACGGTGAGCATTCTAACCCACACTGTCTCATTCCTTTTGCGTCGTCCACACCGCTGCCACTAGACTCTTGAGCAGATTTTGTTTTTGTTCTCTACATTTTTAACGAGAAACCCTATATCCCTTATTGTTCCGTCGTTCCCGCGCCCAACAGCCACTGTCTAATCTGCATGCCCCGCCTTCTGCCTTCCGAGGAGTTGCGGCTACAGCCGCCTGACTCCACCCTCCGGACCGCCTCCGGGAGCCGGGAGCCAGGACCCCATCGGGAGCCAGGACCCCATCCGGAGCCCGCCTCCCCGCCCTGGAAGCACTTGCAGCCGAAGACCGGAGAGGAGGGGCGGCCGCCCCGGACTGCGAAGGAAGCGCTGACACGGTAGCAGCTCTCACCGTTGGAACCCCAGAAATCAAGAACTTGATTTTGCCCACCGTTCTTTCCCCCGCACGTATTGCACATTCAACAACCGTTCAAGGAGCGTGCCTCCTACACGCTCAGCCAGTGCCCGACACGTCACGATTAGGACGGCTCTTCAGCCACCACCACACCCCTTCGCCTCTCCTTGCCCAGGACCTCTCTGCTCTGCTTGCGTCCGTGTTCTTCTGCCCGTTACTGCCCGACGGTTCGGGTCCCCGGGTGGTTTCGTCCTGAGAAGGGATGTCCTGGGGGGAGGATATAGTTCAAGCGGTAGAGCGCATGCTTAGCATACACAAGGTCCTGGGTTCAATCCCCAGCACCTCCTCTAAAACTAAAACAAATGAGTAAACTTAATTACCTCCCCCGCCCCGCTCCGCCCCCCCCCCCCCCCCCATGAGGAGGAGGAGGAGAATGTGGAGAATGTACTGAGAAAGGATGTCCTGGAATATAGTCCCTGGAATGGAGCATCGCCCGTCGCAAATCAAAAACTTGGCATCTCCGTTTCCTCAGCGCGATTTACGCCCGCGGAGTTCGCTCGAATCGACGTGCCCCAAGGGCCTGCGATTCGCCCCGGGTCCCCCGGCACCGCGCTCTGCGGAGGCCCGCCGGGTGCCACTGCGCTCTCACGGTGGTGCGCGGCCGTCGCGGTCTCGGTCACCCTCAGTGCAAGAAGCCTGGAATTTCGAGAGATCAGGGGCGGTGACTGGAAGAGTAGGGCAGGTGTTCTCGGGCAGCGCCTCTTTCCGCAGCCTCGCCAGCAGCCCCGCGTGGCATCAAAGTTGGGAATGCTTTTTTTGTGTAATGGTAGGGGCAGGGGGACGAGGGGCTGATCCCAGAAGTGAAAATGGTACCGCAGCGTAGGGTGGATTTGCAGTTTTCTAGTCCTCTGAGCGTCCTCTCCTGTGCTTCAGAGCCGCGTTTCTGTTCTCTCTGTGAACGAACTCTCTCATTCGGGCGGAGACGGCGGCCCTTTTCTTACAGGGTTTTTGGTTGGCCTTGGTCCTAAGGGCCTGTATCTGCCATCTCCACATGAAGGGGGCTGGCCCTTCGTCTGTAATGTAGGCGGTGACTATGTTCTCCTGTTGGATATCTGTCTTTTGGCTTTGCTTAAGGTGTTGACTCCATTTGCTTAAGGTTCCATTCAAAGTCCTCTTTATAAAAATGGTCAGGGTGATCGATTTAAAACTGTCTTTCAGATTCTGAGTCAACTTTAGAAAGGACTTATAAGGTAATTTCCTAAATCTTCCTCAAGGTCTTCTTTTTCTTCTTCTCAACATCCATCTGAACCTTTGAGTCGTGTGGTGCTTACTCTGGAGCACAGAGTACATGCGTGAATGTTTCCTTCGCAAATTCGAGAAGCCACCTTTACTCCTCACCAGCGTCACATGCACATTTCTGGGTCATAATCCTGAAGTTTTCTTTGAGAAGAAGCAGAACACACTGACCTAACCACCTTTGATTCTGACGCCAGGGACTCACCCACGCATGCAGACGATGGTTGGTGCACCTATCAGACGGAGCCCAGCACTGAGAGGTCACAGTGATCAGACTGCTGCCCCCTAGGCGACCTCGGTCAAGTGGGGGGTCACCTATAGGGATGAGCCTTCTCCTGAGAACGGATGCGGGTTCCGGAAGTGACGGGCACTACACAGTGGACAGACTCTCTGCCCGACCAGGAGACCGGGTGAAAAAGCTCCTGCCTTTACCCTGGGGAAATGTGTTTGCCCGGGAGGACACAGCTGCCAGCGTCCCAGCTGGGGTCCGGGGTCCAATCGCAGCAGACTCTCGGCCTCCTGACTTCACTACCTGTTCCAGCTTAACCAATGGTCATCGATCACCTATGACTCAAGCCGCCAGGGCCTGTGCTTAGTCCCGGGAGTAGAGATGGAACAGACACGCTCCTGTCCCCGGGGAGCGTCCAGCCAGGGCCAAGTCACCAGGACACCAGGTTTGATGAGGATGAACACATGGGCGTGCCTCCCACAGGCGGTGACTCCCTTGAGGCGCCAGGCCTCTCCCACTTGGCTCTGGGTCCCCGCCGAGAGCGGGCGGTACATACCCAATACATGAGAAGGTGGGACGGAACACGAAGGCGGCTAAACCAGGAGGGCCTTCCTGACCTTCGGGAGGGCTTATAGGACAAGTCAGGACTTGGGGGAGAGGGGAAGCATGTTGATACAAGCGGGGAACCTGGGCCTTGGAGCCTGAGGCAAGAGCATGGACAAAAATACAGAGGGCTAAGCAAGGGGGGGATCTGGGGGAATGGAGGGGACTGGTCTGCACACCGCTGACCTGCCCAGCCACTGGAGGGCCTCAAAACTGCTCCAGGGAACACTTGCTTCTGGTGGGCTCTTTCCCACTATAATCGTCCCCCAACCCTCAAGTCCATCCCCTCACAGGCTCATCCATATCTCAGACTCGGCCAGCTTGTTCAGCTTCTCTCGGAGAACCCGCAACCCACCCCCCAACCCCCCACCCCACCCCTACCTCAGCTCTGGCCGGAGCCCTCCTTAGATCAGACCGAGGCAGTTCGGCCCAGGAAACCTTTGTGTGCAGAAGCCGAGACTCTGTTGGTGGGCCGACAGACTCTGACCCGATGGGCGTTTGTGGAATGTCCACCGTGGAAGGCAGGCTCACAGAAGGTCCCGAGACCCTCTGTTCGGCGCCCGTCGAAGGAGGCTTTCCACCCACATCTCCTAGAGGGGAAAGCAGCTTGCAGGGTGTGGTGGAGAGTCTGACCCTGTTTTGAGGCTGGGCTGTTGACAGCTTTTAAGCCTCGCCACTCCTTCTTCCTCACGCCTTGCTATGTCTGAGCCAGCTGATGGGAAAAGCCTCACCCTGGCCCCTCTGCTCACCGCCAACCTGGCCTCCTTCCCTCCCTCTCAGGCCATTTTCAAACTTGCTGGGGGAGCCACCCTGCCGTCGCTGGAAAGCCTCATTTCGTGAGTTATAAAGCTTTTCACACCCCCTTGGTGCAGGTGGGTCTGTGTGTGTTGGGGGGGGGGGGTGTCATCAGTCCCGACTCGCAAAACAAACCTGGGGTGGGTGGGGAGGGCCACACAACGTGGAAGCTATGGGACTTGCCCTCAACATATTCCAGTGTGGGTCCGTGGGCCTCCCCACTAGACTGGGTGGCCGCATGTCTGTGACACAACTGGGAATTCAGTAGTTCCTTGTCCATCCACTCTTCACTGAGTGTCTACTGTGTGCTAAACGCAAAGCCAGCCTGGGACTGTCCGACACCGATTCATGACTGGATTGGCAGGAGCACAGCAAACACTTTCACTGTCACGGAAAAGTCAGTATGGCAGAACAAGGGGGCCTGCGGCCGGCGTTTTCACTGGACGCTCTAAGCAGTGCTGCTGGGCGCCACAGGTGCAGCAGAAACACTTGGAGAGTTGAGAAGTACGCCGAGCCTCCGGCCCCACCCGAGAGATTCTGGGGCCGTTGCTGCCCAGTGGTGCTGGGACACCTGGACGATTTCAACCAGCCTCGCCCCCGGCCCGTCCCCAACCACCCCCCATCCCCCCCACCCCCACCCCCACCCCCCCGCCGCCAAGGTACACAGATAGATAGATAGATAGATAGATAGATAGATAGATAGATAGATAGATAGATAGGTAAGTAGAACAAATTTTCCTTCCCTATCAGAGAAGACCCTTGCAGGTATGATCTCAGTTACCTGTAATTCCTTCTGGAAGGCAGGGGTCCTGGCAGAGCCGGTTTGAGGGCTACCTGAAGGAATCCGATTTCAATCACCTAAAATTGGAGGCGGTGCTCAACTTAACGACATGGGCATCCTACTTGGGTAGGATGTTTCTACCAGAAACTGATCTTCATTAAATTTTCCGCCGGCAGGGTCAACCTCAGGGGCAGAGGTCGAGTCAGTAAAGCAGGCATGTCAAGAAAACACTTAACAAATGGGCTGTCACTTCACACTGGCCAGAATGGCCATCATTAAAAAGTCTACAAATAAATGCCTGAGAGGGTGTGGAGAAGAAGGAACCCTCCTACACTGTCGGTGGGAATGTAAATCGATGTAGCTCCTATGGAGAACAGTAAGGAGGTTCCTTTAAAAGCTAAAAATAGACTTACCACATGATCCAGCAATTCCGCTCCTCTGCCTATCCGGGGAAAACTCTAATTCGAAAAGATACATGCACCCCAATATTCATAGCAGCACTATTTGCAATAGCCAAGACACAGAAGCAGCCTAAATGTCCATCAACAGATGAATGGATAAAGAAGATGTGGGTGTGTGTGGGTGTGGGTGTGTGTGTGTGTGTGTGTGTGTGTGTGTGTGTGTGTGTGTGTGTGTATACACAATACACATACACAACGGAATATCACTCAGCTTTAAAATAGTGAGATAATGTCATTTGCAGCAACATAGATGGACCTAGAGATTATCATATTAAGTGAAGTAAGTCAGACAAAGACAAATATCATATATCACTTACATGTGGAATCTAAAAAAAAAAAGTACTTACCAGACACACACTCCTGTACCTAAAATAACAACAAGGGCCTCCTGTATAGCATCTATATAACACAGGGAACTATAGTCAATATCTTGTAAAATAACCTATAATGGAAAAGAATCAATGTATGTAATGTATATAATACAGAATCACTTTGCTGTACACCTGAAACTAACACAACATTGTAAGTCAACTATACACTTCAATCCAAAAAAAAAAAAAAAAAAAAGAGGCAGCAAATACTGCAGCTTTGACAGGTCACTGAGTTTCAGGAGGTTCGGGAGGAGGAGGTTGGGAGGCTGAGAGAGAAACGAGGATGGAGCAAGAAGAGACTGGTCCTGATGGCTTCGCACATTAGCGTCAGCAGACATGTGACTGTGAGCAGGTAGAGCGCCCGTGGAGAAAAAGCTCGTCTTTTGTGCTCACCTCCAGCACTTCAAGCCCTGAGCTGTGCTCCTGCCGTGGCACTGCCGCAAACCTCCCGCCTCGCACGCGGGTCTCTGAAACTCCGCCTGGGCCCGGCTCAGAGCAGTGCTTTCTCCCGCCACTGAACACGAAAAGACACCCAAGCACTTCAAAGCTATCAAACTACGTGGATACCGCCGTTTCTACTGGGAGACTCGGAAGGCGGCTGAGAAACTGCTCATAAGCCGACCTTAAGACAAGAGTCCACGTCGTGAGGTACTTTCGACAAACAGCTTGTTGCTGCAGCCGGCTCGCTACTACGACAAAAAAACAAAGGGAAAAGCTCGAAGAACTACCAGAAGAGTTCCTACGGCAAGTCTGCTTTTGGCATTACCGTTATTATGTCCCCGAGACGGGGATGCACCGTTCCTGGAAGTACTGCAATACCAGGTCGATGCGTGGAGTGGACGGAGCAAGCTCCTATTCCAACTCCCTGCTCCAAAAATCCATTTAATATATTGTCCTCGGATAGAGGACGTATCAGATATTAAACTGATAAGAACAGATACTACACTTGATCTTAGCCAAAAGGCCGAGAAGCGATACCTAGCGAGTTGCCCTCGCCGCCACCGTCCTCCCTGCATCTCCATGCAACTCACGGTGAGCACCCTAACCCTCGGTCGACATTCCTGGCTCACTATCCTGTGTAACTCCAGACCTGTGAAGCTCCAGTTGTCTCCCGCACTCCTGGTCAATTTTCACATCCCTTTTTTGCTCCTGGGACCCCCCAACCTTCCCCAGAGGAAGACTCGCTATTTGCATGCCCCGCCCTCCCCCGCCCCAGGGGCGTGTCCACACCGCCGTCCGGCCCCGCGCACGCTGCACCCCACCAACTCCTGGCGGAAGGCAGTGGGTTGCCGTTGGGCGGCGGGAGCCGGTTGGTGGAAGGAGTTGCGGGCCGAGAGCCGCCCGCGGGCTCCCGAAGTGAGTCCCGAAGCGAGTCCCGAAGCGAGTCGCGGAGACGTAGCTGTGCATCCGGGAGAGCAGTGTCCGCCGTGGACCGCCTGGCAAGGCCCGGCCCTTGGGCAGGAACCGTCGTGACTGTGCACCTGTCTCCGCTCCGCCCTCCTCCCCAAGCTCCTTAACTGAGACTGCGGGATCGCCACGAGGGTGGACAGTCTTTCCTCGGTTCTCCGCAAAGCCTGTAGTGTGAGCTGTAGGGACTGGGACACTAGCACAGTCGGCCCTTGCCCTAATGTCTCATCAGTTCTGTCCAGTCTGTGGGAAACGAGGGAAAGGAACCCTGAAGGCTCGACAGTCACGTGCCAGGCACTGCGCTGCATTCTTTGTTTGATAGGTTTGAACCCACTTGGATCCTGGAGACCCTAGAGCGGTTTGACGCTGTTACCATCCTCATTTCACAGACGTGATCGCCAAGCCCAGAGAGGTGGAGACACTTGTCCAGAGTCACACAGCTAGTAGGCTGTTGACCTGCAGGACTGATCACCCTGCCTCAAGACAAAGCCCTGGTCTGGAGCAGAGGCCCCGCTAACTGATGGGATTCCACAGGAGGGAAACCGTGAGAACAGGAAGTCGACCTTGGAGGGGAGAAGGGCTGCTGGTGGCACACACACGGGTTTGCTGGCGCCAGGCCTGTAGCACGACGGCTCCCGTAAGGGCAGGTGGCATCTGGGGTCAGGTTCCTGCCTCACCCTGCCTTGGCTCTTGACTCCCGGACTCTCTGCCCGCCTGGCTTTTCTCTTTTACGTGTTCTCCCGGAACCCTACCCACCCTCCCGACAGATTAGCTCTGAGGCCCTCTGTGGACATGCCCAGCAGGAGTCAGCCCTCCACTAGCAAACACTGGGGAGAAACAGCGTTTTGGCCAGATAGTTCTCTGAACCTTCATCTCCTCGCGGGAACCCCGGCCCTAAGAAAACCTAACGGGGCCTGTTTTGAGCAACTTCCCTCCCCACCCTCACCGGAGGCGCCCCTCGGTGCCCCAACCTGGTCTGGAGTTTCTAGGTAGCTGCGGCAGACCCGACATGTTTATATAGGTGCTTTGCTTTGGCTGTAACCCTGCCTCCCCCACTCTCCGACTCTCCGACCCTACCCTGCCCCCACCTCAGCTACTGGGAAGATTCCCGCTTGGACTGCGTTTTCCACCACTTAGATCAGTGCCCGGCACCGATATACTTGTGAAATGCAGGAGTCGGAGTCGATGGAGAAGGATTAAAGAAGATGACATGGGGAGGTGGTTCTGGCTTATACATGACTTGGTGTGACCTTTGTGCTATCTTGAACAGCCTGTCTTGAGGCCTAGCAAAAGTACATCGTTGCTTTCCTCTAACCACGGAAGACAAGGGTGCATTGTCCAGAACTAAAGAATGTCGGTTTTGAAGAGAGAGACAGAGACCTCCCTTCCCGAGATGTCAATGCTAGGACTTCTGCGACGATGAGGCTCCCGTCCCAGGCGCCAAGGCCAGACTGGCTCCCTGTGCCCATGCTGATCTGTCTTTTTTGGAAACCTCAAAGGAATGTATCCCTGTCATGGTTTATGCTCTTTGCTGGGACAAGACAGAAAACTGTGCGGAACACCACCGTGCTTCTCTGGAGCAGCTCATCAGAGCTTGAGGGGCTGCCTCCCCCTCCCAGACTGTAGATCTCAGTTTGGCTCTAACAAAACTCTCCTCTGTTCTTCTTATAGATTAGCTTATTGATTGTTTCCATCCACAGTATCAACCAGCTCGCCCAGCCCCAGGGTGTGGGTGGATATGATGACCGCCCTTCAGGCATCCCCAGTACAAGACCTCTCTGCTTGGTTGCATGTTCCTCAGTGGTCACTTTATGGTTTCCCAGCTATTTGGGAATCGCTGCCAAACTCACAGGTTATGAATTATACCTCAGTGCCATTTAAATATGCATTTCTTTCTTTATAGGTAGGTGGCACATCTTTTTGTATGTGAAAAACCGTAATTTATTATCTTTCCCGTGGACTGTGTGATCTTTGTCCATGTTTTACTGAGTGGTTTGGTTTCTTCTGATCACATTCTCAGATTTCATTATAGAATACTGAGATAAACCCTGCCTGTGATACATCTGCAAATATTTTCCCCCAGTTTCATTCACCTTTTTTGACCTGTGCAGACATGTATTTTGTATAGGCAAAGTGATCAGTGCTTTGCAAACAGTTGACTTTTGGAGTCTGGGTCATAACATGGAGTTGGGTCATCCTGGAAGTCGCTGAGACCCAGTGAAGAGTGCAGGAGGTTGATGGGGGTGGGGGGTGGGGGGTGCTTAATGCTTTGAAAAAGTCGAGGAAGGGAGGAAGCAAGGATGGGCTTGGCCAGTTAGAGGGAGGTTCTGAACAAAGATGGCGGCTAGAGGAGCCCCGAATCCCCCCATGCCCCAACCCTAGAAAGGGCCAGGCCTAGTGCCTCTCTGAGTTCAGGACTGAGGGCCCATTCTGGACACCTTTGCTGCCACAGTGGCCCTCTGCTCATGTGCCCATCGTGCCAGACCCGGGGGGACCAGCTATACGTGCTGGTGGAGTCATCGTGTACGTTGCGTGTCCACTGCCTCTCCTCCTCCTGCTCAGGCTCCGTCCCGACATGTCAAGTCCATCATAGGATGGCTGCTGCCGCCGCCCCCTTCTCCAACTGTCCCCTGGACATTCCTTTTGGGATCCCCTCTGACCTCTCATCCCCTAGATGCTGAAGCGCCCTTCCTGAATGCCTGTCCTTCCTTGGCTTCAGGCACTCTAAGGTGTTGTGGGTTTTGTTTTGTTTTGTTTTGTTTTGTTTTGTTTTGTTTTGTTTTGTTTTTTCCTCCCAACCCCCATGCTGGATCCTTAGGGACAGATAGGTTTCGGATTTCAGAATTTTTCAGATTTTAGAAATACGGACTGTTTCTATGAAACACTCTAGTTACAATCAAGCACGTTAATATCTCTGCATCAAATGACGTGAATGTTCTCAACAAGCAGGATACAAAGAAACTAATGCCTTGCAACAACTGAGGGTGTATTTTGCTGAACCGTGAGTGTGGTCAATTCCTGAACTGACCGGAAGGGATTTTAGGAATTTCAGATTAGGAAAGTCATGTGCACATGCGCACTCATAATGAATTATTGCTCTGTTTTCTCCAAGGGAGACTATCAACTTTCTCAGAGCAGGGCCTGTCTTTTTTTATACCTGTGCACCTGTCACTGGGTCTTAGCACACGGTAGCCACTCCATACATTATTTCTTGAATGAATAAACCCTAATTCATACCATTCCCTGGAATCTGATCTCGTGTGTGTCTAGGGGTGGGGGTGGGGCGGATGCCATGGGAGGAGAGGTGTATGCCTCCACTCTCTTTTCGAGTCGAAAACTTCTACAAGCACCCTCTTTTCCTTTCCACCCTCTACCCCGAGGAAATCCCTAGATTGAAAAGTTCAAATAGGATGATCACCCACTGTGTATGAATCATGTTTTAAATTTTTCTATACGTTGAATGCTTGACATCTTGCGGGCCTGCTGGCCTGGAAGAGACTGCCCCTCCCAGGACTAGCTAATTCCTAGAGATGCAACCGACTTGCCTTGGGAGCCTGCTGTCATGGGCAAACCAACCTTGTAGCACGCGTATCTGCAACTGCCCCCTCTATGTACGCTCACACTCCAGCTAGTCAGTCCCCTGAGCTTTGCTATCTGACTGCTAGAGAACAGCCCCATGTAATATATAGCCCAAGGCCCACGGAACCCTATTCCAATTGTCCAATCCTAACAATCCTAACCTTGCTCAAACCTTCTTACCCTGCCTTATGTCCCCCTCCCCCAGGCCATGCTTTCTCTTCTCCTGCCTCCCAGCCAAGAAAGCTGAGACCCCATGGGGCTTACCCCCGGGGGGCTATCGTGGCCCTGCCCGGGGGCTGCCAGCTAGGGTCGTTCTTCCGCGAAGCGACCCGCCGAGCTGCGGAAAAACTGTGTCTGCGAGCCTGCACGCCTTCACAGAAAAAGGTGGCGACGAAAAACGAGCACGCCGAAAAAAACCCCACAACAGCCGTTAGCTGGAAAAAAAAGCAGCCGAGAACAACCGAGAACAACTAAGCTGTAGGCTGGATAAGCCAGTAGCCAGGTCGCAGTCTACCATTATGTCACTCAGTTGTTTCCCCGGGTGGGGTGCACCGTTCCTGGAAGTACTGCAATACCAGGTCGATGCGTGGAGTGGACGGAGCAAGCTCCTATTCCAACTCCCTGCTCCAAAAATCCATTTAATATGTTGTCCTCGGATAGAGGACGTATCAGATATTAAACTGATAAGAACAGATACTACACTTGATCTTAGCCAAAAGGCCGAGAAGCGATACCTAGCGAGTTGCCCTCGCCCCTACCGTCCTCCCTGCATCCATGTTCAACTCACGGTGATGCCTCTCCTGCTCACTCGAGGCCTCAATTCCTGTGCCTCCTTGACTGTACTGTGGGTATCACTGCACTAGAGCCTTCTGCAGCTTTTTTATTCCCTAAATTGTAATAGAGAAATTGTGTATATTTTGCGGCTTCGTCCTTCTCGGGCTGAAGCGCCATCTCTAATTTGCATGGTCCGCCCTTTCCCGCCCGAGGAGGCGTGGCTACGAGGGCCGACTTCCCCCCTCGGGACCGCCCCTGGGCGCCCAGAGCTGAAGCGGCTGGGCTTGAGGGGGTGCTCCTCTTTGATACAAACGGAGAGAAAAGACAGGCAGAACTGGAGAGGAGGATACAGGGCGGCCAAGGGGCCTGTGGAAGGACCTGCTGCCCGAGAGGTTTCCCGAAGACAAGGTCCCAAGACATATTCGCTAGAAGCGCCCAGACTGCAATGTGTTAAGTAGGCCTCCGCCGGCGGAAAGACGAGCTCCGTGTGGTCGGAAGAGGGGCTCAGCCTGAGTCCGGGGAGCGGGACGTCTGGAGCGGGGCTTCCCGGAGCCGGCAGGGTAACCTCTTTGCGAGGCGGCAGGCGGATGGGCAGGGCCAGACAGGGCAGCTGGAGGGATTCTCTCCAAGCCCGGCACCTGCGTCTTTCGGTGCTTCTACCAATGGACCATATCCTGGGCTTCGTACAGAAAGCTCCCTCTGCCTGAGACTTCGTGTGCCTACACCTTCTCCTTACCTAGCCACTTCTTACGCAGATCCTCTGGGCTCCGCTGGGCTGTCACTTCCTCCAGGAAGCCTTCCTTAAGAGCTCTTCCGCACCCCACCCCCAGTCTGATTAGCCGCCCTCGTATATAGTTCATCCCACCCCGTCATTCATTTCAAGTACCCCATTCACCACCCTTTAGGTCAATTCTTTATCGTCTCCACTGAAATCTGACATCACTGACGGCGGTGACCCTCGTCGGCACTTATCTCTGGATCCCAGCTCTAGCCCAGTGCGCGGCCTGTAGCAATAGGCGCACAGCACGCGTTTGTTGAGTGAATACAAGCTGCACAGAACAGACTGAATCAAAGAAGCAATGAGGAGGAGGGGACTGGCCCGATCCAGGGGTGAAGAGGGAAGATGTGGCCAGGGTGGCAGGACACCAGAGAGGAGACAACTGCCAGGGATGCACTGGGCATCCAGACCAGTCAATGCAACCGGGCCTCTGGCCAAGTGGGGATAAAGCTTCCCAGCGGCACAGTTTCTCTGTGCCAAAGGCTGCTGGCTCCCGCAGTCAGCATTTACCTTTCCCAGCCTCCTTCCCAACAGAACTTCACTTTAGTTGGGGAGTTTCTATTTCTTTCATTTGATCTCGGAAATGCCAGCAGGTATCATGGAGGTAAGACTGAAACCCAGTCGGTCATTTCACCCTGCAACACACACGGCCTGATGCCAGGTGCTGCCTGAGCCCCTCCCAGTGCCCACCCCTGCGCGGACCACCCTACCTGTATTAGCTCATTTAATTCCCTCATGGCTCCATGAGGTGGTTATCGTCGTCGTCGTCGTCGTCGTCATCGTCATCATCACCATCATCCGGGGCCAGGACTAGGGTGAGGCCAGTGAGGAACTTGCCTTGGGGGGGGAACACTGAAGGGAGTGCCAGCCAAAAAACACTCTTCAGTAATCAAGATAAATCATATTTTAGCACAACTCATCTTATCTTGTGTATCAGATGATCGAGCTGTTTATGTTGATTACTGGGCTTTTGGGGGCTCCCTTAAACTTTTTGGCCAAGGCAAGTGTCTCCCTCTCTCTCCCTCCACTCTAGTCCCCGCTTGGTTTTTCTCCTCCCCATTCTGCTGCCCTGAGCCGTCTCAGCTACCGGCCGCCTGTAGCCAGGGAGCACTGGAATCGTGGTCCGTCCTCCTCGAGATGTGCTGTAAGTGAAAACTACGTATGGGATTTCGAAGAATTAGGATTCAAAACTCCAAAATATCTCAGTAATTTTTATATTAATCACAGATTGAAGTCATAGTTTAGATATCCTCAGTTAAATAAACAACGAAACTGAATTCCACCTGTCTCTGTATTTTTCTCCTGTGTCTAAGAAAATTTAAAGTTCCACACGTGACTCACGTATTTCTAGTGGAAAGCACTGTTGTAGACTGACGTGCCGAGAGGCTGAGCGGCTTGCCAGAGGTCACGCAGCTGAACGGGAGCACAGTCAGGGTTTGCATTGGAGCGGCCTGCTAACTACACGGGGCCTCCGTTTCTTTAAACTGGGGAATGGGGAGAATGACAGTGCCGCTCAGATCAGGGGACTTGTGAAGCTACACGTGGGAATGCGAGCCCACGGGAATGACTTAATACGTGCGCTCTGGGGAAAGTCACTTCTTGGCTGTAAAAGAGAGGTAATTCCATCTTACAGTGCTGTGAATTACCTCCACCTACCCCCCACTTAGCATTCCTGTTTCACACCCCACTTTACCTGGTTTTATTTTTCTGCCGGCTGCCAAGTCGTTATTGACACCCATGGTTGCCACATGACACAGATATGCATGCAGATACAGACGTACGGACACCTAGATCTAGCCGTAAATTCGCAAATATGCAGACGGCATGGCTGCATTGCCTTTCACCTTGATGGTACAGAGTTTGATTGCTGTTCTATCCTCAGCACCCAGGACAGTGCTCGGTACGTCTGTCCTTGGCACTTGATCAATATTTGTTGAACGAACGGAAATGAGGGTCAAATGACACGATATCTAATGTGCTTAGCCTGCGCCTGACATGACTCTGAAGGCCTCTCGTCGTCCCACGATCTCTGTTCAGATCTGTGTGTATCAGGCCGTCTGACACCCACTCATTTGGTTTCCCTGAGGAGGGGGTTGCTGTGGTCCAAATACCCCAAGTGCTCCTCTCTCTCTCTCTCTGGTCTCCTCCTGTGTCCTGCCTGCTGTTCTGGCCACTTTCACACGTGTTCCAGTCCCCATCCTGGGTTGGACGCACCCTGAGGGCAGGAACGGCTTCTGGCCTGGCCTTGTCTCCACCCGCCCGCCTGTGTCACATCAGTTACGGGCGATTGATGACAAAACAAGTAGAGTAAGGATAAATATTTGCAACCCAAACCACAGAAAAAGTACTTATCTTTCTACTACATAAAGAGCTCCTGGAAGTTACTATAAAAGACCAACCATTCAATAGGGAGCAAACGGGTGAATGCCAGGCGTTGCAGTATTTTCCAGTTCCTAGGAAACAAAAAAGCGGTTCTTCAGCCGACATCTTGTATGAAATAAAAACTACACCGCGATGTAAGCTTTCCCACCCCTCATCCCCCCACCCCCACCTGGGCTGGCTGCGGACCCTCCTGGCTGCCCTGACCCCCGACAGGCAGCTCGCTTCCAGGTCGGGAGGCCAACAGGAGCCTTGGATCAAGGAGTTCCAATTCACAGGCCGAGACACTGGGGCCGTGTTTCAGTGCCGCCGTGTGTGAGCCAGGCCCTGCCTCGGGCACGTTCATGGTCATCATCTCACTTTACCTTCACGGTCACCGGGGGACGTGTTTCATCCCCACGTCTCAGAGGGAGAGGGGCTGCCTGACTCACCCACGACGCTTCCAGAGGTCTTCCAAGTCCAGAGCTCTTCCCACGAGGCCAGGCGGCCCCAACTGTCAGACACAACCCTCGGCTCCTCCACTCCTTTCCCTGACAGTGATTTGCTGAGCGTCTCTGATGGGCCAGACCTGTTAGGGGTTGGGGACGGCACGAACAGATCTCTGTCGTAGATTTGCAGGAGACCATTTAAAGTCCCCCTCATCAGGGAAAATATACAGCCTTTCGGGGAGCTTTCCAGTCATCTGTTCCAGACCCTTGCTGCTCAAAGCGTGGTCCGCGTACAGCAGCGGCCGCACCACCCGGGAGCTGGTGGGAGACGCAGAACGCAGGCAGCAGGCCGGCCTCCGCTCCCAGTTTGGTAGGGCCGCCGGAACAAAACGCCACAGGCCAGGGGCTCAAAGAACAGAAATTTATTTCCTCACAGTTCTGGAGACTGGAAGCCCCCCGTCGGGGCGCCCGCCTGGGAGGGTTCTGGCGAGAGCGCTCTTCTTGGCTTGCAGATGGCCGACTTCTCTCCGTGTCGTCACGTGTTGGAGAAAGAAGCAGCTCTCTGGTGCCTCATCTCACACGCGGACTCACCCCAGTAGGAGCCCCGCCTCCCCGTGACCTCGTCTAAACCTCACTGCCTCCCAAAGGCCTCATCTCCAAACAGGGCTTCAGTAGGTGAACTTTGGGGGCGCGGTTCAGTCCGTCACCCCTAGTGAACCAGAATCTGCATTTTCATGAGGTCCACAGGGGACTCGTGTCCACGTTAAAGACTGAGGAGCCATGCTTGAGGTCACACACGCTGGAAAAGAAACGGCAGTTGGTGGTCAATTTGTACATGTCACTTTGTATCTTCTGTGAGGAAGATTAAACTGACTCCCCGGGCCAACTTTTTTTTTTTTTTTTTTTTTTTTTTTTTTTTTTTACTGGTTGAGATAAACTTAGAGCTGCTAAGAGGTAAGTATTTTCATCCCGTTTTATAGAAGAGGTTGAAGCTGAGAGACATAAGGAATCTGCCCCGAGGGCTCAGTGGGAAATGTTAAGGCTGGGATTGGAACTCATCTTCCAAGCCAGCGGTCCTTATAGTACAGTTAGTCCCCGGCCTGCGCAGCATCCGTATCACCACAGGACTTGTCAGAGATCCTGAGCCCGAGAGCCCAAGACCGACTGAGTCGGAAACTCTGGAAGTGGCCCGAGCAATCTGCTTTTATCCAGTCCTCCGGGTGATTCTGACGTAGCCTCAAATCTGAGAACCACTATTCGAACCTACACTCCTTACGACGTAGGCCAGACAATCATGGCTGACTTGGCAGAGAAATCTCCTGTCGAGTAAAAAAACTGAATCAAACATATAAGGTCACTGGGGATTGGCCCCTGTTGTGACAGCTCCGAGGAGCCCAGCAGCTTGGACAACGGGGCGGTGGGCACGTTCCCTTCGGGCCGTGGGCCTGGCTCTCTCCCCTCGCCTCTGCCCCGCCGCCTCTCTCTAGTTTCCGTTGTCCCTCCCCTTGGGGCTGTTGCTTCCGGGGCATTATCACCCTCCTGGGGCTCCAGTTACTGTTTCTTGCCAATCCCCCAAGTCCCCTGCTCCAGCCGAGGCCTCCCCAAGTGTCAGGCTCCGTGCAGAGGGATGCTGTTCGTCTGTCCCCGTGTGGACCTGTTCCCGAGCCAGCTTCGTCTGCGCCGAGATGCTGAGGTTTGCGGCAGAGAAAGTGTTTATTCACAAGGCAGCCAAGTGTGGAGACAGACAGACAGGAGAACAAATCTCAAGTCTACTCCCGCAACGTCAAGGGGCTTGAGATCTTTGTGGGATAAAGAAGCAGGTTTGGTCTCAGGACTGGGGAAGGGGGATTGGAGGCCAGGAAGAGGTGAGGTAACCCGTGTTCTGCACCAGCTTAGCTGAGTGTCATGCTTCCTCATGGGAAGCTTGTTAAAAAAAAATTTAAAAAACGGAGGGGCTTAGCAAGATCCGAGGGTGGAGTTTTCATCCCTCTGATGTCAGATAGTGGTTCATCCCACACCTGCGCACGCCCGACTTCAGGGTCTGCGGGCCCAACCAGTCCTAGCCAGCTTGAAATGGACAGGAGCCGACTCCAAGTTCCCGGAAAGCAACCGAAGCCCCTGTTACCACAGGGACCCATATAGGTCAGAGGTGTTATCTATCCGGCTGGTTGAGGAGTCAAAAAATAACTAAGGCACGCTTGGTCAGTGAAGGCAGGTTACAAGCCAAGGGGTTTTTAGAAAGCTCTTCCCTTACCTGTATTACGAACTCAAGAATTTCTGTTGGTCACCAGTTTCTGTTTAACCCTTTGGGGCACGGTTTCACATCTGTCCCCGCAGACACCACCACACGGCTGCAAGTGAGCTCCTCAAGCCTTCCCCGCCCTGCAGCCTCCTCCTGCCTCAGCTTGCCCTGCCCCTGCCATTAGGCCCTCAGAGGAAAGCATGGGAAATGTAATTGACATGACATTTCCTGCTCAAATGATGTCCCTTTAAATATGATCCCACCTCCAGGGAAAAACTTGAAAGGGTGGATTTTCTCTTCTCAACCTCAAACTGTAGGAAAGGCCCTATTTGAGAGGAAGACTCCAGGGGGCAAAGCAACCCGTACAGCTTCCCCCCCTTACTCCTCCAGTGTTCTTCAGGGATCAGGCAGTGACAGACACATCCACCAGGGGACAGCATCTGCTCCTTTCCAGCCCTTGGCTGGGCCTGGCACTTGGTTTGGGGGGGGAGTTCCCTCTGAAAGGGCGTCCGGTAGGGGAAAAGGTACCTGAAAGGCCCTGTCACACTTTTTTTTTTTTTTTTTTTTTCTTTTCATGCTCATTCTCAGAAGTAGGTTGTGTTTTCCCCATTTTATGCTTAAGAAGCAAAGCAAAGCTGGGGGTTGGAGTATGGGACTTGTGATTCCCAGGCTGCAGCTGCTCCCGGGCATCCGCTTCTCCCCCTCCCCACCCTACTCCTGCAGACCCTTCTCTTCCCTTCACTTGCCACTCAGACAGGGACTTGGTTGGGATGCTGCGGAGACAAGGATGTCCCCAACCGTTTCCTAGGTGAGCTCCACCCACCCTGTACCGTCCCCTGCTCTAGCGCGTGGGTTGTCCTCGGGAAAGGGGTAGGGAATCATAAGCGCCTCCTACACACCGAGGAAACCGAGGCTCCCAGGGGAAAGTGGCTTTTCCAAGCCAGTCTCCTGGTGAGGGACAGGACTCACGAGGACTCTCAGCCCAGGGTTTCAGCCCGCCAGGCCTTGAGGGGGGGGCCTCTCTCTCCCGTGTCATTTCTCCCATGGCTTGTTATTCTCCTCCAAGAAACCCCTTCTCCCCAGTGAAGGTCTGAGAGTTCAGTCCTGCCCAGACCTTGCCTAGAGGTGCAGGGCTTTACAGGCATTCCCTGCCGACCCCCACCAAGGTCTCAAGGATCCCAGAGCAGGAGACCTCCAGCTACGGATGGATGCCCCTGGAGTACCTGTAATCACTCCATCATGCAATCGTGAATTCCCGCCAGATTTCCCGTCCTGATTGCCTACAGTGCGGCAGGCACAGTGCTGGGCACTGTGGAGCTGTGGATGGGAAGAACCAGCCCCTGGGCTCAGCGCTTAGTCTGGTGGGGAGACAGCTCTGAGGAAGAACATTCACTCAGCAGCTGGCATCTGACCCAGCTGGGCGAGCCAACGCGGGGAAGCGGGTAGGTCCCAACTAGTCTGTCCCTCTGTCTGGAATGCTTACCTTTCTCTTTGTCACTGAAACCTTGGCTCTAATGTCACAATGGAGAGCCTTCATGAGCCATACCCCTCCCCCATGTAGAGTAGTTCCCTCCCACGGTCCCTGTCTAGCACATCTCCCTCTTCTATTTTCCTTCATGACATGTATCACCACCTGCAATTAACTCCTGTAGTTATTGCCTGTCTCTCCCCTCTCCCCTCTCTAGTGTGTACTCCATGAGGCAGGTCCTCATCCATTTCACCGAGTGCTGTGTGCTCAGAAGCTACAGCGGTGCCTTCAACGTAGCAGGCACTCCATGAACATGTGAATGCTCGATGTAGGAATGGTGGAATGGTCTTTGCAGCCAATCCTCCATGCTCGAGGTCCTGGGCTGAGTTCTTGTGGGGAGAAAAGGCTACAGATGTGAGGCTGTCAAGACCTACTGGGGTAGGTCCGCAGTATTCGTGCTGCTATGACAAGCTGGGCCCTTCGTTCACTCCGCCCCTCCTCACTCCCATTTGTTCATTAACACCTTCCCTGGCTAACACAGAAGATGAAGGGTGGGGTGAGAGTGCCACTTTCACCTCCTTTATCAAATAATCAAGTGACAACTTCCTTCTTGAGTGTCAGGCCCAGGTATAAGAGAAATGGTAAAGAATTTCCAAGACTGTAGACGAATCACAAGACAACCTGTGTTCTCAGTTTCCACGTGTCCCTCTGTTCCTCTTTTCCCTTTCGTAGCATTGGTTCAAAGCTAAGTTTGGCTAATTTCTAGTTAGGCGAGCTAGGACAAGTTACTTAATTTTCTTGTGGTTTAGTTTAGTTTTTGTTGTTGTTGTTGTTTTTAATAAACACACTTACTACTTGGTTTGAATTGTGCATTTAGAAAAGTTAAAGCAAACTTTCTAGAGCAGAGAGCCTTTCTTACTGAACTCCATCAAACCTACAACAAAGAGCAAAGGTATTAAAAAACAAAGCATTTCCCTTTCACACCATATAAGAACCTAAGTTAAAAAAAACAGAAGAAACTAACAGGATCTGCACTGTTAAAAAAGAAAGAGCGACACGCCATATTGAAAGATTACAGGAAAATGCAAACCGGAACACACTCAGTCTGCTGTTCACACTTCATAGGAGGGCACCGTTCCTGGAAACACTGCAATACCAGGTCGATACGTGGAGTAGATGGAGCAAGCTCTTAGTCCAGCTCCTTGCCCTTAAGATCCATTTAATAATTCGTTCTCAGGTAGAGAATGTATATAGATGTTAAACTGATAAGAACAGATACTACACTTGATCTTAGCCAAAGGGCTGAAAAGCGATATCTAATGGACTGCCTTCGCCGCCACCGTCCTCTCCGCCATCCACATTGAAGTCACGGTGAGCAATGTCACCCCAGTCGACATTTCTGGCTTTCTATCCTGTGTAATCTCCAGGCCACTGAAGTTGTAGATGTCCTCCACATTCCTGGTCAACTTTCGCACCTCCTTTTGCTCCCCCCGCCTCCATCTTTCCCGGAGAACGAGCCTCTGTTTGCATGCCCCGCCCCTCTACGCCCAAGGGACGTGGCCACCACGGTGCCACCTTGGTCCCGCTCCGCCCCTGGCCTCGCGACTCCCGCACCACAGATCTGAAGAAGACGGCGGGGAGCTAGAGGCAGCCCCGCCCGTAGCACAAATACCAGCTCCTGGCTGGAGACGGGTGCTGCATGAACTTATGAATGCTCAATGTAAGAATGGTGGAATGCTCTCTGCAGGCAGTCCTCCCATGCACCAGGTCCTGGTTTGTGATCTTGTGGAGAGAAAGAGTTGCAGAGATGAGGCTGCCAGGAAAGAAAACAGTCATTAATGGAGGAAGTCTCCTAAGGCCCAGGCTGTGTCTTGGAAGTGGGGACTGGCATTGTCATTTAAAGGAGTCTGGATTGGGGTAGGCCCACTGCCTGGTGCTGCCCTGACAAACTGGGTCCCTTTCTTCACCCCTACCTTGCCCCACCTCTTCCTTCCCATTTGTTCATCAACACCTTCTCTAGCAAACAGAAAAGACAAAGGGTGGGGTGAGATTGCCAGTTTCATCTCCTTCATCAGATAATCAAGTGACAATTTCCCTCCTGGGTGTGAGGCCCAGGAGAGGTAGGAGAAAAGTGAAAGAAGTTTCGAAGACTGTGGACAAAACAGAAAAAAACTCTTATGTTTTCAGTTTCCATGTGTTGTCTGTTTCTCTGTGTTTTGGTTTCACAGCCATTACAGCATTTGTTCAAAGCCAAGTTTGGCCAATTTCTGGCTGGGTGACCTTGGACAACTGACAACTTTTCTGTGTTTTGGTTCTTCTTTTTAGAATAACCATCCTTGCTACAGGGTTTGAGTTGTGTATTAAAAAAGGAAAAGTATGCAAAGTTCCTTGACTGCAGCTTGGCATTCAGTGGCCACTCAAAGGGCTAGTGGTTCTCAACCTCTTGGCCTGCTCTGTCTTCCCCCTCTTAACTAAATTCCACTCCTGTGCGTTAGCTCCTGCTGCATTCTGCCACCCCCCAACGTAGAGGTGTAACAAACTAATTACCTAAGGTCTTGATGTCTTCAGGGATTTGAGGAAGCTCCCTGCCTTGCTTGGGGGGAAACCAGGTGGCTGGTTTTGGAGCAGGGAGGGGAAGAGAAGGCAGCAAGACAGACTGGTGCTAAACAAATGGGAAACTAGTGGGCAGGAAGGGCTAGGTCCTCCTATCAGGCAATGAATTCCCCTCCCTTTTTTCCAGTCCCCCTTTTAAAAAGTTAATACTGAATTACAAAGTAAATGCCAAAATCCAGCTTCCTTGTAAGAAATGGAAATATTAGTTACAATTTCATTCTCCTTTGATCCCCCTCCCAACCTTCAATTTCACTACCTCCCTGCAGGTAATCACTATTATCCTTTGGTTACACTGCCCTTTTGTGACATCTCCTCCTCTTCAGGGTTGCCCAGACTATATCAGGCTGTAATGCCTGGGGAGATGAGACTCAGTCCTGTTCCCCTCCCAACCAAACCTACACAGGACTAATTAACTTCTAGAAACCTTTCCAGAAGCATCTAGTTGACACTTTCTCTCCCTCTTCTGAAGTCTTACTTGTTCTTTCTCATGATTTACAAAGTCCCAGTTTTCCCTGTCAGTGGCCAGGCTTGTCTCTGTCAGTAGAGTATAAGCCCTGAGGCCAGGTCCTGTCTGCACATCCTCTGTGTCCCTATGGTCTCTCTGGCTCATGCAGAGCTCACAGCATGTAATGAGGTCAACAAACACTCTGTTAATTGAAGAAGGATTCTGTCTTTATTTTATTTTTTTTATTGAGTTATAGTCAGTTTACAATGTTGTGTCAACTTCCAGTGTAGAGCACAATTTTTCAGTTATACATGAACATACATATATTCATTATTGCATTCTTTTTCACCGTGAGCTACCACAAGATCTTGTATATATTTCCCTGTGCTATATAGTATAATCTTGTTTATCTATTCTATATATACCTGTCAGTAGCTACAGATTTCGAACTCCCAGTCTGTCCCCCCTCCCATTCTGTCTTTATTGATTTGAACAATGGAGGCCCTCAGGGGGTCTGCTGCCTGTGGTCACTCTGACCAGCAACTGGGGGATTTCTGCTGAGAATCTCCCTGAAGACAGATTGGATAGGTAAATGGTGAGGAGCCCAGGCACTAGATTCAGATAGATCCTTGCTCAGACACTTAACTAGCTATGTGTGACCTTGGACAAGTCATTGAGACCTTTAGAGCTTTCTTCACCTATTGTAATGCAGACAACACCAGTCCCTACCTCATGGACTGTTGTGAGGATCAATAGAGGTAGTGGGTTTAGGCTGTTTTATGACGTTCCAGATTCACACCGAATTAGGAAAGAGAAAGGAGGAAGACTCGTCAGTATCTCTCGAGTAGACCGTGGAGGAGGGAGCGTACCGTGAGGTGAAAATTTCTGCCTGGGGGAGGCGGGGTGCGATGGTATCCAGCTATTTACCTCTCCTCCGGAGTCAAACGCTGTCACACATGTTCCTTTTACCCTTCCCATCTTCATCCCGGATTCATCCCGAGTTTAATTCCAAATACTAGAATATAGTAGAAAAGATCAAATAAAACAGTCACCAACTGAGCAGATGTCCATCACAGTGTGGTTGGGATTGCAGTCCGTTTATCTCCAACGCCCCGCCCTGCCTCGCCGCCGCAAGGTCACTGATTGGCCCGCGCCTCGTGACGTCACGCAAGAGTTTTAAGGCTGAGCACCCGGGACCGCTCCGCAGTGCCGGCGCGCTGGAGGCAGCGGGGAACGTCGCGTGGCTGGCCCGCAGGGGATCGGGGAGAACGCAGCTGACGGGAGGTAAAGGGGCTGTTCAGACCGGGTCAAGGCGACGGTCCCGGTGCGGGGCTGGAGGAGCTGGAAACTGCGATCGGAGGAGGGCGGGCAGTGGAATGTCGCGGGGTGGTGGGAAAGGGTCGCGGTGTAAGGAGGGGCGTGTCAGCCATCAGGGGATGTGGAGGGCGGGTGGGAGTGGGCCTTACTCTCGGGTCTCAGCGCTCGCAGCCTGATTCTTAATTTGGAGCCGCTGCCCCACTCGCACGTTCCCCCGAGGATTCTCGCCTAGGCAACAGGGTTCGCGGTGCCTGTTATCGCTCCACAAGCTCGGAAGCTGACCATCCGCCGCTGGATGGAGGCGTCTCTCCCCATCCTCCGTGTCCTGGGACCTGGGGGTTTCTCTAGGTCTCATCGCTCCTGACAGGGGCCCCAGAGAGGGGGAAGTACAGGAGAGTCTCTGTTTTACCTGCAGCTGCTTAAAGAAAAAAGAAAAAATGGACAGCTGATTTAGGAAATGATCGAGAGTTGCAAATTTCATGTTTATTATTAAACATCTCCTCTTTTTTTTTCTCTCATGACCTTTCCCTGTTCAGATAACCCAGCTGTGGTCCCCAGAGCCTGCAGTTTCAAGGCCTCCTCCCTGCCTCTACTGTTAGCCCCAAGACCTGCACCTTAGCCAGAGTTCATCATGGGGAACCACCTGACTGAGATGGCGCCCACCGCCTCCTTCTTGCCCCACTTCCAGGCCCTGCACGTTGTGGTCATTGGGCTGGACTCGGCTGGAAAGACTTCCCTTCTTTATCGTCTCAAGTTCAAGGAGTTTGTCCAGAGTGTCCCCACCAAAGGCTTCAACACAGAGAAGATCCGGGTGCCCCTGGGAGGGTCCCGTGGCATCACCTTCCAAGTGTGGGACGTTGGGGGACAGGAGAAGCTTCGACCGCTGTGGCGCTCCTACACACGCCGGACAGACGGGCTGGTGTTTGTGGTGGATGCTGCTGAGGCTGAGAGGCTGGAGGAGGCCAAGGTGGAGCTACACCGAATCAGCCGGGCCTCGGACAACCAAGGTGTGCCTGTGCTGGTGCTGGCCAACAAGCAGGATCAGCCTGGGGCACTGAGTGCAGCCGAGGTGGAGAAGAGGCTGGCAGTCCGGGAACTGGCTGCTGCCACACTCACCCACGTGCAGGGCTGCAGTGCTGTGGACGGGCTGGGCCTACAGCCAGGCCTCGAGCGCCTGTATGAGATGATCCTCAAGAGAAAGAAGGCTGCACGGGTGGGCAAGAAGAGACGGTGACCTGAGGCTGCCCCGTCCTCTCCGGAGGGGTCTCTACACTTGGACAGCCAGGCAGAGCCTGTTGGACCCCTCACTCAGAACCAGGGTGCAGGACCTGTCCACCTCAATGAAGGACCAAGCTGCACACTGGGGGTCCTGTTTTGGGGCAGCACTGGGGGAGCGTGATGGGAGATGAGGTGTCTTCTCGCAACCACCCCTCATCCTTACTTCTGGAGAAGTGAAGGCTGCAGGACTGTGGAGACTTAAATGTAAACTGACTCTACCTCGACCCTGTTTCCTGTTTTTCTTCTCTGGCTTTTTGATTAGCTGTGTTGGGGAGGGCAAAGGAAAGTTGCTGGGAGGATACATTTGGAATGAATAACAACTAGCTCTCGGCTCTCACCGCTCCCCAACTGGAGTCTCCCCAGGTTGCTTTTCTAGGGGTGCCAGTCACAATACTCTATGTTTTTGTATGTGTATGAAAGTGCCAAGAATTCCTCCTTACCTTTGTAGATTCACAACCATTTTTATAAGCCATGTGTGTCCTCTATTATTATTAATTATTTTTTAGCATTTGCTTATAAGTTATTAAAGACTGATGATACTGTAGCTCTAACCTTGGTCTGGCATTTTTCTCTCCTTACCGAGCCCCAGGGATAGTCCAAGATTTCTATATGGGCAGGCAGGGGTAGGGAGGAGGGACTTATCCTGAAGCTGAATTTGCAAAGCAAGCACTTCTCTAAAAAATTGATTGTGTTTATGGGACTGCTGGTGGAGATTATAGTTAAAAAAAAAAAAAAAAACAAAACCCATGCTATTGCCTAATCTCTGCCAGGTTTTTTTTTTGGCAGGGGAGCCCTTCTTTCTCCCACTTTCCTCCCCTCCCCTCATCCTCTGGCCCCAGATACTAGCTGGTCCTTGCAGAGTTAACTTCAAGTTTTGCTGGTGTGAGCTGCTCCTAGGTCCTTGCCCTTGGGGACACCTCTTAGGTCTATATAAGTAAGTCCTCAAAGAGCATTCTGTGTCCATGCCCAGCACTCAGGTGGTTAGTCTGATTTTCTCCTCACCCCGCCCCCACAACACAGTGAGAATGGAAAGTAATTTCCTCCTGGCCTTAAACCACTTCCCTGTGCTCAGTCCTGCTGACTGCAGCTCACTGGCAGCAATGGCAGTGACTGGTGCTGGGGAGGCTGGGCTGGATTGAGCCAGCCTGGCACCTGTGACTAAGCCATGACTCATCCAGCTTTGGGAATGGTAGCTATTCCCACGAGAGGGGAAGTCGAGGAGCTGTTTGAGCCTGGTGGGAGTGAGGACTGCTGGATACCCACCTAGGCCACCCATGGTAGCGGTGATAGTAAGAATAAAATGCTAATGTCGTGAGGACCTGAAAGCCCCTGCCCAGACTTTTAGGGCTGCCCTCTCCTCACCAGCACAAGGGCCGGCTGTGTCTGAGGACAATTAGTTCCCCCTAACCTGGGTGGGACCCCTGAGAAAAAACCAAGCACAGATTTTCCAGCCTCCTAGTCCCACCCCACCCTTTGTGCAAACACAAGATCCAGAATCAGATGAAAGCACCTGGGAAGGAAAAGAAAGTGCTGGCCATCTCATCCTGGGGAAGCCTTCCTAAGGAACTCATTTCTTCCTAGCCAGCTGGTGGCAGAAGCTGAGCTTTGCTGAGTCTGGACCAGTTCAGGTTTGCTAGCACCTGCACACCCCGCCTCCCTCAGCTCTCAGGATGTTTGACAGGATGGTGTGTGTGTGTGTGTGTGTGTGTGTGTGCATCCATCCGGAAGGGTGCCCAACTCTGCGTCAGTGCTGAGGCCTGCTTGAAAGAGTTGCTGGGCTGGTTCTGCTGGGGACACATGCTACCTGGGCCCTCTACACACACCTGTGACTCGTCTCTCCCAGTCCTCAGGGCAGGGTCCTCTTCTGCAGCCCAAAAAACAGGCTGGGGAGGACCTGGCTAGAGGGACCTTAGGTCCCATTCCACCCCAATTCTGTTCTTTTGTCTCAAAGTCTGCAAGGACCTGTTTTCTCCTATTTTGGTCACCTAGGGGACTGAGGTCTCTGGATTTGGGGGGAGTGTGTATGCGGAGGTGCTGCCCCACCCCTTGCAGAGAGGCCTCCATGGTGTCAGCTCCGTGGCTCTGTCAACCACCCTCCCTCCCTGTCTGGTTAGAACTGTCTTCTGCTCCCCTCCTCCAGCCCCCATCCCCCGTCCAGCCCTGGACAGGGGCCATGGTCCACAGGAGACTTGTGAATGTCCCAGTCCACATCCCTGGGCCCTGACCAGCTTGAGGCAGAGGAAGGGGGTCCCGGCAGCAAGTGAGGGTGAGATGGAGAAGCCAATTTCTCTGAAGGGGTTGTGGGGAGGGGGGAGCACTGGGGAATTCTGATAGAAAGCTACATTCTGGCTGGGTGGGGCCTGGAGCTTCAGAATAATCCTGCCTCAGTCCATCAAAGGGATGGAGAGCTGAAAGGGAGGAGCTCACCCCAGGGATTCTGCATGTTGAACTCTGGGACAGTTGGCTGGGGATGGGGGTGGGATCAGGGAGTCTGGTTGTAGTTTCCTCGTCTCAGCTTCTTTATTAAGGAGAATTTCTTTGAGACCCTGAGATGGGTGCTGAGGGAGAGGTTCCCCGAGGGGAGAGGGTCTCTGGGGACCCGGAGTGGTGGGCAGGGGCTGGCTATCTGTGAGGTGAAGTTGAAGGAAACCAATGTGCCTGGAGCTCCCTTCTGAGCTGAACCCCCCATCCCTAGCCACCTCTTCTCCTTGCACAGGTTGAATGGTAAAATCCAGATGGAGGGCACTTTCCCAAAGTGCTTTGCGCTTCCCCAAGGCCCTTGTGAGGGCAAAGATGGCAGTGGTCCCTCACCTTCCTATGCCCCCTCCAGTCCTCCGATGCTGTATGTGTTCAAGGAAAAGTAGCAAAAAGGGAGGAAAGAAGTCCCTAAAAGGGTAGCGACTTGCCCGAGGACATCGCTACATAGTGGTGCGTCCAGAACCTTCCTCCCAGGCTGGCTCTTTGGACTCCCTGGGCAGGCAACAGAAGATAGGAGACAGGGACCAGCAGAGCTCTGACCTCCCCCTCCTTCCCTCCCTCCCTCCCTTGATTAGATTAGGGTCCAGCTTTCCTCTCCCCGACTCCCCTTCCTGAGGAGTAGGGGCTTTATCTCCAAAGCCCAGCAGAGCTCTGGCCTCAAATCTGGCCAGAAGTCACCACCCTCCTTTCATACTGACCATGTGTCATGCCAACTCTTTTTGGAGATGGACACTTCCACCAGGGCCTGGGAAACACTGACTTCCACTGAAGCACTAGGAGTACCCAGGACAGCCCGTTCTCCTACACAGACCTTTTTTGAATGGAGGCCAGTGGGAGGGGAGGAAGCCAAGGCAGTAGGGAAGGCCCAGGCCAGCCCCGGGCTGTATGGGGTGGGCAAGCTGTAGCCACACGTCATTTCCAAGGCCATCTGCGGGACCACGGCTGGGGAGTTTGTGGGTGGGTGTTGTGAAATCTCTTCCCCTGGCTAAGACAGAGGAGGCTGTTTTTTCTTTCTTTCTTTAAAAAAATTATTATTATTTTTATTTTCTCCCTTCCCCAACTTGATTACAAAAGTAATAGATCTTTGTTGTGAAAGAAACTTAGAAAAAGGAGAGCCCCATAGTCTAAACTTCAGAGCTAGTGAAACATTGTGAACATGTTTTTATGTATAATCTTCCAGATATTTTTTTCTGTATATATTTTTTCTCTGTACACATATATCCCATATGGGATTATCTAAGGCATATTGTTGTACAATTTTCCTTTTCTCATTTAGATCTTAGGCATAATTCAATGTCAGGACATACGGATTTTTCTCATTCTTTTTGATGACTTCATGAGATTCCATGGTATGAATGGACCTTCATTTATTAATTAAATCCACACTGTGTCCCCAGCAGTGAACTTCCTTGTACACGTTTATTTGTACATTTGGGGGAGATTTCCTATATGATAATTGCTGGAAGTGTAATTGTTGTGTCAAAGGATATATTTATTTCAAATTTTCCTACATAATGCCAAAGTGTATCTGTGTGTAGAGAGGGTTTGGGTGTGCATGCCGGGGGAATGTCTTCTAGTCTCCTCATCCTCCATCCTCAGATTTCAAAGCCTCTTCAAGCTGAAGGATGTGTGTGTGTGTGTGTGTGTGTGTGTGTGTGAGGAGGGGTGGGTAGACAATTCGGTGCTCTTGCTTTATGGGAGGGAGGTAAGAAATAAAATCATCAGCGACTCTGGTGGAGAATCTGCAGGCCTGGGGAATGAGATTGGGCTGACTTTTGTGCCTGGGGATTGAGCCCCACCCGGGGCTGCCTGGCTGACGGCGGAGGTGGGCAGATGGTGAGGACTCCCTAAGCACCCAGCTTCTCACAGACGGCAGGCAGAGTGGGCGAAACAGCTCCTGAAATAAATCCCAAGGACTTGGCCCAGGGAGGGAGGCAGGCTGAGATTAGGAGTGTGTGCTCTGAAAGGAACCTGGAGAACAGATCTGAGCCTGAAGGAGGGCAGCTGGGGGCCCTGGACCCCGCCACCCCTACTCCTCTAGTGAGGACCCCCACCCGCCACTATAGCTCATGGACTCCTGGAAAAGGAAGCAGAAGCATGAAGTATCAGCTCCCTTGGCCACTCTGGACTCTTTGGGGCTCGGTCTCTGTTTAGTTCATTCAGGTCCCTGGGCTAATCCCGGGTATATGCCCCTCCTGAATGGAGTGGAGTGACGGGGAGTGGGAGAGCCGGGAGGGCTTATCTCTTCAGCACCTCCCATCCCCTCCTATTAAATCTGGTGAGAAGATTGAGGGAGGAGGGTGGGGTGACAGCTGGCTTTTAAAGATTGCTGAAAGTGAGGTTTTGTGCTTTTGATTGTGTTTGTTTTTATAAGCTCATGCATTGCTTTCCAGTCCAGATGCTGACTCTTATCCCTCGGGAGAGAGAGGGCAGAAGGGCTTGCTCACTCTCTGGAACTCTCCCAGTCTGATGTGGGAGGAGCAGAGCCACCAGTCTGACCAGGCAGCACCTCAGAAAGTAACCCACAAAGCAAGACTTGGCTCTGCCACTGACTTCTGTGATCTTGACCAAGCCATTCCTTGTCCCCTGGCCTCAGTTTACCCATCTGTAAAGTGAGGAGGACGAGTAAACGGTATCAGAATTTTTCTGGTTCACTTTCTGTGGTTCTCAGTACAGTGTGGGTGTGGGGAACTCCTTAATCATCTTTCTCCCTTCATCTTATCACTCTCTGAAATTACCTTGTTTTGTTTTAAGTTTGTTTACTGTCTACCTTCATTTCCAGGTGGTCCAGGACAGCCCTCATCCATTTGCATACTACTGAATCCCCAGGACAGTGGGGGGCACACAGTATCTCCTATCTGTGGAATGTGGGATGTCTACTCAACAGTTGCAGGATTGGGGTATCACCTCAGTAAAGAAGTGGTTTTAGCCTTTAAATGCTGACAGCACTCAGGAAAGAAGCTATCAAGTAAGTTTGGGGAGTTTATCTGGGATGGCTTCCTGGAGGAGGTGAAGAAAAGAAGCAGATTTCGAACTGGAATTAGGTATTCTGATTAACATGGAATTTGGAGGACCATGGCCTGGGGACTACTTTCTTGGCCCTATCTACTGCTCAGGAGAAAAGACCTGAGTTTGAGGTTTAACAGACACAGTTTCGTTCCTCCCTTCCACGTAATTAGTTACCTGGCCTGGGACTCTCCCTAGAGTCTGTTCACCACTCCCCTCCTTCAGCTCCTCCTAAGGTCACCCCAGGATAGTCAGATTGTATCTAGATTCCCATTCTCTGCCTCCCACTCCAGAGGAGCCGAGGTCAGGTGTTGGGGAAGCAACACCCAAGGTCTAGACTTGTGCTGTCCCATATGGCAGCTACCAGCCTCATGTGGCCACTGAGTAGGGGAAACGTGGCTGAACTGAACTGAGATGTGTTATAAGTGTGAAAAACACAACAGGTTTTGAAGACTTAGTATAAAAAAAAAATGCAACCATCTCATGAATACTTTTTAATATAGAGGTGTTGAATTTTTTGATATATTGAGTTAAATATAATGCTTCATTACAATTAGTTTTATATGCTTCTTTTTACCTTTAAAAAAATGTGGCTACCAGAAGTTCTAAAATTACAGCTGTCATTTGCATTCTATTTCTGTTGACAATGCAGGTCCAGATATTTGGGGAAAAAGGCATTACGAGTCAAAGAATGGGAGCTCCACTGTTCTTCCTTTCTGCTGAAATCAGAAGAGAAACAGACCAAACTGCAGAAGGTGGGTAGATCACAGGAAGGCCTTCTGGACAGTGAGGACTGAACAGTCCAAAAGGTCTGCACATCTCCTTCCTGGAAAGCATTCAGGGTAGGTTAAGACTTTGTATATCTTGAATTATCTTAAAGCACCTTATCAAACTATGATTGTCACTGATCCAAACCTGATGATTTTGCAGGTGACTTTCTGAGATTCATTCAGGGTGTTTTAACTCCATAAACATCTCTTTAACTTTATATTTGATGATGAGCCCAGATACCTGGAATCCACAGAGAACTCCTAACATGATTTTACCCAATAGTTTCTGACCTGTCATCATACTGCTCAGCTAGCAGCCACAGTGTTGATAGACTGGAGTTTCACCATCTTGCCCTCCCCTGCGGCCTTACTCCGCCCAACCCTCCCCCAACTCCCAAAAAGTGCTAGAGCAGAAAGAGGGCTCAGGCAGGGAAAGATGCCAGCTGGGGGTGTGGATAATCCCCAGACTGGATTATCTGTTCCTGACTTTACACATACATAAGCAGGTGGCCTATGTGCAGACAGGATGTACTGTGGGGATCAGGTTAACACAGTGTGTGTGAGTGAGTGTGTGTGTGTATAAATGCGGGGGGGGGCAGTCCTACAATAAAATCCCCCACCCACCTCCACTTATCTCCCACCCAGAGCATTAATTTAATCAATCACTCATTTTTTTCCCCAATCAATCATATACAATATCATACGATTTAGCATTATTGTATACTGACACACCATCCTAGGTGCTGGAGCTAAGGTAAGTGTCCTAGATCCAGTTTCCTCAATGCAGAGCCTGAGACAGGGATTCAGGGGTACCTGGTTTATTGAGGACAAACTCTCAGGAGAAGGGGAGGGAGGGAAGCAGGATAGGGCAGGGGAGGGGCTAAGCAAGGACCCTTCTTACAGCTGGAGTCTAATTTCAGCTTGATTCTGTGGAGAAGCTCTTGATGGAGACTGACCCCTGAGGCAGGAAAGCTGGTCCTTTGTAAACCCCCTACCCCCATCAGTCAGCTGGCTGCTGGTTGCTCAAGTCTCCAGAGAAGGGGAGCCACTGTAGTCATTGGAGTCACTGGAGCCAACCAGCACTCACAGCCAGCAGAGGGGACCTGGGTAGGGCATCACGGGCATCCACTCAGGGTGGAGACCGAGAGGAGAAGAGCAGCTGACCGGGCGGGCGGGCCGGAGTCCCGATTGCTCTCCTTGTTTGGCAATCTAGTCCTCTTTCTACTCTCACCCTCGACCTCGGCCTCAGCCCTTATCTGCCCTTGTCCTGCCTTGTTTCTCCCTCCATCTGTTTCTTGGTCCCTCCCTCCCTCCCTGCCTCCACCATCCTTGTTTCCTGCCTCTGATCTGCTGTCTCTCTTCTAGGGGTTATCTGAAATTCAGGCTGAAACGCTGAGTTTCTTTGAGAGCCTCCAGGAAGCTGGGGCTCCTGAGTCATCCCTGTTGACCTCTTCCCTTGCCAGTGGGTCAGTTGAGCCCCACTGCTCCCTTAGGCAGAAAGCTTTGGGGTCCCAGGGGACATTTGACCCAAACCCCTTCTTCTGTGCACTCCCTTTACTGGGTGTATCCATTCCCACCTCCTCTCTTGGAGCAAGGACAGTTCAGGAGAAATTCATTCTCGAGGCTTGACTCCTACTTAAACATCACAGGACGCATTCTCCGTAAGGGAAGGGTGGGATCTGGGCTGGCTTCCTTAGAAATTTCAGAACTAAAAAGACACCTCCTTTCCTTGCCCCCTCCCAAGTTCAAACAGGGACTGGGAGAAAGGAAGAGATGATTGTTTCTGGCCAAAGGCTGGAGGGGTGGATGGACTGACCTCTGAAATTTTCTTTTCTCTGGCACAGCCCTGTTTGGAGAGTTGCCAGAATTCTGAGGCAAAAAGCAAGGGAGAAGAAAGGAATATTCTCTGAGGGCATTTGGTTGCTCTTTCATACCCCAGATCACACAGAGGGTCCAATGTCATGCTGTCCACATCTTCCTGTGCCTAGTATGTGGATTTCCTGTGGTATGTCACATACACACACACACACACCTTCACTGTGTTGAAACCAGAACTGCTGGCTCCAAGGAGGAGAGAGGAAGCAGCTGTGGATAGGTGTGGGTGGCCACATACTTCTCCTTCTGGGAGGTGACACTTCCACTACACCTCCACAGGTTTCATCTGAACCTCACCCTAGCCTTGGCCCTGTGTTGTCCAGGTGGCCAGAGGGGATGGAGGAGTTGCGCCGGCCCACTGCCAACAAGGAAAGCATTCTTAACAGGCCCTTGAACTCAGCAAATCAATCCTCCCAGGGACCAAATCTGGAGGAAACTCTGCTTAAAGAACAGCAGTGAGAATAGAGCCTAGATCGCTGGGTGAACTTCAGTGATGGCTGACTGAAGTGCCCCGGAGAAGTCTATGAGGACACCCATCCTTCCTGATGGATTAGCTGAAGGCAGGGTGTGGGGCCAGGACAAAGTCTGGGGTCTGGACTGGGTAAAGTGACCCTGGCAGCCCAAAGCACTTGGCATCTCTGAATCAGAGGGAGGAACTCCCTGACTGGACGTGTTACCCCCATTAGGCTGGGCTGGGGCTGTAATTGCTGTAATTCGTTGATGAATGCAATTTACAGCTGGCGTCTCTCCCTGTGACAGGCCTCAATTAGAGCTGCCAGAGGGAGCTGAGGTGGGAGGGGGAGCTGGGATGTTTCCAACTGCTTCTTCTGGTCCCTCTCAGCTCGCTGCCCCACCTCAGAACAGGAGGGGATTCTTTAGGCCGATTCATTGTCCCTCCCACCCCCAAATTTACCCCTAGAAATATAATTTCAGAACAAGTGATGCTGGAGTAGAGAGAGAGAAAGGTGAAAAATGAAGGATGCTTTCCTGATGGCTGGTCTGGAATGCTATGGACTTTAAAACTTAATGTTAATTTAGTTTAGTATTTTCTCATTTATTTTACTTAATTTAATTTATCTTTTAAATGGAGGTACTGAGGATTGAACCCAGGACCTAATGTATGTTAAGCACACGCTCTACCAAGCTCTTTTAAACAGCAATAGTGGGGTGAGGGTACAGCTCAGTGCTAGAGCATGTGCTTAGCATGTGTGAGATCCTGGGTTCAACCCCCAGTACCTCCATTAAAAAAAAAACTACAAAACACCAAATCCTAAAAAGCAATAGGAATATTTTTTCAAACAAAACCTAACAGAGAAGCTCAATATGCAAGAAAGTCACGACTGATCCAGTTTAAGTGGAAGTGGGGGCTCTAAGACCCCTGGACTGTTCTCCCCACTGAGCCCCACCTCCCTCACTTCCTGCCTCTGAGGACTCCCTATCTAAGGTTCAGTTAGAGTGACCAGCTCATCCTTGTTTGTCCTGTTTTAGCATCGAAAGTCCCAAATCCCAAGAAATCCCTCAAATCTGGGCAAACAGACAGCTGGTTACACAACATTCAATGGAGGAAAAAAAAAAAAAGAACAAAAAAACAAACCCACTGATAAGACACATTTGATGTAATGATGAAGACACTGAGGCCAAGAGAGGCGACATGTTTTGAAATCTCATAGTTAGATTCCCCATACCAGGTATAGCATATACATTGGGGAGAAAACCTTGCCCCTCTGCCCTGTAACCTGTAAACTGTAAAAACTGTCCACCTCCAATTCTCTCTCCTCCTTCAAAACCCTTTTTTATGAAGCCTTCCTTGATTCTTCTAGAAAGAGTTATGTCCTCTCTTCTAATTCTTCTTTTAATCTTGGGTCTTTTTCTCCAGTGGGACTGGAAGATTCTTGTTTCCGTGTCTCACTTATTTTCACATCATTCAGCACCTAGTGCAGTATCTGGAGTAGAGCAGGCATTCAAAAAATGTTTTTAGATAGATAGATGGATGGATGAATGGATGGATAGATGGATGGATGGATGGATGAATTGGAAGATGGGTAGATGGACTGGATGGGTGGAGAGAAAGTTGGATAGATAGAACCCTGGGTACCATGTTGAAGGTCTTGGGATGGAACAACTGGGCAGTTTCTAGGCAAATTCTTTTTGTATCAATTTCCCTAATATGGCCATTTTGCTTGAATTTTATTTTTGGATTATCTAACAAAGCCATATTCAGACGTAAGGTCTGAAGTAGCTTCCTAACCCGATTAGAAGTAATTTAAATTGATCATTTGGGGATTATTTTTGCCATTGCTTTCCTCTACGGAAAGTTATGATTTAACTACACAAATATAGTATTTGATGAAAATACTTCAAATAGGCAGCTGATGTCAGTGATGAATACTGGTCTGAAAATAAAACAGTTTAAAAATATCAGAAAAGGGAGAGTGTAGGAGGCAGGCAGGGAGGGTGAGCTGTTGGCAAATATATTAAGCAAAATGATCAGGATTCAAGTACTGGAAAGGCTAGAATCCCAATAGGAGGAATGTGATGTGAGGTGCACTTCCTAATTATTAGGATCAAGAGACAATAAGATTAAAAAGAGACAGAGAGAGAGAGACAATAGGACAGAAAGTTTTAAAAGGAAGAGGGGAATGATGTTGATCCTGTTTGGAAGCAAAACATTAGGGTAAATGATTATTCATGATTCTTGACCTACTATTCCTTCAACTGCGATTTATTGAGCATCCATTCTGACCCATGTGTCAGGCCAAGCACTTTCACGTCCCTTTATCTCAGCCCATTGTGCCTGGCGGCAGGAAGGCAGAGTCCACACACTCTCAGATGTGCACATTCTCCTCGGGTGAGCTCATCCATACCCATGATTTTAACCATGGCAGCTACGCTGACTCCCAAGTGTTCATCTCTAGTCCCACATCCTAACTCCACCTAGATGCTGAATATCTCCCCCGGGATGTCTGCAAGAGACATCATGTTAAATTCAAGAGACTCCATGTTGAATTTGTCTGTTTCCAGTCCAAACTTTCTCCTCTGCCCAGATTCCCCAACTCTAATCAAGGCATCCTCACTCAACATCCAAGTCAGTGCCTGGGCATCATCCTCTTCTCCCTGTCCCCCACCCCCCACCACATTCAGTGAATCTACTTCCTGAATACCTCTTAGATCTGTGTTTTCCTTCCCACAGAACTGCCCTAAATTCAGGTCCTCACCATTTCTCACTGGGTTACTTCCTTAGCTTCCTTAGTGGTCTCCTTTCTCATCTTGCACCCTGGGAATCTATTCCCTGCTTGGTTGCCAGACTCATTTTTCTAAAATGCAAATTTGTGAAAGCCCAACTGTCTTTAAAACAACATCCAAACTCCTTAGCATCTGTGACAAAGACTTTCCTACTTTACCACTCCTCTGCTTCAGCCCTCATTCGGTTTCACCAAATCATGGCCCATGCCAGCAGTGTTCTCTCTGCATCAGCACCAGGCTTTTGCACAGGCTATTCCTGCTGCCAAGGAATGCCTTTCCTCCCATGTTCATGGATCTAATTCCTCCTTATTCTTCAAGACTCAGTGTGTTGGGTGTCACCTCCTCCAGACAGACCCTCTGACTACCTCTTCACTCCTGAGTCCGGGTGACGTGCCCCTCTTCTGACCTCTCATTGTGTTCAGTGCTTGTCTCTTCCTTCCCTCTGATTGCACTGTAGCACCATTGCCTGTTTACTTGTTTGTCTCTTCCACTCCAATGTGAGATTTCCCAGGACAGGTATGCTGTCTTTCAAGTCTGCATTCCTGTGCTGAGTGTGCTGCTTGGCACATAATATGCCCAGTAAACGTTTGTCGAATGAATGTGTGACCTCCTCTTTTCTTCCATCATGTATGAGCCTTTGATCTTATCCTCCCTCTTGGGGAGGTCAATTCAGGACAGTTTAAGATAGGACTCAGGATGTGCAGTAGGAATCAGTACATTTCTCCCTCTCCCCTCTCCCCTGTCTAGCTCAGATTTTGCTGTTGGCCACACCCCTGGCCCAGACACAGGGAGCTCAGTCTGCAGAACGTCAGCTGGCAGCGAACAGCCCTTCCCTTCCTCCCTGGCTCTGTCTTCGCTCAGCACAAACTGTTTTTCCTTTTTGGGTGTTCAGAGCTCTGATAGCAGAGGGCTGGGTGGGAGGGTGGCAGTGGTGGGCTGTCTGCAGGGAGGCAGAAGAGGGGGGAGTATGGAAGAGCCAAGGCGTGGGTAGAAGCTTTGCTATGTGGGCCCTTTTGAGGGAGAAAGAAAATTTAGCTCTTTGGGGCTGCCTGGGGTGGGGCATCTGAGAGATGTACTTGGGCTCTTTCATTCTCTGCAAACTGAGATTGCCATGGCGATATTTTGTCTCCTAAATACTGGACTTTCTAAGGGAGGGAGAGGGTATGGGGAGAGAGAGAGAGATTTTGGATTTTCAGGACTGGCCTTGTACTTTTCCTTGCTACCAAATCACTGGACAGATACTTGGGGGTTGCTGTTTCCTGGTTTTGGAGAACATAAGAAAAGAGGATCTGCCACATATTTCACTCATTCATTCATTCATTCATTCGTTACCTGGGTGATGCCAGACACTGGAGACACAGAGATGAACAAGGTTCGGTGCTCACAGTCTAGCGGGGAGTGAGTCTGTAAGTAGATACGTTACAACACAGTGGCTGGTGTGGTTTGCGACGGCTGCTCGAGCGAGAGCTTGGTGGGCCTGGAGGGCAGGTCACTCTCTCCATGGAAAGGCATCAGTTAAGAAGGTGACACTGGTCCTCCAGGGGACATTCCCCCACTATCTTGTTCTCACAACTGCTTCCAACTTCTCTTCCTTGGCGGAGACTCTGACTTTTCACGAGGAGAGTAGCATCATATATGAATTCAGAGAAGACAGCATGGTTTCAGATCCTGGCTCAATAACTCATTCATTCATTCATTCTTTCAGTAAATGCCCTTGATCAGCTGTGAGACCTTGAAGAGTTGAGTTTAATTCTCTGAGCTTCGATTTTCTTATATAATTGGGATTCTGATGACACCAAGCTCATCATTCTTTTGGGAGGATTGCATGAATGGGTGTGCCTGACAATGGTTTATAAGCTGTGAAGTGCCTTGCAAATGTGATCTGTTATTTGTCCTTCCATTTATGCCTTCTTTCAGTCATCTGGGAACTACTGAGCGCCCTCTTCTAAGGTCTGACAAGCCCCTTTTTGAGGCAGGAGCCTGTTTTGTGCATGTGGGTGTGTGTATTTTGTGTGTGAGGGTCTGTGAGTGACTATAGCGAGCCTTCATGGAGCAGCCACCATCTGTTCTGTCTGAAGGGAAGTCTTAGCTTCATTAGCCCCCAGCGAGCACCCCCAGGGTGCAGGCACACGCTCTCCTATCTTTCCCTCGCTGATGGATGCGGGTACACGGAGGAGGCTGGCAGGGGCATGACTCACCAGCCTTAGTCACCCTGCCTGGGGGACTTCTCTTCCTACAGGATGATGGCCCCAAATAAAAACATGGATGAAGAGCCAGATCGTGTTCCAGGCTGTGGGACATCTGAGCCACTAAGGAGGAAGCTAAATTCATTATTTCACACATCCCTCAGCCCCTTATCACTCCCATCAGGGGCATCACGGAGAACCCCAGAGCTGAAGGGGTCTAGCGGTGAGCAGAAGACTGGAGTCACTTTCCCACTAAGGTCAATGCCTCAGCAGATCCTGGCCAGCCACATTCTTGGCTCCAGTGTGTGTACAGTGCTTTACAGTTTACAAAGTGTTTTCATACATTTTTCTCATTTGATTCTCACAAGAACCTTGTGAGGCCGTTCTTGGAGAGGCAGACTAGCATAGAGGTGGAGTGTGTGACCTCTGGAGCCAAACAGCCTACATCTGAATTGGTCTCTGTTGCTACCAGCTGAGGGACTGAGCAAATCCCTTCACCTCACTGTGCCTCAGTTTCCTCACTGCAAAACTGAGGCTAATAAGAATACCTACTCTGTACAGGACTAATGGCTTACTGCTTTTTTTTTTTTTTTCTGTCTCTCCAAATTAAACCATAAACTATAGAAAGAAGAGATCTTTGTTTTGTTCTCTGAGTGTCTGGAGTATTTAAGACAGTGCCCAGCACGGAGAAGTTTGCAAAAAATAGTTGTGCAATGAATGAAGCTTGGAGCAAGCCAGGCACATGGTATGCATCACACGTGTTAGCTGTTGTAGTCAGTTTGGGCTACTGTAACAAAAATACCATAGACTGTGTGGCTTAGACACAGAAGTTTACTCTTCACAGTTCTGAAGGCTGGCAAGTTCAAGATCAGGGAGTTAGCTGATTCGGTTCCTTGTGAGATCCCTCTTCCTGTTTTGCAGAGAGATTCCTTCTTGGTGTATCCTCACATGGTAAAGAGAGAGATCTTGTCTCTTTCTTTTTATGTGGGCGTCTATCCCATCATGGCCTGATTAGCTCTAATTACCTCCCAAAGGCCCCACCTCCAAATATCATCACATTGGGGATGAAGGTTTCCACATATGAATTTGTTGGGGGAGGACACAAACATTCAGTCTGTAGCAGCTATTATTATAAGATTTCCTCTATTTTGCGGATGTAGAAACTGAAGTTTAGAGCACTGAAGCGAACTGCCTGAAGTCACGAAGCCTAGACTTGGCCAAGCTGGCACTTAAAATGGGGCTGCTTACTCTAAATCAAGGGCCCTTCCTCTCATACCATGACTACCCTGATTCCTCCTCCCATTTGCTCTCTTTGATCTTTCCCCTCACACTCTCCATTAAATACTCATGATGGTTGAGTTGATTGAGTTAATCCAGTTCCTTTTCTTTAGCATAAAGAGCTGTAGGACTTTCAGCAAGTCATAACTTCTGTGTGAATAATTTCTCTCTCTCTTAAATGGACGTCATAATAGAACCTACCTCGTAGTTTCAATTTTATAAGGAGTAAATGACAGGTAATGAATGGAAAGTGACAGACCCATAGTAATAATAGCTCATACACATAAACTATTTTTAATCATCATCTTCATTATCTTTAAGGGGGCCACCAGGCACGATTTAAAATATACCTTAGATTTAGGCTCATAAAATGTTAGAATTGGAAAGACTCTCATTGAATTGTCAATATTCAATACGGTCCAATTTTTAAATTTTATATGCGAGGAAATCTCAGAATCATTTCCCTTCCCCAAGGTTATAATACTTGTTAAAAAAAAATATATCCTAGAGGGAACTAGGGTGAAGCTTTACAGGGACTCTTTCTACTATCTTTATAAGTCTTTTGCGAATCTAAAATTATTTCAAAATAAAAGTAACAACAATAGCTGGTGAAGCTACTTGTAAAAAATAATCACGTAAATTATAAAGCAGAGAGAGGAATGAGGGTGTGTGGGATTGGGAGGAGAGGCGGAGAGGTATTTAGGAAAATTCTCCAATTACCTTGTTCCTCCCCAAAGAGATATTGACTTGTATTTTAGTGCATTTGTCCTGTTTCTGTTCTTGCTAATCTGTTAAACCCATCCATTGATTTCTTATATTCAGCGTCCTTTTGTTTTTTGGTTTTTTGGCTATTAAGTAACTACTCAATTTTTAAAAATTTCTATTCTCTGTTGAAATTCTCCATTTTCATCTATTTTGTGCATCTTCTATTTTCTGAACATATTAATAATGATTTCTAGGTTCTTGACTTTTAACTCCAATGTCTGTATCACCTGTGGATCTACTTCTTACTATGTATTTTTTCATTTGATTATTAGTCATATATTCCTGTCTCTTCACAGGCTTAGTAATTTTTGATTGAATGTTAGAAATTATGTATAAAAATACTGCAGAGGCTCTATAAGATGGTTATTTCCCACCAGACAGTTCTTGCTGGCGTTTGCAAGACACAAAGTGTGGCCAGTCTCATTAATCCAATCAGGATCTCAGCTGGGGTGTGGCTGTATTAGAGATTTGGTGAGACTCAGTGCACCTTGGGTTTACACTGTTCTTGGGATGTGGACCCTCCTCAGCATCCAGCTGAGGACCTGGCAGATTGTGTCCTCAACACCAAGAGAAATGTGAGAATTTCCACTCTGCTTTTCAGAGGTTTGTCAGTTTCTCTCTTTCGTTGTCCTCCCTGCATGGCTTCGGACTTCAGCACGTGTTTGGAGGGGAAACTGGCTGCATATCTGAGGTATCTCAAGTCTCCTATTTTGTTTTTCTAGTTCCCACGTGACTGTCAGAAGTTCTGCTGCTTTCTCTGCTTGGTAACAATGCCCTCTGTTTAGGACAAGCCCAGATTATCAGTCTGCAGTCCTGCCCAGAATTCGAAAACACTCCCAGGGGGAGGGGGAAGGAGATACAGATCTCCAGTCATCTCTAAATAGCTCCCCTTACCCCTCAGATATTTGTCTCTCTTGAGAACTTCTGCAGCTCTCTAATGCTTTTATAAATATTAGCTCTGCAATTTATCTGGCTTTTCTAATTGTTCCCAGAGGAAGTGTTGGCTTGCTGTGAAAGATTCCATCTTATCCAGAAGCACTCCCAAAAGAGAGATTATGAAGGATTGAAAAATTGGGACAATACCTATTGTGAAATCATTTTTTCCTCTCTCTTGTCTTCCCCTTTTTTCCCCTATAGCCTTCTAGGTCTGAGTGTAGAGGAGAGGATAATTCCAGATCTGCTACTTACCTACTGTGTGACATCAGAAAATTAATTTTACCTCTCCACCTCTCAGTTTTATCTGTAAAATGGGGATATTGCGGAAATTAAGTGAGGTAACGTTGTATGAGTGGCGTCCAGCGCAAAGCCCGGCACATGGTTATTTTAGTCTCTTTCTCCTCTGTCTTCTCTCCCCTCTTTCCACAGCTGGTTTGACCAAGCTTTCTCCTACTTGGTGGTTGGGAGAGTTTTTCTACAAAGGGATCAGGATTAGTGGTTTAAAGGTAGTTTCTTCACCGACTGGTAGAAGGTGGTCAAAAAGCTTGGCCTCAGGTCCATTGGATATGAGAAGAGATAAAGCAAGATCTCTACTCACAGTTCGTGGTCCTTGGAAATGACAGCATCAGGGTATGAGGAGGATAATAGTAATTTAGGAGAGGTGATGGGGCTTCCTAGGGGACTGGCATTCACAGCAGGCTGAGTCTATGCCCAAAGTCCTCTGGGGGTGCAGGACAGCCATGGAACAGGGCTGCTCTAATCTGTCGCTCCTCAATTGCCCTCCCCCCGACCCTCACCACCTACCCATGCTAGGCACTTACCTGTTTGCTTTCATTTAAACCTTACAGCTGCCCTAAGCAGAAGCAGTGGTGTGTGGGAGTCAGCTCATACCAGCTTGGCTGGTGAGAGCCAGTTTTCAAGAATTTTGCCAGCTGGTGGACATCATGTTGATAACTTGAAATCTGCCATTGTGGGACTATTTACACCGTGGAAATTAGCAAACACCTCCAGGCAGGGCTCTTCTTTTCTTCCAGAGAGCTGGTTGTTAAATATTTACTGGCATACAATTGGATGTGAGTGTTGTTACCATTTTACAGTTGAGTAAACGGAAGCTTTGTGATCCACATTCTCAGAGCAAGAAGCGGCACAGCCAGGATTCAAACCCAGATCTGTTTGGGTCCAAAGTCCTTGAGTACTTTTCCCTGGGGACATCAACTGTTTTTTGTTTGTTTGTTTGTTTCCAGGATGGTCAAATATAACCTCAGTTTATATTTTAATTTTTATTTTTTTAACCACCCCCCCCCCCCCCGCCTTAATGGAGGCACTGGGGATTGAACCCAGGACCTCGTGCACGCCAAGCACATGCTCTACCACTGAGCTCTACCTCCCAACCCCTCAACCCCAGTTTAGGAAGAAATAAAAGTGCTATATTCCCCATTTTCTCTCCCACCTTTCCACTCTGACTCCAGCATGAGTATGCAAAGAACCTCAGAATCTCACTTTTTCTCACTGTGATCCTCCTCATGACCTCCGGACACAGGCACCCTGCTTTTTATCATCCACATTCTACAGATGGGGACAAAGCCCTGTGAGGTAGGATGACTCCCAGCCCTGTGCTCACACACCAGTGCCAGGACTCAATAGAGGCCTCCTCACATGAATTCAGAAACCTTTTGTCATCTCTGGTACTTCATAATCCAGAAGCAGAATTCTCACTTCAGATTCAGAGTCAGCCACCATGTATGTTTCTTTTCATTTTCCCTTCAGGTGACAGGAAGCCACTGCTGGCCCTCGGCAGGCTCTGCTCACTGCAGCTGCAACCATGGTGAATCGGGACGTAGCTGGGAAGGGGACTTTGCGGAAACCGTGGCAGGGCTGCTGCCTAGAGGCTGAGGATGTAGATTAAGGTACCAGCAGGACCTGGGCTTGGATTCTGACTCCACCATCTACCTTTGCTGGGGAACTTGGACTAATTGCTGTGCTATGGTTACCTCACTTATAAATTGGGAGTAAGAACACTTACCTCAGGTAGAAGGTATAGCTCAGTGGTAGAGTGCATGCTTAGTATACATGTGGTCCTGGGTTCAGTCCCCGGCTGGGGAGGGGGGAGCGGGGGTGGGGGAGGAGCGGAATGAAATAAAAAATTTATAAAAAGAACACTTACCTCACAGGCTTGTGAGGATTAACTGAGTTAACACCTAGAACAGGAGCTGGCATGCAATCTGTGCCCAATAATTGGTGGATTGGAGGCACATGGAATAGACATTTTGGACAAACATCAAATCAATATTCGGCTGAAGCTGAACACAAATATGACCGTAGAATAAAATTCTTGGGAACAAGAGTAAATCTTAAATTTTATTTAGTTACTGTTGCAATTTTGTTCTTCTAAAAATTTAGTAGCCAAACTTCTAAAGTGTGTCATAATGCAGAAATAATACTTTCTCAGCATGTTCAGCAGTTGAATTGTGCCTACACTCACCACACGGCACACCTGGGATGTTAAAAAACAGCTGGATTTCATCTAAGGTGGGTGGAGGGAAATTTTCTGGATACCCCACTTTTCTCTGACATTTTCTTATCTTTATTTTTGTTATCATGACTGGATTGAATGTGACATATCATGGATGTTGTATGTTTCTTCTTTCTGAGATTTTGAGGCAACAAAGTTGACATTCTGCTGGTTTGTTTGTTTGTTTGTTTGGTTTTTTACATTCAAATATGTATTTAATGGTAGAAAATAATTCCTTTACATATTGACATTCTGCTCTTAATGCATCCTCACAAGATAAGAAAATTCTGTCTTTTCTTGAAAGACTCATGGACTAAATGGCATTAGATGCAAACTGCAGTTCTCTGAGGAGAGGGTATAGCTCAAGTGGCAGAGCACATACTTAGCATGCAGGAGGTCCTGGGTTCAACCCCTAGTACCTCCCATAAAAATAAATAAGCAAACCTAATTACCTACCCCTCCAAAAAAAAAAAAAAAGAATTACAGTTCTCAAAGTTTACTTGGTTTACAGTTATAAATGCTGGTTCACCAAACAATTCTGCAAAGACTAGATTTATGATATGATCACTGTCATTTTGCTTTATATTATCATTTCATTTAAATTTTCATAATTGTTTCATGATTCAAAAAGGCTGTAACGTTTTCCAAGAATTTTTCTCACTCAGTGGTGCTCAGTGTGGGTCCTCAGACAAACCGCATCATTATCATCTTGGAGCTTGTTATAAAGGCAAATTCTTGGGCTGGCCCAGAGACCTAGCCAATCAGAATGTCTGGAGGATGAACCCCCACCCCACACACTGAATCTATATTTTAAGCAGCTCTCCAGATTCTGATGTCCCTAAGTTTGGTCACTGATTTAGCCAACCCACTCTCCTGATATTTACATAGTTGTCCCTTTATTTCTTTATATCACCGTTTGAAAATTGTACACAGAGCTGCCAGCTTTCACATTCCTCGTGAATTATTAGACAATTTTAACGTAAAGCCAATAATTTCAATAGAGCATACAAGGAGATTTTCACTTCAAGGTTCATTGGGAACGCTTACCCCCATGGAAAAAGAACTCATATGTATCAATAAATTGGAATGACATTCCTTGTTTGTATTGCTAATGTTATACTGGCAAGATATGATGGCAAAATATGTGACCACACGATGACCCATCACGTTCAAGTTCAGAAATGCCACTGAAGGACATATGTCACAACTCAGTCTTCCAAAGGATGAAGTCAAAGCAGAACAGCAAATTTTGGTCATATTTAGAGATCAAAGCTGAACTTTGAGGCATCCCTAGCAGCTATTATTAACTAGCAAGGTGACACTGCTCTTCAAGGGCCAGGAGGGGCTTCAGTCTCCTTATACACCGCCCCCCACCCATGCCAACCATCCACCCTGCCAATCCCAGTTTGCAGGGAGCTCAGGATTCCACATCTTTAAGTGATACTTTCATCTGTTCAGGTACCCAAGTCAAAGCCTCTAATTTGACACCAAATGCTATTAATCCCATTAATTCCATGTTTTAACTTTCTTTCTGCTGCATCCACCTCTCTCCCTGACCCCAGCACAGGTATTTCTTACAGCTTTCATTCTGATCACCCTATAATCTACTTTTTACACAGCAGCCAAAGCGATTAAGTATATGTGTAAACCAGATCCTGTTATTCTTCTGCTTAAAACTCTCCATTGGCTTCCTATGCTGAAGATTTTTTTGTTTTGTTTTTTTAATAGAACACATTGCCAACCATGTAAAGAATGCAAAGGAAAAAAACTGGAAGGAAATATCAAAATGTTAATGGTGGTTACCTCTAGAGGATAGGTTATGGGGATTGCTGCTTTTTAAGTTAAAAAAAAATTTATGCTTACTTGTATTTTTCTAAATGTTCCACAATAGATAAGATTTATTTTATTTTATTTTATTTCTTAAGATTTATTTTTATAAGAAAACAATCTGGAAAAAAATTAAAGTAGATAGATAAAACAAATAGAAAAATAGAACACAGTGGCAACTTCCAAGCCCTCTCCAGGGGCTCTGCTGCTCCTACAGCTTTATCTGCCCTAAGAGGCTTGGGTCCCAAGAGTCCATTGCTCTTGCTCTTCAGTGAGGCTTGAATTGACTCCACTGCGTCAAAACAGAGCGTCTCCTGGGAAGATGGGCCAACAGGACATCCGGAAGCCTGAGGCCAGATACCTGCTCTATCCCGAATGCCTGGCAGATGGGGGCTGGGAGTTCTCCAGGTAGGGAATAAAGAAACCCAGGCGAAGCATTTGGTTGGCCTGGGGATGGGTTCAAATTCTCTACCCAGCAGCTTTGCTTCTCCTTAGGATGCACAATCCTTTCAGAGAAGATGTCCTTGTTGATTAGAAACACCGTGGCGGAGACAGGCAGGCAGCACAGAGGGCCAAGTAGAGTGGAAAGAGGGTTAGGCTTGGCTTGAGTTCCAGTCCTAGATTTTCTGTTTACTTGCCAAATGAACACAAGTAGGTACTTTGTTTCCTTGAGCTAGTTTTTCTTCTTTTTTTTTTAGATCTGTGAAATGGGAACTAAACCCCTATTGTAGAATTAATTAATCACAAATAGGAAGGGGATTCTGCCCTAACCACATCCCTAACAGAGGGAAGAAAGTCCCACCTGAATCTGTTTTAGAACTTTATTTGGCTATTTCCCCTTCTTTCCCAAACTATCAAGGGGATTGAGAATATCACGTGAGATACCAGATGCGAAGGTGCTTCGTAATCCAAAGGGGACCAGAAGAGGGGCTCTACCACCTTTCAGAAGCCATGGTCCAGTGACACAATTTCCCCCCCCGTGAATGCATGGTGGTTTCTGAAGAAATGCCCTTTGAAGAATGTTTCGTGGTCAGAATGTATTCTCTCACCCTCTCATTCTTTCCTTTAATTTTTTCTTTGCTCATGTGGCCAACACTTCTTCAGTATTACTCTATGCCAGTCCCTATTCTTGTTACTGGGCATAGAGTGGTGTGAACAAAGCAGATCTGGTCCTTGCCCTTAAGCAGCCGTCTATGGGACAGGAGTCTCAGGGGCTTCTGATGCTGTGTGATTGGTGCCAGGATAGAGGAACACACCGGGACTCAAGGGTCACAGAATCCTTATATCTGTCCTTCCTAAGATGGGGAACAAAGTGTTCCCCCAGCCCAACCTGAGACATCCCTTTGCTCTAGCTCATGGATCCAGGGTAGACAGCAGATGGGGAAGGTCTGGGGAGGCTCCACACAGGAGGAATCCAGGCTGGGCACATTCCTACTGTAACCCTACTGCCCAGACTCCTGTGTCTCCCTGTAAGGTGTCTGCAGAGCCAGTCATGCCATTTCAGTTTTCTCCAATTAAACACCACTAAGGCGGGGAGACTTGGAGTGCAGCCTGGCCAAGGGGTTATTTATTCCATCACTTGAATCACAATACATCTCCAAATTTCCCTTGATTTGGCTAATTTAAGAGATTAAGGCCCAGATGTGATGGGGGCAGGGTTGCCATTAAGTGTCACAAACCCCCCATTTTGTACCGGCTGATGGGAGACCATAATTGCCCAGATGGTGGGAGAAGATGATTAGTCCCTTTTTTATGCCAAGCCCCATGAGAGACAGGAATTAATCATAGGGCCAGGGTGGGAGGGACTCTTCTGTCTCATCTTCTCTCTCAAACTGGCAAGAAGGACCCTGATAAATATACAGCAGAGGAAGCTGGTCAGTCTTCCCGCTTAGCTCCAGTCAAATCTAGCTTCTGGCAGACTCTGTGCTCAGTATGCTTTCCCCTTCAAGTCCTCTCCCTCTGGCTGCGTATTTTGTTCTGTTTGTTTCTCCCCCTTTCCTGAATACTTCATGTCTTCACCTCTCACTCACTTCTCTCAGTATGCTTTTATGTTCTTGGCAACGTTCTCACCAAGGTCAAGAGTGACCTCCTACTAACCAAGACTAGTGGTTTCCAGGATTGTCTTCGTTGACTTGATCTCCCAATCCTGTTTGAAGCTATTGGCCACTTCTTCCTTCTGGAAACTCTCTTTTCTTGTCTTTGGAGACTTCCTCCTCCTGCTTTTCTGATCTTGGCTTCCCCATCTCCACCTTCCTCCCCCGTCCTGAAAATGTTGACAAGTTCCCAGTTCTCTGTGCCAGGACATGAATCATGGTAGGTCCAAGAACACAGTAAATAATTTATCTTTGCCTGTAATTTGTTGAACGGTGGACACGTGACATAGCTCCAGCCAATGGGGCACGAATAGAAGTTTGAGTGGGAGGGATTTCAGGTGTCAAGTGTGTGAGGACAAGCAGCCTTTCCTGTCTTTAAACAAGACGTGCGGATACGGTGCCTGAAGCTGCAGCATCTGTCTTGTAGATAAGAGGATTTGCCTCCCCGCAACAGGATCAATCACAGAGATGCTATCTTGGGGTTTTGATGTAGTTAAGCCAAGGAATGCATCAGTCCTGGCCTGGCCTTATTCCCTTTTTTTTTCTTTTTGTCCTGTTTGCAGTGTCATACATGAACATCAAACTGCTGCTATGAAGTTCACATCTGTTCCTGCAAATCTGGCCCTGCTATTTTTATTTTTAAGCTGCTTAAAACACCCCTGACCGATATATTGGGAGAGTCTAACATCTCCCATGATTTCAACTACCAGCTGTCAGCTGATGCCTCCCAAGTTTGTGTTTAATTCAGATCTCTTGCCCACAGCATCACAGATGTCTTTACCTGGATACCCCTTAAGCCCAGTGTCTAAAACAAAGCCCATCTATATATCCTCTTATTCTCGGACCAAGTTAATTTGCCTTTTGTCATCCTGCAGTACTTTGTTCACACCTCTTCCAGCTAGAGCACTTGTCCCCTGGGTTTATTTGTTGTTAACTATCTTCTCTTCTAGAACATAAACTCCCAGAGGGCTGGAAACTTACCCTTCTTTAAATCTCCAGTGTCAAGTGGGAGCTCATTGGGTTCTTGTTGAACAAATTAGTTTGTGAATGTTCAGATATGTTCAGCTGCATGTCATACAATACCTGAAGAATTGTAACTTAAATTGTAAAGACATTTATCTCACAAAATATGAAGTCTGGAGGTAGGTGGTTCAAGAATTAGTTAAGCAGCTCAGCAGGGTCAGGGCACTGAGTCAGAATCTCTGAGATTCTCTTGGCTCTGATCTCTGAGTATCTCTGACATTCTTCATGGTTGCAAAGAAGCTGCCACAGTTCCAACATCACATCCTCACACAACAGCCTTCCAAACAGGAAACAAGAATGGGAAGTCTTAGTGGCAGAATAAGAACTTCCGCTTCACATACTTTTCTCTCTGGAGGGAGACAAGTCATCTTATCACTTGTAGCTAGAACTCTTATATCCTTCCTTGGACCAATTGCTGGCAAAGGCAATAGCTATGACCAGGAATGGCTGATACTAATCCTGAGTCATCCTTGGTGCTGTGCGCATTGCTGTCTGACAAAAGCAGGGTTCTGAATTAAGGTAGAAGAGGGAGAATCTACTGGATAGGTGACCAGTGATGCTTGCCACTGATGTGCTCTGCTTTGGTCCAAGTTCTCCCAGAACTGCTTTCTTGGACACTTCTAACATAATGTGTGGCTCTGTGGTGAACTTGCACTGATGCAGGAACAATCTCTAAATGCTCCACATTTAGTGATCCACGGCTGAGGCTGATAATGTGCAGTCTTACAACTTCATGAACTTGCCCTCTAGCAAGGCTGCTGCAGACAGTCGTGAGGGTTATCTGTTGCACATGGGGGCCAGTGTCAAGGGGAGCGAGACAGGGCTGAAAATCCAGCTTCATTCTGCTTGCCCAGGCATGCACTGTGGCACGGGGTGGTGTCTTCTTGGAGGTAGGGATGTCTTGTTCCAATCCTTACAAAGGCACCCTAAGGGCTGGAGCTGCCCAGCCTTCCAGAAAGACTGTATGAGAGAATGTGCGTGTTTCTGTACCCTCTCCCTGGCTAGGATTATTGCTTTAGAAAAGCTTTTTTTTTTTTCTCTTTCTCTCTTTTTAATGGATGCTTGCATGCTAAGCATGTGCTCTACCATTGAGCTATACCCACCTCCACAGAAAATAATAATCTCTTTTTGGGTCCCCCTAAGTTCAGCCTATCTCTATGAACTTGCTACCTCCTCCCAGATTTATCTTCCCCCAAATCTTAAATCAGTCACTTCCTTGCTCAAGATCATCTATGACTCTCTCTTAGGTGTAAATTAAGCCCCTTACTCAGCAGTCTTGGCCCCTTAAGACCTGGCCCCACCCTATGCTCCTGGCTGTATTTCTCATCATGAATCTTTTACCTAAGCCAAATATTTTCTTCTCCTGTCCTTCAACCTCAAATTTTTTTCTTCTTCATTTCTGCTCTTTCTTGAAGCCCTGGCTCAGTTCCCATCTCCTGCAGAAACATTCCTGGGCCACTCTTGCTTACCCTGTTATCACCTCTGAATTCCTTCAGTTCAGTGATTCTCAAACTTGGCTGCATGTTGGGGTCCCCTAGGGAGCTTTGGAAAAATACTAATGCCTGGGTCCACCCACAGACATTCTGATTGGATCGATCTGGGTGCCAGACTGGGTACTGGGAGTTTTAGATGCTCCAGGTGATTTGAGTGTGCATCCAAGTTCCAGAATCACCTACTGAAATCATTTGGACTTATTGCCTTGCATATGGGAGAGCTCCCTGGGGGAGCTTTAAAAATCATATTCCCATGCTGCACCCCTAGAGGTTCTGACATCTGCAGTTTTTCAAGCTCTCCAGGTGATTCTGATGTGCAACATGATTGAGGACCACTTTGTTATGCTCATATTTTTTCACACTTTCCGTGGGGCCACATACAGAGGAGGTGCTTAATAACATCGAATTGTTTATACTGTGACTAAGGAGAAATAAGACGACCTTAGTGTGTAAAGGAGATTTGACAACTGTCTTGTGTTGTCCAAGTGTAAGAGTTTGTCGTTAGGAGGTTATTATTACTATTTTAAAGTTTCAAGCATGTCTTTGCAGTTTTTGAGGTAGGGCTATGTTTGGTACCAATGAGTGCTTGGGAACAGTTTGTTGAATGAGTACATGAAGTTCCCTTTACGATATTGCAATGTTGCACGGTACTCAGGATTTCAGCCTTGCCAAAAGCCCTTACCAGTGCCCTAGATTGTAGCAACGCTGAGGAATTCTTGGTTGGAGAATGGGCCAGGGCCTTGAATACCTGTTACTAAGGCTTATCTTTTTAGTTGAGTAAAAACCAGTAAAAACCCAAACAAAAACAAAACCCTGCTTCTTCTCTGCGCCCTCCCCCTACCCATGTCCCCAAGTGCAGATGCTGATGTAGCCTCTGCCTAGAATAAAAGGAACCCTCTCCTTTTTCGTTTGAGCATGGATTTGGCAAAGAAGGCAAGATTGGGATGGGGATGGGGAAGGGGGCAAGGAGCTGCTTTGGAGGGGGATTAGGATGGGTTGGGGATTAAGATGGGAGGCTGGAAAATGGCACTGAAGCCAGCCCCATGTATGACACCACTCCCACTTACTCTTATGTTTACCTTTTTCCTCTTGCCAATTATAGAAGCAATACATGCTCAGTATGGACAACGTGAAAAACGTGAAAAGAGCCTGTCAGAAATATATAGACACATCTAATGACCCATAATCCCACCACTCAGACAGAACCATTATTATCTGAATTTATTTCAGTCTTATTTCTATGCATAACAAAAATGGTACCATGCGGTGGCCTGATGCTTTATTTTCCTTTAGGAATATGTCATAAACATTCGTAAATAGTCATGTATAGCAGAGGTTGACAAAATTCTTCTATAAAGGTCCAGATGGTAAATAGTTCAGTCTTTGCAGGCCGTAGCATGAAAGCAACTGTAGATGACACACAGACAATTAGCATGGCTGTGTTCCAATAAAACTTTATTTGCAAGAGCAAGAGGCTGGTCCATTTGGCTCCTGGATGTGGTTTGCTGACTCTTTTTCTGTCGCATTATTTTTAAGAGCTTACTAGGATCCTATTATATGTCTACAATTTTTATTCTCTTACCCTTGAACATTAAGTCATTTCCATTTTATTATTTTTTCCTTCTTTTTTTTTTGGTTGAGGGAGAAGGTAAGGTTTATTTATTTATTTTTTGGAATAGGTACCAGGGTTTGAATCCAGTACCTTGTGCATGCCAGGCATGTGCTCTACCAATTGAGCTATATTCTTCCCCCACCATTTATTTATATTTAATGAAGATACTGGAGATAGAACCCAGGACCTCGAGCATGCTAAGTATGCACTCTACCACTGAGCTATACCCTCCCCTCTCCATGAGGTCTTCATTTAAAGTTTTGTTTTGTTTTCCATCTTAAAACCAATGTTTGCAGGTTGTGACATAGAGATTCATTGTGGTTTTACCTGACCTTTGTCTCCAGGGCTGTTGGCTTTTGACAAGCTGTGAACCTGCAGTAGAACTCAGAAAAACAAATGACTTTGTCTGCACTGGGACCCCAGATTCCTGCTCACTGATAAGTTGTGGAGAGTAAGACAGGAAGATGGCTAGAGGTCTGAAGATAAATGTCCTCTCTCCCCACCTACAGTAAAGGGAGAAATATTTTGGAACTTATATGAAAACATCTTTGAGATTTTGCCTAAGCAAACAAACCAGACTCCTTATTTTAAGTCCAGAGGTTGTTGGTCCAACCCTGGGGTGATGTCCTGTCCTGTGACACAGGAAGTGGTACTTTTGTGTGGCTTCCAGGCTTTGCTGGCTCTTCAGGAGTTTGATTTGGGAAAGGGGGAAAAAAGGCGGGGAGCTTAAGCTGCTGCCATCAGTTCCCAGGATGAATCGTTAAGTGATGTTGCTGATGAACAATTTGCATCTAAGAGGCGGTTTGGGAGTTTGGTGAATAGCTCATGATTGCAGATAAACACCACCTGCCATGCTGCCCACTGCAGCCCCCCTTCTGCTTGTGAGGGAGGGTTTTCTTTGGGGCAGAAAAGTTGTTCTTTTCCTTCACTCTCCGATGCTTTTATGCTAAGGCTTTAGAGCTAGATGAGAAAACTGGATTTACAGGAATTCTATCTGGTTCCTCTGGGAAGAAGGAAGAGCCATTTCCAGTTGAGGTTCGTCTGTGTTTTGATTAAATTAGTGGTGGTGGTTGCAGAGGCCCTTTCCCAGTCCCCAAGGGTCCCCTTTGCATGGTCTGTGGATGGCAAGCTTGTTGGGATGCAAATTCTGTGGCCCTACCCTAGGGCCAAGGAAGGCTGGGAATCAACGTTTTTAACAAGCACCTCTGAGATCTTAAGGACCCCAAGGCTGTGGGTTCTTAAGCTAGGTGAGCCTTGTAATTATCTATAGATCCCCAGGCCCCATACCCTGGAGATTCTGATTCCACAGGCCAGGAATTTGTGCATAGGAAGTAGGAAGGGTTCTCCCAAGGGACTTTGGGAAGCAGCCAGGTCTGGGAATCACTACTGTAAGGAATTTATCGGAGGTGAGATACTACAGGACCTTGAGCAGAAGAGGCTGGGAGGAGACGGAGCCGCCAGGATTCCTGGGGGTTGCCTCTGCATGCCTCTTCAGACCTAGGCTGAAAACCTGGAGCCAGATGGGCATTAACTACAGAGCTCAGAGAGCGGCTTTTGGAGCCAGCCCCTCATGTGCTCCTGGGTGGGAACTGCATCCTGTGAGCTGATTTCAGCACTGAGCCTGTCTGAGCTAAGGCAGGCCGAGCTATGGGTTTGGATGGAAAGACTAGGCAGGTCAAAAATCTTCCTTCTAAGTTTGACCAAATCCATGAACTTGGACAACTTTCCCTAACCTCTCTGAATGGGGTTTTGATGTATAATGAAGATAATAATTTCCATTCTAGACACTATGTACAATTTATCAACATAAGGAGGAATACACATAATAAACAGCACCAGGAAAATGCATGAAATCACAGAAAGGCAAGTTTAAGATAACTTGGAGAAGCACCATTTTACATATGTGGGTGGATTGTTTTTTAAAAATGAGTGTCCTTAATGCTGGGGAAGCTGTAGTAAAATTGGGGCACACGTAGACTGCCAGGAAACATAAATTGGTACATACCTCTTGGACGTGATATGAAATTGTGTGCCAAGAACCATGAAGATGTCCACACCCATTGACTCAATAATCCAATTTATGGGAATTATCTGAATAATTAAGACAGAAGCAGAGTTACGTGCATAAATATATGTATTGCAGCATAACTGATAAAGCAAAAAAAAAAAAAAACAAGAAATCAACTAAACATTTAACACTTGGGAGATTGTTTAAAATTAAAGTAGATCTGTGCAATGGAACACTATGCAGACTTTAAAAAGACCATTCATTATGAAGATCATGTAGCAACATGGAAAACATTTGGAAGTGTTAAGTGAAAATAGCAGAACCCAGATGGTACACTCTTTGCCTATAACTGTGTACACTTTGAGAGCTAGTGTAGACAGCAAATGGAAGTAACGTGCAAAAATGAGAGTAGTTATGCAGGGGCTAGGATTAGAAGTATTTTTGTCCTTTGCAAAATTAAAAAAAAATTGAGTTACCTCTTTTTTCATAATAGAAATTACTAATTTCTAAGCTGTGAAAATTGTTATACATTCCTGAAAGCTTGTTGGAAGTGAATCCACTACGCATGATTTGTATTTTCATCCCTATCATCCCAGGTTGACATGACTGGACACCTCCTTCATTCAATGCTTTGCCAAATCCTGGAGAGGGGGCATTAGGGGAAGGATTCTGGGCAACTTCAGGCCAACTCATGGGGTAGGAGGAGAAGAAGACACATGGGTATTAGTCTCAATGGGGTCACAAAATAGAGGTAGACACCTTTGGGGGTATCTATTTATCCCAGTGGTTTTCAACTAAGGCTGGTACTCTCCCAGGGGGCATTTTGATTTTCCCAGTGATTGAAGGGTTTACCACTTTTATCATTTAGGAAATGTGGTTGAGACAGTCCTGCACAACAAGTTATCTGGCCCACAATGCTCCGAGTGCCCTTGTCTAGAAACACTGATCTAGTCCGTACCCTATGGTCAGGGTGGCCATGCATGGGTGCACAGGTTGCCCACTGCACAACTCCTGAGAGCACCATTCACATAGTGGTTAAATGTGCAGATTCTGAAACCAGATTACCTGAGTTCAAATGCCTGCTGGAAAACCTTGGAACTATTGCTTATCTTCTGTGTATCACACTTTCCTCATTTGTAAAATGAGAATAAATTACCCCCTCCAAAAGAAAGTAAAAGTGTGACCTTTATGGTATGTGAATTATATATCAATTAAGCTATCACTTAAAAAAAAATAAAATGGGAAAAGAAATAGTAATGTACTCATAATAATGGTTATGTAAGGATAACCTCATAGGATTATTCTTAGGATTAAATGAGTTAATATATGTAGAATTTAAAACAGTGCCTGGCACATGGTAAATGTTCAGTTAATGTTGGATGATTATTATTCTCTGAGATCTAACTTCCCTATCCACCAGGATGGAGCACCAGGTTCTGCTCCCTGATCTTGACCACAGATGCCTGGATTCCTCCTCTCCCTGAGGCTTAACTTTTCCTGGTCCCACCTGTAATCTTAGTGTAAACTCCCCTGTTGCTTGAGCTTGTCTGAGTCATTTTTGTAATCTGCAACCAAGTCTTAATGATTAAGACAGGGGAAAAAGACTCACCTGCATGAACCAACAGTGGATAATACAAGAGAGCTTTCAATTAAGTGTGAGATTGCTTGGCTTAGAAAATCGATAAAGCCCCAGACAATACCTAATCACAACTGAATGAAATTTCAATTCAAACCACAGTCATTAAGTGAATGGAATGCTGTTAGCTAGGATCTCATTTTCTGTTCTAAGAGAACAGGCAGGCCAAACAATCAGGTCCAGTCTAGACACGTGCTTGAAAAGTCAAGGGAAGAGACCCTGTCCCTCAAAATCACCCTTCCTAGCACCTGAAATTCCATCCTTGGAGATCCAGGCATTTGTTTTGTAGGAAGTCTTCTTTGAAAATATGAATGTACCTGGAAAGGGTAGCTCAGAAAGCCTGCTACACCCTACTGAGAATGTGTTTATTAAGTAGCTTCCTCCCTCCTCCTCCACATCCCCACCTGCAGCTACAAATGGGGGTGTCCAGAGAGAGCCTAAGGAGGATGGAGGAGCAGAGTGTTGCAGAACAGATCCTCCTTCAGAATTGCTGACGTTCTCATCAACCACATGTTTGCAGAGAGAGCAGTGGCCCTCAAGGAACTGGAAAGAATGTTCTGATTTGTTTCTGTCTGGCATGGTGAACAGCAGGAATGATTGTAGCTGCTCTCCTTGCCAAGGACAAATCTGATCTGACTGCTCTGAGGTGGAGGAGGGGAGGAGGGCTGGTGTTTGGCTCCCAGGAATGGTTGTTCATCAACCACTTCCTGCGCCAGTGGTTCTCAAATTTTGCTGCATATGAGAAACATGTAGGAAGCTTTAAAGACTCTCATTACCCAGATCGCACCCCAGACCAATTAAATCGGAATGTCTGAGGGTGTTTGCCGGGCATCACAAGTTTTTAAAGAATCCTCTTCCCCCAGGTGGTTCCAATGTGTAGCCAAGTTTGGTGGCCACTGTCTGAAGTATTTTGTGTGTGAGGCACCTTAGGTGACACACAACAGGTGAGAAACTGGTTCCTGCCCTCCAGGCATAATACTTAATTGTATTAAATTGGATTTTTTGAATTTATTTCTTTTTCCTGTGGGTGTAGAGTTCTATGTTTTTTTTTTTTGTCAATATAACTCACATACCATAAAATTCAGTCTTTTAAAGTGCACAATTAAGTGGCTTTTCTGTATTTGCAAAGCTGTACAACCATCACCACGAATTCCAGAACATTTTCATAGTTTCCCAAAGAAACCCCAAACCCACTGGCAGTTATTCCTCATGAATCCTTCCCCAGAACCCCTGGCAAATGTGAATTTACCCTCTGTTTCTGTGTAATTGTGTATTCTATATTTCATATAAATGGAATTACACAATACGTGGCCTTTTGTATCAGGTTTATTTCACTTACATAATGTTTCCAGGATTTATCTATGTTGTAGCATGTATCAGTACATTATTCCTTTTAAAGGCTGAATAATACTCCGCCCTATGGAGTTACCACACTTTGTGTATCCATTCATCAGTTGATGGACATTTTAGTTGTTTCCACTTTTTTGGCTATTATGAATAATGCTGCTATGAGCATTTGTGTACAAATTTTAATGTGGGCATATGTTTTCATTCTCTTGGACATATATCTAAGAGTGGAATTACTGGATTATATGATAATTCTATGTTTAACTTTTTCAGGGAGTCCCATACTGTTTTCCAAAGTGGCTGCACCCTTGTATGTTCCCACCAACAATGTATGAGGGTTCTAATTTCTCCACATCCTCACCAACACTTTTAATTTTTTTGTCTTTTTGATGATAGCGGTCCTTGTGAGTAGTTCTATGAATTTTGACACATATATAGATTTATACAACCACTACCATAATTAGGATACAGAATTAATCCATCACTCCAAAAAGCTCCCTGTGCTATCCCTTTATTCCACCCATCCCCATACCTAACCCTTGGCAACCACTATTCTGTTCTCCATCCTTATAATTTTATTATTTGACAATGTCATATAAATGGAATCATACAGCATATAACTTTCTGAAGCTGGATTCTTTCACTCAGCATAAATGCCTTTGAGATTCATCCAGTTTGTGTGACCACAAGTTTATTTCTTTTTATTGCTGAGTAATATTCCAATATACGGATGGACTACAATTTATTTATCCATCCAACCATTAAAAGACATTCAAATTATCTCCAGTTTTTGGCGATTATGAATAGAGATGCTATAAATATATACGTACATGTAAATGCCCAGGAGTGGCACTGCTGGGTCATAGGGTAAATGTATATATGTTTAACCTTATAAGAAACTTCCAAGCTATTTTCCAGAGTGGCTGTTCCATTTCGCATCCTTACCAGCAATCTATGAGAGTTCAGTCCTACATCTTTGCCAGAATTTGGTATTGTCAGTAGTTTTTATTTTCGTTATTCTAGTAGGTGTGTAGTGATATCTCATCTTGGTTAAGTTTACATTTCCCTAATGACTAATGACACGAACATCTTTTCATGTGCTTATTTGCCATCCTTATATCCTCATTGGTGAAGTATTATTCACCCCTTATGCTCATTTTTTAACTGAGTTGCCTATTTTCACATTGTTCAGTTATGGGAGTTCATTATACATTCCAGAGACAAATCCTATGCTGGGTATGTGATTTGTAAATATTTTCTCCCAGTCTGTAGCTGAGACACAGTACTTTTTGTGCATGTGTCTGAGAAGAGAAAGGAATGGAATTGATATTTATTGAGTCCTTACTATGTGCTAGACATTGTATTGGGTTCCTGGAGGACCAGGGGTATGAGTAAGACAGGGTCTCGGAGGTGGGGGTGAAGAGTGAAGTCTGAACCACAAGCAGTCTGAGCCACTTGAGGGCACACAGCGAGGCCAAAGAAGGAAATGGTGGCACTGAATGGTTAAAAGTGAAGGCTCTGGAGTCAGACTGTCTGGTTCTAGCTGCACCATTTGCCACCTGTGTGACCTTGGCCAGATTACTAAACCTCTCTGTACCTTGGTTTCTTTTCTTTTCATTTTTTTTTTTTTGAGTAAAGATAGATTTATTCAGAGAGATACATACTACATAGAGTGTAGGCTGTTTCAGAAGGTGAGAGAAAGGCCATGAGGTGTGGGGTTGGGTGCTCAGGTTAAAGTAAAAGTAGATACACCCTCCATAGACAGGGGGCAGGCCGCCTCCTAGGATGAGAGAGTGAGAGCTCATACCTTGGTTTCCTTATTTGAAAAATTGGGGCAGCAAAAGCATCCACTTCAAAGGGCTGGGGCCACTAAATGAGATGATGCAGGTGGCACGTGGTACAGTCTCCATCAATGTTAGCTATTGTTATTTCTTTTTGTAGCAATGTGGTTCTATGCAATCAGTGACATCTCCCTGGAGGAAGTGTCCTTTGAGCTGAGTCTCAGGGACCGGGAGGACTTCTGGAAGCTGAGATGAGGGCGCTGAGGAGATGGCACCTGCTCCGGAGCCACATACTTTGTCTCAAAGCTTGTGTTTCTTCCCTCTTCCTCATTCCATCCCCTCCCTCTTCAGCCTGTACTCCCTTCTTACGCAGTTTCTTTCTTTCCTCTCTCTACCTCCTCCCCTGTCCTTCTCACCCACTGGGGAGGCCTCAGTGTCCTTGGCCTTACAAGGTGGCTGACCACTGAGTTATGAGGTGCTGCTCTGAGGCGGCAGGGCCACCTGTGGCCCCTCGATGGGGACTTTGCTCCCGGTTCCAAAAAGGGGCAGGAGACTGTACAGAGGATTCTTCCCCTGCAGCCAGCGCTGCTGCTCAGGGGGAGATGGATTTAGTGCTGGGTCACTCTCAGTACAAATTATTCAGTGGTTTTTTGTGTGACCGTCAGGCCTATGTTGGGACAACAGCTGTACCAGCTCGAGCTTGTTCAGTTAATAATTTACCGCTGGGAAATGGGAATTAAATGAGCCAGGAGGCATATTTTGTGTGAACTTTGGGACACCTCTGACAGCAATTTGTGTCATTTGTCCAGGAAGATCCTAAAGCTGTCTGAATTCTAATGTCCTGCCTGCCACGCTGAACCTTGGATCCCTTTTATTAACACGGTTGGCTTTCATTTATGTTTATTTTATTGCTTTGGCTTCTCCTTTGAGCTCATGACTGGAGCAGTGGGGAGTGTGGAAAATGGCTGTGTGAGGAATTATGTTCCCGGGTGTCCTTATTCGAGGAAACGACCAGCAGCTGTGGGTTTTCTCTGCATTGCAGGGCTGGCATTGCCTTGCAGCAAAACCGCCCCTTTCTGCCTGACTGGCCACCAAGTGTGTGCAGGGCCGGCTCCATGGTTGGGTGACCTGTGCAGTGGAGCCTGGGCCTGTGTTTAAAAGGAACCCATACTTGATTTAATGCTCTGCTGTTACCGTTTTTGAAATTCTTGATAATTTATGAACAAGGGGTCACCATGTTGTACTTGGCCCTAAAAATTATGTATCCTGTGTATCCTGTCCTGCATGTGTGTGCCAAGGTTCTTTTTTCTTTTTTAAATTGTGCCATGGTTCTTGATGTTGAACTTGAATGGTGCTCCAAGGTCATTCTGTCCTTTCTCCTGCCTCCAGGACCATCCTGAAATCCTGACTGTCAAAGACCCTCAGGGAGGCTATGGAGACTCTTTCCAAGAATCTTACAGCCTTACCAGCTAAGATATCTTAAAACACACACACAGATAAAGAAGTTGTTTAAAAATAAGTAATACATGGATTTATTTCAAAATTCAAAAGGTACAGAAGGGGTACCCTTGTTCCTCCCTAGTTTTCTTGTTCTCCTTCTGCAGAAGCAAGCAGTTACCCATCTCTGGGTACCTTCCCAAGAGAGTCTGTGCTTTGAGGAACATATATGTACAAATCTCCATGTTTCTTTTTCTTTACCAGATAACTTGTACACTATTTTGAGCCTTCCTCTTTTAACCTGACTATGCATCTTGGAAATAATTCCAAATCATCATATAGATCTACCTTATTTTTATTTTTATTTTTTGGTAGTGATTTCCCATTGTTTGAATTTTCTATAACTTACTTAACAAGTTCCCTGTTGATGGACACTTAGGTTGTTTATGAACTTTTGCTCCTATAAACAACGTTCTTAGAAAAGGTTACCGGGGTTAGCGTGTTGAATACAAGCTTTCCAGTTAAATTTCAATTTCAGATGAACAGTGAATATTTTTTAATATAAGTATGTCCCATAGTGATGTCCCAAGAGGGCAGAACACTGGGGACATAATTAACTAAAAAACTACTGTATATATTTGAAATTCAAATTTAACTGGGCAACCTGTATTTTATTTGGCAACCCTATCCCGGAACAATGCTAGCATATTGGGGGTTCAGTAAAGATTTATTGGATGAATGAATAAATGGTTCCTCTCTGAAATGAAAGCTCATGAGAAAGGACCTACTGTATAGCACAGGGAATTATATTCAACATCTTGTAATAATCTATCATGGAAAAGAATCTGAAAAAGAATACACACACACACACACACACACACACAACTGAATCACTTTGCTCTATACCTGAAACTAACACAACATTGTAAATCAACTATACTTCATTAAAAAAAAAAAGAAAGCTCATGAGGGCAGCTGCTTTGACATGTGTCCTGCTATATCTGCAATGCTTAATATTTATTTATTTATAATATTCAATATATGAACAAATGCTACAGTGAATGTCTTTGCGAATGCTGCTTTTGGCCCATGAGAGAATATATCTGTAGAATAAATTTATTTGCTTAAAAGTCTGATAGATTCTGTCAAATCGCCCTCCACAGACCTCTGACACCTCTTGGCCCCGTTGTCTAGTTGTATTCCTGCTCATCACCTGGAGTCATTTAACCTTTGGGGAACTTCCCCCTTGAGGCTGCCCTAAATGGGGGTCAGAAAGGAATGAAAAGTGCCAACACCATTATACCATCCCTTTATGCCTCCTCCATCAATTCATGCCAAGAAATGAATTTTAGATGCAAATGGCAGTGGCTAGCTAACATCTGGCTCATCAGGGCCCCCGGCTGTCTTGTCCCTGGAGGTGCTGAAGGAGTCCCTGGGCCCTGCCAGCTCTTGGTGATGGATGGCTCACATTGGCTGAGCTGTCCCAGAGGTGCTTTCGGGTTCATAGTCCACCTGCCTCCCAATCTTCCAATCTGTCACCAACACAGGACGATTTAATCATTGTAACGAGGCTGTCAGTGAGCACACGGTCTGCTGCCTCTGGTGGGAACGCCCGTTACACTTCTTCCCCAGCCAGCCTAAGCACACGGGGTCTCCGTTTGCCAATCACCAAGATTTAAGTGGATCTGAGGTTCCATGGAGCAGAGGGACATGCTGTTAAGTCTTTTGAACTAGGAATCTGAAGCCTTGGATCTGGGTCCCTAGTACACCACTCCCTGTATATTGGCAGGGTGACCTTGGACAAGTTACTTAACCTCTCTGAGCATCAGTTTCCTCCACAGTAAAAAGGGTTCTACCTGTTACCTCAAGGGTTCATCAAGAAATTCAAATCAATAATTTATAGGGAGAGGGGTGTAGAAATTGTGACGTGTTCTATAAATATAAAGTATTTTGAAGTTGAGAGTGTGGAAAGCAAAGGGTCTTGAGTGGTTTTTAAATTATTATTATTATTATTATTTTGTATGCCAGCGTGGCTTCAAAATTGCTATCTAGGAAGGCTTAAAGGGCAACCACATGGAAGGTGGCAGTGGGGGGCTTGTCTTTTTGAAAAAATTGGAAAATAGTCAATATCAATCAACAGTCCACATCAAAGCCAGAAGCAGGGCTGGCTGGTTACAGGAACAGGTGAAACCTTTCTAAGCCACTCCTTAGTGACCCTACTATCTCCTCCCGCACCAGGAACTGGTGGTCTCTGCTTCCTTGGCTTCCCTGTTTCTCTGCCTAGAAGACTCTTCCAAGATTGTTCATCAGACAGACAATATGGATTCCACCAGCTTCTAGAAAACTGCCATTTCCAAAGAGGCCATTGTCTAACTTAATTTAGGACTGGAGTTCTTCCAAATTCTCACCTTGGCACCTCTTGAGCCGTGCTGGATGGGTGCTCTTACAGTTTCACAAACAAAGCCAGTTTCTCAGCTCTCGGGTAGGTGAAGGAGCATCTTCCCAGAAGTGGTTGGGGAGCAGAGGAAGTGCTGAGCCCTGGGGCGAGGGAGGGTAATTATTCTTACACCACGCTGAGCGTCAGGACTGTTGAAATGAAGGTCCTGACCCGCCCTGTCCCTGGTGCCAGCTATGGGTTTGTGCCTCTGAAATCCTCTTTCTCCCTCTGAAGTAAAAGGAAAAGGTGGCAAATCACATGGTGTGTGTGTGTGCGTGTGTGTGTGTGTGTGTGAGAGAGAGAGAGAGAGAGAGATGCAAGAGGCATTAGTGACCTGGCCCCTTATGGTGAGGACCAGTGAGTTTTGTCATTGTGTGAAATGCCAGTGAGCTGCAAATTAAGAATAACATCCAGAATCTACTTCCGGTGTAAATTGCCTCCCAAAGCATCATGTTACACCTCTGCAGAGAGGCTGCCCTTGTAGAGATGGCTTTTTCTGCCAGCTGTTGGGCCTGACAGCCTCACACCTAGAGGTGGGAAACACACAAGAATGAAAGTGGGGTTGCCTAGGCTGTTTGGGGATGGGGGTGGGGGATTCCCTAGGTGGAGAAAAAAAGCACAACAAACCCAAGCAGATCCAAACACAGCTTATCTCACATTTTCCCGCATCTGGGGCAGAGATAAGTTCTAAGCTCTAACAAAGCAAAGAAGTGACAGGTGTCTGGCTCTTGGATTTGGGGGTGGGGGTGGTGGAGTTGTGGTGGGAATCTAGTTATAACCATTATACCATGGCCCTGGGTGCCTCTGCCTCCTCCAGGAAGTGGAAATGAACACGGCAGAGGAAGCCTCCAAAGTTTGGAGAGGAGTGACGGCCTCTTGGCCAGGTGAGTGGTGGCACACCAGTGTTTCCTCACCTGCATTCTCACATCCGTAGGAGTTCTGGATTAGAAAGAAAGCTGGATACGTCCCTTTCAGGACTCTGTTCCAGGCACAGGAAAAATGGGAGAGTGGAGGAAAGAAATGCAAACTTTCCCATCTCCTACCCCTACTCCCAGGCCCAGTGTCCCAGGACTCCCCTGCCCAACTACAGTTAGGAAATTTGGGAACCCGTGGATTTTTCCACAGAGTGTTAGTTCCCTCCTGCTTTGCTTCAGCTCCACTGGCCTCCTTTCTGTTCCCAGAAGTCACTGTCCTGCCTCAGGACCTTTGCATCTGCTGTTCTTCCCTCCAGGTTCTTGGAGAGACTTCCCCTTTGGCTCATCTCTTCCTCAGAGAGGCTTCCCCTGATCACTGCTTCTTAAAATAGGGTCCCTCCCTCTACCCCCACACCCTTTATCACCTCTAGCAGCCAGAATGTAAGGTCCAGTGGGCAGGGATCTGTCAGTCAGGCTTTGCTCATTGATTTACCTCCAGCACCCAGCACAGTACCTGTCCTGTCCCAGATGCTCATATATCTTATTTAAATGAACATTGAATTATTCACCCTGCTTTATATTTCCCATAGCCCTTTTGCTATCAAACATCATCATGTTTATTTATCTGTTTGCTTGTTTGTTGTCTGTCTCTCTGGATAGATTAAAACCTCCAGGAGAGCAGGGACATATCTGTCTTGTTTTTCAATGTCTGTCATCAGTGCCTGACAGACTATCTGACACATAAAGGGTTCTAGATAAGCATTTGTTTAGTGAATCAACAGGGGATCATGTTTTCCACAGACAGATATGTCTGAATTAAAGACAATCCCCACTTCAGAAAAAAGGAGAAAAATTCTGAGGCACAGATAGATTGGTGTCCTGGTAGGACTGTTTCCATCATTCCAGAATCATTTCCTGCACTGAAGCATGGATTGTAGGGTTTCCTTGACTAACATTTAAAAAATTTAGCTTAAATCTTTATTGATCAACTACTGTGTGCCAGGCACTATGCTAGGCACTTGCACATATGTTGTGCCTCAATAGAGAAATTCTGTCCAATAGATTAATATTACTTAAAATTTTGCATCTTTTTAAAAAGTGCAGAAACAAACAAGCAAACATCCATTTTATTGAGGGTTCTGATTTACTAATTTTTTATTGTTTGCTCGGCATTCAATGCCCTGGACGATCACCTCCCAATCTACCTTTTCAAGCATCTGTCCCACCACTTCCCTTAAGATAGGCCATGACTCAGCAAATTCAAACTGCTTAGAATTCCTGCTCTTTTCATCTTGTTTCATGCATCTGCCTGTTCTGTTCCTGCCCCTGGATTATCCCTTTTCTCATCTCCATGGGACATAGTCATCTTCTTCTTACTTACTATTCAAGGTCCACCTCCTCCAGGAAGCCTTCCCTGATACCACCTTGGATTTAGGGTCCAGCATGCATTAACTTTTCTTCCTGCTAGTGATATCCAGTATGGAGTTACATTAATGAGATGACTTTTGGACAGCACTTAAGGATGGAGGTTGGCTGCCAGAAAAACCAACCAGGTGATCAGAGGGCTGGAACTTTCCTTCACTCCAACCTCAGGAGAGGGGAGAGGGGCTAGAGTTTGAGTTCAATCACCAATGGCCAATGACTTAATCACTCATGTCTATGTAGTGAAGCATGAAGCCTCTGTAAAAACTGAAAAGGACTGGGTTTGGAGAGCTTTCCGGTTGGTAAATGCATGAAGATTCAGGGAGGGTGGTGTGCTCAGAGAGCGTGGAAGAGCATCTCTGTTTCCCACATACCTTGCATCTCTTCCATCTGGCTGTTTCTGAGTTATATCCTTTTATGATAAATCTGTAATCTAGTAACTAATATGTTTCTAAGAGTTCTAAGAGTCATCCTAGCAAATTCATCAAACCCAAGGAAGGGGGTGTTGAAACCTCCAGTCCATAGCTGGTTGGTCAGAAGCACAGGTGACAACATGGACTTGCAAGCGGGGTGGAGGGAAGTCTTGTAGAACTGAACCCTTAACCTATGGGGTCTGATGCTGTCTCCAGATAATATCAGAATTGAGTTCAATTGTAGGATGCCCAGCTGGTGTCAGAGAATTGCTTGGTGGTGTGCGGGAAATACCCACCCATTGTAATTGGGTGTAGAATCCTAACTACAATATCTTTTGGAGGGACACAGTTCCACCCTGAACATCTGTCTTACCTTTGTGATATAAACGTATCATTAGGACTCGCTTCCCAAGTACAGGTATATAGTCATCCCTCAGTATCCTGGGGGTAGGGGAGGGTGGTTCCAGGACCCACCAAGGATACCAAAATCTGAGATGCTCAAATCCCTCATATAAAATGGTGTGGTACTGTACCTTGGAAAACTAGTGTTTGAGAGTAGAGGAGGTTCTGAATAATGGAGTTTTCTGGTTAAAGGAGGGCTACTTTGTTCTGGTCCTGGTATCTCTAGAATAATGTAGTAAAGGTACTTGGATAGTTCTTGATTCAGGATCAGCATTAGCAATGATGGCTCCGGGCTAGCAATGATGGACGTATACAGCAAATGTATGTAGGTGATTTGGGCCAAAACCAATTCAACATGGGAGACTAAGCCTGGACTTTACATTTGGGGAGAACAAAACATGGGCTTGTTCTGATTTTGTACCTTTCAGTTGGAAGGGAAGTACTGAAGCAAACAAAATTCAGTTAAAGATCCGGGTTAGATTGTGTCTGGTCAACAGAGATTTCATTGTGTATTTGGATTATGCTTTGATATTATACAACTTTGAATTTCTAATAGTAGGTGACATACATCATATTATCATAGTATTACATATATCATACTGTATGCTGGATACTATCCTGAGCTATTTATTTCATTAACTCATTTAATCCTCACGACAATCTTTTTTTTTTAATCCTCACGACAGTCTTATGTAGGTACTTTGATTATCTCCATTCTACAGATGAGAAAACTGAGGCTCAGAGAAGTTAAGTGATTTGTTCAAGGTTACACAGCTAAGGAAGTAGCAGGATCAGAATTCGAATCCAAACTCCAGAGCCTACATTATGCTTTTCTGCCTGTGGTGACCACCTTGCCCTGGTTTGCCTAGGACTTTTTGGATTTGGTGCTGAAAGTCCCACATCCTGGAAATCCCTTCAGTTCCAGGCAATCTGGAATGGCTGGTCACCTTTCTTCTGCCTCCAAATATAGCTTTCCAAGGTCAGCTATTTATAAGTAGAGCCATAATTACCTCTAGCGTGTGTGCCATTCAGTTCACTGATCACTAATAAGATAGGGGGATTGTGAAAATGACTTTGTCAGGCTCTTGCTATTAAAGCAAAGTGGGTAATAGATGGAGAAAATCTGTGGCAAGGACAAAAACAGGAGCCAAGGAAAATATTTCCAGATCAATGATAAATAATGACTGAGAGAGAGTGGGATTGTCAAAGAGCTGTGACTGAGGCCAGGACACAGGTGGAAATACCTGAAATAATGAAGGTGATAATGGTGATGGTGGTGTTGTCTCTAACGTGGGTTGGGTGCCTTGTGCCAAGTTCTGTGCTAATCACTTTACCAATGTTAACTCACTCAGTCCTAACAACAACTATGTGTGGGTAGGCACTACTGTTAGACCATTTTAAAGATGACAAAATTGAGGCATCAAGCCGTTAAATTAGGAGCAAATTGAGCAGCAAAGGATGCAGCCGGCTCCTAGGTGAGAAAGAGGATGTGGTCCTAGGCCTGTTTTTGGCTCAAACATTTTTTCAAAATGTTTCCTACTTAGAATTTTTCCAGAATTTCTGAGGACAGAGCATTTTTTCCAGACCTGCAGTCTGCTCAGATTCAAACAGGCAATCAGAAAAAGGGCTGAGTGCCAGCCTATCCCTTTGCTCACCAGATACTTTCCTGCAATCAGTAAACTTCTTATATGTGCAGAACTTGCCACACGTCCCTGGTTTTTCTGAGTGGGCTAGAGTCAGGCTTCTTCTATGTGACTTGGTCAGACAGTTGGATGTTAACGAGTGACTGATGAGAAAACACGGAGATAATTACCTGTAGGAGGTCCACATGCCTCAGGAGAAGCTGCTGGGATGTCTGTGCTCGGCCCCTCTGGAAGGGCCACTGCTTTATTTGCTGTGATTTGATGCATTATTCAACTGTCACCCCTAAGGGCTTGCAATTAATTTTCATTGGTCCTGGTCCTTTACAAGAGGGTTACAAATGGCTCCCTTCCTGATGTCCTACCAAAAATCTTTCCTTTTAAAACAGTACCCTATTAAGAGAGAAAAGATCTCTTTAGAGATGGGTAATATATGAAAGACTTTTTGTATTGTTTTGAGGAGGGAGTGGCCCTAATTTGCCAAAATCCCAACGGTGTCTCTGATTCTGCTTTCAGATAGAGTGTATTTAAAAAAAGGAATAGGGTGCTTGTTTTGTTTTAATTTTTTTGTTATCAGATACTTAAAAAACTGATTTAATGGATGTGCAAAGTGGGATTTAGTCGATGAGGCTGAATGGAAGGGTAGCTGCTTGCATGCATTCTTTTGAAATTTTTATTTATTTAATATAATTAATTATTAATTATTTCATGAGGTAGTGGGGATTAAACGTAAGACTTTGTGCATGCTTAGCTCTGCCACTGAGCTATACCCCCACCCCCACATTCTTTTTTTTTTTAAATTGTGGTACATGTACATAACAATTTACCAGCTTAACCATTTTTAAGTGCACAGTTCAGTGGCATTAGGTACATTCACACCATTGTGCAATCGTCACCTTCGTTCATCCATCCACAGAAATCTTTTCATCTTGCAAAACAAACCCTGTACTCATTAAACAACTCCCCATTTTGCACCCCACCGCCTTTCTTTAGATAGTATGTTTTAGGAGGGTCAGAAGGAGCATTAAAAATGTGAATTCGTCTCCCTTAACTGCCCCAGCTTTCTGTTCATTGCTGTTTCTAGGCAGAAATGATTGTACAACCACATGACTCATCCACCTCTAATGGGGTCAAATGATTAAACATTCCCCTTTTACGACTGTGGGCAGGCAAGGGGCCTTGGAGTCACAATTCCCTGAGGCCTATCAAGTTCAACTGGCAAGCTTACTGGGTAATTAATGGTCCAGATAATAGTCAGATGGGACAGAAGCTGGGCTGACATTTTGAAGAAAGATTAGGGAATAGAATTTTTAAAAAAGTTTTAAAAAATATTTAAAGATAATAGGTGCTCTAGTATAACAATTTTAAACTGTATGAAATAAAGAGAAAATTGTTCCTCCTTAGTTCTCACTCCCATTTCTTGTGCTTCATTCTGGATTAAATATGTAGAAAAGCATCTGTTTTCAAGTATGTTTATATCCACCTATATCATCTATTCTTTTAGCTTTTTTTCTGGTTCTAAAAATAAGTTTATTGTATCACCTATTCTTTAAAAAAGAACAGCGAGGAGGAGGGTATAGCTCAGTGGTAGAGTGTGTGTTTAGCAGGCACGAGGTCCTGGGTTCAATCCCCAGTACCTCCATTTTAAAAATAAATTAATAAATAAACCTAATTACCTCCCCCCCCACAAAAAAAAGGAGTATTATTCATATTTCTCTGTCACTTCATGGCTGCCTTATATTCCCTGTATAGATGTACCACTGTTTATTTAGTCATTTCCCTGGTAATGGGCATGAGTGTTGTTTGAAGTTTTTCACTATTACAAGCAGTGCAACAATGAACATTCTCCTGCATTTGGACATATAGTTTTGCACACTCATGTGCACATGTTTATAGGATAAGTTCCTACAAACAAGGTGTAAAAACTGGATAGGTATTGCCAGTCACTGAAAGATAAAAATTTAAGACAACTGTTTCCTTCTTGAAAAGCTTGGTCAGGGCCTTGTGACTCTATCAACTGAAGAGATCACCATCCAGTAAGTCAGGATCATCCAGCTGAGGAAGGTTCCAGGTGGTATTAATTTCAGGTACCCGCATAACTTCAGGCTAGGGTACTCCCATCGCGGGGAAGTTTCATCCTCATTATAAAGGGTTAATCTAGCTTTCTGATTTCTAAATCAGTCTCTTGATGACTTTGGTAAGTATCAATAAATTCTCTGGAGACCGCTCACCAACCTAAGGGGACCAATGCAATTTACAATCCGTTTTCTTCACTTGAGGTTTGAGGTGATCCACCAAAAGGTAGCTGTACTGCTAGAGCATTTAGTCCCTACTGCTCAGTTGCTCTGGTGGGTTGCTGGTTTCAGTGATCAAATGCCCAGAGCCACCCTGAGACCTGGGATGAGTCTGAGTTCTCATTTTCCTCAAAGCCCAAGGGGATCCCAGGTTGATCGTGGCTGACCTGGAGGAGTCTGCCCTAAGGAACAAATCAGCTTCCCATGGGGATTATTCTATTTATTTCCTCAGGATTGGGTCTGGTTGGAATCTAGCCAGGAACTCTGACTGTCCAAGGCAGATCTGACTTAGAGATTCACACCCAGCTGATTCTGCTGGTTCAGGGAACCGAAGCATCTGTCAGGTGCTTGGGGAGTCAGTGACAAATGCCTCCCAGGGGCTGCAGGAAGTGCTTCTGTAACTTCAGCTGGAGGAGATTCCCCAACTGACAGCAAGGCCTCTGCCTCCATTTTAATTTTGATCTAATTTCTGCACGTGATTTCTGATGTGATATTCTTCTGGTGACAAGGGAATAAAGCGATGACAGGCCTCAATCATCTTCATGTGCTCTGCAGGAGAAATCACATTTTCTACTGCTGGGATTGTCTACTCATGGAAGGGCAGGGTTTTCACCTCCAGGATTTAGGCAATGGAATGTTTCCTGCCTCCTTCAATTAGCTTCACCTGCCATTGAGAGATGCAAAAAGGAATTGGGGCTGTGTGTCTGATCCATAAATCATCCTCCATATTTTTTTGTGCCCGAGGCAATAGATTGCTGAGACAGATTGCTTGAGTAGCAAGACCTTTCAATGTGAGAAGATCTAATTGTTTCTAGGGCCAGTAAGCATTGACTTAAGAAATTTCCACAGGGCTGGCAGGCATGAAAAGCACCTCTCTCAAGCAGTGGGAATTTAAGTCTCTGAGCTTGCAATATGTGAATTCATGATGGAGTTAGCAGAGTAAGAGGATCCAAGTTTAAGTGATTCCTTTGCCCCTGAGCAAGTCACTTCATGCCTCTGAGACACATTTATTAATTCAACAAATGGTCACTGAGCATCTGTAGCACATGTAATAAATGAATGAATGTATTGAGCACCGACTGGGCCCCTGGCACTATGGTAGGTGTCTTTTCTCAGTTTTCCTTTCTATAAAATATTGGTAACGCTGTACCCAGTCTCTATCTCTCTCAGGTTGCCTTCAGACTCAAAACAAGATAACGTGTGGGAAAGTACTTTGGAAGCAGCAAACCATATAACCATGTAGAGGCCTGTTACCTTTGCCTTTTTTTTTTTTCCCCAGATTTTTCACTTCCTCTGTTTTCCCTTCCCATCTTTCCAAGTCTATACGAGTTTGCCTGGGTGTGGCTTCACAGGGCTGATTATTCACCATTGCACCCAAGTCCAGCTAGACACATAGCTGGGAGTGTAGCATTTCCTTTGGAACCCATCCCTTGAGGCGCACGTGTCATCTTGAAATCTATATCAGTGGGGACACCAGCTTCCCACATGCTGTGGGAGATGGAGGCTGAATATGTGTGTGAATCATGTGAGGTTGAAGGGCTGGGTTTGGTGCCTTTGTGCTGTTCATTCCCACGTTGTCATTGTTCACGTGAACTTGATCTGTGGCCAAAAGAGCATGGGCTCAGGAGTCAGACCCTCCCATCCAGGCCTCTGCTCTGCCAGGTACTAGCTGTGTAGATGACTTGACCAGGCTTAGTAGAAGGATCCTAGGACATCTAGAATCAGGGGTAATTGAAGTCTGGGTCTTAAATGCCTCCAGGACCTACTTTTCTCTCAGGATTTTTTTTTTTTCTCCCTGTGTGTTGGCTTTATTCTTTCAGTTCAGCTTTCTCCCCAGACAGGGAATCATGGTTTCTGGTAGCTCTTGTGTCTCATGGATCATAACTTTACCATTTTGAGATGGCCAGTCTCTTCACTCAATTCCAATGTCAAAAATTCTGGAGAAGGAGTCTGATTGGCCTAGTTTCGGTTATATGTCTGGTCATAGACCAGTCAGCTTTGGCAAGGGGCAGGGCAGGAGGGGTCTTGTAGCAGAGACAGATCCTTCCCAGAGATTGGAAAATTCTCTGTGAGCCTGACAGATAAACTACTTATACAGTTATTTCATCTCTCTGAGCCTCAGTTTTCTCATATGTAGTAAAATGGGACTAATAATATGTCCGGTGCCACAGTGAGGTATGCAGCTCTCACATTTTGACACTTTCATCTTGCCCTTAGATTTAGCTAGTAGTGGTGGCTGAAAAATAATGAGACAAACCAGAAAACCATTACTGTATTACTACAAAGAGATTTGGTGACATGCAGTATTTACTTTCACTTACCAAAAAGTATGTAAAGCAGTTACTTTTGAACTTCAACTTATCTCCTAGGCAAGACCTAAATTCTGGAATTCAGTATTTAATTAAATAGTACCTTTAAAAATGGTAAATGAAACTGTGTGAATATTAAACAATGCAAACCAATCTGAAGAGTATTATTACAGAACTAAGGAAAAGACAAAAAGCACTAGTGTTGGCATAAAAGAACATAACTGAATGTGAAATCTGTCTGTTTGATGTAAAACTAGGTTTAAAACTAATAAAGGGAAAGGCAAAATTTAGAAAATTACAAGGAATCATTTTTTTTCATAAACCAAAAATTGAAAACTATAATAAACAAATATATTAATATTTATCACTATACATGCAACTTATAATATACAGCAGTGTGTGCAATTAATCAGTCTGTCTTTTATATTCAGAAATAGCTGAATGACACCCAAAGAACATGTTTCCACGGGCTCTGGAGAGAGAAAGGCCTGCTTTTCTCACAAGGGTGAGCACAGGTGGTAATATCTCACCATCATCTCCTAAGTGGCTAAGGAGACGGTTTCTTGATCACAAACCCAGTTGGAATTTACAGGTATCTGTGAATGACCAGGCCTGCCCAAAGCAATTGGGGCCAATGTGGTTCTTAGAAAGAATTGGAGGCTATAGCTCAAGGCTTAAACCACCCCTGCTCAAATGAGCTTCCGAAAGTGGCAGAAACTGGAGGCCCTATCATCTGAGGCCTGGCCAAATGGCCCTGCTGCCTGTCTCCCCACTTCCCCAGTGTCTTGCAGTTCTTACCTACCTCCTGGGGTTGTGATGATAGTGATTAAAGTATCTAGCCATGTGCCTAAGTGGGTACTCAATATACACTGATTCTCTTTCTTTTTCTTATGGCTCAAAAAAAAAAAATCTTTAAAAATATCATGAGCACATAAACAAAGTTGGCTATAGACATTCAATGTAAGAGCAGGCCACTTGGCTCAAATGTCAACCATGATACCCTCTGATTTGTTTAAATTGGCCAAGAAGATCCCACAATGATTCCCCATTTGGTTTGAGCAAGCTCAGTTTGAAGAATATCTCTGTGTTCTAAATGCTTTCTGGCCCATAAGAAATCAGGCAGGCTAGAGCATGTTTGGATGAAGATTCGTATTTTAGCCCATGAAAATACATAAAATGCTTATATTTTATCTTGTGTTACACAGACACATGGGTATAATTACACTGCAGGGTATGCCAAAGGCTCAGAATACCAGAACACTTATTTAAATGGTGGTTTAGAATTTCTCAAATCACTACCTTTTCCGAAGAAGTCCATGTCCTCATGGCAGTTGTCAGCCCAATAAAAAAGCAGGAAGTATAGTTTATCATTTGAATGTGCCATCTCCATCATATAATAGAGCATCTATAACTAGCCATGTGGCTTTGGGCAAACCGCTTGATCTCTTCAATTTGAAAAACATTTTCGTCTACCACGTGCAAGGCTTTGGGATGGATTTCGGTGGAATGACTCAGAGGTGCCTCGGAGGAAAGGGCATGCTGGGTACAGGCTTTCAGCAGAGGTAAGTACAGAATCTGCAATAGTTCTGGAAGCAGATGGCATACTGAGGAGGGGAGACCAGCAGGTGGCTTGGTTTTGTGGAAGTGGATGAGACAAGTAGATGTACGGGGGAGCTAACGTTGGGGAGCTAGTAATTGAATAGAGGGCTCACACGGAAGCAGGCATCACAGATTTGGAACTTGGATGACTTGGAGAATAGGATTCTTTTTAAGCAGCATTAGGGAAAATGGCAGGAAGAGTTAGTGTGTGAAGAAGAATGATGATTTTGGTTTTAAATATACTAAGCTTAAGATTCTAGTTGAATATCTAGCTGGAGCTTCCAATCCGTAACTGAAATATGGGATCAGAGTTTGAGAGTTGCAGGGGCTGGAGACTGAGATCTGAGAGTTGCCAGAAGTGATAGCTGATCTTAATTGGATCCGTATTGATTAGGACATGGGTTCAGCGACAGCCAAACAAGCCAGAAGTGTCTTTCTTTCTCTCCCATGTAATAAATTCAGGAGTAAGCAGTTTAGGGCTGGCATAGTGGCTCTGGGAGGTTGGAGTTCGATCCTTCTACTTTTTTGCTCTCCTAACCCTAGGGGCATGACCTTATTAACATGGTCTAAGATGACTCAACACTATTGCATGTGTACTTCCAGCAGGGAAGAGGGGAAAATGGGAAAAAGACATGACCTGAAACTACTATAGGACTAGAATCCCTGTCTTTGGCTAGACACGTGACTGCCCACAAGGAAGCTTACATTTCTCATCTGCCTTGTAGATAAGTAGCCAATAAGAGGTGAGCAAAAGACATGGAGCAACTTCTAGGTCCAGTGTACAAACATGTTTTGAATGTCACTATGTCCTTGCATAATGAATCAGAGAGTGCGTTGTCATGAAAGTCAAATTAAAGAGAGTCTTCTGAAGGAACGGTTTCACCATGCTACCAACATGTCAAGGAGGATGAGAACTGAAGCCATTAGGGCAGTGGCCTTCAAATGGGGCTGATTTTGCTCCTCAGAGGACATCTGGCAATCTCTGGAGACATTTTGGGCTGTCCTGACAGGGGGACGAGGATGCTATTGGCATCTAGTAGGTAGAGGCCACGGATGTTGCTAAAACAACTTGCCCTACATAGGAACCGCCCCTTCCTCCAGCAAAGAATGATCCCTGCCAAAAAGGTCAATAGTCCTGAGTTTGAGAAACCTTGCATTAGGGGATTAGAGAAGTGATTCTCAAAGTTTGCTACCCATTAGAGTCACCTGGGGAAGCGTCACAAAATCCTGATGCCCAGGTCACACCCAGGCCAGTTAACTCAGAATATGCGGACTGAGACCCAGAGATCAGTATTTTAAAAAGATCCCCTGAATAAAAAAAAAAAAAGAAAGAAAGATTAAAAGTTGGGATGAGTATAGCTTAGCAGTAGAGAGCATACTTGGCATGTACGAGGTCCTGGGTTCAATCCCCAGAACCTCCTCTAAAATTAAATAAATAAATAAACCTAATTACCTATCCCCCGCCCCAAAAAGAAAAAAAGATCCTAGATGATTCCAATGTGCAGCAAAATTGGATAATCACTGGATTAGCATGTAACTGGTAAACCTTGAGAGAGGATACTGGCACATAGTGCGTTCTCCATAAATATCTGTTGAAGGGATGAATACATAAATGAGTAACATCATGAGGGTAGAAGCAAATGGCCGGGGGTTGAGGGGATAAGTTGGAGAAGGAGACAGGCAGGAGGATGGGGTGGGTGGAGAGCTCTGAGTAGAGTTTACTTGCCGCAGAACTCTGGCTGCATCGCTGTATCAGGAGCCAAGGGAGAGGAAAAGCAGACAGAGAAAAGATTTCCTATTTTGCGGTTGGTGGGGACTTGAACATGTTTGTAGGAAGAGGATAAGAAGCAAGGAGAGAGAAAAGGGACGAGAATGCAAGAGATAAGAGGGGTTGTCAATGGAGAGAATGAGACGAAGAAATGGTGGAGCCATGAGCATTCAAGAGGAGAAGGGATATGTTCCTGGAGACAGAAAGAAACATCAGGTAAAGGTATGGAATAATTCTGAGATGGAGGTGAGGGTGGGGATGGGATGGAAGTCTTGAATGGTCTCCATCTTGTAAGTAGGAGATGAAGTCTTAATGTGAATGATTGTGGTAGGGGTACGGTTGGGACTCCAGGAGAGTTGAGACATCTTGAGTCACATTGTATGGAAAACTACCACCAAGAAGAGTCTAAGGGGCGCCCAGGTGAGGTTCAAGATTGTGAATTTATGCGGGGTTGAACCAATGTGACCTTGGAACTTTCTCCAGCAATACCCAGCAGTGTGGGAGGGGAGAAACGGGGCCACAGGAGCCACTCGGGGCTGGCAAAATAGGGACAATAAAAAACCAATGGAGCGATGGATTCCTTGACATTTGTAAGCCTGTTTCCAAATGGTTAAGGGATTCTGAGTGAAATTAAAAGAATGCTGACAGATTGGAAGAAAGGACAGGTGAAAGATTTATAGACACCATGAAAATTAAGAGGAGGTCCAGTGGTAGAAAGGATACACTGGGTTAGAGAGAGGAATTTCAGACATTGAGGTCGGGGGAGGAGAACCATTTCAAATAATATGAAATCTAAGGCATGGATTTGATTAAATTATCCCTTAAATCCCTTCCAACTCCCAAACTTCGTAAGTCCAAGAGGGTGAAGACTGCATTTATTTATTTATTCTTTCTAATTATTTTCAAACTTCTTAGTACCATTAGTTATAATGTGTCAATTTCTGGTGTACAGCACAAAGTCCCAGTCATGCATATACATACATATATTTGTTTTCATAAAAGGTTATTATAAGATATTGAACATAGTTCCCTGTGCTATACAGCAGAAACTTTTTTAAAATCGGTTTTTATGTATAGTGGCTAACATTTGTAAATCTCAAACTCCTAAATTTATCCCTTCCTACCCCTTTTCCTCGTAACCGTAAGATTGTTTACTATGTCTGCAAGTTTGTTTCTGTTTTGTATGTGTCCTTTTTCCTTTTTTTCTTTAGATTCCACATATGAATGATATTATATGGTATTTTTCTTTCTCTTTCTGGCTTACTTCACTTAGAATGATGATCTCTAGGTAAGACTGCATTTAAATCCAAACGTGCTTGTAGTTGACAGCGTGACCCCAATCAATCCTTGTCACACAGGAAGTCCCATTAGGTCTAAGTCCACAGGGGATAAAACAGGACCGGGATATCTGCATGTGCTCAGTAGTGAGGATGATCAATCAATGCTGGATCTCCAGTATATGTATAACTGAATCTCTTTGCTATACACATGAAACTAACACTATAAATCGATTACACTTTTGATAAAAAATAAGAATAAAAAAAGTACTGAATCTTGGTGCCTTTAAAAAATTTGGGGGTAAATTCCACTCATGCTGCCATTTGAGGGGGAGCTGTGAGAGGGAAGATCAGAGTCTTTCTGGGTCACGTAAAAGCAAATAGATGACAAAGAAGAAAAAAATATCTTTGCCACACGCATACTCGTGTGATAAAGGTTTATCCTCATTTCCCCCTGTCATCTCCCTCAGCCAATTTGCAATAAAAGAGGGTAAAGTGTCGCTGTGTGGAACAAACGACTTTGTCTGAAGGGTGAGACCACATGCTGGTGTCAGTGGGAGGACACAGACTATGGGGCCCTCTGGAGAGGCAAGCGGATGCTTGTTGGACTTGCCATCATTACTGAACCAGGCAGGGGAACCCGGGCCCCTGACCTCTGTCTCTTTCTGCTGGGCCTTGAAAGCAGGAGCGCAGCTCTTTAATTGCCCCATATGCTGGTTTTATTTGGTGGCTCAGCTGGGTGGAGTGAACTCTAGGAAGAGATGCATTCATTTATCGTTACCTCACCAGATTGCTAATTTTCACTATGGAGGCATAAATCACCATAATGACTATAATCCCTAGACGGACAGGCAGCTATTTCGGCACCAGGGCAGCAGCTATTGCTACCACCAAAGCTCTTTTGAGGCTCAGGGGCTGGAGAGCCCCGGAGAGGTCCCACGTGGCTCGCTCGGCCGGGTGCTCTCAGATTTGCAATGGAGGGCACGCTGGAAACTCATCCTTTTCTTGGGTAAAGAAATGGAACTTCTGGAGGAGCAGTTTCTTTGGAGTTAGTGGCAAGCGTGCAGATGAACACAGATCTTTGGCTCCAAGTTAACGGGACAGCTGTTTATGTGCTTGGTTTGCAAACAGAACACCAGCTCCTCCTTCTCTCCTCTTTTCCTATCAACACACTTTAGTTCGCCTTGTTTTTTTGCATCTGTTGACCTCAAACAGAAACCAGAGGCTACAAAAATACCCTGTTCCCAGAGGTCGGGGCTAAATATCACTAGAGAAAAAAAGCAGCTCCGTGTAGCTTGTTACTTTGTCACCTAGACTTGTAATATTGATTTACAAAAATGTCTTTTTAAGGAAAACCAGCCTAAACCAACTCTACAAAATATCAGCTGGATCCAGAAGCAGGGTCACTTAAAGGATGATTAACTCATAAATAAATATGTGAAAATTTCTTACCATTCCCACAGAGGGTGAGGAGGTAGTGATGGGGGAATAAATTTTCTTGGCAAGTTCTGATTTTTCCTCTTTTCACTGACATTTAAAAAAATTTTTTTTAATGGAGGTACTGGGGATTGAACCCAGGACCTCGCACAAGCTAAGCATGCACTCTACCACTGAGCTATACCCACGCTTCTCCCTGACATTTTTAAAGCCTTTAAAGTGAGAAAGAAAGGAGGAACCTTGACTGTGATGAAAAAGAAAAAGCCTGTTGAGAAGGAATGCTTTTTGCCTAATACTATAAAACTTTAGGGAATTTAGAGCTCAAGCATCCATTATTAATGATGGCAGGTTGATGGCCTAAGAAGAGAGGGAATTTTCGGTCAGGGACATTTGGGGCAAAATTGAGGTTGTGCTTGGGCACTGGAAGATAAGGCAGGTAAATAATGGATTGCAACAGGAGGAAATGCCCAGTGAGATGGCCCTGGCTCCGCTCTGCCCCCTCTCCTCCCCTCAGCCGCCCTCAGCTGACAGGGAGCAGACCTGCTTTGTTTTTTGTCTTTCAATCACCTGCCCTCCTGTTTAGGCAGCAGACAGACCAGAGTAATAAACACAGCTCTGCCACCAGCCATGAGGGCGTCATTAAGAGTATTCCAGTTCTCTCTTAGATGGTTTTCCACTACCTTTCTGACCCCCACTGATCCTTTCTGGAACCTACCACAGTGCCTGGGCCCAATGTAGATATTCAATACTTGTTTGATGAATTAACTCAAATCTGGAGAAAAATTTAGGGGGGAAAGTCAAAGAGTGAATGATAAGGGATGTTTCACTACTTCAGTCACTCTGAGGTCCTGTCCCTCTCAGCGAGGGCCTCAGGTGAATGGGCTCAGGCCATTGTCATCGATGTATTTAGGTTGGTTCCTAGGCTCTCTTGTTGGGTCAGGGCCCCAGGGGAACAGTGAAATAGCTGCCATTTTTGCCCCCTGAAGTCTCCCTGCATTGATAACAATAGCACTTGAGTGGCAGTTACATGCTTAGAAGCAAATCATTCCGATTTTGCTTTCTAGAACAGAGGTATTTCCCCTAAGGGCCCGGTTTTACCCAAAAAGAAAAAGCCAGGGCTGTCTTAGCTACAGGAACACCATTTTGTTCTGGTGACAAGCAGACCCAGTTTCCTGAGGATGCCACCTTTCAGCTACACACACTTAGATTATTTCTGCCCTCCTCCATCCAATCTGGGGTTGCCGAGACATTCAGTGCTTTCTTTTCTGCCTCCTACTTTCCCCCAACCCCCAGGTTCTTCCCCAAAGGCCAGCAGCTGAGACCAGTCTCTGGGACAGAGCAGAAATAATGTGGGAATTGTGGTTAGGGTTGAACATAAACATCAGTCTACAAATAAGCATAAAAGCAAAGACCTTCTTACTACAGGAGGGTGGTGGGAAATCATTTCTTTTCCATCATGGAAGGTGGTAGCAACTAAGCACAGGCTATTTGTTTTAATATTTTAAATATTGTTTTGTGACACTAGATTATTTACTGGAAACTATCAATAGCTGTGTTAAAGGGGTTATGTGGAGGTTGTCCAAGAATAGCAATAATAATGAGCAATTCATTATATATGCTATAATATTAAAAATATTTTTTAAAGGGCAATCAGAATGAATTCACTTAAAAATTTTATTTTAGTTTAGTTTTTATTGATAGACATTACTATATAAGTTTCAGGTGTACAACATAGGGGTTCACAATTTTTAAGGGTTATACTCCATTTATAGTTATTGTAAAATATTGGCTATAATCCCTGTGCTGTACAATAGATCCTTGTAAGAATAAATACTCTTTTGAACTGTATTTGGGTCAGTGTCTTTCATTGGGGGAGAGAAGGGAAGAATTCCGTGTGCATCTGTGTTTGGACTATCCATTTATCAGTAGCTACGGATTTATTTGTTTCCCTTTGTCTTCAAAAATATTCCTTGGAATTACAGGAAATATATGTATCACATAAAAAACTCTCACTTCTGAAAATGTGCACTCGGGGGAGGGTATAGCTCAAGTGGTAGAACACATGCTTAGCATGAACAGGGGCCTGGGTTCAATCCCCAGTACTTCCTCTAAATAGAAATAAATAAATAAACCTAATCACCTTCCCCTCATAAAACAAACAAAAAAGTAAAATGAGTGAAAATGTGCACTCCTGGCATATGTAAATAAAATTTAGTAAGTTTTGCTGTTAATATTTATTATTGAGATGTGTACTCAGTAATTCCCAAATAATTCAGAAAGTTCTTATAGTACTGCTACCACTACTACATGTTATGGTTCTATAGCCCTTTTTCCCAAAGAGCTTTTAAAACAAAACACACGCCATGCTTTTTCCCCCTTCCAGTTAAATATCGAAGGAGAGCGCTTTAGATATAAATATTTTAAAGACAAAGAAGCAAAATAAAGGAAGTCAAAGGGAATAAGCCCTTCTTATCCTAACTCCAAGCTGGCAAGTTGAGCTCCCTGAATCCAGTGCAGGATTTTCCATTCCGTTCACGGGGAGGGGAGAGTGGAAGGAGGAAGAGAAAGAGGAGGAGTGGAAAGAGCGCAGGAGGCGCGGTAGATTCCTTAGGAACCTGGAACCATAGAGAGCTCGGAAACAGTGAGGACTACTGCTCTGGGTTTTCTGCCATTTAGTCCATGGTGAGTTGTTGGAGGAACAGAGTCCAAAGGTGCAGCAGTGTAATGTAGGCTGAAGCTAAAAATAAAGGGATTGGATTTCCTCCCTTTTGATTGGAGGGCCACTCACTTTGGGGTGCCTCCTCCTTATGCATCACACAGAGTAGTGTGCTGTGGGAAAATCCTCACCTCAGCATAGGGTTGCCACAAAGGAAAAGGCAACCTGAAGCAGAAGCTGGGAGGCCTGAGCTATTGACTTTGTGTTCACAGCACAGCCAACCTTTGGGGGAACAAGTTCTTTTTTTTTTTTTTTTTTTAAACATTTTTTATTGATTTATAATCATTTTACAATGTTGTGTCAAATTCCAGTGTTCAGCACAATTTTTCAGTTATTCATGGACATATACACACTCATTGTCACATCAAGTTCTGAGGACTGAGGGTATTGGCATTGGGAAAATCGGGAGTTGGGGTGGAGGTGAGAAGTGGTTTTCACTAAAGAGGAGCCAGGTGGCTCTCTGGGGTCTCAGACTGTGAGGATCTATGCTTGACAGACGAACTTTACGGTGACTATTTTCTCGGCTTTGGGATTATGGTAACTGCCATTTGTAGTGTTTTTACTATGCGTCAGGCTCTTTGCATAGTTGTCTCATTTGGTCATCACCTAAACCCAGTTAGAGCAACATTACCCTAGTTTACAGATGAGAAAACTAAGGCCCAAGAGATTAATTTGCTCAAAGTCACTCAGCTAGATAGTGGAAGTATCACTTCCTTCATCTGAAAAATAAGTTAATGACAGAACTAGACTCCATTGCCGGCTGGTTTGTAACAGAGTCGCTTGAGACAGTCATGACCCAAGGAGAAGCAAAGCCCCAGGGATATAGGGATCTGCTGTAAAACAAATCTTGCCTTTTCCAGACTTGAATTCGGGTTCCTTTTTCAAGGCTTCTAAAGCGCAGGCGCAGCAAGAGGAGGGACTAGGGGGAGGTCGCGACCTCGCCCGGCGCCCCTTGCTCAAGCCACGGTCGCCCTCTGCCGACCTAGGGCGGGAGGGCGCGGAGAGTGAAAGTTTCTGGGCCTGAGAGCGGGCCAAGAAGCTCGCTGGCCTCTAGAGGGCGCCTGCCGGCGTGCAGAGTAACCCACTCAGCCGTCCCTTCCCTAAGCACTTCCTGTCTGATCTCTATGGTCCATCCGGTTACGACAAGAGAAGTTCCCGGAGGGTTCACTTTACCGTAAACAAAAGAGATGTGCGCCGACCCGGAAGTGGAAACTGGAGCGGGGAAGAACTAGCTCCGAAGGCCCGCCGTGAAGGGGCCGGGGGAAGCCGTAGCCATGGCGGTGGCTGTGGCCATGGCGGGAGCCGTAACCGGGGCAGAGCTGGGCCCCGCGGAAGAACTCGCCAAACTCGAGTATCTATCTTTAGTGTCGAAGGTTTGCACCGAGCTGGACAATCACTTGGGGATCAACGACAAGGATCTGGGTGAGCCGGGGGAGGTCCCTGCGGCCTCCGGTTTTGGGGTGGAGGGAAGTGGAAGGAGAAGGGGATTGATGGGCCGAATGTGCGGGTCGGTGTGAACCTGTCTCTCTGTCACAGCTACTTGGGCCAGGGAACCTGCGGCCGTGGCCTACTCTAGAGAACCCTCCAGGCCGACCTGTTGGGAACCATTTCCTAGAGCTGTCAGTGAGACCTCAAGCGGCCAGCACCGCCTGCTTCTTTTGTTTTCTTCCAGCCCCAGATAATTAAACAGCGTTAACAGCAACAGCAGCCACTTGAGGAGGAGGGTGGGGAGGAGGAGGAGGAGGAGGAGGAGGATGTTAATGTTAATGGCAGACACTGGGTTCTCACTACATGCCAGATATGCTCAGTGTTTTACTTACTTTGTCGTATTTGGTCTTCATCCTATCCTGTGAGATAGTGTTATCTGTTTCTAAATTAAGAAAACAAGGCTCAGGATCACATATCAGATGTCAGTGAGCCTGGTCTGGAATTCAAGTATTTTGTAGTCCATTCCTTTAACTGTGCTCTTAACCATTCATGTTTAATACTGTCTCTCAAACACCAGTTATTAGATGTTTTGGGACAAACTGTACACGAAGAGAACCCACACCTAGGAAATGGAAAAGACTAGGGTCCTACAGCTAAGGCCACAGGCAGGTGGGGTGGGTCCTTATGAAGGTAAAGGGATGGATGGGGTCGAGAGCGTGAGTGGAGGGATGCTTCGTTCATTTTAACAGGAAGGAGGCCAGAATGTGGTTGTAGATGCAGGTGGATTTCATGATTGGTGGTAGGAAGATGAGGGAGAGGGTTCCAATTTGACTTTTTTTTTTCCTAAATGAAGATCAAGTGAAGTCATCAATTGGAGAGATGGAACGGAAGGGACACATAACAAAGAGGAGTCAGGGAGGTTAGATGTGTGACCTTTGGTAGGATACTTAGTTTCTCTGAAGTTGTTTTTCTCATCTATGAAATGGGAACGACACTGTGTTCTTCACAGTGTGACCATATAGCCCCTGGGAAGATGCCCTGTGTATTTTAGCTCATTTTTCTGTTGCCTATCATCAAAGTGTGCCTCTCCTGTGTCATTTTCCTCAGTCTCTTTTACATGATAATGAGGTGATATTGTTGTCAACTTGCTATCTATGTGGGTAATATGTTCATTCAGCAAATGTTTATTGTGCTAGGGGATTAGGAGTACAGTAGAGAACAGGATAGATTCCTTTGGTCAGTGAGCTTACGTTGTTTCTCTCTTTTAAACTACGGTGTACTAATGCCTTGGCCCCTTTTAGGGGAAACAAAGTTGTGAAGACCAAAACTACCCCGCCCCCGACTTCACAGGCCAATTCCAAGTCCAGGTTGTCACCGGCTACAGATTGGACGTTCCAACCACCCACTCCTTGGGTTTGATTAATTTACTAGAGCAGCTCACAGAACTCAGAGAAACATTTTACTAACTGGTTTATTATACAAGGATAAAACTCAGGAACAGCTGAATGGAAGGTGTGTGGCAAGGAGAGAGGCGCTTCCATGCTTTCTTGAGGTCCCCACTCTCTCCAAATCTCCATGTGTTTACCAGCCAGAAAGCTCTCCAAACCCTGTCCTTTTGGGTGTTTATCGAGGCCTCATTAGGTAGGCCCAGTTGGTTAAATAATTGGCCATGAATGACTGAACTGTCTCCAACTCCTCTCCCCTCCCCCAGGTCAGAGTGGGGCTGAAAGTTCCCAGTGTTCTGGCTGGTTTCCCTGGCAACCAGCACTCATCCTCTAGTTACCTAGGGGCTTTCCTAAAGTTGTCTCAGGAACATAAAAAACTTACTCTCTGCTCTTAGGAAATTCCAAGGGTTTTAGGAGCTCCATGCTGGGGATGAAGACTAAATATATATTTCTTCTGATAAATCACAATATCACACTGTTAAACACAGAATTTCAAAACCAGTAACATTAAAAATACTAACATTTGAAAAGCATGATAGATAGACAGTATTGTTTTGTTGAAACTAAGTTGCCAGAGTTGGTTTTAATAACAAAAAGGTATATATTTACTTCTTTTGTGTTTTATTTGCTGACTTGATTCTTTTGATTTTGACCGATTTTTGATAGTTCGATGAATTTAATGATGCCCTCATATAATTCTGAAAATTTAAAAATCCTTGTTAATGACGGCTGCAGCGTGAACATGCTGCTGCCTGCTTTAGGATTGGCTCTTTTGAGCATTGTACGACTAGCACCATGTGACTAGTTCTCTCTGCATTCCTCTAAAGAATCTGGGCTCTGAAGTCAGATTTCTGGGTTCCAGTCCTGGTTCTACCTATTATTACTGGTTGGGTCAGCATCTCAAACCCTCAGCCTCCTCATCTGTAAAACAGGGACCATAATGGTACCTGCTTCTGAGAGTTGTTGTGAGCACTAGGAGGATAGCCCATGTGAAGCACTTAGCATAGTGCCTGGCATGTAGTAGATGTTCGAAAAGTCTTAACCATTGGCGTTTTTGTTATTAACTTGTTATTTTAAAAAGCTTGATGGCATCTGGCTTTCACTTAATGTCATAAAAAAGGTAAAGCCAAATTTCAGCATGGAAATGGTATATAAGTTTATAAGTTAGTTACCCAGATCCTCCATGTTGTTATTATTTGTTAGGATTAAAATCCAAATGAAATCATTAAAATTTTCTTATAGGACCTTACAGTGTGAGGCTTGTTGTCTCAGCCTATCATAAAATGCACTTTTCTCCTGAAAGTCTCTTAATAAATATTCCTAATATTAGAAATGTCAAGAACTAGGTAGGTTTGTAGAGAAAAATCTGGGGGTGACGGGGCGAGTGACTCACCAACTTGGAAATTGTACTATCCAGCAGCTGCCTGGCTGTCATGTATAGATCAGATGTGTCCTTTCAGAAACTTTTGTTTTGTTTTGTCTTAATATATTTTCATTAAAGTGTAGTCAGTTTACAATGTTGTGTCAATATCTGGTGTACAGCACGATAACTTTAGTCATATAGGAACATACATATATTTGTTTTCATATTCTTTTTAACTATAAGTGACTACAAGATATTGAATATAGTTCCCTGTGCTATACAGTATAATCTTGTTGTTTACCTATTTTATTTATAGTAGTTAGTATCTGCAGATCTCGAACTCCCAATTTATCCCTTCCCACCCACTTCCCCACCCCGTAACCATAAGTTTGTTTTCTATGTCTGTGTCAGAAACTGTTGAAAGCGTCCTGTTGCGTGTGTGTGTGTGCACATGCGCGTACTCGCATGGGCTCATGCTCTTGGACGTGGTTACCCGAGAATCTCTATGGCAGTGTGCACAGCTAGTAGTTCCATAAGAAGAGAGTATAGGGATCTAGGATAAGGAGGTCTTCCTCCCTTAGATGCGCTCAAGGGCCTGGTGAGCCATTTTGTGGTGATACCTTCTCTTCATTTATGAAAAATTAAGTAGAACATACATGGGTAAACTCGGTAGTCTGAATTCTTTCTTTACCCTTACTGGCTGGTGGTCTTCAGTTTTTATGACTGCTGAATAGCCTAGCCGATTTTCTTTTTAACATACTTGAAACTAATTTCTTGCTCAAGTCTCCCATTTTTCTTACTTTAATCCCGTTTCTCATTTGCAGCTGAATTTGTAATCAGTCTTGCTGAGAAGAATATCACCTTTGATACTTTCAAGGCTTCTCTGGTCAAAAATGGTGCAGAATTCACGGTATGTGTATCTGGAGACCGCTGTTTTATTTTAATGTCATTTTTGGATTTAAATGTTGATACCAATCAAATAAACCATTAAGTGTGTGATGTTTTCATGCCACTAAGCAGTGGCGGTGTAAGTGAATTTCCTGTGACACCTTTCTAGGAAAATGGGGCAGGATTTCTGTTATTAAGTCTTTATGGGTGTTTACATTCTTGTTCTGTGAATCAAAACAAGCGTCTAGGTTTAGGAGGTAGTTCCATGGGAAATAAAATAGTTAAAGGGAACTAAATTACTTTTCCCCACAAAAAGCTTTCTCTGCGGCTACTTTACTAGGTTCATGCCACATCGGATTGGCATTCTATGCTTTGTTTGTTCCAGTTAGCTCATTTCTGGTGCAGAACCACCCTTTTCTAAAGGACACCCCTTTTCTTAATGTTTTTAAGCTCTGATCCAGAAGTTAATGATTTTTGTTCTCCTTCTTTTCAAAGGATTCTCTCATTAGTAACTTGCTGCGTCTCATACAAACCATGCGGCCTCCAGCAAAGCCTTCCACTAGCAAAGGTAAGCAGAGCCTCTAACTGAGCTTCGTCTCCAGAATGGTTTAGATTATGAGCATCCTGTAAATTGCGTTTCTTTCCCTTGCAGCAGCTGCTGAGCAAGTAAATGTTCTAGTAAAATTTTTTCAAATTGACTTAAAACAAAATTAAAATTATAAAACATAACCAATCAAAAGACTACTGATGCACATCCCCCAACCACATGCCTTGATACTTTGATGAGCGTTTCATAATCAGGGTTTAGATTTTTTTTTTTTTTAGAAATTTGAATTACGTTTATAGTCATGTATATGAGTAATATGTAGAAAAACGTTCTGTTTTTAGTTTGATGTAAATCTAGTGTTGAAGGTCTTTTATTAACCATTAAGAATATTAAATCTCTTTCTCTCTTTTTTTTTTTTTATACCTCACGCTCTTTAATGAAACAAGATCCAGTTGTTAAACCCAAAACTGAAAAAGAAAAGCTGAAGGAACTCTTCCCAGTCCTTTGCCAACCAGACAACCCTTCCGTCCGGGTACTGATGCCGTCCTGAGAACATCTGCTGTAGCCGCGTGATCCCCCCTCCTCATTCTTTTTCTTTGTTTCGTTAGTTACCAATTTTAAGTTTGTCTTCACTGTAGCATATTTGTCAAAGTGAAAGTGTTTGGTCACTCCTTGAGCATATGCTATGTATGGAATAGTGTTAAAGGGTTCAGAGAATGATATTTGAGGGAAATAAGTTTGGAATTGTGGGAAGCAGTGATTAGGGGTATGAAATAGGTATGAAATAATTTAAGGATCTGGAACAGATGCCTGATGTGCAAAATTAGATTTTTCTCCCTCTATTGCATATCAGAAGTCTTATTTTTGAAGTGTTTTGATTTTTAAATTTCATTTTAGTGAGTATTTATGGAGTACCTACTATGTGCCACGTATTGTTCTAACTACCACGGTACAGTAGTGAACAAAACAGACTAGAGTGTCTGCCTTTTTGGAGATTACATCCTAGTATTTGGGCAGGGGCAGGAAGTAAACATGTAAACTCCTCTAGTGAGGAGGGGACAGGCAATACATGACTAAGTAAGTGTATGTTATAGCTGACAGTGATAAGAACTATAGATGAAATAAAGAAAAGAACTACGGATGAAAGAGGGAAGGGAGTGTAAAGGGAGAGTTGCTTTTTAAGATTTTTGACGTCTGTTTTCTGTTTATAATCATTACTTGCATGGTTTCATGGGAGGAGTGATGTCTAATTGACTTCCATGGGCTTGTATTAAGGACAGAGGAAATTTGTGAAGTGTAGAAATGAGTTCTAAGAGCCTTTGCTCATTCTTTCTTCCTCTATCTCAAATCTCTGTCCCCTTCTGCCTTCTTCATGTAAGTAGTCAGTAATGTAGGAGCTGTCAGATTTGTAGATGTACCTGAAGTACAGATTCTTGAGTGACTTTTGTTGTCTCCTCTCCTCCTAACTTTGCTGGCTTCTGCCCCTGTAGACCATGCTGGACGAGGATGATGTGAAAGTCGCCGTGGATGTCCTGAAAGAACTAGAGGCCTTAATGCCCAGCGCAGCAGGCCAGGAGAAGCACAGAGACGTTGAGCACCGGTTTGTCCTTAGTGTCCTGTCTTTTGGAAGTTTAGGATGTGGTGATAGTTGAATTCTGAGCAAGTTTACAGAATCTAGACTGGCCTTGTACCATATGGTTGAATCTGTTTTCATTAGATAAAGAATATTTATGCATCAAATGCTAAGATGTTCAAAAGATAGAAATCTGGGTTGAAAGAAGCTGAGTGTGTTTGTGGCCTCCTCCATTATTGGCCTGCAGGGATGTCATAGTTATTGAAACTCTAAATCAGTTTAGCATTTAGTGGGTACCGACCACATGCATGGCACTGTGCTGGGTGCTTGGGGAGGCAAAGATGAAACTGGGCTGGTTACTTTTTCAAACAGGCATTTGTTGATTTGTTAGGGACAAGACAAAGAAGAAGAAGCGGAGCCGGAGCCGAGAGCGTGAGCGAGAGCGCGAGCGCGCTAGAGATCACAAGCGTAGACACCGGTCCCGCTCTCGGTCACGTTCCCGGACCCGGGAGAGGAAGGGCAAGTCCAGGTACATGTCCAGGAGCAGAAGTCAGAGTCCCCCCAGAGACCGGAAGGACCGAGACAAGTATGGGGAGAGGAATCTGGACAGATGGCGGGATAAGCATGTGGACCGCCCTCCCCCGGAAGAGCCCGCCATCGGGGACATTTACAACGGGAAAGTTACCAGCATCATGCAGTTTGGATGCTTTGTGCAGCTGGAGGGACTCAGGTAATGGCTGGTGCTCTTCTTCCATACCAATGAAGAGCAGAATTTCTTTTATCACTGGGGATTTTTACTTTCTATAAAGTTATTGTAATTAATGACACTTAAGTCAAATCAGCCATATCAGGTTGTTGGAAATTGACTTTTTATTTGAAATGTCATAGAGCCATTTATTCCTCCTCTGCCTTTGGGAGATCTGCCCTTTTCCTTGTTGAGACAGATGAGAATTTGTTGTCCTCTACCCCAATGTCTTTTCTTTTAGAGGTGATAATACTATTTTATCGTTTGACCAGCTTCTTGAAACTTTCCTGTTGAGTTTAAGACCTTTTCCTTTTATTCAGTTCCAACAAGGGTGGAACATGTTTGAAGAAAAGGTATTTTAGGCACGTTCCAGATGTTTCTGACTCTCCCTTAGGAAGCGGTGGGAAGGCCTGGTGCACATCTCTGAGCTCCGACGGGAAGGCCGTGTGGCCAATGTGGCTGATGTGGTGAGCAAAGGCCAGAGGGTCAAGGTCAAAGTGCTGTCCTTCACCGGGACCAAGACCAGTCTGAGCATGAAGGTAGGTGAGATATCCAGCTGGTTTCCACATCGGATGGCCAAGGACACATGAGAGGGCAGCAAGTGGGCTGTCTCCCTTGTTTTTGTGCCTTAGGATGTGGACCAAGAGACTGGTGAAGATCTAAACCCAAATCGACGACGGAATCTTGTCGGGGAGACCAACGAGGAGACCTCTATGAGGAATCCGGACAGACCCACCCACCTCTCCCTCGTCAGTGCCCCGGAAGTAGAGGATGACTCACTGGAACGCAAGCGCCTTACCCGCATCTCTGACCCCGAGAAGTGGGAGATCAAGCAGGTTGGGCCAGTTGCTTTTATGGCCACATAGTCGTTCAGCATGTAGCATGGTGGTTAGGAGTGCAGGCCCTGGAGCACGATGGCCTGCGGTGACTTCTGGCCTCTTAGCAGCTGTGTGACCCTGAGCCAGCTTCTGCTACCTCTTTGTGCCTCAGCTGCCTCCTCTGTAAAACAGGCCAGTGGTGGCATTGTGGGGATTAAATGAGTTGATAGAAGTGAAGCTCTTAAGTTAGTGCCTCCGTGTGGTTAAGTGCTGTGTAAACGTTCGTTCTTGTTTTCATCATTTGTCAGTGAACAGCAAAACCCCAGTGTGCCAGGCCATTGTGCAGATGCTACAGAGATGAATCTGTCATGGTTCCTACACTTGAGGAACTCAAAGTCCAGTGGAGGGGACAGATTGAAACAAATATCTTTGACGGTTTACATTATTACATGATAAGGAATGTGCGGAGTGCTGTGGAATCAAGGGAAGAAGCAGATAACACTTCTGGGCATGAGACCCTTGAGCCATGCTTTTGGGCGCCATGTTGTCGTAAGGATGGGATATAATGATGTTTGAAGCCCTGCAGTCATGGGTCAGAGGAGGAAAAAGTGGTTTCCTACATGAAACCTCTGTCCTAACTCTCTTACAAAGGAAGAGTTTTGATCCCAGCAGGTGACAAAGCTTTCTTCTGTCCTTTGGCTAGATGATTGCTGCAAATGTCCTCTCCAAAGAAGAGTTTCCAGACTTCGATGAAGAGACTGGCATTCTTCCTAAAGTGGATGATGAAGAAGGTAACTAGCCATTTAGCTGGAGCAGGATAGTGGATCCAGATGACAGCTGGCAAGTTGAGCCATTGGATGGGGTTTGTTTGTAGTTTAACTCAGTGGTTAAACTCATTTGCTTCTTGGGTCTCTTTCATCTCTCAAAGAACAAGGGTCTATTTATGATGGAAGCGAAAACTCATTTTTCTGATAAATGTTTATGTGTTGTTACACTTACTGCTTATAATCAGTTTTTAGGATCTAAAAAGTTATCATTGTATTTTGGGGAGTGACTTTGGTCTCATAGTCTTAGTAATTGTTCTGTAAACTCTGAATCCACTTAGATTACTTCTGAGTTGCCCTGGAAACAATTTTTAACTCAGCCCAATGACAATTTTTAAAAATTGTGAAATAAATTCTCTAATAAAGTGCATATAGCTTATGTAACAATAACAAATGAACACCCACATAGCTACCACCCAGTTAAGTAGAACGTTACCAGCACCTCTGAAGCCCTTAGGTTCCATGCTCTGACTAGATCTTCCTCCATCCTCTTCTGGGTAACCACCATCCTAAAGTATGTGTTAATTATCTTCCTGTTTTTCTTAAGTGTTTTACCATCTACTGTGTATCTGTCCCTAAACATTGTATTATTTAGCTTGTCTGTTTTTGAACTTCTCTTTTTTTTGATTCACTACCATTCTTTTGATACTTATTTATGTTGATTTTTATAGTTACATTATGTTAGTTTTCACTGCTGGAGAGTGTTTCTGTATATAAATGTACCATAATTTATCGATTTTGCTTTTGATGGGCATATGGGCTGATTTCTGAGTTTTTGTTTACTTTTACATATAGTACTATAATGAAATTTCCCTATTTGTCCCTTAGTGCACATGTGCAAGACAATCTTTTTTTCCCTAAATATACAAGAGGAGAATTGCTGGGTAGTAGGAAATGTGCTTGTTCAACTTTGCCACATTGTTTTCTAAAGCTTTTGTACCAATTTACACATCTCTGGTAAGTGTAAGTGAGTTCCTCTTGCTCCACATCCTTGTCAACATTTGGTATTGTCTAGCTGTCCAACTTAATTTTTTTTTTCACAGCCTGTTGTGGGTCAAGAGTTATTCCATATGGGGAGGAGGGTATAGCTCAGTGGTAGAGCATGTGCCTAGCATGCACAAGGTCCTGGGTTCAATCCTCAGTACCTCCATTAAAAAACAAAATCAAAAACCTAACCAACCCCCCCCCCCAATGTTACTCCATATGAAATCGGATGGCAAATGCCTTAGTACCATTTAGAACATCAGACAGCATTTTTCCAGAGGCTTAACTTATTTTGAAAGAAGCTCAGCTCAGTTCTTGGGCTGGAGCACAATGCCCTAGAGATGGCTGAGGGGTGGGGGAAACAGTCACCTGTATTAGAGTTTTGACCTTGGGAGCTATATTTGACAAAGATCCTTGATGCCTGTGGAGAGTAAGTGTTTTGATAAAGCGATAGATCATTCCTCTCTTTTGTTTTTGGCTACTTGTTTAGATGAGGACCTTGAGATCGAGCTGGTTGAGGAAGAGCCTCCGTTCCTGAGAGGGCACACCAAGCAGAGCATGGACATGAGCCCTATCAAAATCGTTAAGGTGAGAAACGCTGGGACTCTAACCTGGACATGTCAAGTGAACTTCTTTTCCTAAAGTAACAGTTCAGTTTTTTGGAGCTGTTTACTCAACTCACCACAGGAGGGAGTATTGACTGTTGGTCAGGGTCTAGAATATTTTTGTTTTAGAGGGAGATTGACTTGGCTTTGTTGCTTTTGCCTTTTTAATTCTTTTGCTCTCATTTTAGTGTATTTTGGGAGGAAGCAGCGATGAATATGAGTGCTTGCTACCATCACGGCCCAGGCCTTACCACTTAAATCATTACCTTGCAGACTCAAAGGCAATTTTGAAGGGTTCACTTGACCACTGGGGCCCCGGATGGAAAGTGTAGCACTCGGTGTTGTGGAGAGCATAGCTGTGAGGAGAATTTATGGCAAAGTTATGATAAAATTTTAGTTTTGGAAAGGTTTGAAAATCTCCTAGCCCAGTTGATGCTTATAATCCACCCATGTGTCCTTCTATAGTGTTGCTCCCACATGGGCTTCTCATGTCTGCTTGACATTGTTGGTGACAGAATTCATCAGTTCTTAAAGAGACCCATTCCGTCTTCAGAGCGATCTCATCAGTAGTTCATTCTTCTTTAGGCAGAGCTGAATATGTCTTACTGAGGGATCTACATTGGTCTTAATTTTAGTTCTTGGGACTGTACAGAAGAATTCTTATCCTCATCTTTTTCTCATATGTCCTCTCTCTTGGAAGTGGTTCTCATCTTCAGGCCAAAGATCCCCGGTTCCTTCAGTGATTGATCATTGTCCTTGTTCATTTTCTCTGAACGTGCTACTGTTTATCCATTTCTTAGTCTGGTATGTTGATATGAACTTTCTTCCAGGAGGGTCTCATTTTTTAGATTCGAGTGGCTTAACATCTGCATTTTATTTCCCGGATATTTAATGCCTGCTGAGATCACATTCTGATGTTGCTTTGTCCTCTGTTGCACTAGAACCCAGATGGCTCCCTCTCTCAAGCAGCGATGATGCAGAGTGCCTTGGCTAAAGAAAGGAGGGAGCTCAAGCAGGCCCAGCGGGAAGCCGAGATGGATTCTATTCCCATGGGACTCAATAAACATTGGGTTGATCCTCTGCCTGATGGTAGGACTCTTGGAAGGGTTGTGGGGTGGACTCCCCCCCGACCAAAAAAAATCTGAACCTTCATATACACAGGGAGAGGGCAGTACCAGTACAGACCAAAGGTTTAGCCTTGGCTTTGGTGATTTGGTTTTTCCCTTCAGTTAGAGCATGTTTTTTGTTTGTTTTGTTTTTTAAATGTTTTGGTAACTGTGGTCACATCATTAGACTGGTTGAGTTTTCTTCTGGATAACTTTAAAATTTTCATTCTAAAGATAATACTTTGCAACTTCTCTTTTCATATAATTCTTTGTGTAGTAAATATTAACTGTTGGATACCTTTAGCACAAGTACTTATTACTTGTGTTGGGTAATTGGGGATTTAGATGTAAAGAAAACAGACATGATCCCTGCTCTTAGGAAGCTTATAGTTTAGTGGGGAAGATGGATATTAATCAAATAATTACCAAATAATGAATTAACTAAATCATGACCAGTGCTATATGAAGACGTACAGGAAGTGTAGTTGGCTATGGTGGCTCACTTCCCTGGGAAGGATGAGACCTGAAAGATAAAGAGGACTTAGTCTGTCAAAAGGAATGGCAACGGGAGTGGGGGACTATATTCCAGGCTGAGCTTGTGCTGAGGCTGTGAGATGGGAAAGAAGACTTGTGTGGCTGGAATAGAAAGAACTGAGTGACAGAGTGAGGTCTGGCTGCCAGGATTTTGTAGCTGGAATTAGGAATCGGGGCTCAGTTCTAAGGTTCACTGGAAAGTGCTGCAGAGTTCTGCTCAGGGGAGTGGCGAGATGAGAGTTGCATTTCTGAAGGATTATTTTTGGGTCTTGCAGAATGGATTGGATGGGGCAAGAGTAGACACGTGGGATGAATTAGGAGGCTTTTATAATAGTTCAGAGGAGAAAGATGGTGGCTTAAACAAGGAGGTAGCAGAGAGGAGTGATGTGCTGGAGAAATGTGATTTGTTGAGTGTTGGGGAGGGGGCAGTGAGGTGGTTTGAGGATGGTAATTAAGCCCCCTGTTTCCCTTTGCAGCGGAAGGCAGGCAGATTGCTGCCAACATGAGGGGTATTGGGATGATGCCCAATGACATTCCCGAGTGGAAGAAGCATGCCTTTGGGGGCAACAAAGCTTCTTATGGAAAAAAGACCCAGATGTCAATCATTGAGCAGAGAGAGAGCCTGCCCATCTACAAACTGAAGGAGCAGCTGGTCCAGGTGAGACGCCCTTCATGATGTACTGGTGGGGACTTGGGGTCTTTTCTAAAAGGAGGATGACATGTTGTAATTTAAATTAGCACATTTGAAGTGGCTTTTCCATAGGGGATAGGAAAAAAAACCAGGACATCTCTAAGTACTTAAAAATATATATATTAGTCTACTCATTTTTTTTCCTATGGGAAAATAAATCTGAACTGGGGATCCTTAGAGCAGGTACAAGTGGGCAGAGTATTGTGTTGCACAGACTAACAGCTCTGGTCAATTAAAAAAAGTAGAGGTGCTTGACTTCCCATTGAGGCAAGTCTGCTTCAGATTCCATTTTCTGGAGATCTGATTTAAGACCACTGAACCTTTCTGAGGTAACTGAGTTTACTAGTTTTCAGCAGATTCTTTCAATGATGTACATATACAAGCAAGTACAAGTATATATGTACACACAGTGACATTATGTGTTTCACATGTGCTGTGTGTGTTTCTAGATGGCAGCATATTATATACACCATTCTGCATCTTGCTTCAGTGATATAGCTCAGCATTGGTACCTATTTCTTTTTCTTTTTTCTAATGCTCTGTTATGTGGATGTGCTCTGTGTGTTAATAGACATGTATGTTGATGGTTGATGGCAGTCCTTTGCTGTTATAAACAGTGTAGAAATCAGATGACTCTGGAGGGTAAAGTACAGGAGATTTAGGAGTGGCAGTAGAAAAGAACACTGTATCTTTTTTATTTACTACTGAATTTTTTAATCACGTGCATGTCCTACTTGAAAAAACATATATATGCGTATATAAAATATCAGGGCTATCTGGGTGATAGTTGTGCTTTTAAAGTCATCTTGTGTTTTTATGAATTTAAGAAAACCAGTAAGTTAAAAATAAAAAACTTAATCTGAGTCAGTCAGAAAAAGAATACTCATGAATTCTAAAGTTTTTAATTTGTTATACATACAGTTAAAATCGAAAAAGCATTGCCCATAGAAAATCACCGTTAATATTTTTTCTATGCATGATTAAAAATAACTTGAACCCCGATTATCATCTTACATATGTGTACTGTTGTGTCCCCCTTCTCTTTTAGTGTTAGAACATAGTCAGTTATTTCACTCCCGAGTGATGCGTGGCAAATTTTAATGACCGTATTTCTCTTCGGTTGCTTTCAGGCTGTCCATGACAATCAGATCCTGATTGTCATTGGAGAGACAGGATCTGGGAAGACAACGCAGATCACTCAGTACCTGGCGGAGGCAGGCTACACTTCCAGGGGCAAGATTGGATGTACCCAGCCCAGGAGAGTAGCAGCCATGTCGGTGGCCAAGAGAGTGTCTGAAGAGTTTGGTTGTTGTTTAGGCCAAGAGGTAAGTGGGTGGTGAAGCTCTTCTGGAAATGTCTGAAGAAAGTGTAAAGGCCCAGATCTCTTCAGGTTTCCGCTGAGGGAGAGAAGGTTCTCATTGTCATTATTGGTCTGTTCAGGATCAAGTCCAAGGCAGATTTTACTGTGAGGAAATCCCTGTACATCTTTGTCAAATTTGATCTATTAAGATTATGGGTGATAGTCTGGGCCAAAATCTTGCCTGGAGATTGCAAGGAGAGGTTTGTGTCTTAAGGTTTTCGGCTTCTGTTCTGCTTTAGGTGGGGTACACCATTCGCTTTGAGGACTGCACTAGCCCCGAGACAGTCATCAAGTACATGACAGACGGGATGCTGCTCCGAGAGTGCCTGATTGATCCCGACCTCACTCAGTATGCGATCATCATGTTGGACGAGGCCCATGAAAGAACGATTCACACCGACGTGCTCTTTGGGTTGTTGAAAAAGGTAACCAGGTGCTTTTTGGCGACCCTTCTTTTACCTGTTGGGAACTGAGTTCTGAGAATTGGATTTGAGTTCCTGTGCCTTTTTGAGTGGTCCTTTTTTCAGTAAGGCACATTGCATTTCCCTTTAGACAGTTCAGAAACGGCAGGACATGAAGCTGATTGTCACCTCAGCCACCTTGGATGCAGTGAAGTTTTCTCAGTACTTCTATGAAGCTCCCATCTTCACCATCCCAGGTCGAACATACCCAGTGGAAATACTGTACACAAAGGAACCTGAAACAGATTATCTGGATGCCAGCTTGATCACTGTCATGCAGATCCATTTAACAGAACCACCAGGTAGGGGGAAAGAACATTTTTCCCTCTTAGATCTGTTGACGGTACTATGGCCTTTGCTTAGAACACATACACAGTTAGAAAGTCAATTCATACTCCTGTTCTCCTCTTAGGTGATATCCTGGTCTTCCTGACTGGTCAGGAAGAGATTGATACTGCTTGTGAGATCCTGTATGAAAGAATGAAGTCCCTGGGACCTGATGTTCCAGAGTTGATTATCCTCCCAGTGTACTCTGCTCTTCCCAGTGAGATGCAGACCCGAATCTTTGACCCAGCTCCACCTGGCAGCAGAAAGGTAACAGACCCTTGTTCTCTGAAACCATGTGGTGTCTGCAGCTGGCCCTAATGGAGATTGCTTAAGGTGTCTGTGAGTCTTGTTTAGTATGTTTTAGAAAGTAGTCCAACCAATTCAGTTTGTTAAGGACTGAGGGTCTTGCATGTGACTCCTATTCCTCTTTTTCTACTTGTGGCAAATATTTTTTGAGTATCTACCAGACTTCGGGGTGAACACCAGGGCTGCAGTCTGAGGACAGGCTTCTGTCTGCTGTGGGGCACCCAGCAGTAGACTGGCCTTTAATATGTAGTGTGAAAGTGCTGCTGGGTTCCCGGGTGGGGGAAGCATCCAACCCAGTGTGTAACCCAGCCCAAACTACTCACAGGAAGTATGGGTCTAAGCTCGTCCGGAAGAACACGTGGGTGTCATCTAGGCAAGAAGGGCGGGAGGACATGCACTCTGAGTAAGCAGAAGAGCCTGTGATAGCCTAGGAGTGAGAGAGTGTGGTCACTTCAGGGAGCTACGTAGTTCCAGTAGCTGGAATTGACTGTGTGATTGTATGTATGAGACAGTGGGAAAGGAGACAGATGGATTTAAAAATAATAGCTCTACTGGGATATAACTGACTTAAAAATTTTTTTAAAAAGGGGGTGGGTATAGCTCAGTGATAGAGAACATGCTTAGCATGCACGAGGTCCTGGGTTCAATCCCCAGTACTGCTATTAAAAAAATTTTTTTTAAATAATTTATATACCATACAATTGCCCCTTTAAAGCATACAATTCAGTACACTTTAGTATATTTACAGAATTCTGTAGCCATTAATTACCATTATCAGTCATTAATCATTAACCATTAACCACTACAGTTAGTTTTTAGAACAATTTTATCACCCCCAGAAGAAACCCTGTACCCTTTAGCAGTCATCCCCCCATTAACCCCTCTGCTCAGCCCCTCAGAACCACTAATGTACTTTTTCTTTCTTTTTTTTCTTTTAACAAAGGCACAGGATCTCGTGCACACTGAGCACATGCTCTACCACTGAGCTATAATCCCTCTGCCCCCCACGCCGCTTCCCCGCCACTAACCTACTTTCTGTCTCTACAGATCCAGCGATTCTGGACATTTCATATAAATGGAATCATAATATGTGATCCTTGTGGACTAGCTTCTTTCATTTAGCATGTTTTCAAGTTTCATCCATGTTGTAGCACATAGTACTTCATTTCTTTTTATTGTCGAATAATATTCTCTTGTAGAAAAGAATATACCACATTTTGTTTATCCATTTATCAGTTAATGGACATTTGGATTGTTTCCACATTTTAGCTAATATGAATAATGCTGCTATGAACATTTGTTTACAAGTCTTTGTGTGGACATATGTTTTCATTTCTCTTGAGTGTATACCTAGGAATGGAAGACAGATGGGGTTTTTTATTGAAATGTAGTTGACATATAATATTATGTTAGTTTTAGGGGGCACTACAAAGTGATTTGACATTTGCATGCATTCTGAAATGATCACCATGATAAGTCCGGTAACCATCTGGAAGACAGATGGATTTGAATAATATTAAAGAGTTAGAATGGTCAAGACATAGTGAGTGCCTGGAGGAGGAGGGAAGGGCAGGGGTGGGTGGTCAGGAGTAACTACCAGGTTTCTGGCTTATGCAGCTAGATGGAAGGTGGTGCTGAAGAGGGAAATGAGGAGGAGCAGGTTTCAGGGGAAGATGGTGATTCCTGTTCTGTTTTGTTCCTGATGGTTGCACTTTTCTCTAAGAGGGCTTCTGCAGCTCTGTGGCAGTAGAAGCCTTTCAGGGCCAGTATAATGCTGGCATGATGCTAGATGTTCTGGTGCCTCCTAGCAGTGATTTTTCTGAGCAGTTGTGTTTTATTGTTTGAACCTCTGGGTGGAAGAACAGTGTCAGTGCCAAGCTGAGACCAATAATCTTCTAGATCACACATCCTGCTGCATACACACAAACCGTGAAATTCCTCTGCCACCTCGTGGCTCATTTTATGATCAGAAAAAAAAAGTCTCCCTCATGTTCCACATACACAAACAGCCCATTTTGTAGTCCAGATGTCCCCGTGGGGGAAGGAAAATCTCATTTTGCACTGGCACATGTGATGCCAGGAACTCTGCTTTTCCAGGGTGCTAGACAATTAAAATTGTAGTAATCAACACTGGATCTAGAAAATGAGATATTAGCCATTTGCACCAAATGAAATTGGCTTTGATTGGCCGCTGCTTCTTCCTATTCCACTTCTCTCAGTTACCACCCACTCCCCAACCTAACCCATTAGATGAAGGCACCTCCCCTTCCGCCCATTGGAGGCCAAACTGAGATTAAGTGCTATCTAGTCATCTAGAGGGGGAGAGATCTGCCAATCCTTTGAACAGGTGTCTGAGTTCAGAAGTCTCATTTCACGCTCAATCCATTTGTGTCCCTCTTGCCTGTAGGTTGTGATTGCTACTAACATTGCGGAGACATCACTGACTATTGATGGTATTTACTATGTGGTGGACCCTGGATTTGTGAAGCAGAAAGTTTACAATTCCAAGACGGGGATCGACCAGCTTGTGGTGACTCCTATTTCTCAGGTTTGGCAGCTTCTACAGACAGCTTTTCTGAAAATCTTGGTTAGGGCCTTTCTGAAATTTATTATGGTTTTGTGTTTTGAACTTTACTGTTTTAAGACACTGAGTGCTTTCTTGAGATAAAGGAGATTTTTTGTTGTTTGCTTTTAATCTTTAGAATAGTGTTTCAACATTAAAATGCCCCATAAAACTGGAACTTAAGAAAAAAAGGAATTGAATCCTAGCACCTTAGATTATCTAATTTAGGTGGTAAGAACATATTTTTTTAAATTACTGCACTTAGCCACACATATCTGCGAGAGTAATAATTCATGAGGTGATAATGTGTTTCTTTGGTAATTATGGAATAATTTCCTGCCTAAGTCATATTTGAAAATGAAAACCTGATCATCCCTTTTGAGGGCAGTTTGGCCACAGTGTATCCAAAATTTAAAAGTTTATTTCTTTAACAGTTCTGCCTCTAGAAATATATCTGAAAGTTAGAAATGATTGAACACATATCTAAAGGTAATGGAAAAGGATGTTCACAGAAGCATAGTTTATGTTAGAGGGAACCTGGAAAAATTCTAAATGAGCTCCAAAAGGAAAGTAGTTTAATGAAATATAGTAAATTCATGCCATAGAGTGTCATATGACATTAACATGGTGGTGTGTATCTATATTTAATGACATAAGCATATAACTGTGCTATGTTATTTGAGAGATGTGGACTACAAAATAGCATGTGTAGTATAAGCCAATTTTTATTTAAAAATAGATGATGTGCACTTGTGCATAGTTACGTGAATGTGCCTGCGACTGAAAGCGTATAGTCAAAATGTTAGCCAAGGTTATTTCTCAGTGGTGCTGCTGATTACTGTGCTGATGGGTGAAGCGATTTTTTTCCTTATACTTTTATGTATTATCTTAATGTTCTATAAAAGGCGTGTATTACTTTCATAATCTATAAAACCAAAAGGCTGTTTTCATTTTGAAACTTAAGTAATAATAGGTAACACTTGCAGGGAACTTACTAGGTGCCAGGCACTGTCTCAGGTACTTTTACATACCTGAACTCATTACATTCTCACGTTGAACCTTTGTGGCATTTGTCATTATTATTCTCGTTTCACAAATGAGACTGAGAGTGAGAACGGTTAAGTGACTTACTCAAGGTTACATAGCTGGTGGAGCCAGGATTTAAACCTGGGTGGTCTGGCACCAGTGAGTGTGTGCTCTGTACCAGTTCTTCATGCAACTCACAGTGATGGAGAAAGTAGCTACATCTGCCCTCCTTGATTTGGTGAAACATCTGTAGAATGCTGTGAGATCTGCCACGGTGTGTGACTGCTGCCTGCCTTTAAGTGGGTAGTGACCTTTCAGACTCCATCCGTTGGTTTGGAGCCAGCATAGGAGTTTGTAAATCCTGATACTGTTTATAAGACAGATGGTTTTGTCAGAAAATGGGCCTCTTCAGTTTGCTGTTCACTGTTTCCTAGCAACCTAGGACTAAACTACATTTTTTTTTTAATTGCAAAAATTAACGCCCCTCTCCTTTAAGCACAGAAGTGACATTGCATTATTTTGGAAATTACTTACTCCTACTACCACGACTGTCATCATTTTGATGTTTTTCTTGCCCATTTGTTTCATGTTTGTTTCAGGTTGCGATTCTGGTAGTGTAGTAAGTATGCATTTTTGATTAACTATTTAATTTCATTCATTTTAAGGTAATATATGTTCAGTATTGGATATTTGAGAAAGAAAATAGAACTCATCTGTAAACCTACCATCACAGTTAGCCACAGTTAACATTTTTGATTATTTTTTTCTAGTTTTTTACTTCTGGCCGTTTGTATATATGCATTAAGATTTTAAAATTTTTCTTACAAAATTAATATTCCATTGTTTGGCAGATTGCCTTTTCACTTATGTGAGTGTACATTTCCTTCTATTCATTGAGTATCTCAAACCTGATTTTTAAAATAGCTGCAAAGTCATTCACTGGTATAATTAACATTATATTTATTTAGTTCGCTTACATTTTTGGTCATCACTGTGGGCTTGGGGCTTTGTCGTTTTGTTTTATGCTTTCTCATTTATGTTGTGCCTCACTATTTTGAAGGTTTATTTCTGTGGTCTATACAATGTTTCTTCTGTTCACTTGCTTGTATTTGCCTCACTTGAACAAACTTTCCTGACATGCTGAGTGTTGGAGGTGATAAGAGCATTAGTAGTCTTGGAAATGGTTCTAAAGTAAGTGAAGTAAACTCCATTTCAGATTTTACCTGTTGCTGAGTACCCCCACTTTTTAACAGATTTCCTGGGTAAAGCTGTTAAGCCATGTTTAATAGATGCGTACTTTTACGTTACTTGCCCATCCTTCTAGGCTCAGGCAAAGCAACGAGCTGGCAGAGCTGGGAGAACAGGCCCAGGAAAGTGTTATAGGTTGTACACAGAACGTGCCTACCGGGATGAAATGCTGACCACCAACGTGCCAGAAATCCAGAGGACCAACTTAGCAAGCACAGTGCTCTCGCTCAAGGTAGAAATCACTGTCTGTCTTGTTAGAATGGGTTAGTGGAACAGTCCAAGCCTGTGGCCTTAGCAAATGAACGTCAGTTTTATGAACCTTGTTAAATACTTTAGTAACTTCATGGAACCAGTCCCTTGAGTGGAACACGAATAGCTGTGATAACAGCTTCTCCACCAAGGGTCTGGGGCTAAATTGGCATGTGTGCTGTGACATGTTTTTCTTGCCGTCATAACCAGCAGGATATTTGGTTATAACAGATTTTAGTTAGGGGCATTTTCTAACAGGATATTAGAAAAATCCTATCAGTGCCAAACTGGACAAGCTCGTTTTCCTCAACCCTTTAACTTTCAGATCCAGTTCTGTTCTTTTAGAGCAGAAGCAAAACCCCCAGTCCAAAAACTTTGCAAGGGGACTGTCAGTACAGGTTTCATACTGGCCCCCTGGGGGCTTGGTTTTCATTCTGAATCAGCGCTCTTCCTCTCTCGGTCCCCAGTGAGGACCTTCATTCTCTTTTGGCGGAGGAGCCGCGTGAGTAATTTCCTACATGATGGCATCCCCACTCCCTGCCCCCCACACTGATGCTACCCTGGAGCCCTGGCACTTGACTAGTGCAGAGTGCTCTGCTATAATTTATTATTCATTCCCTGTGAGAGATGCTAAAACAGAGCTTCAGAAAAAACCTGCTCCAGTCTCTGGAGTGAGAACAGAGAGGCATCTGTGGCTCAAACTCCTGCTCTGAGCTGTGTGTCCTTGGCAAATTTATCTGCTCGGCCCTCTGCTCTGTATTCTCCTCTCAAAAAGGGGGGCTGTTAGTAGTCTGTTGTGAGGATAAATGAGATAATGCAGGTAGAGGCACTTGGCACAGTGCTTACTGATTGCTAACATAATTCCTTGTAGTTCTTACTCACACAGTAAGCATTTGTTGAACACCTGCTGTGTTTATGGTCACTATCACTTTATGGGAAAGAAACAGAAAGCTTAGGTCCTACCACATTACCCTTTATACACACTTGGATAGTGCATAGTTCATTTGTTTCTTTTGTTCATCAGATTAGCTAACAAATGTATCAGATGCCAGGCATGCAATTGCACTGTCCTGGTTTTGTATCCATGTGTGTCACCATTGTGTACTCTGAGAGCAAGGGCCATATCTTAGTCATCTTTATATCCCTGCCACCTAATGGTACAAGACACTTCCTGGATGCATGGTGGAAATTCTGTATGTGAGAGGCAGGACAAGCTGGTTATTTTCTTTCTTTCTTTTTTTTTTTTAATTATGATAAAATACACATGACCATTGTGACCTTTTAAAAACATACAGTGGCATTAAGTACATTCACAATGTTGTGCGGCCATCACCACCATCCATTTCCAGAACTTCTTCATCAACCCAAATAGAAACTCTGTACCCATTAAACTAAACTGTTCCTTCTCCCCCATCTCCTGCCCCTGGTGACCACTCTATGTTGTCTCTATGAAACTGCCTATTCTAGGTGCTTCATATAAATGGAATCATACAATATTTGTCCTTTTGATCTGGCTTATCTTATTTAGCATAATGTTTTCAAGGTTCATCATGTTGTGACATGTGTTCGAATTTCATTCCTTTTTAAGTGTGAATAATATTCCACTGTGTGTGTGTGTGTGTGTATATATATACATATGTTTATATATATATATATATATATGATTCGATGTATTTTTTGTTTATCCATACATCTGCTGATGGACATTTGGGTGGTTTTTACTTTTTAGCCATCGTGAATGATGCTGCTATGAACATTAATGTACAAGTGTCTGTTTGAGTCCCTGCTTTCAGTTCCTTTGGGTATATATCTAGAAGTAGAGTTGCTGGGTCATTTGATAATTCTATGTTTAATTTATTGGTGAATCACCAAATTGTTTTCCACAGTGGCTGCCTCATTTTACATTCCTACCAGCAGTGTATGAGGTTTCCTATTTCTCTGTATCTTGCCAGCACTTGTTATTTTCTGGTTTTTGTTTTTGTTTTTAATTATTGCCATCCTAGGGGGTATGGAATGATATCTCACTGTGGTTTTGATTTGCATTCCCATAATTACTAGTTATGTTGAACATCTTTTCATGTGTTTATTGGCCATTTTTATATCTTCTCTAGAGAAATGTCTGTTCTCTGCCATTTGTTAATTGTTGTCTTTTTGTTGTTGAGCTGTGTGTACTGTTATTCTGAGGGAGTGTTTTTTCAAGTTTCCTGAGAAAGTATATGCTTTCTAACAGTCTTGACTTTTGTGTGGCCAGCCCTGGAGGTTACTGCTAATCTTGCTGGTGGGTTCCTATTTGCAATTGAAGAAATAAGAGAGAACGTGACAGGTAGTCTTCCTCTGTGTTAACACCGGTGAGGCTGACCCTCCCAGCACACACTTTTCTTCCCTTGTGTTCTAGGCCATGGGCATCAATGATCTGCTGTCCTTTGACTTCATGGATGCTCCACCAATGGAAACCTTGATCACAGCCATGGAGCAGCTGTACACACTGGGGGCTCTGGATGACGAGGGCCTGCTTACTCGCCTGGGCCGCAGGGTAGGAAACAGACCTAACTTCGGTGCTTTGGGAAAGATTCCCTGGCTAGCCTTCCATACTCTTTGTTTTGTGTTAAAAAATCAAGTCCCTGGATGAGCTTTGAGTAGAATTCTAAATACTTGTTTTTAACCTGGATTTTCCACTATCACTTAAAACTATTTCTTCACAGGAAAAAGAATTCTATGTAGTCAGTTTTACTTCATGATACATGAGTGAGTCTAGCCTTAATTTGAAAAGATGTCTGCAAAATTCCTACCTACCCCAACAGTAGTTATATTCTTGGTCACATCCATTTTGTTGAGGTGTATTTGGGAAATAAAAGAAAACATTCTTCTGATAGAGCCAGACATCCCACATCACCGTGCCTGGGTAAACCTCCTGTGGTCTGTTACCCACTCTGACCAGTGTCTCAGGTGGTGACTCCAGATGGCTCTTCCACAGGGAGGCAATTGTTGTTTCTTCTTCTCCCTCTAGATGGCAGAGTTCCCTCTGGAGCCGATGCTGTGCAAAATGCTGATCATGTCTGTGCATCTGGGCTGCAGTGAGGAAATGCTGACCATTGTGTCCATGCTGTCAGTGCAGAACGTCTTCTACAGGCCCAAGGTAGGGGTTCCGATAGGGGTCAGGTGAAGTAGGGTGAAATCAGCCTATTGCCACTGCAGTGCTTAATGTGGACACTTGACGGGGCCATGTAGGGCTCCCTGGAACTGCTGGATGTTCAGTTAGTCGCTGAACTAGAGGAAAGTCATCCTCTCCCCACTGCTTGCAGGATAAACAAGCCCTTGCAGATCAGAAGAAGGCCAAGTTCCACCAGACTGAAGGGGACCACCTCACCCTGCTGGCCGTGTACAACTCCTGGAAGAACAATAAGTTCTCCAACCCGTGGTGCTATGAGAACTTTATTCAGGCTCGTTCTCTGCGCCGGGCCCAGGACATTCGCAAGCAGATGTTAGGCATAATGGACAGGTAACGTCTGGGGACTTCTCATGTTTGAGTTGTACCTCCTTGAATGCATGTCGGATGGTCTCTGTGTACCCGTGAAGCTGTCAGCACCTGTACTCCTACTCCTCACGTACCTCGTTTTCTCTGGCTTTTCCATCTTTGTTGTGTTCCTCCCCCAGTAAGGATGCGGCTGAGAATCATTTCAGAAAGTTCCTAAGCGGAGGATGATTTGTTAGTTGTTGAAAATGCTCTTTGTTTACAAGCATCTGCAGCATTATCAGTTGGGTTGAATTATAACTTAAGCAAAGCATCTGGCTCTTACGGCATCCGTCCATCTAGCCCACTGTGTAGAGCTGCCCTCGTAGTACACTTAGGGCTGGACGGAGGGCCCTGGTGCCTACTCTGGGGATCCCAGGAAGGGGGTGTTGATGGAACTTCTGAAAGCAGAGTAGTCTCACATCTTTGTCCTTTCATGATTTATTCTCCTGATAGACACAAGCTGGATGTGGTCTCTTGTGGTAAGTCCACAGTTCGAGTGCAGAAGGCCATCTGCAGTGGATTCTTCCGGAACGCTGCCAAGAAAGACCCGCAGGAGGGTTACCGGACGCTGATTGACCAGCAGGTGGTCTACATCCATCCTTCCAGTGCTCTCTTTAACAGACAGCCCGAATGGTAGGTGAGCAGGCCCAGGTCTGGAGGCCGTTTCGGGCAGAGAGAACTTGTTAATCTCCTGGTCCTTTGTGTCTTTGTCTTCACCCACCCCTCACCCCCAGCACTTCCTCTTCTAACATTGCTTATATTTCTAGAGCAGAAGAAGCATGAATTAGACAAAATATCAGGCCCTTTTGAGAGAAAGTCATAGGGATAAGAGCTGGAAAGGATCTTAGAGGTCATCTAGTGAGGCGGTTAAAAATTCTTTTTTCAAGCAGCATTAAAAAAAAAAAAAAGGAATCTTACCCACCCTAACATAAAACCGTTTCGAAACCACTGTGCCCCTGTGGCAGAAGAGGGTTGGAGATGTAGAGTCTTGGCAGCTTGGCTTCCCCCATCCCCTTGTGGCAGCCGCCAAGGTCCTCTTCAGGGCCCTAGAGGTCTGTGGAGACAGCCTGGAAAACCACCCTCTCATGTCACAGAGCAGGAAACCGAGGTCCAGAGAAGGGGTGTGATTGGCTCCACGTCAGTTAACTCGTTGGAACCGGCAGCTTTCTTGTGCTGAGAGGTGTGCGGGCTCCTCAGTATTGGGCTGTGGCTGTCATAAACAGAGCCTGCAGTCTCCATGGGTCAGGCAGGAGAGGTAAGAGGATAAAATGCAAGCTCCACTGAGGCCCCCAGGGACTAGGGTGACCGTGGAGCAGGGCCTGTAGCAGAGGCTTGAGCCCTGTCTCTGTCCCCGCTCAGGGTGGTGTACCACGAGCTGGTGCTGACCACGAAGGAGTACATGCGTGAGGTCACCACCATCGACCCCCGGTGGCTTGTGGAGTTTGCTCCAGCCTTCTTCAAGGTCTCTGACCCAACCAAGCTAAGCAAGCAGAAGAAGCAGCAGCGCCTTGAACCCTTGTACAACCGCTACGAGGAACCCAACGCCTGGAGAATATCCCGAGCTTTCCGGCGGCGCTGAGAGGCAGGAGTCTGTTTGCCTCTCCTGCAGCAGTGGGCCAGTGCTTGGCCTCGCTCTTATTGATAAAAAGCTGGTTCTGAGGATACAGCTGTCCAGTGACTGAGTATCTTAACTGGGCATTTCCTAAACTTGACTCTCTGTTTCTTCCCTGGTGGTGAAATAGAAACAGGAATTTATGCCTGATTTGACCAGAGCCTCCAGGCCCCACCACCCCAAGGCAGTGGGGCTGGCCAGGGCTCACAGCCAACATGGGGGTACATTGCGTCATCTCCAAGAAAGGGGCAACTCCTGCAGCCCTAGGATGGGGAAGAGGAGTCAAGAGCATCTGACATCTGGGCTTGATTAGGGCCTGGATGCCCTAGCTGGTACTCTCTGGAGGACGGAGCCATGAAGCTCGCTGAAAGTGTTGGCCCCACTTCCTGCCCCTGTCCAGCCCCTGTACTTTTGCATAATCTCTTGGAAATATTTATTTTCTTAAGGAAACAAAAATGGTTTTCTGTGGCTATTTCTTTTAGCTGAAAGCTTAGGATATTGGAATGGGCTCAGGGTGGGGAGATATAGTATCTGGCTTTGGTGAAGAGTCCCCTGAAACCAGAACCTGGGGCCTCTTTGGGCTGGGAGGTGACACACAGCCAGACCTCCAGTCTTACCGCTTAGCACCAGCGCTGGCCCAGCCCCGTCGTGGACTGCCCGTGATCACCCACACCCTCTGCCCAGGCGCTCTGGTCTGGGCACCTGAGTGGTTGCAGATGCTGCGTGTGGAATGCAGAAGGCTCTCCCTGGCTGCCTCTCTGGCCTGTCACACTAACAGCGTGGAGTGTGTCCTATTTCCTTTTGAAACATGCAAGGAACAACACAACTCTGTTTTGTTTTTGTTTTTATCCCCTTGAGGTCTTTAACAAAGGGCTTTTTGGTCAAAGCCTTCCCTCCTCAACCCCAAACTGAAAAGCAGCGTAACACCTCTCAGAGCCTCTGTGCTGCCCAGTGTCTGTGTCCTGCCCGTGTACTTGGGCGTTTTCTCCCAGCATTTGGTTCGGGAGTGGCCACCTCCAAGTGCCACTCTCACATTTCCTGAGGAGGCTCTGGACTGGGAAGAAGAAATGCTGCCAGGCCGGGCAGTGGAACTTCTGGAAAGTTAGTCTTATCAAGAACTCTGTACCCTACGTTATGGCCCGCACTGCCTCCCACCTCCCCACACCAGTAAGTTCTGAAATGAGGTAAGTACTAGAACTGCTGCCCCACAGCAGCACCCCAGGCGCTAAGAGACCACATGACGTACTAGGTTGTAAGGAGTGTAGGCTGTCTTTGGGCAGCAAACCAACCACCCTAAAGACATGATTCAGAAACAGTCCAGCAGTCTGCTAACCGTATGTCCCTACCCCTTTACAGAGCTGAGTTGAGCACCTGCGATTCTGAGTGTGCCTCTCAGGAAGCCCAGGTCAGCAGTTAAGGGCGGGGGATCTTTCCGTGCTAACCTTTAAGGCCTTATGGGGAGAGTGCAGGGGCCAACGGAGGAAACTGAAGGGGAAGCAGGGGCTGGGTACCCAGCTCCCCAGTCTTAATTCCAGTCCATGTCTCTCCAGTTTAGGAACAAATTCTGGGCTTGGCAGCCCATCTGTCCAAGCTGGGTGACCAGTACCGATGACCTAGGAACCTATGAGGTCATCACCCCCAAGGAAGAAGGTTTGGGTTTAAAGCTGAAGTTGAGAAGAGGATGTTTAACAGGCCAAGAGTGAGAGACAGTAGGCTGGTAATCTGGGCTAGGTGAGCAAAAAGGACCCCAGCTCTGTGGGTGTTCCTTGAACATCACCCCCAAGGGCTGGGGTCACTTCTCTGCCCTGACAGCAAGGCTGGAGTCCTGACCTTTTGACTGTCCATCAGGACATGGCACGTAGGCAGTATTGCTGAGCCTGAACGGAGGGAGAACGGGGCTCCTGGCCAAGATTGGGAAGGACTCGCCTGCTGCTCCTACACAATGGGGCCCTTGTTTCTCTTCCTTGAACCAGTATTTCCTGAGATTGAGTGACAGCCCAGGAGAGGATGTGGGTCTCATGCAGGGAGCTGGAGTCTTCTTGGCCACTAAAGTATGCTGTTGACTCCACCCCTGTGGGAGCCTAGCTTAGAAGTTTCCTGCCCCTGCACATGTGCTGAGGAGTCGTGCTTATCTGTGTCAAAGGATCGTCCCCACAGGGGATGTGTAAGCTCTACTGTGGGTCAGGCGCCTTGGTCCAGGCTTCACCTTCATCAGTCTGGAGCACAATTTGTTTTGGCTGTCTCTCCTTCAGCCCAGAGAATTTTCTCCAGGGATAGTGGTTGCGTTAGCTGTCTGTTAGCCATCTCCTCCCCAAGCAGTGCCTTCCAAGTGTAAGGATTTGAATAGAGCGCTGTGAGGAGTGGCTTGTTAATGAGCCTTTTGGAGGGCAGAGGTCACATGTCCCAGCCCTGGGAGACCTTTTCCAGGAGGCTGCCTCTCATCTAAGTCCCTGTCTGTCATGTGCGCATACTGGGGACCTCAGGGCTTCCACTTGACTTTTACACCTCTTCCTACCATGATAGCCTGGCTTTCATGCATAATTAAATCATGTATTTTTAAAAATCTTGTTCCTTAGACTTTTCTGTTCCTTGCTCTAAATTATAAGTCAGCATATTGTTTTGTTTCTAGGGAAAAAAATAACGTTGCTCTTTATTTGTGGGTAGGGGTCAAGAGACATCCCTTCCTGAGGTCTTGGCTTCAGTACTGGGAGGAGGCTGCGGGTGGTTCAGGCTTGAACAGGGTTGGGCCTGCCCAGCCTCAGCACAGCTGTGGTTCCGATTTAACGGAGAGCACCTGTTTTCACCTGAGCCTGGTTCCTGGGGAGCTGTTTACATAGGGGCTGTTCTAGAACCGCCCATCCTGCCCCTGCAGCTACCTCTCTGTCATATCTACTGTCACACTTCCTCTCTAGGTGTCACTTTTTCATCCTGGCCTCCCCAACCCTGGAAACGCAGCCCAGGGTTCTGGTCTTCACCAAATTTGGGCAAAGAGAACCCATGCTGTTTCCCCTCTCCTTTCCTGCGAGGATCTAACATGTTCTTCCTCCACCAGCCAGGACTCAGGGCTCAAGGGCTGCTTCAGCCTCCCCGCACTCCCCCTACTCCCCCAGGTGTCTTTCTTCTCGTTCTCCAGATGTCCTGTATATAAACTCTTGGCTCCAACTTCAGCAAAAACAGCAACATGGAGCTACGCCAGTAGGGGAGACACAGGGTGCATGTGGGTAGCATGGTCATGGGAGCAACTGTGATCACAAACCACAGGCCAAACCCTGCCTGAGGAAGCCCCAGGAGGGCCTCAAAGTTCAGGAGCCCTCCTTGTCCCCACAACCCCCAACCAGGGCAAGGAGATGGCTGCAGGAAGCACGCTGCAGGTGACCAACGGGCCCCAGACCAGATTACAAAGTACCCTTTGTCCATTACTTTGGAATCTTCACACAGTAATCCTGGGAAGGGAAAAGAGCAGGTGTCACTGAGCCCACTTTATAGGGATAAAGTCAGAGGTCAATTGTTTTTTTTTTCCTAAACCCAAATGGGAAGTTAAGTGTCAGGGCCAGACCCCAAACTCTGGTCATCTGCCCCTACAGCCAGAGTTCTTTCCAACCCCAGGTCCTTCTCCCATAGCAGCAAAGAGGATGAAGGAGAACTAATAGGAGAAGCAGGGGCCTTTATTAGGGTCCAGCAGATGTAGTGGCGGTGGAGGTGAAATTCCAGGCCTGGGCCTAGGAAAAGGCAGAGGAGAGACAGAGGGCCCCCAGAACAGAGCCCAGCTCTCCCTGCCTCCACCCAGCAACCCCTCCCCCACCCCAGGTTCCTCACTCCAGCCTCCTCCTGCCTCTGGGAACGCAGAGCACCAAGAACTGACAAGCAGAACCCTCCAGGGCCACAGCTTGGAGCAGAGTGCAGGATCCAGTCTGCTCTCTTCCCACCGCGGGAGATCTGGGGAGCTCAATTCCCGCCTCTCCACCAGGATGAAGTAGGGAAGCTCCTTCTCTGACCCCCAGAACAGAGTAAACTCTTGTTCTCTGTGATGGGGAATGGGATGAGCCTTTAAGCAGGACCTGGGAAGAGGCCAGAGGTGAAGCCCCTGGAGGAGTTTCTGAGACTCCACCTTTGTACTCAGTGTCTCCACTTTCCCTTCCCATCAACCCTAGGGAGCAGCTCAGAGTCTGGGCCAGGGTGACTGATGGGCTAGAGGGGACCTGCTCCAAAGACATCTGTGGGTTTCAGAGTGGGCGTTTCCCCAACACCAAATTCATCTCTATGTACACAGGGCAGCACCCGCCATTGGCAGGGGAGCAACTGCCAGGGGCTAGTAAGAGTAGCCACCCTTGGGGCCAAAGGGCTGGGTGGGGCCAGCCAGCTCTGGGAGGTAGGCAGGGCTCTCATCCAAGTGGGACAAAGGGACTGTGTCCTCCTCACTGACTGGCCGGTCAAACTCAGCCTTGAGAGCTGGACGCTGATTGTCCGGGAAGGCCAGAGAGAAGAGGGCCTCGGGCTCGCACACAAACTTGTACACGTAACGCTCGCCAGCCACCTGTTGGGAAAGAGGGCCTGAGTCAGTGTTGAGTTGGGAGTGCAGCCCCCTCCAGGCCCAGGCAGATGCATGGGGCCATTTCTCCTGCTGGTTCCTCTAAGAATTTTGTGTTCTCTCATCTCAACCTCTCCATGCTTCAGGCTTTTCCGTTACTGTTTATCATAAATCTTTGGTTGCCCATAATTTCTTTGACCTTTCTGACTGGGTAATTATTTGCTGCTACAAACTTGCTGAGAAATGTCCCCCAGCCCCCATCACCTTCCCATGGCCACCGCCCCCACCCCTCCTGCCCCTGGACCCTGAGCCCCCGACCTTCTGCATGATGCCTTTCTCGTAGTAGTACCGGAGTGAGCGGCTCAGTTTGTCGTAATTCATGGCTGGCCGGTTCTTCTGGATGCCCCAGAGCCTGGCGACCTGGGGATAGGAGATAGAATTTGGGGGTGGCGATATCTGCTCAGCAGAGGAAATATGGGGGGCAGGTCAGAAAGAGTACTTGAGATTCTTGGTGCAAATGTTCAGCTGGCCCTGCAGCTAAGCACTGGCCCACAGATCCATGTTTGGCAGGAATTCAGGTTAAATAAAGCAACAGTGATGGTAAAGGTATGTTCCACCTGTTCCTGGGTTCTCTCATCTCCAGGCCCTAAAGTTGTTGGGAGGAGAGGTGGGGACATTTGAGAGGCCCACCTCCTCAGGCTCAATTAGTTTGAACTCCATCCCCCGGCCAGTCCAGGCAATAAAGTGGGCATTCGTCGGGTCATCCAGCAGGGCTACCAGAAACTGCCACAGCTGCAAGGCACCCCGGCGCTGGTAGGGCGGTCCCTCTCGGAAGGCTCCCACCCCTTCCTGCTTGATGTCTCCTGGGGAATATGGGAAACAGGAGGTGTAGGGCTTGTGCCTTCAGGTTCCCCAAGCAACCCCGTCCCCTCTCCCCAGGCCCTTTCTCATTAAGTGTAATGTGATTCCTGGGGGTGGGGGGGGGGGCACGGTCAGAGGACATGGATAAGACCCTGACCCTTTCGCGAACAGTCGCATCTCTGACCTTCAAATTTCTCAGGGACGACGCAGACATCATCTGGGAATGGACGCAGAGGTTTCTCATAGCCATAGCCTTGAGGAGGAAGTTGGGGGCTACTCAGATCTAGGAGTTCACAGATATGAGGCCCCAGAGTCCAGAGGGACTCCTGGCCAGGAGCCCATCCCCCATGGCAGGACTTCCTCCTCCAACTTGGAGCATTTGGCAGGGGAAGGAAGGGGCTGCCTTACCCATGGTCCCGTCACCTGAAGAGGGCCCGGAGAAACCCTCTGTGTGAAGGTACATTGAGGCATACCCAGGGACATCTGGGATGGGAAGAAAAAAAAGGGTGATGTTATAGATGGCTAGGATAGGGGTAGGGGTGGCAGTCCTACACACATTCAAGAACTTCTTGCCAGCCTGCCTTCTGGTTCTTTCCCCTGCGCAGCCTGCCTACCACCAAATCCCAGGGGAGGTTCGCCCAGCGGGAGTATGAGACTCAAAGCCATCAGCTTGAGGGCTGGGTCAGAGGGCCTGGGAGGCAGCAGCTGGAGCTGGGCAGAGCTGTTCCATAAGGCCCAAGATGCCAGGGAGCAGCTGTTTCCTGTGAGTTTAGGGGGAGGAGGGGATAGAGCTGAACCTCCGGGGAAAGGGTTCAGTGTCCCAGCCTGAGATTCCCTTGGAATGGGCTGCCATCCGGTCAGCAGGTCAGGTTCCAGCCCAGTGTGGGTGTGAGGGAGGGAGAGTGAGGGAAGGAGGGAGAGAACACACACTGCATCTATCTTTGGAAGAGGCAGTGGGCACACTAGACCGTGTTTTTCAGGTCTGACGGCAGAGGCATTCCATCTATCTCATCCTACTTCACAGGACTGACACCTCCCCACCCCACCTGGAGGAGGGTGTGCTGAGAAGCCATCCGTTCAAGCCAGCCCCTTCCCGCCCTACCCCCTCTACGCCCACCTATGAATGAGTTGGTGAAACCTGACACCTCCGGGAGGAGGCGGGAGGGTGGGCTCATTCATGCCTCCATTTTGTGAATGGAATTCCTGACTCCATTCAGAGGAAGCCGAGGAGGGAGGGGCAGGAGTTCAAGGGCATGTAACACGATCTCCTCCGGTCTACATCCTTTGAAGGTCAGTGGCAAGAGCTTCTCCCTCCTTCCTCCATTTCACTGCCAGCACCGCTCAGGCTTATAGCCCGGTCTTAAGGAGAAGTGTTGCGTTCCCTTCTGGTTTTCACTTGGGCAGCTTGGGGGTTTGGGGCTCATCCCCCTGCACCAAAAAGACTGGGCACCAGGAAAAGGGAAATTCAAAAGCTCTAGCCAGCTCTGGGCCTACTCTAATCTCTGAATTTATTTTTTCTAATGCAAGTTTGCTGATAAACTCTAATTTGGAGCTGGTAATACTGTAATAGGAGCCAAAGTTTTCTGAGCCTTTCCCTGGGCACTTGGGGCTTTGAGCTATAGCTGTTTAGGAACACAGCTGACCGCATCTCACTTCTGAACACAGCTGACAGCATCTCAATCCTGTCAACAGCCAGGTGGAACCAGAATTTAACGGAGTCCCTACTTCCGGTACCCAGCTCTGGACAGGATGATGGGTCAACCAACCAGGAAGCTCAACAGGATGTGAAAACCACACGTGAATCCTGCATTCCATATGGGAACTGAGCTTGGCTAGTTTCAAGTTTATGTTTCTCCTTATTCAAATCTCTGTATTTTTGAGCTCCTGTGGGGACAGGGACTGATGACATCTTTGTGTCCCCCAGCTGCACCCACTCATACTCCTGGCACAGTACTTTTGTCTCAGTAGGTAATTAAGCCCCCAAATACACACTAAATAGAAATAGAAATGCCTTAACTTTCCTATCAAGTCACAGGCAAGTCACAGGCTACCTAAGGGCAAGGACCTACATCCCACTATCTCTTATCTGAATATAAATTTGCTAATTGAAAAGTGACAGTTCTTTTGAATCTATGAAAAGAAGTGGTAGGTGGGTGGGTTGAATGTATGAACTGGTAAACGGATGGGAAGATAAAAAATAACTTGTGGGGACACACGGTGGCTTTAATGGAACTGTCCATTTGATCACATGCCACCCTCCCTGCCCCCCCCGCCCCCGCAAGCCCACCAAAACTCCTCAACCCCTTCGCATTCCATCTCTTACCTGAGTCATAGGAGAAGTCCGTCTGCTCCTGTTTGATCACCACCCCCGCCCCTGGGTACCTGTGCCCATTGACTCCACCCTGGCCCAATGCCGGCTGGCTGGCCTGTTCGTACAGGGGGTCAAGGTATTCCTGCTTGAAGCTCTGTTGGGGGTAGGGTGGGCAGGGCTCCGACAGCTGGTGTTGGTAGGGGGCTGGGAGGGGTTCCCGGCCCCCTCCCTGAGAGGGTGTGAAGGAATGGCAGACCTCCAGGGGCTGCTGGAAGACGGAACTGGATGTGGTGGGATGGAGAAGGAAGAGAAGAGAATATTAAGGGAAGCCTTCCTGGAGCCTGCCACTCCCAGAGTGGGGTGGGGGTGGGGGAGATGTTAATATCCCTTCCTCCCCACCTCCTCCCACACCAGGTTTCTAAGGGCAATAGAGAACACTCAGGGATTGAGGGAAAACTGGTGAGGCCAGGACCCACAGGCTTGGTGGGTCTCTTTGTCTCCTTACCTATGCTCCCCGAGGTACGCATGGCCAGGGTGGGGCTGGGAGGTGCCAGAGGATCTCAGGAAACTCCGTTGTTCTGCCCGGGGAAAGGGCTGCAGGGGCGACTGTCCAGGGGCACCAGGGGCGGGGGACTTGATGGTGATTTGTCTAGGGGGGTCATAGGCACTGGAGGTGAGGGGAAGACAGGGGTGAGGGGGCAGAGAAGCTGGGGGAGCATCTCTGAACCCTTCATTCCCTGGGAAGTCAGGTCACAGGGATTATGGGAGAAGAGTAGAGGGTGCTGGAGAAGGAACGGCATGAGCCAGACTTGGCTCCAGATGAACTCTTTCTCCTTTCATAATCCTGAAGCTGGGGGGGGGGGTTGGGGGTAAACTTGAGAACACCTCTCCCCAGCCCAGAGCAACTGGGTTGGGTGGGAGAGTGGCTTCTCCAGTGGAAATACTCTGCCCCGGCCTTAACACACATCCCTTGAACCCCCTGCTGCATTTTTCATCCTAACTAACTCAGGAAATCCGGAACCATATTATTCCATTAAGGGAGCTCGGAAACCCTTTCTGTTGTCTAACTTGCATCTCAACTGCTGCTGCTGCTCACTGGTGCCTCCCCCCATTTCCACCCAACTCTTCACCAGGGCCGAGCTGGGGCTCACCTGGAATAAAGGCACTGCTCGCCATGGTGGTGGGGGAGGGGCGGCTTTCTGCTGCAGGACAGGGCCGGGTCTGCGTGGGGACTCTGAGGCTCCTTCTTGATCCTGGTGGTGGGGCTGTGGAAAGCTACTGTGGAGGTCGGGGGAGGCAGAGCAAGGCCAGAGAGTGTCACAGAAGAAGCAGGAAGAGCTTCCGACACCTTCTGCTTTTTGAGGACCAGCTGGGTGTCCGGTATAGCCTCATCCCCCTTCTCTGGGCCTCATCTTTCAGCGAAACATTGACACTTTTAAGAAGAGTTTGGCTATTTACTTTATATCTAGTTTTATACATCAGGCTAATGTCCAGTATTAACCAAAGAAACTGTCTAAAGTTCAACATTTAATGCAACCTCAACCCTCCAAAAACACCTCTGTAGCAGTGAGCACCTTCAACCAAGGGCCTGTGGTTTTCCTGAATGCTCTGGAAAATTCCAAGGGAGAGAAATGTTTTCGTATTTGGAGCTATAAAGAATCTTTCTTTTTCTGGTGAAGGTTGGACATTAGCCCACTTACATGTCAGCTGACTAGCATCATACACATGCTCCTAATTATCTGTGAAGAACACTGGCCTTTCCTGTGGCCCCTGCTGGGTCTGAAAACTCTAGCCACCAGGCTGAGCAGCAGAGTTGGTCCCAAGTCGGCAAGTCAAAAACCTACAACTGACTGTTCTCATGTGAATTATTTGTGCCCTATTTCATTTCACTGAAGGCAGTTGAGAGCAAAGTATCTGATATTAAAGCAGGGTTTCTCAACAGTAGCACTAGTGACATTTGGGACAGATAATCCTTTGTCATGGGAGCTGTCCAGAGCATCACAGGATGTTACCAGCATCCCTGGCCTATACCCACTAGACACCAACAGCACCCCACCCTCAGTTGTGACAATCTGAAATGTCAACAGACATTGCCACATGTTTCTGGGGGGTGGGACAAAATCGCCCCCAGTTGCACAAAATTAACTTAGAATGGTAGGAATGGACCCTGTTGCAGTGGTCCAAGCCCTTCATTTCAGAAATAAGGGGGAAAAAAATCAACTATACTTCAATTAAAAAAAAAAAAGAAGAAGGAAATGGAGGATCAGAGAGATGAAACTTCTGCTCCAAGGTCACACAGCTAGGATGGGGCAATCCCCGATTTGAACCGAGGTCTTCATCTCCCAGTTACTGTTTTGTCTTTGAGTCCAAACCCAAGAACGGGGAGCCCTGCCCTTCACCCTTTTCTAGAGGAGAGAACAAGTGGATCTTTTGTGATTCCCTATCCCCATGACTCATTTCCTGCCCTCCCCCACTCCCCATTCCCTCTATCCAGGGTCCACTACTCACAGTTTTCTGAATGGAAATCAGGAACAAACTGCTCATCACTGTCAGGTACCTGAGCTGCAGAGAGAGGTCAGAGGTGAGCCTGGGATGGGGGTCCTGGATAGCAGCCCCACTGGCTCCCCGACAGACATCATTAATGCAGCCCTGCAGATTAGCACCAGCCTGAAGGGAAAACAGCTTTCCTAGGACTGAAGGCAACTCCACCCCAGGTCCTAGCGCCCGCCATCTCTGGGTCCCATTAATACCCTGGAGGATAGGCTGCAAGCTCTCAGAACCTGTCTGAGCAGATTCCAGAGTTTCTTTCTTGATACTTTGTCTTTTTTCCCTCCATTTTCCTGAAGTGAAAACAGCCCTGCCCCTGAGAGTTTACAAAGCTCCCTCAAAGCTCACAGCAGAGTTGCATCTGGGATGGGCAGGCTCCGTAAGGAGTGAGGTCCTGTGAAATAAACTCATATGGGAAGATTCTGACTCTGTGCTGCCTAGGAATCTGCCTTTTATATAACCTCCTGGGTGAAACCTAGAAATCTAGAGCCTGGGAAAGGAGATGGAATGGAGGAAAGAGAATGGTTCATGAGAGGTGATTAGAGGATGACAATGGGAGAGGAGCCTGGGGACACTGGTAGGTCATGGTGCCTCATTCCCTTGATGTGCGGCTAAGGGGAGAGAGGAGAGCTTCCCAAAACTGGAGGTCTGAGATGCACTCCCAGGGTGCCAGTGTGGGTGGAGCTGGGTTTGGGGATTAGGCAGAAAAACTAAAATAGAACAGCAGCTCATCCACAGCCTCCAAACTGGATATCCGGGCTTTGATTTCTAGCTTTTACACTGATCTCACCAACTCCTTCAGGTGGGATACGGCTGAGTACCTCTCCTGATCCCACTTTTGCCCCTCTCTCAAGAATAAGTAGATCACAGCAGGAAGGGGAAGGGTAGACACCAAGAAGGACTTCCTGAGAGTTTGGGAAGAGTGGTTTGAAGGTGAGGCAATGGGACCCAAAGAGACGGGTCTCTCGGTCCCTGGAGACTGCTCTCAGACTGGACAATGGGGAAACTCATGGATGAAATGACCAGGGAGTTGAGAATGGATGGTAAGGGTGAGGGACAGTGAGGGACACGAGGAGATGGCTGGAGAACACCTCCACTCCTCCTGGCCTATACATGTTCACACCCCAGTCGCTATAGCCTTTCTCCTGGGCCAAGGTTCTATCATTTCTTCCTTGGATTTCAGCCACAACCTCTTATCAGAACTCCCTAATTCCACTCTCCACATAGCTGTAAGAGTGATCTTTTTACAACAGAAATCCAATCACTTCTCTTCCTTGCTTAAAGCACAAACCCCAAACTCCTCCTTTCGGCCTCCAAGGCTCCAAGTATTCTGGTTCTCGCGTACCTCTCTGACATGCTTCTCCTTGCCTGTTACTCTCCAGAGCTCTGGTCTCCTTTTGGGTCCTCAGACCTATTCAGCTGATTCCTCTTCTCCACATCTTTGCCTATTTTTTCTGGCCTTTGCAGTCTTACCTCACTTTGTCACCTCACAGGCCTTCTCTGATCACCCCAACCAAAGTGGTCCCTCCGGTCTCTGTTTACTTTTCCCTAGCATGTATGGCTACCTGTACTTATTAATTTATGCTCATGTGTTTATTTTCCATCTCCTCTACCAGAAAGTTAAACTCACCGAGAGCAGGGTCTTTATCTATCTTGTTCATCTGACTCTCCAGCACCCCTGGGACAGGGTCCAGTTCAGCATAGACACTCAATGCATTCTTTGTCCACCAAGTGAATAAACATACAATGACCCCCATCCTCAGGCTGGTGGGAGCCAGAAGTAAAGAGATCCTAACCAAGCAGCCCTTCCCTGCCCTGGAGGAACCCCTCTTTCCACCACCCGGTAACATTAGTGGCAGGACCTCTGGGGAAAGCACATCTCACAAGGGATGCTTTAGGCTGTGATCAATTGCTTGGCAGGTGAATTCTTTACCAACCTCTTTTAAATATCAGAGGTGCCAAGTGCTTTAAAATCAACGTTTATAGATAGGCGACTTCTTGACAGAGGGACTGGGATGAGAGGTTTAAGAATCCGGAACCACCAGCAGCTAAAGAACTTATGAAAAAAAGACAATGTAAAATAATTCTAAAGTGATGAAATAGATCAGTAGGGCATGAAATCCCTTGGCAAAAACAAAAAAACCCACAAGCACATCTTCGCAGGAGCACAACTAGGGCACAAGAGGCAACCATTCCCAGACTGGCCGCAATCAAGAATCCTGGGGCATTGTTAAAACAAAAATGCAGATTCCTGGTCCCCTCCCCAGGAGAGTCCCATTCCATAGGCTTGGGGCAAGGGCCAGGTGTCTGTATTTTTAACACACACTGCTGGTAGCCCTCAAGAATAGGTAGATTTGGAAAACCGGATAAAGGGAAGGATGTAATAAACCTGATCAGTTGCCCAGGGGTGAAAGGCCCAAGTTCATCCCTGCTGTGTCCTCTGGCCCAACCACAGGTGATGCCCCCAAAGTGGCAGATGGGGGTGATAGTAGCAGGATGAGCAATATTTCCCTCCTTGCTACCCAGGCAAGGAGGGTCCCAAGGGCGGGGGAGGTGCAGAGCAAGGGGAGGCTGATGCAATCTCAGCCCCCTCTGGGGCTTCATTAAGTGCCACTTTCCATTGAGGTAAGGGTTGAGGTAATGGGCCAAGGGCATCTCCTGCTGGCATCACAGGCCAGTTCACCTGACGCTAGAGAGCCCTGGGGTCATCTTGCTTTCCTCTCATCTCAAGCCCGGAAGGTTTGACCAGAAACACCCTCACCCAGAAGTCCCAGAGGAGGCCACCCCCAGCACGCTGATCACACCTCAAGAGAGGTGGCACCATCTTCTTCCCTGGGCCAGGAGAAAGAATGGTTTGTGGTACGATCCCCAGTCTCTGCTTGGCCCCTGCCCAGAACACCGGCTTCTCCCAAAGGGGCAGGACAGGGCCTCAGTTGCTCAGAGACTGTCAAGGATGGAAATGGGAACAGTAACACAGAGCATCGAGTTCCTGGAGAGCAGGAGAATTTCTAATTACCATGTTTGGTCTTAAGTGTAAGCCACACTCTATTTATTTGTTGGCTTGGCTGAGTTTTGGCTGCCAAGCCAGTGTGCCAGGGTCTGCCCCCAACTCCACCCTGGCACTGAGGAGGAGTTTATCTGCCTGGGGACATGGCAGATGATTACGGAGGGGATGGGAAAACTGCCAAGCCAGCATAATGCCCCTGGAAAGAAAGAATTTTAGAGAACATTCCTTCCAGTGGTGGGGGAGCGGAGGGAGTGGTCACTAGCAAAGAAGGGGTTTAGGGGGCCTCCCAAGCTGGGCTCCAAGAGAACTGGGAGGCGAAAAAAGCTAAGCCCACCTCAGGTTAACCACCCACCTAAACCTTATATGCCCCATCACCGTCTCCCCTTCGTATCCAATCACAGGGTGAAGTGAAGGGACCTCTTAAGGAGTCCCAGGGGAGACATGGCTCGGGGGTGGAATTCTCTGGAGCTTCTGCTCCATTGTGTCACCACTAGCCTCATCTCTCACACTTACCCCGCCCCCATCCTGGCAGTATACTGGAAGGAACCAGTTCTCTATCTATGGAGGAGACATTTGTCCCCAAGAGCCTTCTGGAAGGGGAGAGACAGAAAGATATAGAAGGAGGCACTGCAGCTAGGAAAGACTAGGGGAGGGGATTAACCCCATCTCTCCCCACAGACACGCTGAGGCACCAGCGCACGCACACACGGACTCACACACACCCTAACGCCTTTTAACTTCACGGCAGCACATGGGTGAAACACATCCTCCATGCATACCCTTCCCACACAGGTTGTCTTCTTGGGCTTTCAAATACGATGGAGGAAGGGGCAAGAGGACTGCAGATCTTGGAGGAAAATGGGGGAGTTCTCATTCTTATAAAAAGGGGTGCAGACCCACCTCTTTGAGAATCTCGTAAAAGCTATGGGTCATTCTCTTCCTAGAAAAATTCACATTCCTTTGTGTATGGTACAACCCCAACATTTTATACACATATCGGAGGGCTCAAGGACCCCTGCAATCAATTCACAGGCTTTTGGGAATCCATAGACCCCATTATGAACCTCCACTTTATACAAAGGACACACATGGCCCAGAGTCAATGTTCCTTACCACCGAAGAGACCAAAGTCATTGTCTCTGAGGGTTCCTGGGGGCTCCCGACAAGCCCGAAAAGGAACCCTTGACCAGAAACAGCACATTTTTTACCACAATCAGACACAGCCTGGGCTCAGCCTGCCTGAGCCTGGGTTTCTCTGCAGTAGCCTGATTCTTTCTCCAGCAATTCAGCAGATTTCAGGCACCTCAAAATCAGACACACCCTCTTAGCTTTCACTTCATCCCCTCTTCCCCACCCTCTCCATCTAGAAAAACCCCAGACCCAAAGATGTTTGAGCCGTCTCTACAAAGCTCCACTCACACTCACTCCCAATGATGCCCGGACACCAGACTCTGAACCCACAACCACCTCCACCAGGATCCAACCTGGTATCCCCCGAATTCTTCACAGCCCCACCCTCACTTCAAGGACCCACTGCTTCTCTCCAGATCGGGGCTTTTCCCTTTCAAGCTGATGTAGGGAGGTTGGGTTCCGGCCCCCAGTCCTACACGCCCCACACTGGCAAGGTTCCAAATGAGCCAGTCCCTCCCTGCCACCCCAAAGCTCCCTCTGGGGTCACTGACCTGGTGGGAAGAGGCAGGAGCGGAGGCTGGGGTGATGCTGGGATGGTGCAGGGGGACAGGGCCCCGGCAGCTGCATCTGTCTCCGCAGAGAGAGTGAGAAGGAGCGAGCGGCCTCAGCATCCCCCCCTCAGGCCTGGCCATCCATCGCCAGCTGGGAACCTGAGCTGCTCCCTCAGAAGGAAGGAGAGGGAACCAAGGAGATCCCAGCGCCAGCCCCCCTCCGTCTTGCGATCCCCACCTCCACCTCCCCACCCACTGGATTTAAATGTACAGGGACTTCCAGGGCAGCAGCAGGAAACACACACACTGGCTGTCACACTGACACATGCAGATAGACACAAGTACAATTTCTAGACCCCCACCGCCAAGGGGAGGGGCTTCCAAGGTTGAGAGAAGATGAGAACATTTTCCTCTCCTTCCCATTTCAAACCCAGGCACAAATGGACCAGGTGCTTCCAAAATGTCAACCTCTGAGCCTACCCCTATATCACAGCCCCAGGAGCAGCCCACTTGGGGAGTGCATGGACCCTCAGCTGCTGACAGACAAGGAGCCTGGAGAGCCAGACAGAAATGAGGCATTGAGAAAGGAAGTGTTTAAGAGATGGTGGAAACTGACACCTCTCCTGCAGCCCAGCTCCGGAACCTCAGGAGGAGGATGGGAGGACAGGGAACAGCTCTGGTGGCAACTCAGAGCTGGGCACGCAGGGCTTGCAGAGTCCGGAAAGACATGCACAATCCTCCCAGAGCCCCCAGATGCCTCCAACACCCACGTGGCCATTCAGCTATGAATTCCACAAAATGTCCTGGTTATTTGCTCTATGCTAAGTAGCCATTCTGTTAACATACATATTTTGGGGATACCACAGTTGTCAAGACAGATCTAGTCTTACTCCAAGCATCTAGTCAGGAGTCTTCCCTTCTACCCCAAGCTTTTAGAGATGGTTCCAGAGGAGCTGGGTTTGAGTTTTAAAAATCATCAAAGATGATTCACCTCCCCTCAGGTAAAGGGATGGGGAAATCCCAAGAAGAGACAAGCCCTCGAGAAGGGGTTCTTAGTGCTGTGGTTTCTTGGTTTTCCGTGTTATAATGAAGGAATCCTAAGATGGGAGTGTTATCTCTTCCCTCTCAGAGACTGTCTGAATACCATAAACCTCCTAACTGCAGCCCACCGACGACACCCTCAGGCCCCACCCAAACACACACCAATGAATCAGAGACCCCCAGATCACATCTCCCTACCCAGAGGAGGCCCAGCTACTGACCCCACCCCAATCGGCTCACAGCTACATTCCCCTCCACCCCAGCAAACTGGCGGGGCAATTGCCTGGGGCGGAAGGTATTCAGGAGGGAAGGAGGAGGGAGGATCAGTTGCCATCAGAATTACAATCAAGGCTATTTGTGGGGAGAAGCCCTGGGCTCACTTTGCCAAAGTGCTGCAAAAAAGAATTATTTAAACTTTTGTTGCTCTTTTGGCTCAGACAGTAAATTGTTTGGCGCTGGGGGTTGGGAGGAAGAGAAACCGGGGTTGGGGGAGGTAAAAAGCAATGTTTTGGCAACTCCTGAAGACAGGTAACAAATTAATCACTCCTTCTCCTCATTCTCCTGTCCCTTACACCTCCCTCCCAACACCCCAACACACACCTCGGCCTGGCAGCTGGTGCCAAACAAACTTTGCAAATGAAAATTTCAACCAGGAAAACGGGCCCAGAGCCAAGTTCCATTCAAATAAGCAAATACCCCACACAATGGTCTGATTCATCCCCAGGCCTAGTTACACAAGCCTGGCTGAGGGCAGAGAAAATAAATATCTATGTAAGTATCCACACTGGGCCCTGGAAAGAGTGGAGAGGCAGGGGACGTGGGGAGGGGACCTTGGAGAGGCCCTTGAGGCCAGGAGAAAAGAAGTGGGCTAGGCTGGAATACTCGGGGGAGAGAGCATCCCCACCGCAGTAATAGAACAAGTCAGAAAACTACTCACCTTCAGCGAGCCATGTCTCCTGGAAGTGACTTAGATCCTGGAAGAGATCTGAGGGGTGAATAATGGAATTGGAGAAGGTGAGATGGAGGTGCTGGTGAGAGAGCGGGAGCCCTAGCAATCCCAGTGACTTGCCCTTGCGGGTCGGGGCCGAGAATGACCAGTCTTAAGGAGGGCGAGTCTTTTTGGGAAAAGGGCGGGGGCTCCAGGGTCCGCCCTCGGGGTTTGTGAGGTGGGGAGGGTGGCAGTTTGTCTCTCACTCTCTTTACCTTCGGAGTCGGAGGGCGGCAGGGAGCCCGGGTCCATGAGCTTCCCCTGCGGGACCATCAGGGCTTCGCGCAAGCTCCCATTTCCGGGCGATTTCTGCGGGGAAGGGGAAGAATACCCTCGAGTCACCCTGAGGCCGCCTGGTCTGGGGGGCGGGGCTGGGGTCCCGGGGTGACTCAGGGGCGGGCAGCCCTGGACCCCGTTGGGGCTACGGGGTGGGTATGGGCGGAGTGCAGGGAGGGGGACGGGCGTGGAGGCTGGCGCGGCGCTCACGCTGCAGAAGGTGTAGGGCACTTGCTGGTCCAAGTATCCGCCTTTCATCCTCCGCTCCATCCGGCCGCTCCCTCCGGGCCGTTCGGCCCCGGCCCCGTGCGGGGGCAGAGACCTGGGGGCGGGGGAGCTGCGTTCGCACACCGTCTGGGAAAGGCACCGAGGTGGGGGCGGGTAAGGGCGACGGGGAGGGGCAGTCCCAAGGCTCTGGGTCCGACGGCAAAACTTCTCCGACTCACTCAGGCGATGGATAGGTTTCCGCCTGCAGAGCTGAGCGCCGCCACCACTCCCCTCCCGCCAAAGGAGGTCCCACCTGCTCCTGGGAGCCTGGCTCGCCGTTTTGGCTGCTTTCTGCAGCCCTGCTTTGCCCAGGCTCTGTTACATAAGATTGTGTGTGTGTGTGTGTGTGTGTGTGTGTGTGTGTGTGTGTGTGTGTATGTGTGTGTGTGTGCGCGCGCGCGTGCGCTCGCGCGCAGAGCAGCAGGCGAGGCGCGCACCATTGGCACGCGCACAACTCCAGCGCCACCTCCAACCCTGAATCCCAGCGCCTCCCACCCTCTGCCCTGGAATCTGCGGAGGAGACGGTAAGAGTGTGGTGCGTGTTGGAGGCGAGACGGGGAATCACAGACCCCCCTCCCACTCCCTCCCGCAGCCTCACCTGAGGCCCGGGCGTCTGTGCTGGAGCCTCGGGGGGTCCCGAGCATGCCCCAGGGCCGCACTGAGAGCCCGCGGGGCTAGGCCGGAGCGAGGCGGCCCTGGCCCCAGGTACCCCGCGCACCGGCTTGTTTTCCGGGCGCCGCCGACAGTTGTGAGCTCCGGGGAGCGGCTGATTGGTGCATTTCCTTCGCCTCGGCCTCGGCTCTCTCACCCCCCACCCCGTTCTCTTTGTTTCATTGACTTTTGTGAATGAAACCCCAGGGCCGGGCACGCCCGCCAATCCGGAGACTCGTCCGGCCGAGCCGTGGGGGCGGAGTTTCCCATCCGCGGGGGCCAATCAGGACGCAGGGGCTGGCTCCCGGCTTCATTCACGGCTTGGGCTCCCATTCATAAAAAAATAAACTCTCCGCGGCCGGAGTTCATTCATAAAGAGCTGAGAGAAAAGGAGGGAAGCCGAGGGCCGACGGCTTCTCTGCGGGACGCGGCGTTGGTCCTGGGGCTGAGGCTCGGCTACCCCTCCGGTTGGCGTCTGCACACGTCTCTGTGCATCTGCATGTACGTGGGAGTGTGAACATGTCTGCGTGTGCGCCCTGGGGGGAGGCGAGCCGACTTGTGTGCCCAGAGGAGCAATAATAACGAGCATTTATGAAGCGCTCTGCTTCCACGTGCTCATTTCATTTCCATAAGCTGGCCAAGGGGTTCTATTGTTTCCATTTTACGGCGACCGAAAATGAAAACTCAGAGAGGGGCGGTGGCTTGGCTGAGGTCACTCACGGCTGAGGTTTACATCCCCCAATCACTTACGTTCTCCTTTGCAGCCCTTTGAGGCCACAGTCCAATGAATTAAAGCTATGTGACAACAACTGATACACAGTAGGCGCTCAATAAATGGAAGTTGGCACAGAATCCAGGCTTTTCCTCAAGGGTCTGTTCTTTGCAGAGCTGTTCTGTGACCCACTTTCTATTGATTGCAATAGAAACCAGAGGCCCAGTATGGACCTCTGAAAATGCAGTTCCCTCTCCGCCATCTTTCCTCTGAGAGCAAACATAGGGTATTAGGTAGCAAAAGCCCCAAGGAATCTGATGATCCCGGGGCAGGAATGCTTTCAGTTCTAGTCAAAAACTGCTCGTAGTCTGTCACCTCATTTATATACCAGTTCAGTCAATAAACATTTATTGTGCCAGACACAGTGCTTGCTGGGTGCCAGGGAGGCAGCTGTGACCAAGATAGACATTTGATGGGAACCTGGAGCCTTGGGGGCACACAGGACATGAAGTCCCCCAGGTCTTTTTTTTTTTTTTTTTTTTTTTTTTTCTGGATCTAGTCTACAAACTCCTTTGTGGAGATCCTGATATTGCTTCCTGCCTGTTTGTGACAAACAGGAGAGACTGATCAAACCTCACGCCTACTCTCAAAATTCATCCAATCTAACAACCCGTACTTTACAGATGAGGCAGTGGAGCTTCAGAGAAGGAAATGATACATACAAGCTCTTTCAGCTGGTCAGAGTTGGCACTGGGACTAGAACACCAAACCTCTAGCACCTGGTTAGGGCTCATTCCAGGTCATCTCGGGCAAATGAAAATAAACTTCCCTTTCTTCTTTGCCAAAATATTTAAAGCTCATGTCAATTGCCCCTCTCCTGCAGGAAGCCTTCCAGATAGCCTGAGTCTATTCCTTAAAGATCCTACAACATTCTTGCCTATATTTCTGTTGCAGTTGTCTTTTTCTGCCCTCCATCATCTGTTTGTATGGAGAGTACTCCAGGGCCTGGAGAAGATCCCATCTGCCTCTTTAAGTCTTCCCCTAGACTGCTTCAAGCTTATGAGGGTCCCAGGAAATACTTGTTCTGTGAATAGATACAATAAAGACAAAACTAATCGAGCTTAGCAGGAACCCTGCCCAAGGAAGGAGAGACAAGCCCAAGCAAATCCCAGCTTTAAACTGGATGGAACCAGTTTAGGGAGGAGCTTGTGTCTCTGAGCCAAGAGAAGTGGGGGAGGAGGACTGAGGGTTCTTCCAGGAAGGCAGCTCTGATGTAGTTTCCATGACAATGAAGAAGATTCTGGCTGGTCCTGAAGAGGGCACTCCAGGCAGGGGCTCTCTTAAGGGTACACTTCTGGTTCCCAGTGCTTACATTTATCTGGAGGGCTCCTGGGTCCCTAGAGACTAACTGTTTCCTCGCCATTCTTCATCCAGGGTTGTGGTTGAGGGGTCCCCTCCTCTGGCTCTGGCTCTGGCTCAGCATGCTGGCTGAGTGAGACAAGATACTGCTGCTGTCACCACTGCTGTCACCTGGCCTCTGATTCAACACCCAGGCTCAGAGCAGGGACATCTCTAGAGGGAACATCTGAGCCTCTTCCAGGGCTTGAGGTAGTTGGGGAGAGGAAGGACTAGAGGGACTGGAAGTTTCTGTTGGAAATCACATCACAATAACCAACACTTACTGACAGTGTCCACATGCCATGCCCTGCTGCGAAGACTTGACCTGTATTTGCTCATGCAACCCTCACAGCAGTCCTGGGAGAAGTCATCTTCATTTAACAAACGAGGAAATTGAGGCCTGGGAAACACACATTTATCCCAAGGGTCTGCTCAACAGACTAAGGACACCCCAAACAGACCTATGTGCCCAAAGACTGCACTTTAAGTGAAAATAGAACGAGATGGGGGGGAAGACACGCCTGAGCCAGAGCGTACAGATGGACACACCCTGATTAAGGAAGCTTACAGTCCCCTCTGGGACATACAGTTTCATGGAGGACACAAAAAACATTTCCTGACACTCCTGCCCCAAGGCACCTTTGGTGGGGGCTACACAGGTATTCCTTCTTTCTAGAATATTGGGGCTGGACTCTGACTTGTTTCCCAGGAGTCTAAGTTACCAAGTGTAAATGTGGGTTCTCAATATGCAAATGTCCAATCAAGGCAGCCTGGGACTTGCTTGAGAGCCAGAGGGTTGGAGCACTGGGATGAGGAGGGGGAGGCACCTGGGTTAGACAAGGAGGCCCAGGAGCCATCAGAGAAGCAGTCTCCCCCAGATGGCCTTCAGAGTGTAGTGGTGGGTGCTGAGTAGCCTGCCCAGCCAGACTGTGAGGGGAAATGTCTTCAATGGCCTGGCTTCCTCAGTGGCTGGAAGAGCTGAGGGGAACTGAGAGAGCAAACCCAGGTTGACAGTAAGGCCAGATGGATGAGATTAAACAGGGTCAAGTGGTAACCTGTGTCCCTTTAGTGTCTCCCAAACTGGAGATGTCACCAGGGGGAATGAACCTGAGACTGGGTCAGGCCCTGGGGGTCAGAGAACATGGGGTCTTCCCCAGGGGCTGATGGGTCAGGGCCACCAAAGAAAAAAAAAATGCTGCTCTTGGACTTCCTTTTGTCCTCTCGAAGTCCCACTCTTTCATGCTGCTACCTCTAAACTGCAGGGTTTCTGAGCCTGGGTCCACAGGTGTACTACGTCTTTGAAATCAATTGCATTGGTGCGTGCTGCATTGATATGTGCATTTTGCTGAGGAGAGGGTTCATAGCTTTTATCAGAGCCATTAAGATAGGTCTGTGACCCATGCCTCCCATCCTGGCCCCAAAAGCCACTGCCCTAATCTTTTATCATAGATGTCCTCACAAACGTCTTGTCAATATATATTACCTTAAAGGTGGATGGAAAGGCAGCACTTTTGGAGACTGTGCTTGAAAGGAGGGTGGAGCAATTGCTTCCCTTGTTCCTCTCCGCCTTCCACTTAGCCTGAGACCAATCTTGAGACCCTACAGAAAAATGGTGGGGGTAGGGGGGGTCCTCCCTCCAGCCAACTGGCTGGGAGCACATTGGGCTAGAGGAAAGGTACAGGTAAAGGGGCTGTCTTGCGCTACTCCGGAGGGCACCCTGGTATAAAAGGAGCTCTCCCAGGAGAAAAGTCCTAAAGATGAGGCCTCAAGTGGAAACTGGGCCTCTCTTTCCCTTCGATGTTCTAGGGTTGGGATGTACTCAGGAACCTTGGGAGAAACAGGAGGGGGTGATCACTACAGCTCAACTCTCGCGGGATCTCCTCCAGCAGAGAGCACCCACAGTCCGGAATCTGAGATGAGAGGTTCTGATTGCCTGGAAAGACCCTGATCTGAGTGTGAGATTCTCAGGAGTAGAGGGATGGATACAGCGACCTCCGTGCGGCCAAGCCAATCCCTGAGAGGGGCTGATTTTAGAATTCCTCCTGGGGTCACCTTTTGGGGTGACACCCAGTTAGGAACATTTCAGTATTTTTAAACAAGGCTAAATAAGTGTGCCTTCCTTTCATCTGGGATCTTGTCCCAGGAGGAAAGTTTGAGCCTAATGCTGGGTAGAGTCTGGAGGCCAAAGGGTGCCCCTGAGGAAAGTCATTTTTATTTTTAGAAGGTGCTGGTGACTTCAGCTTTTCCTATTTGCTGTTGCAGCCACTCAGGACTCTTGCAAATGCCAGGTCTTGCTTGTCTTGCTCTGTTTCTTCCCCATTCGTTTATATTTCAACCCTCTGCCTTTAGAGGAAGCAGCCCAGCTGAAGAACAGGCCCTCTCTGAAAATGGCAGGATCTAAGATTCTTTTTTTTCCTTTTGAGTTTTTTCCCTTTCTGTCAAAGAGAGACAAACGGACAAATGTCAGCAGCCCGAAGAATGAGAGTGGAGTCGGTGCCAGTTGGGCAGAATCCAGGATGATCCCCTTTTTAATTAAGTGCGGACTTGAATTATGAGGGGCCACAGCTCCCGCTGGGCGGGGCTCTGCCAAGAGGAGGCAATTTCTCTCTTTAAAGATTAAATGCCGCTTATTCCACTTAGTCTCTCCTCAATTCTCTGAGAGTGTCTATATTTACTCTTGTCATCACGAATAATGGGCCACCGAGTGGACGCCCCAGCTCCCTAAGGCAGAAAACCCACAGCTGGCAGAAGCCTGGGGACTTGACTTATCCTGGGCTTTTTTTTTTTTTTTTTTTTTCCTTCAACAGGATATTCTGGACTCTTTTTAGGGGAAATAGTAGTGGTGGTGGTGGGGATTTCTGGTTTTATTCCTCGGTGGGTTTTTTTTTTTCTTTCCCAAACAGCAACTCGTCTGTTACCCCAGCCCCTGACTGCCCCTGACTGCCCCTGGGGCATTGTCCTGGGGCATCCCCACAACTCGGGGAGCTGCTGCTTTAGATTTATTTCTCCTGTTGATTCTCAGCTATCCTGCAGGCAACCCCAGCCCAGATTCATCTGGTAGTTTACAACCACAGTTATTAATTTATGATCTGGGGCCGTGGAGCCCAGAACCCAGGAAATGATGCTCATCCTGGGTGAAGGGGCTTGTTTCTTTTCACTCCGTGGGGACCAAGCACCTGGGTGGAGAAGAGGATGGCAGAAAGGAAGGATGTCAGGGGGACTGCATGCTGAGAGGACACAATACCTCACCAGATGGGGCCCAGGCATTCTGGATCCCAATTTGAGTTTCCAAAATATGATGTTTTCAAGTGTGCTTTACATTTGATTGTTTTTCTAAGCCTGTTCAGATAGGTTATCTTATTATCTTTCCCCAGCATTCTTCAGAACAGGTATTTTCAGCTCCATTTTATGGTTGAGCACTCCAAAGTTCAGAGTTCTGTCACCCGAGGAAGGGGGTGGGGTGATGGGAGAGCGGACCAGACTCCCCCTCCTGATTCCCTGGCCACTCCACCCAGCTCCTGGGGCGCAGCAGAGACAAAAGCAAGTTGTTCTTACCAGCCTGCTTCCCAGTTCTCTGATATCCTGACCCACCTGACCTTTCCCTCCCTGACATTTCCTTTCTATGTTCTTTTTTCCCCCCTCCAAGTCCCACTTTCCTGTTAAGAAATACCTGTTACCGTCTTGTTAATTGTGTATCTTCTTAGGGGGTGGTTTGGTATTTTCTTAAATTGCACATCAGACACAAACTGACTCCCACAAAGGGAAAACTAATGGGGGGGGGGAAGCATTTTGCTCCCTAGAAATTGAGAATGTAAAGTATATTTAATTAAAATGATAAATCTGATTTTCAGTTTTGTTTTTACTACTGCTAAAACTAATCTATTTTATGCACGTTTGCAGAAGGCTGCAGCCATCAGCTCAGAGAATATTAGAGCTGTGAGGCACCTGGAGATCTTTCTGGGCCAAACCCTTCATTTTATAGACAAAGACATTGAGTCTTGATTGTGAGGAGGGACCCCTGAAGTTCCAGTGATGTGTGAGGGACTGATTCTTCATGGCCCCACCTTCTTCCCTGACTTAACTTACTGGTGTATCTCTGGGGCAGGAACCAACTGGCCGTGCTCCTCTCTTTTTAAATGTCTCCCTCCCCGGACATGCTGGGTGGGGCTTGGCCTCCGGAGCCCCTTCCCCCACCTCCCTAGTGGGGATCCATCCCTCCTGTACCCAGTTCTCTCCCTCCAGACGTCCTGGCTTCCCAGGTTGGATCCTTATTCTGCAGGATCGTTTGGTATGGTTTTTAATTATTTGTGGTTCTCTGTAATTTTCTCTCTGCTCTCTCTCAAGGTGGTAACCAGACATTTGTTGTCCCAGCTAGGTCTGCAGAGTTGAATACAGAAGCTATTGAATTCAGATCTTATGTTGTTTTTCCTTAAAACAAGGTTGGAAACCATTATTTCTTTGAATAGGTAAGACATCCACTTGGTACAAAATTCAAAAGTCATATAATGCTCTCTGGTGAAATTTTATCATCTTTCCCTTGGCAACCCGTTTTGCCTTACTAGAGGCAGCACAGTTGTTTAATTTCTTGTGCATTCTTGGTGAGACAGACAATACACATACACGCAACGATTGCAGACCTCACAAACACCCACTAATCTCTCCTTTGTTTATACAAATGGTGTAGATCCTGTGAGCACAGGGGCATGAACAAAAGTATCAATAGCCAAAGAAGCTTCCTCCTGACAGAGCCTGGCATAACCAGAGAACAAGTAGTTCAATAAGCTGGACTAGAACTTCCAGAGTTTGTTACATGTACTGCCCATACCCCTCACCTCCCATGCAGTTAAAAACAACACAAACCAAAGCATAAATTAGAGGAAATCAAGACAGGGATTTACTTCACATCATGATTACCAATACCAAAGTATTTCAAAGAAAAACAAAATTGGGGGGTGGGCTCTGTTTTGCTGGAGCCCTAAGCACAATCTGAGTCTGATTACCTGGCATGGGTGAGGAGAAGATCAAATTCTGATTGTACCTCTGACTGGCTCAGTAATTTGAGTCAATTAATCTCTCTGAGCCACAGTTTTCTCATCTGTACAATGGGGATAATAATGACTACATTGGCTCTTGATTTCAATTACTGTGTAGGAGCAGCGGTACGAGAAAGTGGGCAGACAATGCTGAGTTAACAGGAACAAACCCCTTTTCAGTCTCTCTGTATATGCATATGCAAGGTCTCTCTGGCTGCCCCCTTCCCCAGGCACATCCTCATTTCACTGTGTATGGGCTGATGTTTGGACGGGGTGTCAGATCTTCTGGGCAGTGCTGGGCTAGCTATGGGGTCAAAGGCACCCAGGGCGGGAAGGGGGCTGAGTCCCAGTAACCTGAGAACTCACTCCTCTCAGGGAGATTGGGCAGCGGTGGCCGGCAGGTGCCACTGCCAGGGTGAGAAAGAGAAAGCAGGTGGGGTTGGGGTGGGGTTCTTTTCAGCCTTCCTAACTATTCCCCTACTTCTCCATCTCACTGCTGCTGTCCCAGAGAAGCATCCTCAACTGCTTGGCTATGGTTCTGGGTGTGCCAGCTTACAGGCAGTGACCTGTCATTTATTGGGTATTGGTGGCCAGGTTTATTTGGATTCTAGGGGCAGTGGGTTTGAGGTTCCCTGGGTATAGTCTGCAGTGGCAGTGGGGATGCTTTTAGGGAAAAGGGGCTCCACCTTCTTTGGCAGATAAGTAGGGAATCTAGTTAAGAGCCAGGAAGTCAGAGGAGGGAGGATTGTGGGTCCCTGTGTGGGCACGTGTGTGCAAGTGTGCGTGTGTGTACATACGCAGGTTGTAACAGTCACTTTCACTTCTCATTTCCAAGAAGTCAGAAGGCTGCAGTAATTTCTTCAGAATGGGAGTCCCCCCACCTCCACCCCACTCTGTGACTCCCCACTGTCTGTAGGATACAATCCAAGCTCCTAAATCTGGTCTCCAAAATGTTCACACTCTCCAGCCCCATGCTTAATACCCAAGTTTGTCGTCACCCTGGGACACCTATTTCCTTTTGGGCTTCTGCACCTTTGCAAATACTTATTCAACCTGAACCCCTTTTCTCTCCCCTGTAGATAAAATCCCACAAGGTCCAGGTCATATGCTTGCTCCTCACTTCCGGAGCAGAGTGCCCTCTCTCAAATATCCCAGGACACTCGGAGCGCACCTCTCTGGGAGGGAGACCTGGTCTGCTGTATTGTTGGCATGAGCTTCCTTAGCTGTCTCCTCATCTGCTTACTAGCTCTGTGACTTTGGAAAAGTTATTTAACTTCTCTGAGCCCCACATGTATGTGATATGAATAAGTGAGTAACACATGTAAAACGATTGGCCTGGCACATGGTGAGGGCTGAAGGAAATATGTGCTGTTAGTTTTGGCTGTCATGTACTATCTATTCCCATCTGCTAGCACGGTGCCTGGCAGGTAGCAGTTGCTCAATAAATGAATAAAATAGATTAATTAATTAATCAGTTATAGTCCATTACCTCCCCCTGCCTCAGCCCCATAGATGCTGCTGTTTATCCAAGTTTGGGACCCCAGATGTAGTATCTGTTTGCTATTTCCATTAGCCTGATATTTCCTCTGGAAGGCAGGGCCCCAAGAGTTCCACATAAATTGACACCTGTCCCCATCCCCACTCTAGAGAGTGGGCAGCAGAGGGCATCCTGAACCAGCAGTCACCAAAGGCATGGACCTCTGTCCAGGATGTCCTGCCCCTAAATGTGGAGAACCCAGAGCTTTGCCACCAGCAGTTCCTCACCTTTTCACTTTCCTTTCTTGGACTCTAGTTACAATCTCTATTATCTGGAACCAGAAGTCCTCATTTGGGACTGTCTGCCTCCTTGCCCTGCTCCTCAGGATGGGGGCGTCTGGATCAAGCCTCACATCTCCTTTTCTCGGTCTACTGAGGCCACTGACACAATGAAATAGCATTAGACAGAAAATCAGAGGGGTTTAGGCTCCAACTGCCATTCCTGGCTATGTGACCTTAGGCAAGTCACTTAACTTCTCTGAATCCCCAGGCTGGGATATGAAAATGTAGAGATGGGTGAGATTTAGCAATGGAAAGCTGCACAGAGATTATTCTGATGGTCCCCCTTCCCTGCCACAGCTGCCTGCCCTGGGAGACTGATAGGGCAGGGTCAGAGCCTGGGTTTCCAGAGTTTAAGATCCTGAGGGGAACAGAGAAGACGGGTGGAATACAGAGCCACCACCATTACCCTGGCTACAGTAAAGTGGGTGACTTGGAGAGCATGGGCAAAATACCCTCCTACCAAGGGGACCCATGCGACAAGGCACCAAGACTGTGGCTCTGGGCAGCCGTGTTTCCCCTTCCACATGCAGTTGCTGAAATCTGGTTTGAGGACAAAAAAAAAAAAAAAAAAAAAAAAAAAAGCACAACTGCCTCCCCAGCACTGTCTGAACAAAGTAAGTGCCACAGTTCCTGGAGAGGGATGGGATGGTGGCAGGTTCACCAAGTCCCCCTCTGCGCCCCAGAGAAGACGTATACATCAGGGTAGTTCTAGAGTCTCTGTCCTCGGCAGAGAGCAGCAGAGACCAAAGGACAACCCTAACTGTGGGTGAGAGGGGCCCAGCTCGGAAGGACCTCCAGGAAAAGCCAGTGCTGAGCTGAGAGGGAGCTCAGAGCCTCTTCAGACTAGAATTGGGAAAGCCTCCTCTGGGAGAGGCTCCCCCACCCTCGTGTTGACAAATATCTCACCCGGATTGCCTTTGGTGCTTCAAACTTGAGTTATGAAAAATGTTATTATCATAACATTACACTGCCACCCCCCACCCACCACCCCGACTAGACAGGAAGCATCTGGCAGGTAGAGGCCTGTTCTCCACCTCTGCGGACAAACCCCTTCCCCCAACACCCACTCACCTTCTTCCTTCATTCACAGGTAGTTATTGAGCACTGATGTAGGTGCCAGGGACCTAGCTTGGATGCCTGAGGCTCATTGTTTTGGGGTGTCAGTGGCTAAATCTCCAAAGTTTCATCTCCCTGGTTTCCAAAGGTAAAATTTCTGCTGCTCCATCCAAGAAGGGGGCAGTGGGTCCAGCCTAGTTAGGAGAAGCCACAAGCTGCATGCTTGCAAAGGAAACCAGTTTCCTCTTTCTCCTTTCCCACAGTTCCAGGGGTGATGGTCCCATGGAAAATTCATAGGCAGGATCTGGAATCTCAGCGGGCGAGCAAGCCCAGCCTCCATTCAGGGGAATCCCTGCCGCCCAGACCAGGCCTGGTCCAAGCGTCCAAGGCCACTGGTGTGTGTGCAGGCCTGGGCAGGGGCAGGGCCAACTGGAGCCTCTCTTTCTCTTACGCTGGCTTGGAATTTGTCACTCAGCTCTGTGGACAGCCAGCATAGACATCAGGCCTGGGACCGAGAGGCAAGATTCCAAAGAGAAAATTCCAAGGCGAATAGCTCAGGGCTTTTAGTCTCCCCATTTTCTGTAATTCCTTCCACATCACGCTGGAGTCTTCTCCTAAATTAGCCTTGTGCTTCCCAGGCTCCTGCCACTAGGTGGTGGGCTCCTCAGGGCCGGGGTAGAGGCCTGACTCATTTCTGAACCTCTGGACCCCCAAGAACAGTTTTTGGCACAAAATTAATTTAGGTAAATGCTTACTGAGATTGAATTGAAGTTGGGGTTAGGGGAGAGGATAACAAAGTTTTCTGAAGGAAATTGGACCAAATACATTGGATCATTCCCTCTATTTTATCCAGCTCCCCAGGCCCCAGAAAGACATTTCCCAAGGAATGGGCCAGATGTCTTGGGCACAACCTTAGAGTTTCTTAGAGGGGGCTCTTGGGCAGGGGTGATGGGGAAGTTGTTAAAGCAGCTCTGACTGGTCAGAGCTTGGACAGAGGGAAGGACCTTGAAGAGCAGCTCATCCCTGATCCTGTCCCGCAGCCTGTACCGCCCCCTTCTTGCCACAGGAGATGTGATGCCATCCAACCTAGACAGATGGCAGAGGCCTTACTGCGTGGCAGATGAAGGCACAGGCTCGGGAGGCTGACTCATCGTGTTCTGCTGTGAATAAGCTCTAAGGACTCGAGCAAGTTCACCTCTCTTTCCCTCAGTTGCCGCATCTGTAAATTAGCAGCAGTAAGCGTACCTACCTCAGAGAGTTGAGTGTGATGATGAAATGAGCTGACACAGGGGAGCACGGTGTCAAGCTGTCAGGAAGGATTCAATAAATGCTAGCTTTATTATCTGGTCTTATTTTTTTGCGGGGTGGCTGGGTGGGGAGGTAATTAGATTTGTTTATTTATTTAAAGGAGGTGCTGGGGATTGAGCCCAGGACCTCATGCATGCTAAGCATACGCTCTACCACTTTAAGCTATGTCCTTCCCCCCTAGATCTTTCTTGTTATCTGATGTCACCTTGGCACCCTGCCCTGGGTCCAGCCAGCATCTCAAGAGTCCTAACTGACTGTCTGGACATGAGTCTGATCTAAATCCCTCCTGCTGCAGATGGATCCCAGCTTCCCTGACAGCCTTCCAGGATGGCATGCACTCTGTGTTCAATGCTCCCTTACCTCATCCCGTCCCTCTAATCTCAACTCCCTCTCCTCCCCTCCCCTGTGATTATCATAAACTCCCTGTACTGGCTAGCAGGCAGGCTTGGCAGGGCCCCATGCCCCTTTGAAGTCCGAAGCCAGGTTCCCAATCCCACACACTGACTTCTGAGAAAGCTGCTTCCCATCAAATCCTGCCGCCAAAAAGACTCCCCTCTTAGGTATTCCTGCCAACTCCCGTTTTATAATCTCCGAGCCGGGGAGGGAGGACGGTATAGGCACTTTGTGCGCAGGAAGGAAGCAATTAAATTATTAGCACTTTGAGAAATTAAACGACATAACTTATGGCAGAATAAGTTTAGCAAAAAAAAAAAAAACCTTGTAATGTGAGAAAACAATTAAAAAGAATTATATAAGGTTGAGTTCGCTCCTTTATTGCAATAGAGTTAGCAGTTCATTGATTATCGTCTTGTTATAATGCAGCAGGATGGTGCGGGCTGCCACAGAGTTAGCGATACTCAGGAAGCAAGATGCTTAGCTGGGTCCTGCACGAAGACACAGGAGGGGCTGAAAGGTTTTCCTGGAGAGGGGAGGGAGAGGGGAGAATGGGGTCAGGGGAGGATCAACCAGAGCAGCTCTTCTGTCTCAGGGCTCCTTCTGCTTTGGTAGAACTTGTCAGTTTCAACCTGCCAGCTCCTGTGCCAGCAATTCTGCTCCTGGTTATTCATTCCAGGAAAATATTCACCCAGCTCCATAAGGGCATGTGGATAAGGGTGACCACCAAGGCACCACGAGTATCCCTCGCTGGGAGAGTGGAAAGGTACAATGGGGTGGATGTGCCAAGGAGCAGCACTGAGAAGCAACAGACTGGCTGCACACAGAGCCACGTGGTTAAATCTCAAAAACTTTGTGCTGCACAGCAGTAAAAAAGAGCAGACGACTGTTACACACACCCCATGGAGGAATCTCCCAGACAAGCTGAGCAAAAGAAGTAAGACATGAAAGACAGCCCACTGTATGATTCCATTTAAATGAAGTTCAAGAACAAACTGAACTAATGGGTGATGACAGAAGCTGGAACAGAGGTTCCCTCTGGCAGCAGAAGGGGGAAAGGAAGAGTTTATTGACTGGGAAGGGGCACAAGGGAACTTTTCTAGGTGCTGGACATGTGTTATATTTTGATCGAGGTGGTGATTACACAGGTGTACATATAGATTAAAAAATTGAGTTTTATGCTTATGACCAGCACACATTACATACTTTGCTGTATGCATGTTATCACTCAATAGGAGCGTACAGAGCAAAAGATGTTCCCCGGGGGAAAAAGTAGAAAACATGCAGATATGACATAATACTACTTATGTAAACAAAACCCCACATACATATGAAATAACACTGCCCATCCTGCAAGAACTAAGCCAAAAGAGATAGCCACTACCATTTGGACATAGGCTATGGGGATTAAAGCGAATACATGAATGAATGCATGAATGAATGAAAGCAAGAGCAGGGTTCTGCAAAGGCTAATTATGATAATAGGTCATGAATGGAGAGTATGGTTAAGTCAACTGCTTCTGAAGTAGAAGTCTGTAGAAAATCACTAGTTAGTTAATAAAGAGGTCTTTGGGCTGGATGTGGTATGTGTAGGGTCTTGGGGCATTTTGATCCGAAGGGTGAGGGTAGAATCAGTCACTGATTCCTACCAGGGGGGGTCAGGGATGCACCTGTCTCACGTTCCTAGCCTTCTCTGCAGTTTGCCAAGTGACACCATCACGCCCACTGCCTTAGAGGGCCTCACATATGGTGGGCAGCTGCCCAGGGTGGATGGACTGGGGCCAGCCCGTCTGCACTTAGCACAGACCTCCCACTCCCAGCTGAGCCCCCCAGGGGGCTCTTAACCTCTCTAGATCTCAGCTTCCTTATCTGTTACAAGGGTGATAAAAAGAGTGCACAAGGTGAGGGGGTGGAGCAGGACTCAGCAAACTTTTTCTGTAAAACACCAGACAGTGAATACTTTCAGCTTTCTGTCCCCTAAGGTCTTTGTTACAACTACTCTGAAAGCGGTCATAGATGGAAATGAATGTGCAGGGCTGTGTTCCAATAAAACTTTATTTGTGGACATTGAACTTTAAATATCATATAATTTTCATGTGTCACAAAATATCATTATTTTGCTTTTTTTCAAACTACTTAAAAATGTGAGAATGATTCTTAGCTTGCAGGCTGTACACAGACAGGTGGGGGGTGGGGGCTGGAGTTGGACCACGGGCTGTAGTTTGCTGACCCTGGTCTAAAGGAGTGAGTTGGAGCAGGGCTTGGCACATAGCAAATGCTCAAGAAAGTTTAGCTATTACTGCTCTTACCTCCAATGTAGGGTGAGAAAGCAGAGAGGTGAAGTGGCTTCCCAGGGTCACCAGGGAGTTAGTGGCAGAGCTGGGACTTAGGGTTAGGTTAGGGTTAGGGTTAGCAAGAAGTCCAGCTTCCCTCTGGAAGGCTAGCTTCGCCTGATGGATCAGAGAACCATAGTATCCACAGAGTGTATTTTTACGCTTCAAAGCCCTTCATCATCCTGTGTCTAAACAGAGGGGCAAACGTTACTCTGTACTCCTGTTTCCTAGTCTTTTGTCCTATGGGGTCAACGTGATGAATTTGTTGATGGGGAGGCCATTATGGGGCATTGAAGTGAACTTCTGATTCCATTTACATACAGTTCAAAAGCAGACAAAGCTCATCTGTGCTGTTAGAAACCAGGAGAGTGGTTACCCTGGAAGGAGGTACGTGGGGGGGCCTCTGGGGTCCAGGAAATGTTCGGCCTCTTGATCTGAGAATGAGCTTTGTGAAAAGGCATCGAACCTACACATATGACCTGGGCGTGTTTCTGTGCCGATGTTCTACTCCAATAAACTGCGTAAAATAGTTCCAAAAGCATCTTGGGAAAAGCAGTGAACTTTTGGTGAGTCGAGTTGCAGGAACAGGAAGGCATTGGGTTTTTTTGTTTTGTTTTTTAAAAAATTTTTTTGGGGGGAGGTAGTTAGGTTTACTTATTTTATTTATTTTTAGAGGAGGTACTGGGAATTGAACCCAGGACCTTGTGTATGCTAAGCATGCGCTCTACCACTTGAGCTATACCGCACCCCCAAGGAAGGCATTGTTGATGTCACCCAAGCCCTGTCGCTCTGCTAGGCAGCGAAGGACACTCATGATGAGACGGGAAGTTCACCAACCCGTACAACACCTTTCACCTTAACATATAAGGTGCTGGCCTCGCTTCCCTGGAGCACAGAAAATGTGTGAGTGTATGTGAGACAGTGTGTAGTGTGTGTGCCATTGTGGGTGGGTATGATTGTGCTTGTGAGTGTGTGTATGTATATCTGTGTTGGTGTGAGACGTGTGTATGTATAAATGGTGGTGGTTGTGTTTGAGTGGGAGGTGTAGGAATGAGTGTGTATATGTGAGTCTATGTATTTTGTGTATGTGCGAGTGGGTGTGTGAGTGTGTGTCCCTGTGCATGAGTGTCCTTGTGAGTGTGCATGTGTGTAGAATAATATTTGTGATGTGTGAAATGTGTATGTGCAAGTATGATTGTGCTTGTGAGAGAGAGAGAGAGAGAGAGTGTGTGTGTGTGTGTGTGTTTGTGAGCACCACCTTAAAACAGGGTCCAGAAGCTTTCCTCTCCCTTTGGAGTTTGGATATGGGACCTAGTGGGGGCCTGTGTGTACACACATGTGTAGCGTGTGCCACACTTGGAGGTGCTGGGACTCATTTCCCTTGTGTGAGTGCCTGGCACACACCCACCGCTGTTCCTCCGGTGAACAGGCTTTCTGTGTTTTCGTAATGCACAGACTTTGTAATACTGCGGATTTATGCAGAGAAAATGGCTTCTGGGAACTGAAGCTGACCCTTTGAGCCGTTGCTCATTTGGGTGGATCTCAGGCACTCTATTTGTTTCTGGAGGGTTTGCTGGAATTCTCTCTGATGTGCCAAGCTTCCTGCCTAGGAGAAGAAATGTATCTAATTCAGATGATTTAATGCTCTCATTCACAGGGAGCAAAACACAGATTTTGCATTACAGGGGCCTGAAGGAGGGGGTGGGTGGGGGATGAAGACCCTGCCCACTGAGATCCACCCCGGCTTCTTCGCTCCCTCTCCCTCCCTTGAACTTGACTGTTCTAGTTCTGAGAGCACGCCATGCCCCTGCATGATTCTCTCTTTTGCCTGAAACATCCTCCTTTACCCTCAGCCCACTTGGTGAACCCTTATTTGTCCTTAACCCAGCTCAGATGTGGCTTTTTATGAGATGCTTTTCTGTCTCCTCTCCCTTGCAAATATCTTGACTCTGGTGCTCACCACATGCAGCTGTAATTCTTGGCACATATGTTTTTCTCCCACATTTGGCCACGAGCTTCTCCTGGGTAGAGACCGTGTCTTGTTCATCTCTGAATCACCGGATCCCAGGGCAGTGCTTGCCACAGAGGAGATACTGGGAGAATAGAAGCATCCTGAATGAATGAACACAAGCTGGGGGTGGGGGAGGGGCAGAAGCGATGAACTCCACAGGCCTCCAGTGCAGACACACAAACAGGTACCTGACCCCTCACCAGGACCCCCTCCTGTGCTAAAGTCATCAGGTGAATGTTCACCCAGGCCAAACGCGTGCTCCCTGCCACTAACTTGCTGAGCTGAATTCTGTAAGTTTCTTGTTCTGCACATTTTGGCACTTGGCTTTCAGAAGGGCTCTGGGTAGCAGTGGCTGTCCATTCAGACAAGGTCTACCTGAGTCTTAAACAGCACAAGATGAGGGTGAAAGGTGGGACTGGAGGGGTTCTGATGTGGGACCAAGATCAAATTGGGGGACTTGGTGGTTTGGGGTCCTGCTCGGAATTAGGCTGCTGTGCATGTGGTCACGGGCTGCGGTGGGAAGACTTATGGGGAACAGGGTTAGATCAGTGACTCAGAATAGAGAAGAATCAAAGGCTTCCAGACAGACGCTATCTCTACATGGATGAGTGTCCCCATGGGCACCGGCTACTCTTCTGTGCTCAAGTGCTTGCTCCCCACATAAGCTCTAGTGAGAACACAGGCAAGCACCTGACATGGAAAAACGAATGCATGAAAGAATGAAAGAAATCATTGTCTGAATTGGGCACATTCTTTTACATCTTTGGAACTCATTTTTTTCTCACCTGTAAATTGAGGGGGCAGAACTGCCAGAACCTTTCCTGTTCTGCTCTACCCACCTCCCTTCTGTGTCTATTAGTGGTACACGCACTGCACACACATAAAAACTCCTATACTCACATTAAAGATGAATTTTGCCTAGTACCTCTTGGCATCCCCTTGGCTCTTCACATAGGAGGCTGGAGACCCTGGAGTCAGACCACGGAAGGTTGCAGTTTTTGAGCTCGCCACGAGCTAATTGTGCGATTTTGGGCGGCTTCTTTCAGAATCCGGTCACTCCTCCCTGAACTAGGGATACTGCGCTATCTTCCTCATCCCTCAGAGATGCGAGCATCCGGTGAGACAATACATTCAAAAGGGGTTTGCAACCTGGCAACGTCACTAAGGCGGAAAAAATGCAACCATTTGTGCATACGTAGGACTAGATCACTTTGCTGTGCACCTGAAAGTAACACTGTAAATCAACTACGCTTCAATAAAAAATTTTAAAAATAAATAAATAAAATGCAACCATTTAAAAATGTCCAGCAATGCCACAACATTGTAAAATGACTATTACTCAATAAAAAAATGTTAAAAAAAAGTCACTAAGGCGGTGTTCTTTCTGTTGATCGCACACAGTGGGGGCTCAGTAAATGCTCAGGAAATGAATGAGTGAATTTCTGGATTTGCCTGGATCTCTACTCAAGCTTGGCTAATGTGAATCCCCCTGGGTGTGGGTGTATGTTTAATAACCTTCACCCCAATGCTGCAGGGAGCTTGAGGCAGTGTAGCCAGAAGTTCTCCATCACTCCAGAAAGCCCACCACCAAAGTGCTCCAACTTTGTTCCTCCTGTAGGTCAACAGACCTGGTGCGGGTAGGGGTGGGAGTGGGGGAAACAAAGGAGCCCTTAGCAGGTAGGAGCAAGTCGGCTCAGTCTCCGTGCAAGTCACCACCAATAAAACCTAATCAATGCAACCCCTTTTAAGTTGGTTGGATCAGTGACCCAGAAAATAGCTCCCCTGCAGAAAAGGAAATGATAGTCAATAAACTGAGACGTCAATGGGAAAAATCTATTAAAGTGAGTGAGATATCAGGAGACCTCGGGTGTTAACGGAGACCCTTTGGAACAGAGCCATGGACAGAGAATGGGCCTTTAACTCTCTCGAGGCCAGAGTCGCCTCTGCTGCAACTCGGCAGCTTCTGCAGCTTGGCTCGGCCCTGAGTCTCCCCAAAAGTTACCGAGGAGCCCCTAGTGTGCTGAGTGCTTTGCGCCCCTTGCCTGTTCAGTGCTCCCTGCTAGACGATAGGTTGGGCTGGCCTGAGGCGCTGTCTAGGGGGGCTGCCCTGAGAGGTGACACCTCTCTGGCCCACAGCCAAAGAAGCTGGGGGTCTCTGCTCCCTCAGTTATAACCGCTGCTCTGACCTCATGTGGGGAGCCAGGTGCCTCACCCTGGGCTAGACCTGCTGCCACCACCCTGCCAACTGGCAAAGCTTTTCTCCTCTGGAGTTTATAAGGAAATGAAAGTTGTCCCCAAGAAACTGTTCGTGAGAAGGTCAGGTGTCCCCCTACCCAGTACACGGTGTCAGTGACTCTTCGAGCTCCATGCAATCAAGTAGGGTGGGGGATGAGGGATGTTGTGGTGGCTTGGTGGGTTTCTGGGTAAAGCTGTGTTGAACCTAGCAAAATGTGGGAGCACAGGGGCAAGAGGGTAGCTCTCAGACTGGTGTGTGCTGGTTCTGGGACAGCTGGGCAGCTCACCCCAGGCCCTTGTCCCATGCGCATCAGGACCACCAGCGCTAAGCTGCATGGATTGTGTCTGTGTGTGCAGCTGCCAGCATGTCTCTCAGAATGAGGGCTGCTGTTAAGAAAAACCACCATCATACCATGCTCAGTAGACAGTGACAATGTCTTAGATAAAGGACATTTGGATGTGCTGCTCTACTGTGAATAAATGTGAACATGTTAGAGTAAGTTTAAAGGGGGGCTTGTTTGTGTGGAATTGAGGGGAGCTAGACGGGGTGGGGGCAGCTTGCGGGGCAGAGAGTTGCAGGGAGTAAGACCTTGGCTGTGTTCTTCCTCCTCTCATTTACCTTTAGACAGAGAATTCGCTGGTTAACTGCGTCCAGTCGTGACACACATCCTGTCTATTATTATTGTTATTGTTATTTCTATTGTTTAATCTTTGAGTTGTTCAGTCTTCTTTTGGGAGAGGTAGAGTCATAGAGCCGTAGTTTATGCCATGCCGGTATTAGAGGGCTCTAGGGGAGATATTGGCTGTGGCTTGGTCCATTTGGGAAGTTTCTATGGCTCATGGTTGGGTGTTTTTGCCCCAAGAGGCCAAAAAGCCCACAAGAATAAGATTACTGGATGAGACAGTTATGGATAGATTTCTCCAGACTGGGCTTAAAGGTCATTTTTGCAGCTCTCTCCTCCCACCTTTCCTGATGATAGGAAGGGGTCACCTGTTACGGTGGTTACATTTGGTGGCGACCGTGAAAGATGTGCTAATGTGTTTGAGGAGGTAACTGATAAGCAACTCTATGAGGACATAATTTTTGGAGCTGGGCCTGTTTTGCTCCCAGGGTGCAGGAATGTGTCAGGAAGAGAATTACTTTTCCTGAGAGTATGAGAACCAAATGGGTCTCTGTCTTCATTTACCACCTCAGGCTGGTCATGGTCTCTGGAAGGTGGTGGCAAGGTTTCTACTAGTGGTGACAGAATAAATTGACAAACATGCTGCAGACACATGACTTGAGTTCCTCTGAGTCATGAGTTCATGCCTTTGTTAGGATTTGGAGGTTTTCTTTGGCACTTAAGGGAACATTCTGGAAGCTTCTGGTGTGCCCCATTTGCCTGGTGAGCCCAGAACCTCGGGTGAGGTTTCATCTACTCCCATCACAGAAGCAGGACAGGGGTGTTCCTTAGAGACTTCCCTCCCTCCTCCCCTTCAACTCAGTGACTCCCCAGCTTAAGAGGCCTGTGAATATGGAGTCTGAAATATCTGAGAGAAATTAACTACTCATTGCCTGAGCTTTGGAGTCCAGTGATCTTTATCTGAATTTCCAGGTTTTCTAGCTGTGTGACTTTGAGCAAGTCACTTCACGTCTCTGAGCCCCAGTCTCCTCATCTGTAAAATGAAGGCCAATTATATCTTCCTCACAGCCATTATGTTCATGATCAAACATGATAATGTTTGCATAACATAGTATTTACAATGGTAACTGGCATGTAGTAGGAGCTTAGAAATAGTAGTTCTTGTCCTTTTTCCAAGAAGGATCAGACTTACAATGAGTGTCCTGTGTTACATTATGGGATAGGGAGGGTCAGATTGACAACAATGAGTGTCCTGTGTTACATTATGGGATGGGGTGGGGTGGGGTGCCAGGACCCTGCTGGCCTCAGAGGCTTTGACTACAAGGGCTCCAAATTGAGGCCTCAGCCAGGAGTTGTGTATTTCCGCCACCAGGTGGCAATGTTGGCAAACACACCACATCCCGTGCTCGGCAGGGAGGCCCAACTCAGAATTTTACCTCCCATTTAAATTACTTGTAGAATGGGAATGCTCTTAGAGATCACCTAATCCCACGATTGTACACCCGATTGTACACCTGGGGAAATGGAGGCCCAGATCAGGGAAGAGTTATCCCCAAGATCACAGAGCAAGTCAGTGGCAGAGCTGGGTTCAAAATCTATCTAGGACTCCGGACTTGATTTATTCATTCAACACACCTTTGTCATCCTGCTCTTTCTCATTACCTCCTTCCCCTTCAGGCAGGGGGTTGGTGGGAAGCATGAGGGCTTCAGAGCCCTGGGTTCAGTCTTAGCATCTCCATTTTCAGAGGCACCAAGGGAGCCCCCAAAAGGTTTATATGATCACCTAAAATAAGCCCAGGGATCCCAGGGTCTCCAAGATCTTAGTTTTACATTCCTCACCTTACTTACTGTTAATTAGTATCCCAGTGACAGAGGCAGTAAGAAAATCATTTTTCCTCTCCTCCCCCTGCAATAGTGGTACTCTTTTAAATCCAGGGTGCATATGTGGCCCAGCTTGGGTTTGCCTGCACTTTCACAGGAGTAGAAGGACCCTGGTCTAGCTGTATTTGTTGTCTCAGGCTCCAATTGTTTTGGATTCTGCTCTGGGGACCTGGTAAGTGCTAATAGCCCCACCATCACTGGGTGATGTTGGGAGATGATGGTTATGTCCCAGCTCACAGCTGGGGAAACCGAGGCTCACAGGCTCAGAGATGTGAAGTAACTTACCCACAGTCACACAGGATTTCTAGATTCTGAGCTTCCGCTCTTTCTAGGCTGGTCCAGTGGGGGTGGACGGAGATGGCCCACCTTTAGGATTTGTGTCCTCAGACCAGGTGTTTGTCCTGCCATGGGAAGTCCCTAAGTGGAACGTTCTGTGCTTAGGATCCTTCCATCTGTCCTCCCACCTCGCCCCCTCCCCACGGCAACTTCCCATGTGTTCCTTTCCAGAGCAGTCACTTGCTGAATAGGTTGCTAGTGGAAATGTGGTTTTCAAATTTGGGAAATCTCCATTAAGTCCTTTTATTTAAGGAGGATGTCATTATCACGCCTCCCCGAGGACTATTACGGTTCTATTAGGCGAGGCTGCAGACTTCCTAGGTACTGTCTGGGGTCTGATTCCTGGGCAGGAAAATTCGAGACAGGAAGGTGGGGAGGGGGGAGGTGCAGAGAGAACAGGGGAGGGGGAGGGAGAGGAGAAGGAAGAAAGGAGGAGAAAGAGGGAAAGAATGCAGGGGTAAGGAGTGAGAGAAAGGCACAGAGGGCACTCACACCCTTTGCTCCTGGAGGTGCGGAGAGAGCCTCTTAGCCGCCTGCTAGTCTGGTTGAAGATTCAGGGGGAAGGGAGATGCCCACCCCTCCTTCTTTTGCCCCTGGGAGGCCCTCCACCTTCCAGTCCAGCCTCAGGCCTCCAGGTTCACACTGGGGAGGGGCCTCTGTGAGGGAGAGAGGATAAGGGTGCCCAGGGAGGGTGGTTCTGGAAACTGGGTCTGGGCTCAGGGTGTTGGCCTTCCTGATGACTCCGCAGTAGGTGTCGGATAAGAGTTTGTGGGATGAAAAATGAACAATGGCTGAAGAAACAATTTCACCAGTGGTTCTCTAGATGCTCCCTTGTCAAGTTTAAGACAGTCTTCTAGTTCGAATGGATCTCTCTATTCTTCGCAAAGGCGAGTGATCCTTGATGCCTTCAGATTATCCTCTGAGAAACACACGCACACGCGCGCACACACACACACACACACACACACACAAACACACACGAGTTTAGGGTTTAGGGAAGGTCAAGAACCGCATGGCAAGCAGCTGACATTGGCTTGGCCAAATGAGAAAGAAAAAAAAAAAGCCTCTCCTGGGACCTGCCTGTTAGGGGTTACCAGCCACAGGCTGGAAGCGGTTTTAACCTCCGGGCAGGAAGGCTGCTGCTCTTCGGACAAACATCCTGGCTGGGAAACCCCCTGGCCTGGGGGGTCCCTGGGGCCTGGCAGTCTTACTGCTGGCCTCCGCAGACCTTCTCCTGGCTCCAGGCTTGAGGCCAGGCCCCCTCTCCACCCTCGGGAGCCTGGGGAGAGCTAGCCCCGGCCCCTGGGGCACCCCTCCCTTGGAGCTCCTGTGCAGAAGTGATTAATGAAGCAGACAAGCCTTTCTTCCCCAGCTGTGTCAACATGCCCCAGGCCGCCTGGAAGTGGTCCTGCTCGCTGTAGGTATGGGAAGCAGCCCCAGGCTTCCCTGGGCCATGGCCTCCTCCAGGCCTGTTCTCCCCTCTCCAGGGGCTCCCTTTAGGGCCCTGGGCCTCCCGCTGGGTCATCAGAGTCTGATGGTGATGATGGTGACGATGGTGATGGTGATGATGATGATTTTATGATGCCTACAGCACTTGATATTTGCAGAAGAGCATGGCCCTCCTTTTCTCGGCTCCTCCTTCCAGCTGCCAGAGCCAGAGGCTTGTGTGTGATTATCTTTGGGTTACAGGGTGCAACGGAGCTATAGTTGCCACAACTTATGCCGCCTCCTCTGTGAAACCTTCCTTGATCACCATATATCCCTGCCCTCCAGTCACTGCCAGGTATTGTCACTGTGTGGGGAGCACGTCTGTTTCCCTCAGTGCTTCCTTAAGGGAAGAGACTGTGTGTTTCTTTGGGTCTTATTCATTTGGTGCCTGCACCCCTCTTCTCCTACATCCCCAATCTCACAGCAGCCTAGCAGGACGCTTGGCACGTGCTAGGATAAATACTTGTCGGATGAACAAATGACCCGTAGATCTGGAATGATCTGGAATGATCTGGAATTTCAGGGCTTTGGTCTGTCTGTGGTTCTGCAGACTGATTCCCTTGTGTTCGAGCTGGCTCAGACACGCCCATGACCACACATCCTGCCTCTGGTCCCAGCTCATCCTCACGGGGCTCTCAGCAGTTGCCACCCAAGGAACTCTGATGAAGCAGATCATGACCTTGAGCTGGAGGGGGAGTGGTGAGGATGGGGTGTGGAGGGGAGGAAGCTAGAAACAGCCATATGAGTTTTTAAAAATAAACTTTTGATTTTGGAATAATTTTAGATTGATAGAAAAGTTGCAGCAATGGTGCAGAGTTCCCATACACCCTCTAGCCCAGTTTCCCTTCGTGTTAACATCTTTTACAACCAAGGTACTTTTATCAAAACTGAGAGATTAACATTGGTAACTTACTAGCAATTAAACTCCAGTCTTTGTATTTTGCCGGTTTTCCCCTCCATGTCCTTTTTCTGTTCCAGGATCTAATCTTGGATATCACCTTGTATTTAGCCCACATGATTTTGAAGATGATGTTTTATTGAAAAATTTGTGCATGTCGCTTTCTTCTTCATAATCCACATGGGTTGATTTTATGTGAGAACAAAGCTTATCCTGGCCAAATATTCCAGTAAACGATCGTCACCACGTTTGTTTCTCGAGGCTTCTCTGGCTTTTCTGCATCCTGCTGCGGTCCTGCGGGAAAGAAAGCACCATCCCAAGAGGACATTTTCAGGGTGTCTTCTGGGCATCACAATATTAAAATCTGTGGACTGCAGGCCTGATGTGAACAAGAAATGGGGATCATTGGACCAGTCTAGGGCTGGGGACAGCAGAGTGGTGGGTGAGAAAGGCTGTATGTGAGTGTATTTGGGGGAGATCTGGGGAGAAGAGGGATCTTGGAATGGTAGCCTGGGGTCTTCTGAGAAGCAGGGACATGATGGTTGAGCTGTGAGTAGAGTGGCCCTGGGTTCCCCTGGTTCATGGGTCCTCAGCCTTTGCCTCTCCCTCTCTCTTTTCTGCCTTTTCACGTGTGTATCTATTTGCATCATCACAGTTGGTCTTGGTCTTGCTTGCATTCCTGGTCAGCTGGAATAATGAGAGTTAAAATTTCAATTAAAATGTTACCGGATGTTCCATTAATAGCTGAGGTGAACATTCCCCGTGCTTTAAGGAAGACAAGGTATTCCTGTGCAGCAAAGGCTTTGGAGGCCTGAAGGGGAGAAAGGAGAGCAGTGCAGCGGGACGATGGGCCAGTTCAGGCCCCTGCACTTCGGTCCCCTCCGCAGACCCTCTTCCCTTCTGGTGCAGGTCTCTGACCAATGTCCATGGATGTCATTTCCACGCTTCTGGTTTCTCAGTGTCTTTGCTTCAAGAGGCTTGTGGGGCTGTGGGGGGATGTGGGAGGTAAAGCATTTGGAGTCTGGTTTTGGAACTCTTCCTACTTCTGAAAGGATAGCCAGTGACTTTTGGGAGAGCCCACTGCAGGCTGGCTGTTCTGGTCAGGGGCTGGGCGGAGAGGGGAGGAGATGGAGGGAGAGGCCGAGGATGGAGAGCCCCACCCCTGCTGGATGGGCCAGAGGCCAGAGACACAGTCCACACCCTCAGGCTTCCACCCCATGGCTCCCAAGGCCTCATACTTTTTGGAAGGAAGAGGCCCGCAGAAGGCCAGTACCAAGTCAGCAGGCAGGAGAGCGCAGGGCACAGGGCTCCCCTGAGCCCACAGACACCAGTGCGTTTAAGGAGGCAGCTCCTCTCATCTCTGGGCCAAGGGAGCCAGGATGCATGCCATGGGATCCAGGAGCATTTCCCACCATCATCTTCATCGTTTTCTGCTACAGATCCACTTCCTGATCCATATGTGATCATCTCAAAGGTCTGTTGTAGGTGCTTACTGCCTTAAAAACCCTTGAATGGTGGTTTGAAACCTCATCATTTTCCACCTCGAGTCATTCCCCCAATTCAGACCATGTCAGCTGGTTTAGAAAGGAACATAGGTTTCGTGTGCTAGATGTATTCTGGGGTGCTGGCATGCCCATCTCTTGTTCCAGCATCTGTAGGAAGCCACAGCTGTCACCTGAGCCCTGAGCACATCATATCTCATCTGCTCATTTCATCTGAATGTCTCCCATTCACTCAGAGTCTACAAGTCCAAAACTGAGTATATTTTCTGCTCCCCAACTTGCCCCTCCCCCCGTATTTCCCTAGTTTGTTGCTGTTGTCGCTACACACAATTGCCTATATCAGAAACCTGGAAATTGAAGTAGACTCCTCCCTCTCCCTTCATATCTACTTAGTCACCAAGTTGGAGCAGCTTCTTATCAGAAATCTCTCTATCCCTGCTCTCCATTCCTGCCACCACTGTCTTGGTTCAAGCCTTTATCGTTTCTCCCTTGGTTGATTGCACAATATCCCAGCTGACTTTTCTACCTCCAGATACTTCCAGCTTGAATCCCTCCTCTCCATGGCTGCCAGCATTCTCTTTCTAAAAACAAATCAAAAAATGCCATTTGCTGCCTAAAAGCTTCCAGTGGTTCCCCATTGCCAATAGAATAAGATCCAAATTTTTATCTTAGCACACGGGGCCTTTCATGGTCTTTGCCATGTTTATCCCACCACCTCGCTCTCCCACCACCTCACTCTCCCACCACTGCTCCCTCTGCCCGCTTTGCCCAGCCATCCATTCCTCTCCCATCTCCATCACACTGCTTTCCTTCATACTTGGCCTTCACCCACACAGGTCTGCTAGGAACTGAACGCTTGTGTTCCCCCCAAGTTCCTGTTGGAATCCTAATCTCCAATTGGATGGTGTTTAGAGTTGAAGGCTTTGGGAGGTGATTAGGTCATGAGAACAGTGCCCTCATGATCAGATTAGTGCCCTTATAAAATGAGACCCCTAGAGAGCTCCCTCACCCCTCTGCCATGGAAGGACATGGTGCAAGGAGCCATTTATGAACCAGGAAGAGGGGCCTCACCAGACACGAAATCTGTCAGCACCTTGATGCTGGACTTCTCTGCCTCCAGAACTGTGAGAAATTAATTTCTATTTCTAGAACTACACATCTGCTGTGTTTTTTTCTAATATATATATGTGTGTGTATATATATATATTTTTTTATTGAAATATCAATTTACAATGTTGTGTTAATTTCTGGTGTATAGCACAATACTTCAGTCATGTAGGAACATACACATATTTGTTTTCCTATTCTTTTTTACCATAATTTACTATAAGATATTGAATATGCTGTATTTTTGTGATCACTGGCCGAACAAACGAAGGCAAGGTTCTTGTCCGAAAAGTCCTTGTCCATCCGTTTGGCACAAATCTACTTGCAGGGAATTAAGGCCCTGGTCTGCAAAACCTCCCCTCACTGTCAGCTAAATAGTTGCCCTTTCTAAATTCCCCCCTTCCTTTGTCTCTAAAGAGTACATGTCACTTCATTTTGCAGTTATTTTTCTATGTCTATCTGACTCTACTAGGTTGTAAGGATCTTTTTTTTAATTTATTGAAGTATAGTTGATTTACAGTGTTGTGTTAGTTTCAGGTGTACAGCAAAGTGATTCAGTTATACATATACATATACATATATATATATATACATTCTTTTTCAGATTCTTTCCCATTAGAGGTTATTACAAGATATTTATTATAGTTCCCTGTGCTACACAGTAGGTCCTTGTTGTTTATCTATTTTATGTATAGTATTTTATATTATATAACATAGATAATAGTTTATATATGTTAGTCCCAAACTCCTAATTATTCCCAGCCCCCACCCCCCAATCCCTTTGGTTGTAAGGATTTTGAGGCCAAGGATCAGGTCTGATTCAACCAATGCCCGGCAGCACCTGGCATACATAGGTATTCAGTGGATGTCTATTACTGCAAGAAGGAATGAATGAATGAACAAATGGATGAATGATTCTGGTCTGTGTTTGGGCCTAGCTCTTTCTAATCTAAGCTGCAGTGGGGGTGGGGGGTTGGGAATACGTTTCTCGCAAGCTGTTTATCTCCATCTCCCCAGGACAGTGCTGGGTTGGTGGATCAGAGTGTTGGTGGATCTCATGTCCAAAAGGTCCTGGGTTTGGGCTAACTGAGATTTCAAAGAAATGAAAAGCAACAGATTAGCATTCCTCTCTTCATTTTACAGATGAAGCAACTGAGCTTAGAAAGCTTGTTAAACTCTTTCCAGGTACACAGTAGCATCAGATTTCCCAAGCAACAGGGGGCCAGGATCTCTGGAGGCCCTTGGTTTGGAGTTGCTGACCAGCATGGACCCCTCAGCACACACGGGATCGGAGCAATCTCAGGCCGAGTTCACATGGACACGTTGCTCTCTGCAGGCCTGATGTCTTTTCACTGGGGTTTGTACTCCAGGAAGGGGCCCTCTTGGCAGGTCCAGGACTTGGATGAGAGGAGTAGGCATGTGCTACAGTCCCAAAATAAAACAAGGCACAAAAAAACTCAGTAATCAAGAGATACAATATTAAAAAAAAAAAAAAAAATCAGTCAATTCCAGCCCATGGGCTGGCTGCCTGCTTTTTAAAATAAAGTTTTATCAGAACCAGGGCTGGGATTAGGGTGAGGTGGAGGAGGTAGGAGACTGAGTGCAAGGATCGATCTTGTCCTTATTGGAAAAATGTATATTTTGTTTCTCATGAATTTTTACATTAACTTTGATGTAAATATTGCATTAAAATATTATCTATCTTGATTTATGAGTTTTGGGGCACCCCCTCATGTTTTGTACCCCAGACATGTGCCTCACTGATCCCCCAGGGCTTTCCCCACCATACCAGAGACCCTGGGTCCCAAGTCGGGCAGCTGTAGGTCACTGCTAGGTCCCCAGGACTCACTTTCCCTGGGTCCCTGGCTGACCGCAGCCCCAGTCAGCCTGTATGAAGGAGCTGCGGGCCTGGATACTTTTCTGTCCTTCGGTGACTGTAGCATGAGGTCTTGCTTTGGATTCCTTGGGAAGTTAGGTCTCCCCTAGTGTCTGATTCTTGAATAGCTTCTGTCTGCCAACCAACAGAGGTAACAGAATTGGGATTTTATTTTATTATTTTCTTTAATGGAGGTACTGGGGATTGAACACAGGACATTGTGCATACTAAGCACGCTTTCTATCACTGAGCTATACCCTCCCCTCATAATTGGGATTCTAAATCTTGCTTCCTCCTCTATCCCTCTGCCCTGCCTTATCTGCCCCTGTCCTCTCTTCTGACCAGCCCTCTGCCTCTAGCCTCATCCCTTTACACTACAGCTTCCACGGCACCACCAGGGTCACCGGGACAAAGTGCACACCTGACCTGGTGTTTCCCAGTTAAACCCTCCAGCGCCCTCCGCCTAAGTCCCAATGCCCTAAACAGCCCCTCTTCCTGAGTCAGCCCAGCGCTCGAATCCCATCATGCTCCGGGCTCACCAGACTCCTCGGGATGTGGCTGAGTGTATGTTCCCTTCTGTCCTGCTTCTCTGTCTTTGCACACATGGTTCCTTTCCCTTGGAGTCCTTGTCCCCTAAACCAGCCCAAGTGTCTTCTCCTGTATGCTTTGGGACTCACCTCTGCTTACCTCAATTATCCAATTCATTCCTCTGCAACATAGATATTTATTTACAGATCTGTGCCCCTGCACTGAACTGTGAGCTCCTGGAGGGCAGGTCATGCTCATTTTGTATCCCACCCTCCACCTGCCACGGCCTAGCCCCACAGGGCCTGGCACAAAATGGGCTCTGAGTGAATGAACGAATGTGTGAATGGAGGGAACATAATCTTGTTTGCCCCTCTAGGATTGACTGACGCAGCAAGATTTTGAGCAGAGCCCTAATCCTTGGCTTCCTTTTAGAGCTCATAGCATCAGATTTGGAAGTTAGGGGTTCCTGGTGCCCCAGCACCAGGGAGGACAAATGAGAAGACACTTTGGGAGAGCTGGGCCACTCCAAGGGAGGAAATGAAAACTAAATTGAATTAATTAGTGGTCGAATTGCACCCTGTTTCTTGAGTGTGCCAAAAGTCTGCTTAAACAAACAGCAAAAAAGATAGACTCACTTAGCTGCCTTTTTTTTTGTAAGAGAAAAAAAAAAACCCAAAAAACGAAGATGTTGATTTAAGATGCGGCCTGGGGCTGGGGGGCCCAGGGGAAACCTGGTGAAGGCTCCTGTTGTTTGGGGTCGGAGGTCGCAGGAACAGCCGCTGCCTGGGGATCAAGTTCAAGGTTCTGGAATGATGGAAAAACCTGGCCTGACGCTTTTCCTCAGCGGACCCTTAACTCGCTAACAGGAGCCAGCTGAGCGAATACAAACAGAGGCGCTGTAACCGGCACAGATCCCAGCTTCCTCTGAAATTTCCAGGCCTCTTTTTTCCTGTCGGATTCCAGACAGATGAAATTTTCCTGGCCCCAGCCCTGTTCCTGGCAGCATCTCCCCTCTGAATCACCATAAATCAGGGCTGGGGGCGAGCAATGGGGTTTTCCTGATTGACAAGCACTACCCTAGGAAAATGGGGGCTCCGTTTCCTAGGCTAAAAATAGCTCTGGGGTGCTGGCCTGAGCCCTCCCCATACCAAGTCCCTGGAGGGATCTGCTTTGGATTTGAAATATTCATATCTGTCTGTGATTATGATTTCATCGAGAAGGGCTGTGGACGTGCAGATGTGAACCGCTGGGGGCCCTTGGTGGTCGTAAGCGACACCATTGTTTGTGGGATCACTTTGGGGGCCTGCGCATTCCTCAGAGCCTCCATCATCCACGGAGCCCCCAATTAATTTCAATACAAACACCGGATCTGGCCTCCCCCGCGCCTTTGCAGCCATAACACATGAGGTCATGCCGGTTTGGTTAACCGGAGGAGTTTCAGGGGCGAGGTGGGGGGGGGGCGGTGGTGCTTCCAGGCCCCTGGGAGTACTGTCCTGATTGGCTCAGGCTGGCCTGTTTACTGCATGGGGTCCACCTGCACACCCAAACTCTCTTTCTCACCTTTCTTCTCTCAGAAGCTCTAAAATCTCTCTTTTTTTAAAAAAACTTTTTTTTATTAAAGTGTAGTTGATTTACAATGTTAGTTTCAGGTGCACAGCAAAGTGATTCAGTTATCCATATCCATACATACATATATTTTCTTTTCAAATTCTTTTCCATTATATGTTATTACAACAAACTGAATATAGTTCCCTGTGCTATACAGTAGGTGCTTGTTTATTTTATTCTTTCTCTTTCTTTTCCCAGCTCCTCCAGCTTCATCAAACCACCCCATTACCAACACATCATCACTGTAGTTCTCTGTAAACAAACATCCAGAGCCCCTCACCCTCTGTTTCTGCACACAAAGCTTCATCCCCGCAGGACATGTTTTTACCCCTTCCTATGGCTCGTTGTTCTCGAAGATTCACTGCAGGAGTTTCTTCCTCCAGGAAGCCTTCCCCATCTCTCCATTCAGAGTTAAGTACCACTCTCTCCTCTGTATTCCTATAGCTCATTGATTCTCAAACATTAGCCTGCATCAGAGTCACCTGGAGGGTTTGTTAACAGATTGCTAGGCCCACTCCCAGTTTCTGAATCCACAGGTCTAGAGCAAGACCTGCAAATTTGCATTTGTAGCAAGATTGCGGGAGATACTGATGCTGCTACAGCCCCACGTGAGCACCTCCAGTGACACAGCTTATCCTGCTGGGTGGCTATGACCTGCTTGTCGTTTTCTTCTTTTGGGAGGGCTGGGAAGGTCTTTTTCAACTCTCTATCCCAATGCACAGTGAAGTTGCCCACAGGAGGTTTGTTGATTGATTGAATTGTGGATGCAGAAATGACTTGCCAATCACAGAGCTCAGTGGAGGGGAGGAGGGCGGCAGACAGAGCCTGCCCTTTAAGGACCTGGCTTCTGTTGTGGGTGGGGGCTCCTGGGCAGGAGTGTTGGTTTGTGGGGGCTCTCCGGGTCAAGAGTAGGGGTCACCCCTGCTTTCTGCAGTCTCCCAGAAAGCCTGCAACAGGAGGGCCACTGATTCAGGTGCCAGCGAGAGAAATGCCAGAGGAGAAATGGGAGTCAGGGTTTCAAGTTGATTTTCTCCCTTTGAGACCTGGGAATCCCAGATGATGAGAGGATACAGGGACCCTTTTCCTTCCTGAGTGTGGTCTGAATGCCAGCTGCCTTTCCTGCCACCTCCTGCTCCAGCCACACCGCCGGATGAGACCTCAGTCCCTGCCCCAAACTATGAGGACACATCCTGTGTCTTAATCATCTTTGTAGCTGCCCCTTCCTCTTCCACACTTGGAACTATGTTTCCTATGGTTTCTTCAGTGCACTGTTGCCTTCAATAGCTCACACCTTTGTTTGATCTTGCTGTCGCCCCTGCTCAACCCCCTCTTGTTTCTTCTTTGCTGGTTGACATGCAGTGCATCCATTCACAGCCAGGGTGGCTTGGCTGAGCAAGGGGTCTCCTCCCCACGATTCCTCATTCCAGGAAGGGGGTTGTCCTTGTCTAGCCATGTGCTCAGCTGAAAGGGACAACAGGTTGGTGTGGAGGCAGGTAGTACCCAGAGACTCCCAAGTCTAGTGGCAGAGAGTTCAAAACCTGGTTCTGTTTCTTCCCACCTGTGTCAACGTGAGCGAGTTTGTTTCGTCACTGAGTCTCAGTTTTTCCTTCTGTAAAATGGGGATAATAACCCTCCCATCCCAGGCAGTGGTAAGAAATAAAGAGGATAACATATGCCAGGCTTCAGGCACAAGTCTTGGTGTGGCTGCCTCCCTTTCTCCACCAGGGCTTCAGAACAGGGACCGTAAGCTTTCTCCTTGTAAGTCCCACATCTCTTCCTTAATTTTCTTACGGTAACAGAGGCCAATGGTCTAAGAGGGGAATCCATCAGGGCTGGAAGCGAGCTGTTTCACCCAGGCTGATTTCAGCTGGAAAACCAGACCTTAGACAGGAGGGAGGAAAAATTATTAAAGGATTAAATCCAGAATAATCCTATAAGCCCCAGGAGGCTCAGAAAGCAATAAGCCATAGACTTAAAATCTGATCTGTGAAGTCACTGGGGGCAGAATCAGCATCCAAAGGCTGGGAGTGGGTTTCAAGTGTACAACGCCATCAGATCTTCTCTAAAAAGTGGCTTCATTTTTGCTGCTCGGACAGTGGGTTTTTTTTTCTCTTCTTGTCATGGTTTTTAATAACAATGAGTGAGCTGCAAGAGTGGGGGAACTTTAGCTAAAATTCCATAAAAATAAAAATTTAATTAAAATACACAAGTCATGAAATTCCATCCTTGTAAAGTGAGATGTCTTGGGACTCTGCCCCGAGCAGATCTTGTTCCCCGGGGGCCCCAGGTTCACGTTGGCTCCTCATTCAGGGCCACGCAGCCTGGACATGCGTTGCCAGCTGAGTGAGGAGGTGTCTTCCGGCCCTTCCTCCACAGGTCTCTCCTGGATGAGGGAGGTCCCCAATGTCCTGCCCAGAAAGGCCAGGGGGGCCTCGGGGCTGGAGTGGGGGTGTTTTACAGGACTGGAGGCAAGCCCTGTGTGTGGGCTTTGGCAGAGCCTGAGTATCCTGAGCTTTTGGGGCAGAAAGTGCATTTTTCACATTTCCCCAGGCAGAGAAAAGAGCACAGACTCAGCCACTGGAACCTGGAAGTCTTACATTCTAGTCCCCATGATGTGACAACTAGCTGGACAACGTGAGCAACTCACTTGGTGGCGGGCCTCAGTTTTCCCATCTATAAAATGAGTCGATTAGCCTAGATCCGGGGATTTTCAGAAGTGTACATGGAGGAGACTTACAGATTTCACAAAACCTTCCTCAGGGCCTCTCTGGGGTCTTGGAGGGTCTTTCCCTCCCCCTGGCCACCCTCCCTGCCTCCTTTTGTGTTTCCTAGATTGGGTTTTCTTGTAAGATTTTGTTTGAACAAAGGGTGCTGATACTGAAAAATATTTGAAAACCTCTCAGGACTCTCCTGGTCGAAACAGTGTGCGATCTGCCCCGTAGAATCTGACTCTGGTAGCCAGTTCCTCCTCCTGCTCTGGTGTATGAGGACCCTGCCCCCTTCCCACTCCATCACCTTTTCTTCTATCTTGTTTTCCGAGTCACAGAACTCTTTGAGAATGGGATGCAAACTACCACTCTTCTCTCCAGAAAAATACACATAATAAAAAAAATCTACACTTTGCAAATAAAACTGTTTTAGCATTCAGAGTGCTTTTGGGAAAGAAAATGCCTTCCTTTGGGAAAATGACTTGATGGGACCAGAGGACCCAGGCAGGGCATGAAAGGTGGGAGCAGAACAAAGGGATGATGATCTGTGCTATGTCAGAAAATGGATCCATTTGCAGAGAGTCCCACTGCCCGGCAGGTACTGCTCTCCTACTCTGGGTTGACCCAGATGTGGAAATCAGCCCCGCCCTGTGACTTCAATACCAAAAAATGCATTGCAGAGTTGGCCAAAGGTTTGAGGACCAGCAAGGTGGAGTAGATGGAAATCTTTTCTGTATTCAGACTTTTGGTAGCAAGTGATTAAATCTCAACTCAAATTTCTTAAGACAAAAACCAGAAAAAATTCAGTGTGTTGGCTTGCCTAACTGGGAAGCTGACGGTGGAGCGATGGTCCTAGTGAGTTGTACAGCTCAAGGGGGCGCTGTTCACATTGTGACAGCTCTCACATTGGCTCAAGCGAATCAGGGACTCAAAGGACACATCCCTTCTTGTCCCCTTGTCTCTTTTGGCTCAGCTTCTTTTGGTCTTGGGTTCATTCTCTTTCCTATAGAGAAGCCTCGTCCACACAGCTGGGAAGATGGCCTCAAGAGCTCCAGGCCTACCTTGAACCAGCTTGAACCAGATGCTGGGGGACGAGGTACCTTGACTGGATTGGCCCAGGCGTAGGTCAGGTGCTTACCTCACTGGCTGGCCGGCTGGGATGCTGTACATGGCAACACTTCCAGAAACAAGGAATCAGGGAAAAGCTGTTTTCTGTTTTTACTGGATGGTGAAAGAGACACTGGGCAGGTAAAAAACAAACACACAACGCACCAACAAACACCATCAAAACAAGATGAATGTTTACCTGGCTGGTCCTTGAATCTTTTGACCAGTCTGCAATATACTTGTGTATGGGTGATTTGGGGTGTGTATTGAAGTCACAGAGAGGGGCTGATTTCCACGTCCAGATCAATCCAGAGGAGAACAAGGGCAGTATCAGTTGGGTGGTGAGATGTTCCACAAACTGAACTAATTTAGAAGACCGCAGAGTCAGTGATAAACAGGAAGGTTATTAGCCAGATCCCAGAATCCCTGAAGGGGCTGGGAAGGGTGCATGTGGGAGGGAGTAGGCACTGATTTTATTGGAACTCAAAGGCTCGGCTGTCTTAGTTGACATCTGGATCACACACACATGAGACATTGCATAAAATTCTGAGGACCCAGGATCCTGAGACCCATCCAGTGGAGAGACTCCATCTTGGACCGTGCCTCCTCCTTCAGACTGTGCTTTCTTCCTCCACCTTCAGTCATGCACATTCTCTTACGCAGCAGATTCCAAAGCTGAGGCCCCAACCCCGACATTTGGCCCCATCTAACTCCACTCAGATGTGACACCTATACTCCTGTGGGAATTTTCTGGACGGTTCTCAAAGGACTACTGGGCAAGCCTGTCTCCTGTGTCTATCAGTTTTCCTCCTGCTCAGGATGAGGTAGCAATCCCAAGAGACAAAAAGTCCTCCTACCCTCACCCCTCCTGTCCCTGCTGCTGAGAATCCATCTTCCTTGGTGATGTCATCTCTGGCACACAGGCTTCAGCTAGAATGAGCAGCCGCGGGTCGCCCGCTGCAGGCAGCTCCCAGCAGGGAAGCCACCACGACTTGGTCCTCGGCCTCAGCTGCTGTGGGATTTACTGCTACCTGCTCTTTTTGGATCTGACAGATGCAGAAAGGGTTGGAGGAAATATTTTGAATTTGTCCCAAGGAAATAATTCAAAAGAAGAAAAACATTGCAGGCAGGAAGGTGTCCATTGGAATGGGAGTGACGTCAACCAGCAACATCCTAAAAGTCCTGTAATGAGAATAACCACCATTTACCCTGCGGGTCACATGACTCCACCTGTCCCTCAAAATGACCTTGTGCACAAGGTAGGCACCTGGTTTTACCACTGGCCTTGCACCAGTTAGTTGAGCTAAGAAAATCTTCTATTGATTGCTGGCTTGCTTGTGCTGGACACTGTGCTAAACAAGCTACACATATGTTCCCATCAAATATTCACCAAACCCCGTGAGATGGTTGCTGTTTTAAAGATGAGGAAACTGATGTTCAGAGTGGTTATCTCCCCAGAGTAACAGATGCACTTTGAGGTTGTGTCTGATTATTACCACTTGTCTGCTGAGTGACATCCCTGGGGGTACTGATGAACTTGACAGCAGGGCATGTGACTCTCCTCTCTGGCACTGGAATACCTAGTAAGTGCCTAATAAGTATTGGCTGTTGTTGTGAAAGAATAGTGACTCTCTGTGATTCACAGCTATTTCTGTAGCATGTCCCGGAGTCTCATTCTTGCTCTGGACCAGGACTCAAGTTTCTGGATGGCTAGGAGGGCTGTGGGTAGGGGCTGGGAGCAAAAGGAAGCAAAGCAGAGCTGAGCTGGCTCTCCCATCCTCCAGGGCCCTGTGCTGAGCTACCCCCTCACCCAGTGGCTCGCACAGACCTCAACTATAGCACTTACCTTTATATATGTAAGCAACTCAATTCCGAGAGGACACTGACAGGTGCCCCACAAATTTAGCTGAACTCTGACTGATGCTATCTACTTGGAGATGGCATCAGATCCCAGAGGTGAGGGCTCAGTCCTACAGGGCTGCCCCCCATTCTGCCCTTCAAGCCCAGATGCCAATCGTAAGTCCTGTAAGTCCCAGTTGTCAACTGTAGATGATTGACTGGCTTTATAGATTGGAAGTTCCAAAACCCACCTCCTTGGGTTAGATTAATTTGCTAGAGCAGCTCATAGAACTCAGAGAGACATTTTTAGGCAGGAGGGAAGGGGGCAGGGCACACCATTAAAAGAATGACACAGCAATTAGTACCAAGATGGCAGAAAATTCAACTCCCGATAGACCTTGAGGCCCAAGATGGCAGGAGATTTGACTTCCAGTAGACCTTGAGCTTCATTATACGCTCATTGTAATATATTAGCATGGTAAATGGCACTTCCACAGGCGCCATGACAGCTCTGAGGAGAACTGTAAAAGGTCAAAAAGTGGGTGATGGCCCAATTCCTGGGAATCCCAGCCCCTTCCCCAAAGTAGTTGGAATAATCCTCCCAATTGTGAGCATGTGAAGTTACCAACCCCATAAAAACCAATAACCCCACACCTGTGGTCGCTCTCCCTCTTGAGTAAGATGGCCCACATTCTGCCTATGGAATGTGTATCTCCTGGGCCCCTCTGTTGCCCCTTCTTGCCTTCTGAAATGGCCTGCACTCTATCTATGGAGTGTACATCTCTCTGAATATACCTACTTTTACTTAACTATGGGCTGCTCTTGAATTCTTTCTTGCGTGATGCCAAGGACCCTCACTTGATGGAGTAGGTCCCAGGGACTCCTCTGACACTTGGGGCGTGGCCATCCTCTCATACCCCATTTTCCTGTATCAATTTTACTTATTAAATTACTGGCTTATTATGAGAAGATATAACTCAGGAACAGCCAGATGAAAGAGATGTGTGGGGCAAGGTATGGGAAGAAGACACAGAGCTTCCATACTCTCTGAGTGTGCCCCACTCTCCCTGCATCTCCACACATTCACTGATTCAGAAACTCTCCAAACCCTGTCCTTTTAGGCTTTTCTGGAGGCTTCATTACATAGGCGTGATTGGTTAAATCATTGGCCATAGGTGAACTCAACCTCCAGCCCCTCTCCCCTTTCCAGAGGTCAGGAGAGGTGGGACTGAAAGTTCCAGCCTTCCAATCACATGGGTTTTCCTCTGGTGACCATCTCCCATCCTTAGGTGACCCAGAGGCTTTTCAAAAATCACTTCATTAACATAACAAAATCACTCTCCTCACTTAGGAAATTCCCAGGATTTTAAGAGCTCTTTGTCAAGCAAGGGCAAAGACCAGTTATATATTTCTTATTATAAATCACAGTATCTCACCATGTCATAGTGTTATCATTTATTTATACATCTGTCCCTCTCTTCAGCCTGTCAGTGCCTTAAAGTTTCTGGAGCTGCAGCACCTGGACCAGTGCCTGGCATATGACAGGCATCTTACAAATGACTGTTGACTAAGTGAGTTAATTAACCGAAGAAATGGGGTAGGAGGAAGGATGGGGGCAGGACCAGGGATTAGAGGGTGCCATAGCCTCTGTGCTTGTCAGTTTTGCTGCAATGACACTTCATGACAAGGCATCCCAAAACACTGGCTTAAAACAACCAGTGTTCATCCATTTCCCTATTCACAAGTCCTGGGGTTGGCTGGCTCTCCTGGGCTCGGCTGTACTGGCTCCAGGCTTACGCTCAGGTATGCTCCATGTGTTTCTTCATTTTCCCAGGCAAGCTGCTATTGGGTGCTTGTGGTGAACAGCAGGAGCAGAAACGTATGGTGCGTCCTCAGGTTTTGGCTTGGAACTAGCATGCTGCCATTTCTGCTGACATCCCATTGGCTAAAACTGGTCATATGACCAAACCTAACGTTGTTGGGGTAGAGAAATAGATTCTGCCCATTCCCCTGCCCCAGGTCACAAGGTAGGTGACAACAGAGAGATGAAGGACAATCTACCACAGCCTTCCTTAAAACAAAGCCCTGAACCTCCTTTATTCCTTAGGGAGAATCTCCAGAAGGTCCCTGCTGGTCCCAGAGTTCCACCTGGAGCCCTGATATCACTTCCCTCTTGGGGTTTACGGCAGAAAATGACAATTGTCCCCATTATTAATTGCCCCTTTTCTTCTTTTTTAGTAATAGAACACCCCAGGTTTTAGTTGGGCACACGGTACCTACAGGAGGCCACATTTCCCAGCCTCCTTTGCAGCAGATGTGGTCATGTGACTAAGCTGTGGCCAATGGGATAAAGCAGAAAAGCTACTGGCATCTTCTGATGTCAGCTGTATGAGGAAGCTGCTTGCCCTCTCCTCTCTCCCCCACCTTGGGCTGGAACATGGGCTCACCTGTATGACAACATCCCAGGGAATTACAGGGCAACATGTAGAAGGAATTTGGATGTCCAGACAAGCTCTTGGACTTGGCCCTGTTTGCCTGCCTAGCCCTGGTCCACAGCATGAAAGAAAAATGAAATGCCATGTTTTTGTCTGTTCCAGAATCTCAGCCTGTCCCTTAACCTATACAAGGTCACTCGTTTGTCCACACTTTGTCCTTCATTCACCAAAATGTAAACTCAAATCCTTTCTCTTAATTTTCCTTAGCAAAACTGAGACAGGATGGATTGCTTCAAAAACAGGGAATTCATGAAATACAAAGAGAAATCAAAGGAGAAACAAAATCCCGGAAGCTAAGCATAAACCAATCCAGTTTCTATCCCAAGAGATAACTTACCTAACCGCAGCCATGACCGGGGCAGGCTGACTGGGGTTTTTACTCATGGGGCTGGAAATTTAGAGAATGTGAAATTTAAAACTATGGTTCCAGAAAGTGATAAAATTTTAAATGTAAAATTTACATACTGATAGCATATGTGCTCCTTCAGTGACACAGAAACCAAGGGATTTGGCTTTTCCATAGGAAGCTTCTAGAAGCCCGTTGTTAACATTACCCCCTTCATAATTCATAGATGGAAAATCAAAGCCGGCTTGAGAGTGTGTTTTAGGCCTTGCCTGAGGCAGCCAAAATGCCAGTTAGAGCTCAGTGTCCTACCAGAGCTGATTCACTCCATGGGCCCTGCACATTTTCACCCTTGCCTTTCAGAATGTCCACCTGATACAATTTCATGGCCACTTGATGGAGTCTCTTGCTCCCCAACACTCAGTTTGCTTCAATCCAACCAGCCTTATCTTCTTTTCTGCCTTCTCTGGCCTGGGCTCCTGGCCACACCATTTCTTTCTTGGCTAAGACCAGGAAAATTCCTTCTAGCTCCCTGGAACCCCACTTCTTAATTCTGGGTTCAGTTTAAAGTGACTTGTGTCCACCCTGGGCCATGCCAGGACTCTGGGGATGAAAACAACAAATAACCTGTGACCGACTGCATATTTTCCAGAGTCCTGTGGGAATTTGACATTTGTAAACCTCAAAGTCTTACAATTCTTTAATTGTACAATAACCTTTGCTTCCATAGGAAGGAAATATTAAATGAGCATTTGCTTTCCCATTTGCTTTTCCATCTAATATGGTAACAGATGAGACAGCAGAGGCCCAGAGAGGTGAAGGCCCTTGTCCAACTCCGCACAGCCACCAAGCAGGATATATGCTGGATGGCGCACTGGGAGAGCCTGGATTTGAAATGGGGTCTCTGAGACTCCAAAGCCTGGGCTCCTCCCTCATGCAGTCTCCAAACAACAACATGCAGAGACACTCAAGGGTGTTGAGGGGTGTTTGGTCAGAGATGCAAGAAGGTAGAGGGATGGAATGGGAGTAGGAAGGTGACAGACAGACTAACTGATGGCGGAGGGAAGTGATGAGAGGGTCAAAGGGTTCTGCTTTGACAAGGGATTTGGGATTCCAGGCAGGGAGCTTTTTTTTCCACCCTGTGCTTTGCTGGAAACACCTCATATCCCCACATGCGATGAGCTCATTCTTCTGTTGGCACCGACTTGCATCCCATCTTGGCCCTGGATGGGACACACCAGCATTTCTGCAGGAGGAATAAAGCAATAACAGGATTCTCATTTTTCTCCCTAAAATAATACCTCTCTGTTCTGCCAGCAAGCAGGGAGCTCCTCCTGCCAGTAGTCCTGTGGGAAGCCTGTTCCCAAGCCGGCAGGATTAGTTTGATGCTGGCTTCCCAGGAGCCCCCCAGCAGGCAAGGCAGCCCTCAGGCGACCTCAGACTTCAGGCTGCAGATCCCTGCTGTCTATCTCAGCCCTGGAGGGTCACTCATCTACATGTCCCTGGCTCTCCAGGACAAAGGGAAGCTGCTCTCACCAATGTGGGCCACAGGCTCCCATAGCTGCTGGCTCCCCTGGCATCTCTTTAGGACCTAAGCGATTTCCTACAAGGAAAGGATCATTGGAAAAATCATTTTGAACAGGAAGAATTTAATTTTTCTGTACCAGGCTTTTTCCTCCTTAAAAAAGAGAGAGAGAGAGAGTCCTCATTTACCTAAACGCCTGGAAATTTCTTCCCTATGTGCACATTACCCACTTCCTGGCTGCAGGGATGGAAGGACTCGGAGAATTCAGAGGATATTAAACAGATTCATAATGGACCCGGCAGTATAAACATGTCTCAAGTGCAGACAGAAATGCCACAAGCTCCTTTTTGGTTTAATGTAAAACATACACCAGTTGTGTCTGTGTTCCCATTTTACAAATAAACAAGGTGAGGAGATGGACTCTGAAATTGTCCCCGGGGAGCCAGGTGCCTTCATTTCTTGTAATTTCCAGGCTTCTCCTGCCCACAAACAACTCAGAAAAGAACGCTTAATGTAGGCTTGCCGATCACTGCCAAAAGGCAGAGCAAATGGGAGAGGCCTGGCCAAATGGTCTGCAGCCATTCCCACCCTTCTCGGTGATGCCACAAGTGGCTGGGGGCTCCAGGCACCGCAGAGAGTAACTAGCACAATGGTCCAGGCAGCAGGATATATGCTGGATGGCACATCGGGAAAGCCTGGAGTTCAAATCCTGTCTCTGCCGCCACCACCTGCTGGCCATGCCAATCTAGGCAACTGATCGCATCTCTCTGCCCCAGCTGGGTTTCCTCATCCATGAGATGGAGTAACCATCCCAGCTTGAATATCTCACTGCATGATGGCGGGTGCCTCAGGAGACAAGGTGGGTCAGCATCCTTAGGTAGGATGTAAATGATCTCAGGAATGGCCATTTTCTGGTTTTAATTCAAAATCAGTATTTCCTACCACTGATTCTCTCAAACCCAGAGGCGGAGGGATACGTCACTGTCAGAAAGCCTAAACACGTTGAAGCAGGATCATTGACTCAAGGGCCAAAATGACTAATTTGGCCCCATAACTAGTTCGGTGTGGGGGATACCAGCCAAATTAGTGAGCTGGCTGGATTGACTGGCGGGATCTGTCAAAACGCGCTGCCTCGTGGCTCCAGCTGGGGCATGGCCCGCATCTGGAAAGGGAAGGAGAGCGGATTAGCCATTGGGAGGATGGACTGTGTGGCCAGCCTGCCTGGGTCTTGCTGGGTGACATGGGGCAAATTTCCTAACCCTCCTATGTCCTGGGTTCCTCATCTGCCAAATGGAAAATGAAAGAAGACCTCTCAAAGGGGGATTGTGAGGATGAAATGATGTCATATGTGTGAGGAGCTCTGGACAGCAGCCGATCCCTAGCCAGTGCTCTGCACCTGTTAACTATTCTGTATGTCAGGGGAGTTCTGGTCATTGACAGTGAAATGTGTCTAGAGAAGAAAAGAAATTCTTCAGATGAGGAAACTGAGACACAGAAATGGGACACGATCCACTGAAGGTCATACAAGATCACCCAACATTTGACTGACATTTTCCAGGCACTGTGATCATAGTAACAATCATATGGTTAACATTTATCCATCCTTTTCTCCATTCCAGGCACAGTGCTAAGCATATCTCATGCTTTATCTAATTAAATCCTCACCACCATTCTGTGAGGAAAATGTATTATCCCCAGTTTACAGATGAGGAAGTTGAAGCTCAGAGAGGGAAGGGACTTTGCCTGAGCTCAGACAGCTAGGAGCTGGGGTTAGCAGAGCAGCTGGTCATCAGTCTGGCATCTTGGAGTCCGTGGTCTTCTTCCCCAGAACGCTCACTAGCCCTTCATCCAGGGCCAGGCACCGGTTCTTGATTTTTGGTCCAGACTCCAGTCCTTCCTGCCTTGCTCCCTGTGGCCTCTTCCTCTAGACTCCAGGCTCACCAGGTCCCGGGTGTGTCGGCTCACCCGGTGTGGGGGCAGGGGACAGAAGGGCTTTGAGCTCAGCCTTTGTCCTGGATCTCCTGTCCAGGTGGGTGTCACTGAGTCTCTCCAAATGTCCTCGTTCAACACTACATATTTCATTGTGCTTGGTGAGTGCTTGGAGCATATTTTTTCCCCCAGGTTTTTTGGCCATGCTCTTGTCTCAGGCTCTAAAGATTCTCTGTTTTCAGACAATAAATTACAAGCCTCTAAGTCTTCCAGAGATGTGAGAAGGGAGAAACTCAGCAACCCCGAGGCCTGAGGAAGCTTTGGAGCTTACCCAAGAGTTCCTGGCATCCTGGTTCATCTGTCCCCTAAGGCATCTCCCACTTCTCCAACCAGCTGGTGTGTAAATTATCCCCCAGTTCTTCCCAAGGAAAATAGAAAAGAGAAGAGTGGGGAATCAGAGAGAGAGAGAGAAGATATACCAAAACCTTGAGGGGAGGATAGTAATCCCTCCTACTCACAATCACTTTAGAGTTTAGAGCAGTACCTACCACCTTAGCTCCAGCAAAAGGGGCCCCTGATCTGTGTGCACAGCTTCCTCCAGTCACATCCCTTTCCATGGGGTGAGCAGTGTGTGGGGCTAAGGGGATGTACCCACCTAGCGCCCATGCCTCCCTTCTACCCCATGCTGGGACCCAGGAATGTCCAAATCCTCTCCCAGGATTTGCACGGCCTTCTCCAAGTCCACCCTCCCCAGGCACCCTCAGTGTGTGTACCTCTAGGTCCACAGCTGTTTGCAATGTGTGTGGTGCGGGTGGGGGGCAGAGGTTGGATGGGTGGGTGTTGGTTACACGCTAGGGCTGGGCTGTCCTCATGCATCTGTATGAAACCCTTGCTGTGCAGGATGGAGTTGCAGTGGGTAGAGAAAGGAGAATGGGCTCTGGGCTGGCTTCCCCATGCCATGACTTTCCAAGCTGAATTCCAAGGAGTCCAGGAACTCTGCATTCAGACCTGGGCTTCCAGGTTATGATATTATATTAGATATGACAATATTTTTCAAGGTTGGAGGATAAAGCATATTTTACTTAAGAGTTTGTTAGGCTTGATATTTATTTTTGTTATTTATTTATTTAGTTTTTTAATTGCAGTGTAGTTAATTTACAATGTTAGTTTCAGGTGTACAGCAAAGTGATTCAGTTATATATATACATACACACACATATTTTTTCAGATTCTTTTCCATTGTATGTTATTACAAGAAATTGAATATAGTTTCCTGTGCTATACAGTAGGTGCTTGTTGTTTATTTTATATATAAACTTGATTTTTAGCTCAAGGATTTAGGCACATGCTGGTGAGCCCCCATCTGTACTCTTGCCCCAGGCCTAGGGGGGCCTGGTTTCCAATGCACCTCTTACCCACTCTTAACCTGTGAGCTGGGTCTGATCATTTTCACTTACAAATGAAGACTCTGAGGCTCTGGGAGGTTAAGACACTTGCCTGAGTCAACATAGCAGGGAAGTGGTAGAATCTGGATGTGAAATCAAACCCTCCAACTCCACGTTGGGCTCTTCCTACTCTGTGGACTCCCCCTTCCTGCCATGGGGAACCTCTTCTCTTTTAGAAGGTGATGCCTTGCTCCTCCGTGGGTGCCCGGGCCTAGTGGTGAGCCAGGTGGATGGGGGCACACGCAGGTTGGGAATATCCCAGTCAGACTCACCCCAGCAGATGAGGCTCTAAACGGGTCAACCGAGATGAGCGCCTACTTAGAAGAAAGAAAAAGAACCTTGTCGCCTGTCAGGTTGGCAGTTTCCTGAAGTTCCTATTTCAAAACCATAACCTCATCAATCTCCCCTCCCTGGCCCCCTTAAAGGCTCCCCTTTCCCAACAAACTTGGAGTTTTCCATTGTAGAGAAAGGAAGAAATGCGTTTCTAATCCTCTTTGTTCCATGATTTCATCTCCTTCTCTCTCTCTTCCCCGGGGACTCCAGGCAAACAGTTGGAGGAGGGAAGGTGGGGCAGGGAGGGGAGCCAACACTCTTTTTATGGTCTGGAGGGACATTCTGGGCTTTGGGCAGGAGGGAGGGGAGCTGGGAGGGATAATCCATCCCCTCCCCCAGCAGCCAAGAGCTGGAAACCTGGGAGACTTCCACGAGACCACCCTCCCCATCCCTCTGTCCCAACCCACAAGCCACTGATTTCACCTCCTTGACTCTATCCCCAGTGAGCCATCATGAACACGCTCACTGCTGCATCGTTTCTCACCGATTTTGTAACAGCTGCCTAAGTGGCCTCCCAGACTCCAGTGCTGTCCGCCGGGGCCCATCCTCCAGTCAGCAGCCTAAGTGAGCCACTGGGCCACCCCTCAGAGGCACCCACAGGATGAAGCCCAAGCTCCCAGGTGGTGCTCAGTATCCTCCAGTCCTCCCCCTGCATCGTCTCCAACCTCGGTTGTCACAGTGTCCTTTGGCACTGGACTATCCAGCAACCCACCCTCCTTAGGGTGCTGTCCTTTGTCTCCAAAATGTTGCTCCTGTTGCTTTCCCTTCTCCAGGAGGCCTTCACACACAAACACACACACAGACACACACACACACACTCACATACACACACTCAAGCTGGACTGACCACTTCTCATAGGGGCTCCTATAGTCCCTTCTGCTCATCTGTCAAGTACACCTGCTATTTCTTTTTTTTTATCTAATCATCCACTTACCTCTCACCCACTAAGCCCCAATGAAGGAGGGATCTTCTCCACATTTTTACATTTTTGCTTTCCAAGGCCCTAGCAAAGCTCTTCTTGGTTAACCAGAGTCCATGTGCTTCAGGGAAGCGAGGCCCACCTGCTACTCCCAAACCCGGCCTCTCATTCATCTGCTCCCAGTCTTTTCCTGCTGCCTGACCTCACTGCAGAGCCCTTCTTTTCTTCTGTTGAAAGATGGCAGATGAACGCACACATATCAACTTTTGCTCCCTCCCACACCAAAATCCCACTAAAACAACAGATTTTTTTTTTTCTTTTTAAGGTATAAAGCCACAAGAAGACCAGGAGAAGAAATAATAGGTGACAAAAGAAGACTTAATTTTACACCAGCCAGAGAACCAATCTGCTTTTCACTGTGCGAATTTCAGGAATGGTGGCATTGGGAACCTCGGGAGCCTCTGGAGAGATGGGTAAGGACTCAACTATGGCAGATGGGTTGGAAATCTGAGAAACATCCCAGATTCTTCCCACACTCTGAACAACTAATGGTGCAGGACTTCTCAGGGCCTTTAATAAGCTGATGTGCAGTTATACTGAGACTGCCCAGAACAGGGATTCATTAGGCAGCATTTTATAAACAGATTTATCCTTGAAACATTTTTTTCCTCACCTTTTAACGTCTTGAATGACATAGCTTGGGCAATGCTGTTAAAACTTGCCAGTGGCTGAGACAAAGGGTTGGAGTGCATATCAGAGATTAGTCCAAGTCACCATTAGAGCAACCTCTTCACTAAGTCCAATCATTCATTCACTCGTCCATTCATTCTTCAAGTGTTCATTAAATGCCAGTCTGGGTGTGCTGGGAAACAAAGATGAAGACAACACAGTTCCGACCCTCAGGGGGCTGACCTGATGGGAAAGTAATCAATTGTCTGTTCCCACTCATGTAACAGCAGGACCTGGCCCTTTCCCTTCCTCTCTCAAGAATCACCTTCCTCTAGAATATTCAGGGAGAGCGTGCTGCCTCCTTGGGCTCTTGGGTCATTTAGTTCTCTGTGTGTCTCCCTTCTCAGCTCCCCGAATCCACCCAGATCTCTCGGGCCTTGTCCAACTTGCTACTGGTCATCAGAACTCCACTAAGACGGGCTGGTGTGTGTTTTACAGATTTTCCCTCCAGGTTTGAGGTGATATGGGGTTTCCAGACAGGAAGTCACTTGAAATTGAAAATCATTTATTGCTAGACCAGGAGTCAACAAACTCTTTCTATGAAGAGCCAAATAATAAATATTTTAGGTTTGTGGACCAACAGGCAAAATCAAGCATATTATGTATATACTTAAATAACAACAGAGAAAACAAATTTCCATAAAATTTTTATTAGTAAAATTCAAAGCATAATAATTGAATAAAGTCTTTTTATAATACAGGCCTACTAATGAGAGAATGGAATCATTTGGGGGGATATAACTTTTTTTTGTTGGTGGGAAGGTAATTAGGTTTGTTTATTTGTTTTTTTAATGAAGGTACTGGGAATTGAACCCAGGACCTCTATGCATGCTAGGCATGTCCTCTGCCACTGAGCTATACTCTCCTCCAGGCTATAACATTTTGCTTAATTGGTATTCAAAGTTAGTGTTCTCTATTATCAAATTGACTGCAAATGAGCATCTGTAAAAAACCAGTTTTAGCTCACAGGCCTTACAAAGACAGGTGGCAGGTGGGATTTGACTCGTGGACCACTGGTTGTGACCCCTGGTGGAGCCATCAGCCATTCCCTGCCTCGCTAACTAGCTCTCAGTCTTAAGCATTGGTCTGTCTTCAAGTTATCTCCTCCAGACTTTCCGTCTCATCTCCTCTCCACCTCCTCTCCCCACCGCACCCTGCTGTGTTTCCCCATTATACAGAGCATTTAAATCTTGTTAGGCTAAATCCTTCCTATCAGCAAGTTACATCAGGAGGCAAATCCAGCCTGCTGTCTGTTAGTGTACAGTCTAGCAGCTAAGAATATATATACATTTTAATGGTTTTATTGGGATATCATTCATATACCATATAATTCACCCATTTGAAGTTTATACCTCAGTGGTTTTAAGTGTATTTATGGATATATGCAACCATCACCACGGTCAATTTTAGAATGTTTTCATCACTCCAAAAAGAAACCCCATACTCCTTTCACAGTCACCCCTCCCCACTCCCCCATTCCCCAGTCCAAAGTAATCACCCATCTACTTTCTGTCTCTATTAAGAATGGTTCTTACATTTTAAAGTGGTTTTTTAAAAAATCAAAAAAGGAGGTTTTGGGACACGTGAACATTACAAGGAATTCAAATTTCAATGTTTATAAATAAAGTTTTATTGGCACACAGCTACACTCATTTGTTTATGTAATTGTCCAGGGCTGCTTGCTGTGCTTGGGGGAAGAGGTGAGTAGTGGCACCAGAGACCCTGTGGCCCGCAAGCCTACAATGTTTACAATCCAGCCCTTGATAGAAAAGCTTTCTGCCCTCTAATGTGATCCATGCCCTGGGTGGGGTTTAGGGAGGAGGGAGGGGGGAGCTTTTTTCCTAGCCTAACGCACCCATTAGAAGATCATTTCTCATGAGAGAACTGAACTGCTCTCCTGGGCCAATAGTTCTTAGATTTCCTTGTGGGGAGCTTGGTTCCAATGCTGACTCCTGGGTCTCATTCCAGATGGGTCCAGGGTGGGGACCAGGAAGCTGCCTTTTAATCAACATCTGATGATTCTGAGTCAGGTGGGTCCCAGAGCACACAGGAAAGTCCTGTCCCCGCCAGAGTGCACTCAGATGGCAGCCCCTCTCATGAAACAAGGATGTTTCCTTCCTGTTTTAGAGGCAGTGATCTTGAGTTGTGTGTGCAGTGACGCAGAAGCCTGGAAGAGGGGAGTCCTGAGGGAGCACCACCCCGAGCAGGGGTCCTGAAGTGATGCATCTGGCCTCTGGAATGGGCATGTAAGAAGTAACGGGTCAGATATACGCATTCTCCTGTAGCCTGTACCAGGCAGGCATTGGCCATAGAAGAACTTTCTGATCAACTGCTGAGCGACCTGGGAAGAGGCTGACCTGGAAAACTCTTTGTCAATTCTTGGAGGCCAAGTTGGTGAGGGTGAGACGTCATATACCCACTCCAGCCTCAGGCAGAGAGGCTGCCTCCCTTGTGCTCCCCAGGGAGTGGGAACCCATGCTTCAGAGGGCCAGACCCAGCCAGGCTGGTGCTTCAGAGAGAAATTTCCACCTCTTCTTCCTCTATATTATGAAAAATATCTAATGTACAGAAAACCAGACTAGTAAAATACAATCAGTATCCTACCACTTGGACCTGACAGCAGTCAGCATTTCATCACACTCACCTTTTTTCTCTGTCTCATTCTCTCTCTCTTTCTAGATAGCTAGCTAGATTTTTTTTTAAATCATATATTGAAGTTGGCTTTTTGGGTTTACAGTTCTCTGCATTTTAACACATATATTGATTTGTGTAACTGCATCACAATCAGGACACAGAACAGTTCCATTATCTCAAAAACCCCTTGGTGTCACCACTTTATAACATCCTCTCCCCCTTTTGATAACCTCTGGCAATCACTGATCCATCCCTATAGTTTTGTCTTTTCAAGAATGTATAAATGGAAGCATCGATTATGTGACCTTTTGAAACTGGCTCCTTTCACTCAACGTAATACTTTTGAGCTTATCCAAGTGTTTAAGTGTGTCAATAGCTTTTTCCTTTTTATAGATGAATAGTACTCCATTGTATGGATGTACCACACTTTGTTTATTCATTTCCCTCCTGAAGGATATTTAGGTTGTTTTCAGTGTTTGGCAATCATGAATAAAGATGCTAGAAATAGTGTGTAAAGGTTCCCATGTGAATGTAAGATTTTATTTTTCTAGGGTAGAAACCTAGAGTTGAAGCCAGGGAGCAGTTGCCACATTATATGGGAAGTGTATGTTTAACTTTATAGAAAATGGCCAAACTAGTTCAGCTGTTTCAAAGAATTATATACACCATGAAAATTCACTCCAAAATGCTTGAGTGTACACTTCTAAAAATAAAAATTTCTCCCCCCTAAATCACTATGCCATTATAAACCAGCGAATGTCTCTAATACCTGTTTTTTTTTAATTGAAGTATTGTTGATTTACAATGTTGTGTTAGTTTCTGGCATACAGCAAAGTGATTCAGTTATACATTTATATATATATTCTTTTTCATTACAGGTTATTACAAAATATTGAATATTGTTCCCTGTGCTATACAGTAGGATCTTGTTGTTTATTTATTTTATATATATAGTAGTTTGTACATGCAAATCCCAAACTCCTAATTTACCCCTGCCCCCTATCCTTTTGGTAACTATAAATTTGTTTTCTATGTCTGTGAATCTGTTTCTGTCAATAAGTTCATTTGTGTCATTTTTTTAGATATCACATATAAGTGATATCATATGATATTTTTGTTTGATTTACTTCACTGAGTATGATCACCTCTAGGTCCATCTATGTTGTTGCAAATGGCAATATTTCATTCTTTTTTATGGCTGAGTAGTATTCCATTGTGATCTATCTATCTATCTCACGTCTTTTGTAGCCAGTCATCTGTCTATGGACATTTAGGTTGCTTCCTTGTTTTGGCTGTTGTAACCAGTGCTGCTGGGATATATGCCCAGGAAGGGGATTGCTGGATCATAGGGTAACTCTATTTTTAGTTTTTAAAGGGCTCCATATGGTTTTCCATAGTGGCTGCACCATGTTTTCTTAAAACAACTTCCTGACAGGGTGGCAGTTGTAGAGGATGAGTCCTGGGGCAGAAGGCTGGCTCTTGTAAGTAGACCAGCAAATCTGTGGACTTACAGATGAGAGATTCCAGGACTTACAGATGCTTGCCCGGGCACAGCAGGCACTGAGAGAATGGGCATCCTGGCAGGCACCTGGGAGGGCAGGGCATCTGAAGTCCACGTGCTCCCCTTCCCCCTGGGGAAGGAGCTAGCTCTGTTTCACAAACCCCGGGCACATAGAGAAGAAAATGGAAACACTGAGGTTTAAGTTCCCTGCAACCTGTCAGGATCAATCCTGAAAGTAGGTACTGAGTTGAATTATAGAAAATAATGTTTTCTTTCTCCCATACTGAAGTTTGTGTTCAGAGCGTTATGCCTCCTGCAAAGATAGATGATGGACCTGGGACTTGAAGCCGGGTGTTTTGATTCCAAAAGCACAGCTGTACCCCTGCACCTGCTGTCACTTGTATTATATGTCTCAGCCCTGCGTCTCCTTCCCCAGTACATGGGAAGCCTCTCAGGGCAAGATCTGGGCTGTGTTCATCTTCAGGGGCAAAGTCTGGCACCTAGTAGGTGTTTTATAGACATGTATTGATTTGGCTTAAAAGGAATGGGGGAAGGGTATTGATAACCTTTGATCTTCAAGCAGGATGGTGACCCTGGATCACTGATCAACTAATGTTCAATGGTGGGGGTCTGGTTACAATAGCTGAATTGAGAGCCCATTGAAGGTTGGGTTGGTCTCTGCCTGGCTCCTTTGCTGTGCGTGGCCCTGGCCGTGTTTGGGCCTCTATTTCTTTCTCTGTGAAGGTGGTATCTAAGGGCTTTTGCCTCCAACATCCTGATCTGTGGATGGGCCACAAGTGTACATAGTGGGGAACATGGAGCTGGGGCTAGGGGCTTGGGAACAGACCTCCTACCTTGTGTCCTGTGCAATCCTGCATCGGGGGTGCTATCCCCGAGGAGAAGGGGGCAGGGAATGAGTAAGGACTATGTGTGGGTCATCCTTACAGACTCATGGAACTAGGCGGAGGGGACCTGATTTTAGACTTGGCCCACGGTCACAGACCTAAAGTTGGCTAGCCAGAGCAGATCTCCTGCCTCCTAGGCTGGAGAGCATTCCATTGGGCTTTAGCCCTGAGATGGCAACTGAAGTATCCACCCATGACCACACATCTACCCCAGGAATGACCCACCAGACTCAGCTAAGGGAAGTCAGGTGGATGAAAGGACTCTGCATTTCTTTGAGCATTTCTGTTGCCCATAGATGGCTTTCTATTAACACATGCCTCTTCTCTTTCAGACCCTACATCTCCCAGTCTGGCTTTGCCTCCGCGGAAAATCACGGGATGGTAGGGCACCGATGCGATGCTTTCAGAAACCTGGGCTCTCAAATGTACCTTGTTTGATAGAGGTTCCCCTCAGCAACCCCAGTCATTCTGAGAGTAAGAGGAGCAGCTCTCCAGAGCTGGGATCTTACAAACTTGGCTTTGACCCCCACCTCTGCCCCTTGCTTGCTGCATTTCCATGCCTAGTCACTCCGTGCCTTGGTATACTCATCCATAAAATGGGGATAATAGTTCTATCTCCTATAATAATAGTTCTATCTCCTTCGTGGTGTTATTGTGAGAATTAAATTATCAGTTGACATACAGCACCTGACCAGAGGGAACATTTGATGAATGCTAACATTCTTTCCCTTCTTTCAGTTTTATTGAGATGTAATTGACATACAGTACTGTGTAACTTTAAGGTGTATGGTATAGTGACTTGACTTTCGTATATTATGAAATGATTACCACAGTAAGCTTAGTTAATATCTATCATCTCATATAGATACAAAACAAGAAAAAGAAAAAGAATGTTTTTTCCTTATGATGAAAATGTTTAGGATCTGTCTTCTTAGCAGTGTTTAAATATACCATATAGCTGTGTGAGCTACAGTTGGCAATTTGTACATTTTAACTTTTTTTTATTATTAGCTTTAAGACTATTAATTTTTTTTAATTTTTAATTGCTTTATGATTATTTTAAAAATCAGAGCTCTGAATTGGAGTTCAAGGGGGATAACTCTGAGGCCTGTTCTGTACTAGCTCTGACCAAGAGAAGCAGAGTCACATGGAATTCTAAATTTAAAAAAAAATTCTTTTTTTCAGGGGGGAGGTAATTAAGTTTATTTTTGTTTTTAGACAAGATATATGGGGATTGAACCCAGGACCTTGTGTATGCTAAGCATGCATTCTACCGCTTGAGCTATATCCTCCCCCTGGAATTCTAAATTTTTTAGTAGCCACATGAAAAAAACGAAAACTAAGCTTGTGAAATTAATTTTAATACTATACTTTATTGAACCCAGTATCTTAAAATATTATCATTTCAATGTGTAAACAATAAAACAAATTATTAATGAGATATTAGGCATTCCTTTTCTGTCTTCAGTCTTTGAGTTGTTGTGTATTACACACAGCACCTCTGGGCTCAGACTAGCCACATTTCAAGTGTCCTATAGTAACAAGTGGCCAGTGGGACCGCATTGGAAGTGCGATCAAAACCAGTCTTCCATTGTCCCCCATACAACTGTGCCCCAGTCGCCCACAGTGAGCAACAGGCTGTGATACACCCTTCAGGGACCCCTTTCTCAGCCCTGCCTCAGACCCCACTTCCCTACTGCTACTTCTTGGCCTCACCTCCCAAATAAACCATTTGCCCTCAAAGCCTTGTTCCAGGGTTTGCTTCTGGGAGGATGAGGCCCCAAACAGGGGCTTTTTTTCATTCTCCACTTCAGTGAAGCCAGGAAGAAAAAGCGGCCTTTCTTCCCATTCTGTAGAAGGGATGCCAGGATTCGGAGCCGGCCTGAGGTTTGCTGACAGTCCCGCAGGAGGCCTGTGGCAGAACCAGGTGTGGGAGGTGAGCGTTCTCCCCACTCTGGAGCCTGAATTTCAATTATTTATTTATCTTAAACCAGGAGAATAGCATTCCCATAGTGGTAGGGAAAAGGGTTTGTGTCCTGCCTTGTGTCCCACTCCGATACTTTGCAGGGTAGACAGTTCTGCCTTCCGCAGCACAGCCAGTCGTGGCTGGCCCTGCCCTACAGTGAGACCGGGTGGAGGACGGAGACACAGCCTGAGATGGCCCGAGGGCCAGTGGTGGCTGGGGGGAGATGGGCTCCCTTGAAGGGCATGATGGGAGGAATGCCCCTGGGTCCCTCCAGCCTCATATATCCAGCAAAAGGAGCAGACCAGGTCTGGAAGCGGGGAAAAAGAAAGGAAAAAAAAAATCTCCCATCTGTTGAGTATTAACCTCTGAACTATTTAACCAAACATTGGCTTCTTCTGTCATTTGATAAGGTGTATCCAGCAAAGGGAGATGAGAAAATTGGGAGGTTATTCTTTTAAATTACATCAGCAGGGGGTTTGTTCCTGCCGCAGAGCTCGGAGGGTCCCGTCTGAGCCATCACATCACCACCAGCACACTCAAGGACAGATTTGAGTGCTTTCCTCTGCCTGGGCGTTCAGGCATTCCCAGGGATTGAAAAAAAAAAAGCAAGAGGGATTTGAAAATAAAGCCCAGGCACGGCAGGCTGTCTGCCCTGAGCTAGCGCCGCAGCGAGGGTGATTACGGAGGAAGGAATGGTTTGTGTCACCGTCACACAGAGACGTCCGACGGCTTTTCTGCAGAGACAACACCTCTCAGTCTTCCAGAGCCTCTGCGTGCAGACTTCCGGAGCTGTCGCGGACCTACGAGGCCATCCTGCCTACCCCAGCCTGCCTTGGGTCGAGTTTCTCGGGCAAGATGGGCCAGCGAGCAGTCTAGACAGATAGGGACCTCCAGGGCTGGCCAGCCAACTGCTGCTGGCAGATCTGACCCATCGAGAGGACATCAGGCCCTGGACAGAAAGGCCGGGGCCCTGGCTTTGACTGTTGTCTCTGGTCCAGCTCTCCCTCCTGTGCCTCTCTTGATTTCAACTGATAGGAGCACGTTAACTCCCCAGGCCCCACCCAGGCCTCCCGGGAGGTGAGCTGAGCACCGACAAGTCAAGAGTCTGTCATGAATGCCTTGTATGACCCTGAACTAGTCCCTTCTCTCTGGGCCTCAGTTTCCCTGTGGACCAAAGGAGCTGGACAGGCTGGTCTCCAAGATCCTATCAACTCTGCCACATGATGGTGTTTGTTCATAGGAATATGCGAGGAAACGCGTATTCTCTGTTTCTCTCAGTGACTCAAAGCCCCAGTCAGAAGTATTCTCTGCCATCTTTTCTAGACCCATGTCACTGAACGTCACTCCTTTTCTTTCCTCCGGCCTTCTCCCCTTGGTTGGCAGAGCCAGTGAGGTCTCACCTGTCTCCTCCCCAAGACTCACTCGTCTTGTATCTCGTACTTCTTCTCTGAGGAAAGAGAAAGGCAATCCAGTCTCCCTGAACACTGACTCAGCTGGGTTGGGCTCTTTCCCACCTGTTAGCTCATTTAATTGTCACAGCAGCTCAGAGCCACGGATGAATCTCATTTCAGATGAGGAAACTGAGGCTTAGGAACCATGGCTTGGCCAAGCTTCCACACCAGGAAGAGGTCGAGCCAGGATTCAGACCAGGTGGGTTTGACTCTAAAGGCCAGATTGTTTCCACTGCATCATCCGACACCTTCCTATGTCACTTAGCCATCTGGGTTCTTTCTGGGTGAGGCTCCAGGCTCCTGGAGGACAGGAGAGGCAGAATGGGAGAGCAGGCAAAGAGTGGGATCTTGCTCTGAAGACCTCACTCCTTGGCAGCCAGGGGAAGAGGCAGGGAAGTGCTCGAGTCTCAGAAACCAGTCGGGTCTGAGCTTGACAGTAATGACAAGTTTGACAGTAATGAACTGGAGCCCTGGGCTCCCTGCAGGTGACTTCATGCCTGTCCCATTTACCATCTCAGGTCATGACCAGCTTCACTTACCAGCTTGGCTTGCTAGAGAAGGCTCTATAACTAGTCACTCACAACAGCCCAAAGGACATGAGGCAGGGTGACATCTTTTCCAATACAGTGTAGATATGTGGGCGAATTCCTCCAACAATCAGAGCTTTGGTTTCTTCGTCTGTATACTGGGCACAAGATCCCCCACCCACTTCCACAGGCACCTCCACAGGCAGCAACGGTGAAGAGACTTCATTGGCTCTGGTGTAAAATATACCATCTTTCTGACCGTCTCACGGCACCCAACCCGGTGTACAGCTATAACCCACGCCCGGCAGATATCTGTTGAGTGTAAATTAGTCACCATCCTTCGGACAGCCCTTTAGAGTTTACAGGATATTTCCACATCTTCTATTCTTTAATTCTCCCAATGGATCTTTCAGAGGGCAGGGTTGCCCTTGCCCTTGGCCCTAGTTTACAGATGGGGAAACTGAGGCTGCTCTTTTATGGCTCCCAGCTGGCTGAGGAGTTGTGGTGACTTTCAGGGCCCTCCACTGACAGCTCTTTGTCTTCTTGTCATTTGGAGAGAGCAGGCCATAAGGGCAGTTCAGCAGCCAGCTGTGGCCCAGATGTGGAGGCCTGGCTGGCCACGAAGGAGGTGGAGGGGGTGGTGGGAACATCCTCCCATTTCCTCCCCTGAAGACAAATGGCTCAGGGGCCGCTGGAGGCGGGTGCTGTGCTCTGCTTGAAAACAGTTCCTACACACGAGGTGGCTACTTGGAGGATGAACTCAGAGGGCAGGGGCTCATAAGCTGCCTGCCCTTCCCCTCCTGAAAAGGCACTCTAAATATGTTTGTTTAGGCCTTGGGTCCTAAGCGCCATCATCCTGGCCTGCGGAGACGTAGACTTGCTAAGAGGGGGCCGTCTTGGCCAACACTTATTTGGTTGTTTTTTGGGGGGGTGCCTCAGCAGTCTGAACTCTCTCCTCTGGCCACGGAGTGAGCAGACACACACACAGAAAAAACATACACCTAATGCACACACTCATGCATCCACGCACATGTCTGCACACATGTACACTCACACACACCCGTGCATACGTGTGTATACACACGCACGTACATCCACACCTCCCAGGGGAGACCATGCGCTCCCTCAAGCCCCTTAGGGGAGGAGGGAAGGAAGCTGGGCATCGTATATCATTTCTCTCTGAACAGGCAGTGTCCTCTGCCCAAAGCGGGGGTGGCGGTAGTCGGGAGCCTTGAGCTGGTTTCGGGAAGGAGCCTCTCTGGCCCATATTTCACAGACACCCCAGACAGAGCCTGCTGTCAGGAGCGCTGTCTAATTTCCTCCATTGCCTGCTGGCCTAGATCCCCCCACAAAGAGGGCCATTGTGTCCTCCTTCCCACCCCTGGCATCTGCTCCACAGAGATCTGACTGGGGTGGGGGATGCTCAGAGGGGATTTGGGGGATGAAGGCGTCCCCATGTCCTTTGCTGCAGCCCACAGAAGGGCCACAAATTCTTGAGCAGAAGGAGCTTCGTCCTGGCTGAGGGGTCCCCCACCCTCTCAGCGGTCTTCCCAGGCCGCCCGAGGCTCCAGAACAGCTTCTCCTCAGGTCTTTCAGGGAAAAGGTGGGTGAGGGAAACATTTAAGTGGTGGTGGCTGAGGATGCAAAGGCATTTTAAGGGGACCGGACCCCTCCACTCTCTCTCAGAAGAAAAGCCCTTAGCCCTTAGTCTCCCTTCGGGAGGGGAGACAGCCTGGCTGCTCGCTGGGAAGAGGTAGTTGTGTCAGGTTTGTCCTGCTCTAGGTCTTCCACGGGTTGGACATGATGGGGAGGGAAAGTGGGGTCCTGGGGGGCAGAGCCAAAGGAAGACAGAATGAAAGGAGGATGGGCTGGACTATGGGGCTGAGAGCCATTCCAAGACTTCCCAAGAGAATGCAGTCAAGCAGGGCCCCGGGCATCCACTTTCTAATTCCCTCCCAGGAAAACCTCCAGAGAGCCTGCACCTCCCTGATGCCAGGCCACCCCGGGACCTCATGCATGCTAGGCACTCTACCACTGAGCTATACCCTCCCCCATCCATGTGTCTTTATCTTTTATACTCAAAGCAGAGCAAGGTATAAGATTGCTCTGTTTTTTTCAGAACTGGAAATTGGCCCAGAGAGGGTAAATAGTTTGCTTAAAGTCACACAGCAAACGAATAGGACAGCAGATACTAAAACCCAGGCCTCCTTCTCCTTGTTCTGTGCTTTTGTTGTTGCTGGGTTGCCGCCTCCCTGGAGAAGGAGAAGAAAACTCTGTCTAGAATGTGTAGTAAGTATGTGGATGAGGGGGCCGGCGGGGAGGAAGCTGGGGGAAGGAAGGTAGTAAGGAGTAAGGGATTTTGCCTTCTGCAATGCAGAGCACATTAGAGGAAAACAACCCTAAGAGGGCCTGGTTCCACCAGACAGGCGGCAGGCTGCTCAGACACCCGCAGTTCCCTAGCCAGGTGTGCTCGGTACCTTGGAAAGGACGTGTGTCTCTGGAAAACTGGTTTTAAATTATGTTTAAAAGCATAAATAAAACCTTCACAGGCACTGGGGAAGCCCACAGCTTGATGGGAGGCTCCAGCATGTTTTCTTCTGTACCATGAAGAATTCTTTAGAGACTTAAATTTGCCCTACCAGATTTTCTCAAAGCCTGGTCAATCTGCTGGATGGTAGAGAAAACCAACCATCAGGTTTTGCCCAAGATGAGCACAGATTCAATGGTAGATGCCCTTCATGGGGGCTCTCAGACCCGGCTGAGCCTGCTTCCTTCCCAACAGTGCTGGAGTTAAGCCCAGCTGTGGGCCCAGCTCTGGGGACAGGCTGGAGTCCTGAGCCAGCAGCTCCGGTGAGGAAATTAATAAAGAAAGAGAAGCTCTCGCAGCCAGGCCCATGGTGAGAGACGAGTTAGGTCATGTCTCTTTCTGTTCAATCGGATATTAGTCCCAACCCTGATGTCACCTTCAAGCTATTAAGCATCACCCTCAGAGGCTCGCATGAGCTGTTCACAAGCCTCTTATCAGGTGTGCCTCTGAGTCTTGCTGTTGTCAGTGGTCAGCCCTGGACACTAATTCTTTGTCCACTGCAGGTTAAAGGGGAGTGGCTCTTTCAGACCTCAGACAGGGATCAGGGCTGGGAGTGGGGGAGTGAGTGACAGAGAATCTTGGTCCTATGGCCAGAATCAGAGACAGTTCCCCTGAGCCACAGAAACAGAGTGGGTGTCCAGTGGCCCCCTTTTGGGCAAGGACATGGCCTGCTGGACTTGATGGGCAATAACTGGACTGTGTCAAGCCAGCCAGTTTAACCAGCTTCTTAGCCAGATATTCCTCTTTGTGGTCCATGTAGCCAGCAAGGGGCACTTGTGAGTTGAGAAGCCAGTTGATACCACTAATTTAACAATTCCCCTGTCCATCCATCCTTCCATCCATTCATCTATCCTTCCATCCATCCAACCATCCATCCATCTATCCATCCATGCATGCATGCATCTATCCCTTCATCCATTTATCTATCCTTCCATCCATCCATTCATCCATTCATCCATTTGTCTACCTAGGCAGTAACCATCTATTGAACATTGGCTATGTTCTAGGCATCATGCTAGCAGCTGGGAGTAAAATGGTCAGAGAAACATAATTCATTTTCTTTCCTCCAGCTTGGAACACAGACCACAAAATAACAACAAACAGCAAGTAAATGAATTCTGAATTGTGTTACCAGCCATAAAGGAACGTACATAAGGTGAGAGGACACAAATCAAAGGATAGTAGTAGCCAAGGATGATGATGGCATTAGAGAAGGGCATGGATTTGAGGTATTGTTTGAAGGTATTTATTCAGGGTTTATAGCAAGTGGGATTGAGAAGGCACAAAACCAGTGAGAGAAGGAACATGATGAGAGCCTGGTGCTGTGGTGGCAAAGAGAGGACACCATTGGCAATTGCCATGTTGGTAGTTTATAGGTTTAGTTGGCACAAGCCCCTCTGCCTGGCTGGAGAATATATAGCTCTTATATGAACTCCCCATGGGCTTTCTTGATTACTGAAGCTATGGCATGTTGGGGATCCAGACAGGAAAGAGTGGATAGAGACATTGGTCCTCCTCTTTGAATAGAAGAGCTGTCACAAATGCATCCATCACAGGGTTTGGCCCAGGCAGGTGGGTAGATTTCTGAAGCCCTGAGCCCTCCCAGGCCCTTTCATTTGGAAATGGATTCTTTACTCGCTTCATCTCTCTTCCCTCTCTCTGCTTCTCTCCAAAGGGCAGCCACACACTTGCTTGTCCTTGATGCTCTCTCAAGGATGGAGAAACCCATTTTTGAAAAGTTACACTCTGGGAATTCTTGGTTGTTTGCATTCCTACCAAACTATCATCTCTGATCATAGTCACTGGTTCCCATCAGGGAGTTACCAGTGGGTGGCCTTGCTTCCCTCATACAGCTTTGTACCCGAGAAAAAGCAGAGGATTGTGCCAACTTAAGGAGAAACTGGTCCCAACTACTGTTCACCCAGCACTGGTCCATCAAACAGCAGTGCTGAAGAGTGGGAGGAGTCAAGGAGTGTTCAAAAGAAACCAGAAAAATTTGATTGATGTGTATGTACATCTTTAATCTCATGATCAGACTCTCCTCAGTGGACATACTGACTATTATTGGAGAAATTAAAACTCTCATATTGAAAGAGATTTTTTTCTATTGATTTTAGAAATTAAATAATGTTATTGCTTGATGTCAGGCATCGACCTCCTGTTGAAAACTGGGCCACACTGACCTGTTAAAACTTCCTCTGTGTGTCTTTCAAGTTGTCCCTTTAGAATGTCTAAGTCCTTGCTGTGTGTGTGGTGGTGGTGGTGGTGGGGGTACAGGTCTGGGAGAGTGTTTCAGACAGAAGAGAATGAGCAAGGGAATGTGGGCAAGAAATCAAATGGTGTTGTGAATACGGAAGGGCAAGTGGCTTGGGATTGCTGGATTGCTCGAAGACGGGGTTTGTGGCAGGGGTGGTATGACGCGGTTGTAGAGGCAGGCAGGGGCCAGGGCATGGGGAACCTGGAGGCTTATAAAGAATTTTGAACTTGATTTTGTAGATGATGGGAAGCCAATGATAGGTTTTAAATCAGGGGTGACTTTTTTTAAGGTTGAATTTTTGTGTATGTCGTTGCTCTAGGGGATGAACTTTGAGAGCTATTAGAAACTCTAATTCAAGTGCAAGATGTTGACAGCCTGAACAAAGACAATGGCAGTTGGAAGGCAAAGCATGTAGTGGGTTTGAGAGATATCTCCATGTGGAGTGAAATGAACCAGCCCAGGTCATTGATTGGTTCTGCAAAGAGGTTCATGTTGAGAATGTGTCCCAGGTTTCTGGTATGAGTGAATGGGTAGGTTGTGGTGTCACCAATTATAATAGATGATTTCGAATGCAGGCAGAGAAGCCAGCCTAATCTGGGGAATGGAGGTTTCCCCTTCTGATATTTTGAGCTTAAGGTGCCTGCAGTCATCTAGGTGACTACTGCAAAGTGTAGTAGCAGAATGTGAGACTTTAAGCTCCCAGATCAGGAGTAGGGGAATGTTGGTCTGGTGCAGAAAGCCGGGATGCAGATTCCAGTGTCATCACTGGAGTGGTCAGTTTTCACGAGGTGATGAAGCAGTTACGAATGACCCTCAAATCCCAGTGGCTTACAACAGCAAACTTTCATATCCTTACTGATACAGATGAAGGTTGTGGGCTGGCTGTGGCTTTGCTCCAAGTCTTTTCCATTCTGGAACCCAAGCTGATGACTGAACCTCCATTGCAGCCTCGTGCAGATGGAAAAGAGCAATGACAGAGCCATGACATGACTCTAACACTTCTGCAGAAACCAGGCACCGGGCACTCCTGCTCACATTCTATTGGCCAAAGCAGGTCACACGGATAAGCCTGAAGTCATTGATGTGGGGACATATACTCTTTCCGCTGTGGGTACAGCATATGTTAATGGTCAGGGAGCTGTATTCGCCTAGCGGAGAGGGAAGAAAATGATCGGGTCCAACCACATGAACTAAGACAACCACTAACAGGCTATTAAACTTGGGGGTTTTACTCAACTTCTCTCTGCTTTGGCTACTGTATCTGTAAGACAGAAATAGTAGTGCTACCTCTCAGGATTGTTCAGAGAATTAATTTAGCTTGTAGGTGGAAAGCACTTAGAACAGTGCCCAACACGGAGTACACACTGTATACATGTAGGTGGATGGAAGGAAGGAGGGACAGGGCGGGGTTATTATTTAATGTGCACAGTTTCGGAAGATGAAGTCCTAGTGGCCATGGTTGCACAGCAGTGTGAAAAGTACTTAAAACCACAGAACTGTACACTTGACAATGGTTAAAATTTTATGCCAGGTGTATTTCACCAGAGTAAAAAAAACATGTGGGCAGTTGGGATTATCTGGGGAGAGCAAGAGGAGGGGGAAAGGGCGGTGGGCGGAAAGAGGAGATCTTGGGAAGCTGCAGTGGGGGCAAAAGCTTGGAGAAAGGGGTATTGAGTCTCCATGGCAGACAAAGAAGGAACAGTCTAGACAGGCAAGGAAAGCCCGGAGAGATTGATGTCCTCTGAAGCTACAGGAACTGAGTTAGGAGGGAGAGTTGGAGTGCCTGAGGGTGTCTGTTTCGCTTGGCTTTGAACCTGAACCTTCCCTCTGGCATCTTGATTTTGGTGGGTCTGCTTTCCTCTGCCCGCCCCCGATGGTGTCATTTCTGCTCACTGCCCACGCCGCGCCCAGACTGTCTCAAAGCCAAATCCTGGCCAGGTCTCTTCTCCCAGCTCCCTTCTCTCTTAGCCAGTTCTATTTTGTCCATTGCTGACATCCGGGGGAGACAAATGTTTTTTCATTAAAAAGACACAGAATTGAGGACTTTTCTTCTTACGTTGTTTTTATGGTTGTGAGTATATATGGCTGTACCCTGACAAACAAAAACCTTCAAACTTTGAGTTTAAAACTTAGGAATGGTTAGTTTATGGTCAAGATTCCTTTATTAACAAAAGACTTCAGTTTTCGTTTGCTGTTTACAGAACTTTGACTATTTGATTAGCCATACGTTAGGGAAACTAAAAGCTAAAAATTTACAGCAAGAAACGAAGACAATGAGATTGCAAGGAAGACAAGTTTTTTTTTTTTTTACATCAATTACATTTGCACCCCTATCTTTTGAAGAACCAAGGGCTAGCTTGGTCTAGAGGATTTCTTCCCCTTTTTTGTTGCCTCTAGACCTTGTCTGGCTGATCATTACACAGGCATCAGAGGATTGTACACAGAGCTGTGGTTCTTAGCTCTGCCTGGAAAAAGACCTGGGAATGTTGCTTTTTTATTGATTTTATTTCTCCCAGAGTTTTCTTACTAAGTGAATTGACCTTACACAGTTAACTTGATGTAATCTAAGAAAAACAGATGAAGTATGCTTTAGAAAAAATTACACATGCTCTCACCAGCCATCTCATTTGGCAATCATTTTCCAGAGTGGTTGTCCTTCTGGGATGGGGAGGTGGGGTTCTTTTTACACATGAATGATTACATCTACATACAAGAGCTCCAAACTCTTGCTGACCTCCCTCTGGGACACCAGCTGGTACTGGGGGACAGAGCGCTGAGGCAGGCAGGGGGTCTCCCTCAAGGCTTCAGTCCCCTAAGGTTGTCTGGCTAACAGTCCTGGAGTGTCACCCAAGAGGATCTGGGCAGTCCACACACATAAACATGGCAGCTCGTCCCATAATAACAGCATTTGTGGAACACACAGGAGGAGCTCAGATGCATCCCACGGAGAAAGAGGAAATTTTTGGGTCCCTAATTGCAGCCAGAGTTCTTTGAAAGCACAGGACACTGTAGCTGGAGAACCTTCCAGGCCAGAGTTCCACATTCCTGGGCCCTCGCCTCAATATGTGAGCAACTGGATAGGTTTTCAATCCAGAAATTGTGGATTTAAATGTGATAGCTTCTCCGTTGCCCTGGTGCCCTGCTCAGCAGTCCCAGTTGTATCCTTAAATTAATTTTGAAGAAATAGGTGCTGTGCTGGGTCCATTCTCACCCACCCGGTCAAGCTGGCATGGACAGGCCTTTGTGGGGACAACTGACTTTTTCAGCCAGTGCTCGTGAACTTGTCCACTTAGCCAATACATTTGGAGACAGGGATGGCTTCTGATTTGCAGCAGCTAAGTTTCTGTCCTTAAACTTCCTCACACTGATTTGCCCCGAGGTTTTGGGACAACTGAGGGCCCCCAAAGCCTCAGATATAGAGCCCAGAAAGGGAGGGTGGTCTAGGGGGTGTGTGTCTTAGTGATTTCCTTTCTCTGTGGGCATCTGCATTCATGAGTCACCAGCTGGGCCGAAGGCTCCTCTCCCAGAAGGACAGGTGTCCAGACTTGGGGAGGCCTGGCTGGTGTTGGAGGAAGGTGGTGAGAGGAGGCTTGGGTGGCAGCTAAAAGACCTGAGAAACAGCGTCCCTGGAGCTGTTCCCCGGATTCACTCTGGTCCTGTCTGGCCACTGTATGACTCCATGAGAATTGTGGGAAGGGGCTGCTAGGACAGAGATGCTGGCCAGAACTTTCTGGGAGACTTCAAGGCAGCTTCCTATCCGAGAGTCCCTGCAAGATGCAAGGGGCTGCCCTGGGTGGGTGGGAAAAGGTGAAGGTGGGTTTGAAGTGGGGGTAGTTGGTAGGGGGCTCAGATCTCAGTCTTTCTTTCTTTTTTTCCCTCCCTGGAGAATCTCACTCTGAACTTGGAGAGGCTGCAGAGTCACCATCCTCGAGGTCCTGCCCATGGGGGGAGATGGGCTGACCTCCCTTCACACGCTTCCACTTCATCCTTCGGTTCTGGAACCACACTTTGACCTGATAAAGGAAGCAAAGTAGCCGGGTCACTTCCGGGAAGGTGAGAGCACCTGCTCAAGCTAGCCAGGGTGCAGCTCCAGGGACCCCACTCCTCCAAAGGCTCCAGGAATTGAGACCAAAGGGAGGACCCACCTATCTGCCCAGAGCTGGGTCTTGTGTCTCCAGAATAAAGAAAGTGTGATAGAGAGAAGATGGGTTTTAACGTCTACATTGGCCCCACCCCCTTGCACAAGCCCCGTCCCTCCTGTGGCAACATCCCCTTTCTCTAGTGCCTATCACTCAAGGATCTGGGTGCAGAGAATCACCAGCCTCACCCTCAGGCACAATTATAAAGCACTTTTCAGCTTAGATAGCTCTGGTCTGGACATCTCAAATGAGCTTCAGCATTTACCTGCAGGCAAATCTTTGGGTAGGGTTAAGACCCTGTTTTCCAGATGGAGACCCAGAGAGGTTAGGGGAAGACATGTCACAGAGATATCAGGGCTAGGAAGTGGTAGAGGCAGGGTTTGTATCTAAGTCCTCTGATTCTAAATCCAGTACTCTGGCAGAGCACTTTATCAACTGAAAGCCGCTATCAATATAAAGTAATATATTAAAAATAATAATTATAATATCTTAGTCCATGTCAGAGCACAGGTATGGATGAAATGCTGAGGGAAAGCCCAAAAGAAAGGTCTAGGAAGTTTTTCTCAGAGTATACCCAGGAACCAGCTGCATATCCAAATCACCCGGAGAACTTATTAGAAACGCAGATTCCTAGTCCCAAGCATTATTATTGCAAAATCGCTCTCCATAGCTCCGGAATCTGCATTTTAAACAAGGAGCTGGGTGATGCCACTGCACACTCAAGTTTGGGAATAACCAGATCAGAGTTTCCATACCCGGCTGCATGTGAGAATCACCTGGGAGACCTTTGAAGAATTCTGATGTCTAGACACCCCCCACCCTCCTCCTCCCTGAGTCCAACGAAAACAGTCTCTCAGGGAGGAGTCCAGACATCAGTGTTACTAGAATCTCTGCGGGTGATTCTCAGGTTCAGCTACAGTCGAGAACCACTGGACTGGGCGCAGGGAGAAGAGAAAGGAGAAGGTTCAGGGAGGAGTGGGGGAAAGGGAGGGGGATAAAAGAACACAGGAAAGGAGGGATTGGGGGGTGGGGGGTTGGTGGGGGCTGTCCCCTGGGCCACACCTGCCGCTCGGAGAGGTCCAGGTTTACCGCGATCTCATATCTCCGGAGCCGGGTCAGGTAGTTGTGATGAGCGAACTCGGCCTCCAGCTCCCGCAGCTGCTCCTTGGTAAAGGCCGTCCGCTCCTTGCGGGCCTTGCTGCCGCCCTCCGGCTTCCCTCGGTTCTCCTGGTTGTCTGGGGAGAGAGGGCCCCAAACGGGGAAGACGTGGGTAGCAGGGACCTTGGTTCCCTTTCTTTTGTCCTCAGGCAGTGATGCAGCCTTTCCCTGTCTCTCTTATTTTTAAAGGATGCTGAGAACAAACCCACAGTGTCCCTTTATCTTTCCTTCTAGGTTCTTAACCCTCAGAGAATTGGAAAGTTTTTTGGATCCCAAACTCAAGTGCCCTCCCAACCCCCAACTGTTTTTAGTTTCCAAAGCATAAGAAGGTACCCTTGACTGGATAATGATCTCTACCACCCAGGCCACCCTGGGCTTGATATCAGTAGTGGCTGTAAGCTTCTGGGGCAAGAAGCTCTAAAACAGAGGTTCTCTGTCCTCAGCGACATCAGCATCACCCAGGAACTTGTTAGAAATGCAAATCCTTGGGCCTCGCCCCATACCTGCTGAATCAGCAGCTCTGGGGGTGGGGCCGAGTGATCTGTATTCACAAGCCTTCCAGGTGATTCTGACCCATGGTCAAGGTTACAAACCACAGTTCTAAAACCTTGCTACTCAAAGGGCGCTCTGGTGGCAACAGTAGTGTGGCCAGGGAGCAGATCAGACTTGCAGATCTCCAGCCCTGCATGCCCCATCCCCAGACTTACTGAGTCAGAATCTGCTTTTTACAAAGATCCCCAGCGGAGTTGTGTGCATGTGTAAATTGAGAAGTGCTGCTGCTTTAGGTTTCTTTGCCCCTTGGACACCGAGAGGGGCCAAGTCTGGAAAGTTCATTTTTGAAGGAGACTCTGAGTTAGACACAGCAGGGGCTCAGTCATAGCTGCTAACTGGGATGCAGGGGCCACGCACCTTACAAATATCAGCCACTTAATCCTCACAGTAACTCAGCCAGGTGAGTTCTAGGATGAGCCCCATTTTATAGACCAGAAAACTAAGCACAGAGAAGTGAAGCAAGTTGTCCAAGTTCATCCAGTTCATCTGGCCAGTGAGTGGCTGGGGCAGGAACCCAACTCAGGCAGTTTGACTCACACACAGTTCCAATGAAATATATGTAGGAAAGGTTTCCAAACTGTGAAGGGCAGTACACGCAGAAGGGACTGTATCGTGATCTGAGCAGGGTAAGGGGCGGCTCTGTTTCACTTCAGCGGTAGTGGTGGGTGGAGAAGGGCGCAGGAAGGAGGCCAACACACCTACACAATTCACTACCAGTGCGTGCCACGTGGCCGGGGAAGGGCTCCAGGAACCACTTTTCACGCAGGGCTCTAAAAGTTAGAAGGCTTTCACTTCATTGTCCTTGTTTTACAGACAGAGAAGCCGGCCAAGCAGCCAGATCGTCTAGTGGACTGGGGATGTAGAGACCCCTCGTCCACCCCGTGTTCCCATTGGGAATATCAGCCAGCCCCCAACCCCCGCCGCGTTCCTTCTCGAGCTTTCCACTCAGTCCCCTTGTATTTCAGGCGGCCTGTCCCCTGCCCCAGCGCCACGCATCCAGGAACCAAGGAGAAGGGCCCCGAGAGGCGGCTTGGGCGCGGGGAGGCGCGCGGGACGGCCATGGGGACCCCAGCCCGGCGTCCCCAGGGAAGCCGAAAAGGGGGAGGAGGGGCCGCCCGCGGGGGTCCCCGCAGCCCCGATGTCCCGCTGCCCGCGCCTGGTCCGGGTGGGCCGCCTGCCGGGCGCGCCCGGGGGCGGGGAAGGAAGGGGGCGAGTTCTCCGGCCGGGCTGCCTGCCCAGACCCTTCCGGAAGCGGAGCGGGGGCTGGAGGGGAAGGACGGGCTGCTCGGCCCGGGTCCCCCAGGAGTCCTCAGCCTTGGCCGCTGCGGGTGCGGTTGGGAGGTGCTCACGCAGTGGAGGGACGACCGTCCTGGAGCACATCCCCACCCACGCACCCAGAGGAAGGCCGGGAAACTCGGCTCGTTTCCCATCCGCTCCTGTCCCAGGGCTCAGTGTTTCCCAGCCTTGCCTTTTCACAGCAGAGGGGCTATCAAACCCCAAGGACTTGCCCCGAGGTTTAAATCCTGAATCTATTTGCTGGAGCCTCTGAAGAAGTCATTTAACTTCGCTGGGTTTCAGTCCCCTCGTCCAGAAGTCCACCTCCCAGCGTTACTGGGAAGACTGGACAAGCTACTGTGTGTGAGAAATGCTTTTAAGTCTTTAAAGAGCTGGACCAATATACAGTATTCTTCTAATTCTTCAGTTCCTTGAGATGCCACCTGACGGCTGGGATGGTAACAGCTGTCCTTTCTCGGAGGCTTCCACCGGCTAAGATGCAGTCACTGCTTATCCTCCCCACACAGCACCCGCAGGCGCAGGGACTATGATTATCCCGTTTAGCATGGTCATGTGGATTTGTGTGATAATTTGATTAATGGCTCTCTCTCCCCAGGGATGTAACTGCTTTTTCTCACTTGCTACTGCACCTGGCACATAGGAGGTACTTGCTAAATGTTTGCTAAATCCTTCTCAGTATACAGAGACAGAAGCAGCCTCAGAAGGGCCCAGGAACTTCCCCAGTGTGCTGGGCAGCTTTAGGGCAGCAGAACTGAGATTCAAATCCACATCTACCAGACTAGAGCCATCAACCCTGGCGTCAGGTTCTCCATCTCTCATCCAGCTGGCTGGGGGCTGGACCTGGACCATGGCAGCTCTGCTTGTCTGCACTTCCAGGGCTCCTGGGGGTCCTGTCTTGGGTTGATGCCCACACCCACCCTCCCCTTCTTCTAGGCCTGCTTAGGTGTGCACAGGTACCTGATGGAATCCCCCTGAACACCCCCCACCCCTGGAGTCCTGCACATAATCCTTCCTAGAGACAAGAGGGAAGATGGGGAGAGGAGCCCTTTGGAGCTAGTCTTGGACTGGCTATGGGGACAGCTGACCATTGACAACTGGGCCAAATCTTTCCCCAGCCACTCACCTCTCTCAACTCTTATCATCCTGACTTTGGCACCGAGGCCTCAAGATGAGCTAGGAACCAAGTGTCTGAGCCCCTTTGGAACCTTGGGGCAATACCCACTGAAGGGGGTGGGATCCGGCACTGGGAGGACCCTTGTCCCACATCAGCTTCCCAGAGGGATAAGAACTTCCACCACGGTTAGAAATGACAAAAGGGCCAAGAGTCTGGCAAGCTAGTTCTTAAAACAGAAGTGGAAGTTATGGTTCTCTTTGCTCTGCAACAGTATAAAAAAATTACAAGATTTTCATCAAGATAGGAAAAGACAAAGACAAACTGTGAGCACTTTTCAGCCATTTCTGGCCAGGGAGTGTCCGTTCTGCTGGCTCACAGGCATAGTTCAAATGCACACTTCCCCCAGGGTGGTGTGATCCCAGGAGAGTACACCTTTGCTGGGAGCCTCCCTCCCATCTCTGGGCCTCAGTTTCCCTGTGGGTAGAGGTATGGGATTGGGCTGGGCCTTCTTTCCCCTGGGGAGCCGGTGTCAGAGTTCTTTTCCAATACGCAGCCCTGATGCCCTCTCCTCTCCCTACTCTCTTTTCTGTTGAGAACCTTTGGCCTTGAATCTGAGGTCCCTTCCAATTTCAGATTCTTGTCTTGGCCTCAGATTCTTCCCTTCAGTCAGATGGGAGAAACTATGTGTTGTGTGTTCTGTCCCAAGACCCTCTGCAGCCTTCAATGTCCTCAGCCCAAAGACTGGAGCTACATAGGGGAACTTCTCTCTCCTTCTGACATGCACAGCTCCCCAAGCCTGGAGCTGCGTGGAGGGGAGCTGTGTTTGTAGAGATTTCTGAGGACCCATTGGAGAGCCTGGGCCTTAGCTGACCCTAAGAAAGCGCTCTCTGACCTTGGCCAAGTCCCTGAAGTTCTCTGAGCTTCAGTTTCCTCATTTGTAAAACAGAATAGTTGCATGCACTGTGATTAGAAAGCTGCTGTGAAGGTAAGTGAGATGGTAACATGTGTGAACACAGCACAGTGCCTGGCACACAGTTGAGACTCCTTTTGAAAAAACCGTCAGGAAAGATTCTACCGGAGACAGTGCTGGAGAGATGACTCACAGGCGGAGGTGAAGCACAATGGATGCTTCTGCAGGCACCAGAACTGCGTGAAAGGGATGCCTTTTATATGTCTGGCCTTTTCACTCTTCCTGTTCTCCACTACTTTTGTACATCTGTGCGTGAATCTGGGTCTCTGGCCACTGTGGCTTCCAGGCAGAGTAACTTGAATTGATCAGACTGAGGAGATACATCAGTCCTCTTGGTCTTGATTCTTTCTCAGGGCCAGCCGCACCTCTTCCCTGACTGCAGAGGGAGGAGGCTGGCTCTTGGCTGGCTGCTTCTGTGGTTAAGGAGGAGCCACCCGGCCCCGCCCCATACTCCGCACACCCTCAGAGGAGCAGGGCCATGACGGAACGGTCCGCAGTGCCCAGAGAAACGCAAACAGGATGTGTGTGTGATTGTGGTTTCCACTGTGAGCTTTTACACCATCCAAGGTAAATTATTTCATAAATAGTTGTCACGTTTGGCAGGACTTCTTAAAGTTAGCAGACAGCTTTATCGGAACTATGGGGAGGTTCAGATCGACCTTAGGAAACATGCCTTTTTGGAGCCCTGTATTCCTACTCCCCAACTCTCTCAGCCATTTAACATAAATTTCTAGCCAAGACCAGATAGACAGCCACATGCCTCATATTCAAATAGCACTTTGCAGTTGACAGTGGATTTCTTTTCTCCAGAGATAAACTTATTTTGGGCTTTCCTCTTTACAACAGAATCATGGAATAGTAGAGCAGGAAGGGGACTTAGAGATGATCTGCTGTGGCCTTTTCATTTTACAGGTGAGCCTAGAGAAGGGAAGAGACTTAAGGACACACAGCAAGCGAGTGGCAGAATTGGGCTGAGAATCCAGGTTTCCTTGACAGGAAGCTATTTCCACACTATCAGGCTATCTTCCTATTGTGTCCTCTGAATTGTTATGTCAGGAAGGTAGGTACACATCAGCCTATTGAACAGATGAGGAAATTAAGACCCGGAGATGTGGGCTTGCTCAAAGTTCCCTGGGACCAGTCCAGGCTATAGTCACCATGTCATGCTGCACTGCGGGGATGAGGAGTATGGAGCTGTGCTCAGTCCGGGGATGGCATCTGGGTCTGGGTCTTAGCATCTGCCTCTCTGGGACTCCCCAGCGAGGAAAGGGGAGGGGATACTTGGGGCATGGTGTCAGTAGGTGAGACCCCAGCAAATCCTCTGACCATGGTGTCTGTAGCTTCCTGGGCTCTCACAGCACAGACCTTTAATGTCCTCCTTAGTGTGGATGCTTTCAATTTCAGAGGGAGGAGTCAGAGCCCTCGAAATAGACAAGACCTGGATGGAGCCAGTCCAGAGGCCAGCTGGGCGTTTGCATCTGGCCCGCCCTGGCTTCCTGGGACCAGGCTGCATTTCTCTCTGGGCCCCATGCCACCTCAGTGTCCAGGCCCTTTCCCTCTCCTGTGGGTGCTTGAAGAGACATGGTAGGGCTCCCAGCCTCTTTGAGGAGCCCAGCAGGGGGAATGGGGAATTCAGGGTATGTTTTCTGAGTTGGGAGTGCCTGGAGCGGGCTGGTGTCTTTGCTGAGAGTCTCGGGTGAGTGGGGTGGTGAGGGTGGGCGGTGATGGGGGAGAGTGGACTAGACAGGGTGGGGAGATGGAGTAGGGGAGCCACAGAAAAAGGGAGCAGAGAAGTGGAGGGGAGGCAGTGGAATGAGAGGTGGGAGCCACAGCGAGCTTCTGAAATGGCTGGCGGAGGCATAGGCAGTGCTGGGCTTTGTGTTTATAAATTCCAGATGTCACCCTCGGCTGTCACCAAAGAAAGTGTAGGCTTCAGGACCCAGGCCCCACTGCTCACACTGCTCCACCACCATGGAATTCAGGGAAAACATGAAATAAAAAAGGCTGGAGTTGGGGTGAGGGCTGGGAGAGGAGTCGTGGCCAGAGACAAGGGAAGCTGGATTCAGTGAGCAGAGCGGGCACTGGGGAAACTGGCTCCGGGGGCCTCAGGGGTCCCAAGTCCTGCCCCTCAGAAAGGGTTGGGTATGGAGATGAGATCACCTGGAGGGGTATTCAATGTCATGCTTGTGACCCAGGTGACATAAGAAGAGATTAGTACACACAGAAAGACAGCAGGGATGGACATGCACAGAGGAAAGACCATGTTGAGGACATGACAAGAAGGCGGCCTGGGGGATGGGTGTGTAACTCAGTGGTAGAGCGCATGCTTATCATGCACAAGGTCCTGGGTTCAATTCCCACTACCTCCATTAAAAATTTTTAAAAAGTATTTTTTAAAATAAAAATAAAAAATAAACAGAATAAAGAATATTTAAAAAAGAAAAGGGAAAAGAAGGCGGCCGTTTGCCAGCCAAAGAGAGAAGCCTCAGTAGAAACCAAACCTGCCAACATCTTGATCTTGAATTTCCAACTTCCAGAACTGTGGGAAAATAGATGTCTGTTGTTTCAGCTACCCAGTTTGTGGTATTTTTGTTACTACGGCAGCCCAACCAAACTAAGATGTCCCCAAACTCCCCGTAGGAAGTGCTTACCACTGGGAAGTGAGATGGAGTAAGGCCATGAGGGGTGCTTGGCAAGGCTGATGGAAGCCCATAGAGACCTCTCTGCAAATTAGAAAAAGGTGCCCTTTCCTCTAGACTGGAGAACACAGCCTCTTGTCCATGTGACAGCTGACTGGGTCCTCTAGCTGCCCAGCCATGAGCCCCCTAAATGCCTGGCCATGGTGGATCCAATTTATTGCTCAGCCACAGCAGTTCCACTTGCTTCCCAGCCATGGTGGTACTTGGGATCGGACCCCAGTACCTGGTGGGGAGTTCCTGTGAATCAGCCCAGCCTGCACATGGATGTTTATGTATCTTTCTGACCCCAGCACTCACTCTGAGTCTTGGCTGGTTTTATGATTGAATTTTGGCTCTCTGCATCCTTTTTCACAAGTAAGTCTGTAAAAGTCCTGATGCATTTTACAGAAGCAGATCACACATGGTGAAAATCCTCATGCCAGGTGGTAGAGCAAATCTCAGAGAGAAAGTGAGAAAATGAATGAGTGAGTGCCAGACTACAACAGAGCCTACTGACCAGATATTGAATGTGCTTCTTCTGTGCACAAATGTTTCAGTAGGTGCTACAGAGACTGCACAGGTGAGTCAGATAGCATTCTAGCTCTCCTGACACTTCAATTTTAAGCAAAAATGCAGCTATATGCATATATATAACTCTGGATACAGGCCAACGGTGGTTTGTTAAAATGGAGATGTTATCAAGGCATCCTCCATGTGTGTGGGGAGGGAGATCAAAAAGGATACTTGGACGCTCAGCCAACTGGGAATAGAAGGAAATTACCTCAATGTAATAAAGGCCATATATAAAAAGCCCACAGCTAACATCCTACTCAATGGTGAAAAACTGAAATCATTTCCTCTAAGATCAGGAACCAGGCAAGGATGCCCACTCTCACCACTTCTATTCAACATAATATTGGAAGTCCTAGCCAGAGCAATCAGGCAAGAAAAGGAAATAAAAGGCATCCAAGTTGGAAAGGAAGAATTAAAATGACCTCTGTTGTAGATGACATAATCGTTATGTGGAAAACCCTAAAGAGTCCATAAAAGCCTCTTAGAACTAATACACAAATTCAGCAAGGTTGCAGGATACAGAATCAACACACACATCCCTTGTGTTTCTATACATGAACAATGAACAATCCAAAAGGGAGATATCCCATTTATGATAGTAACAAAGAATAAAATAAAATAAAATAAAATAAAATACTTAAGAACAAATTTAAATAAGGAGGAGAAAGACTTGTACACTGAAAGTTACAAAACATTGCTGAAAGAAATTAAAGACATAAATAAATAGGAAGACATCCTGTGTTCCTGTATTAAAAGACTTCATCTTGTTAAAATGTCCATACTACCCAGAGTGATCTACAGGGTCAATGCAATCCCTATCAAAATCCCAATGGCATGTTTTGCAAAAATAGAAAAAAAAAATCATCCTAAAATTCATACGGAATCTCAAAGAACCCTGAATAGCCAAAACAATCTTGAGAAAGAAAAATGAAGCTGGAGGCCTCATGTTTCCTGATTTCAAAACATATTACAAAGATACAGTAATCAAAACAGTATGGTACTGGGGGGAGGGTATAGCTCAGTGGTAGAGTGCATGCTTAGCATGCAGGAGGTCCTGGGTTCAATCCCCATTACCTTCGATAGAGGAATAAAGAAATAAATAAAAACCTAATTACCTCCCCCCAAAAATAAAAATAAAACTTAAAAAAATCAGGAAAAAATAAAGAAAAAGAACCATATATTAAAAAAGAAAAAGTAAGTTAAAAACAAAAAAACAACAATATGGTACTGGCACAAAAATGGACACATAGATCAATGGAATAGAATAGAGAGCCCAGAAGTAAACCCTCACAAAAATAATCAAATGATCTTCAACAAAGTTGCCAAGGCAGTGGGGAGGGTGTAGCTCAAGCAATAGAGAGCATGTTTAGCATGCACAAGGTCCTAGGTTCAATCCCTGGAATCTCTTCTAAAAATAAATAAGTAAATCTAATTACCTCCCCCCACCAAAAAACCTCAAAACCAACTAAACAAATTAAAAAAGGGGGGGGCATGGCTACACAGTGCAGAAGGGAGAGTTTTCAACAAAGGGTGCCAGGAAAATTGGATCTCCACAAGCAAAAGAATGAAGTTGGATCCTTACCTAATACTACACGTAAAGATTAACTCAAAATACATTAAAGAACAAAAAATATGAGACCTAAAACTAGAAAGAAGAAAACATGGCAGGGGGATGCTTCATGACATTGGCTTTGGTAATGATTTCTTGGATATAACATTCAAAAGCACAATCAACAAAAGTAAAAATAGACAAATATGACTACATCAAACTTAAAAACTGTGCAGCAAAGGAAACAATCAACAGAATAAAAAGGCAACCTATGGAATGGGAGAAAATATTTGTGGAACATATATCTAAGGGGTTACTATCCAGAATATATAAAGAACGTCTACAAGTCAACAACAAAAATCAAACAATCCAATTTAAAAAATGAGCAAAGGACTTGAAAAGACATTTCTCCAAAGAACATATACAAATGGCCAATAAGCATATGAAAAGATGCTCAACATCATCAATTGTTAGGGAAATACAAATCAAAACCACAATGAGATATCACCTCATACCTATTTGCATGGTTACTATTTAAAAAAAAAACAGAAAATTACACGTGTTGGCAAGGATGTAGAGAAATTGGAATTCTTGTGCACTGTTGTTGGGACTGTAAACTAGTACAGCTGCTATGGAAAACAGTATGGAGGTTCCTCAAAAAATTAAAAATAGAATTACGATATGATCCAGCAATCCTAGTTTGGGGTATATATCCAAAAGAATTCAAAGCAGGGTCTCGAAGAGATATTTACATATCCATGTTCATTGCAGAATTATTCGTAAAAGCCAAGAGGTGGAAGCAACCCAAGTGTCCATTGACAGATGAATGGATAAAGAAAATGTGGTATAAGTATACAATGAAATATTACTCAGCCTTGAAAAAAGAAAGAAATCCAATTATATGCTACAACACGGATAAGCCTCGAGGACATTGTGCTAAGTGAACTAAGCCAGTCACAAAAAGACCGATACTGCTTGATTCCACTTATATGAGGAATCTAAAGTAGTTGAATTCTTAGAAACAGAAAGTAGAATGCCGGTTGCTAGGGCTCGTGGGGAGAGGATGAAGGGGAGTTGTTTTCCAATGGGTATAGAGTTTTTGTTTTATAAGATGAAAAAGTTCTACAGATCCATTGCACAACAATGTGCATGTAGTTAACATTACTGAATTCTACACTTAAAAGTGGTTATGATGGTAAATCTTACATTGTGTGTTTTTGACCACAATAAAAAAAAAGGAGACTTCAAATACAAGATGTTCAATGGGTAAGAAATCTCAGGAGAGCTCCTTCACAAAGTTCTAAGTTGTATTTATAAAATCAGCACAGGTTCTAAGGATACTATAGTTTGAAACTTCTAAACTATAGCTGTATGTATACGTGGAGTTAGAAAGGAAGGAAGGATTGATTCTTGGAGGAGGTGGCTTTCAAGCTGGATGTTAGAATAAGCAGGCCTTCAACAGGCAGAATTTTGGGGGGAGAGAACGGGAAGCACTGAGCAAATGGGGCGTGGGGGGAAAAACCGGGGTGCGTTTGCAGGGCAAATAAACTGGTGTGGCTTCATGGCAAGGTGATGGAGGTGGAGGTGGGAGGGGTGGTCTGTAGAGGGAAATCAGGTGGGGAAGAGGCCAATTTGTGAAGGGTTTTTCAACCTCAAGGGAAACTGAGAGTGCTCGAAGCTGGGCAGGGGCAGGGACAGATCTTGCAGCGGAGAAATCAGGGGAGGACAAGCCCTGGGAGGCACAGGAGTTGGAGCTGCAGGAGGATGGGACAAAGCGAGGCCGGTGAAGGCAGAGTGAGTACGCGAGAGCCTCGGCCGACCAGCGGTATGGAGCCCGGGCACCGCTCCGGTGCTCACCTTACCCCGGCTGATCACACGCGACCTTCCCTTGAACCCCGTCAGGAAATCACCGCGAAATCCTTCATTCCCATAAATTAAAGACGGCAACGGTAGCAACGACAGATTGGGGGCAAACAACAGTGGCCTCGCAGCTGTTCCTGCCAGCAGGGGTCTTTAACACCCCCTGATCCGGGGCGGGAGTGGTTGGGGCGAGTTAACATCACACCCGTCTCCTAAATCAGTTTTGTGCTGTGAACCAACAGAAGATCTCAGGGTAGGGGCCAGGGAGCCCTGGTTTCCTGATTGTTTCCTTGAGGGACAGGGGAGCAAGGGGAACTGGCAGAGGAAGGAGAGGCGAGGGCAGAAGGCGTTCTTCTTGAAATGAACTTCCAGTAACTTTCTGTTGTGGACCCTGCCTGACCAGGCCAGCCAGTATGGGACACAAATTTACCAGGTACAACTCACCTCCTTTCTCAGCCTCTCCAGCACATCCCTTAGCTCCAAGCTCCTAGCTGATGGCAACTGGATTTCAGAACCAACAATATTTGCAAGAAGTTCCCACATTTTAAACTCCAGACTCAGGAATTTCTAAGACAGCATATATGAAATATTGAATTCTAACTGTCCCCGTAAACCTAGGGCTGTTTGTCAGAGTCTATATTCTGAAGGCCGCAGCCTCTCTGCTCGATGGTGAAGCACTACGGAAAACACGTTTCTGATCAATGCTGTTAACCTTCTAGAAATGGCTCAGCAGGGGCCAGAGTGAGGTGTGTGAGGCACTTGAGTGCAAAATACAAGGGGTGTCAAAAACCTCAATAATCAAGAGAAAGAATATTTGACTGCAGTGTTTTCAAAAATCAAAAGTAATACCAAAAGTAATACCAAAATTCCACGATGGGCAGAATGTCCAAATTTTAACTAGAGAATCCAACCAGTGGCTCAGGATGGGTAGGGTGGGGTCGGGGTTTCTTTGTGGGTTTGTCTTTTGTGAACTGACTTCCAGATTCCTGGAGCTAGTTGTGAGCCTGGCCCATTGCTTTCTCTTTTCTTTAGACTCTTAAAAGCTGATCTCTCCTGCCTCCTTCCCCTTCGGTTAAATTCCAAAGGAAGATGCAAGCAACTGGGCAATAAAGATTTCAGTGCTGAACAGAGTGGGTCTGGAACCCCAGAGTGAATGAGAGTCAGCTTGCAGTGCCCTGCATTGTGTGACTGCTGCTTCTGCTGCTGGTCCTGAGGGGACCTAGAGGGAGAGCCCAGGGCCCCTCCTGAATGGGAATCTGCCCCGACCAGAGGCTGACCCCTATGAAGAGGGTGTCCGCGTGCTCTGGGTGGTCAGCTGCTTGGTACATGAGCAGTGCCATCAATGGGCCACTCACCAGAAGGAAAGATGGTGCGTTTGGGTCTTGCTGAAACATGGAATGATTTTGCCTAAGCCCAGCCCTTGGCTTTGCCCACACCTTCCCAATGCCCTTGGCTCACAGTTCCCTGGAAAGCCACTGGATGCAGCCAAGGTGGCTGTGGGCAGAGATGGAGGAGCTACAGTGGCAGGCGGGGAGAGAGGGGAGGGAAGGGGAGAGGAGAGGAGAGCTCAAAGAGGCTCCAGCCAAGTGGCTGAGCGCTCTTTGGAGAGGAGAAGCAGAAAGTGCCCCATTCTCGGCAAATCTCCAGCCAGGCCTAGGAATAGTTCAGGATTTAACCAGCAGAGATTTAAAGGGCCCTTCTATTGAGCACCCAGGTGGCATATGATTATTATCATCCACTGTGAGCACACTGAGGGGCTTCTTCAAGCATGGAGACCAAATATTTCAAAACAAGGATTGTGCTTGGAGTCTGCTGAAGAGCGTAGGATTTGGGGTCTGAAGTCTGGGGTTTGAGCATTCTTTTGGGTGACCAGTTGTCCCTGGGGACACTGAACTTTCAGTGCTAAAACCAGAAAAGTCCTGGGTAAACTGAGATGAGTGGGTTACTCTATTTTGACTCCATTCTAGCCATATTCCCCTCAGACTTTTCAGTCTTCTGTTTTCCACGCGTCAAGAATCGAATCAAAGACCTGCTGCACCAAACTCGAAAACTTGTGGGACTCAAAAGAGCTATTGTATGTTTCTTGTAGCACCTTGAACCCCCTCAATCCTAGCACATCCCAGGCAAGCTTCTGCTGGCCTCTCCTCCAGTTTGAGCTCTTTCGGGGCAAGACCACCTTATTCGTCTCTGCAGCCCCAGGGCCTCTGCCAGTGCTTGGCAAAGAAGATGCTCAGGAACTCTGCGCTATGCTGAGAGTGTTCTATAAGGCAGAGCAGAGAGAGTTCTTGTTGGTTGGTTGGTACCCTCCTTTTCTGCTAGCCCCCGGTTAGCCCCATGAAAGGTCCTCCATAGGTTCAGACAGACAAATGTACCCTGAGGGCGGCCATCGGGAGGACATAGTAGGGCGGTGGGGGTAGGAGGCAAGGACACTGTCTGGTTCTGGGCAAGGTGGGGACAGGGAACCAGACAAAAGGTGAACAGGCCATGAGAGAAGCCAGGGAGGTACCATGGGGAGATGAGGAAATAGCAGGTCCCCATCACCAGGAGGAGATGGACTCTAGCTGGGATCTTAACAAGCAAGCCAGTTCCTCCTCTGGCTTCTGGGGCTCTGGCACTGAGCTGGGCTTTCCCTGCATTCTGAGGTCCAGTGCTTGCCCTCTGTGCCTGCCTCCCTGACTCTCCCCAAGGCTGGCAGTCCCTCAGGAAGACTCTCAGAGGGGTGGCCTCTTGGGGTGGGGTCACCTAGACCTCAGCATGCTGAGTTGCCCCCTTGGCCTGGGCACAGCCCAGCAGGGCAGGGTGATACCTCATGGGCAGTCTGCCCCAAGTCTCAGCCCTTGCCTCTCGCATCCCTGCCCTATGTCTGCTTCTCTGCCTCTATTTTCCAGGAGACAGAATCCTGGTTCTGCTTAGCTGCCCAGGGTCCCAGCCTTGGTCCTGGCCCTCCGAGTCTTGGTTTCAGCACACTCCCAGAGTGAGCAAGCCCTGAGGCTCTGGGACCCTTTGGAGCTGGCTGGGGCATGGTGGGGAGAAGCATGACCCAGAGGCAGCCTGGATTCAGGAAAGCCCCTCTCCAGCCTTTGCCAGCCTGTACTCAGTGGCTCCATCCCACATGTCCTCCAAATCTTTGTAGCTCTCATTTCATTCTGTTGCTGGTACATCCTTCCTGGGGCCCAGGAGTGCTGGGGACATAGACACAGCCCCCATCACCAGAGAATCCTAGAACTCTGAGTAGAAGTAACCTTAAAGGTGACTGGTCTAGTCTCCTGACCTTGAGTAGGTTAGATTGTATTGTTCCACATTTATGGTCAGGACACCCAGCTCAGAGAGGGCAAGCAACCTCCCTAAGAGCACACAGTAAAAGAACCAGCAGCTATGCCTCAGTCACCTACCTGAACTATCCTTTTTCCGTCTGGTTGACTTCTTCTCCGTCTCATTGGCAGTGCTCCCAAGGACCTCATAGTCCTCACCTGGGCCTCCTGTGGCGTCCACCAGGCCGGGGCTGCTGGTCCCCATCTCCTTGGAGCCCCCCGCTGGGCCCGGGTTGAGTCTACGCCGGGCCCCCGAGACAGGGAAATGCCAGTCGGGGGGCTGTGGGAAGGCAGGATGCTGCTCGGTGAAGATGCGCTCCTCCCGGGGCAGGCTGTGTGGGGTGGCCGCCAGGCAGGAGGCTGAGAAGTCGGGGTATGCTGCCGTCGATGTCGCTGTCTGGAAGTCTGGTTTCTGGTGGAAGGAGAACGGGGTTGGCGGGTAGTGGGGGAGCCCTGAAGCCCCACTGCCTTCAGAGTGGGGATTTCGAAGGCAACCCCAGACCGGGGCTGGTGGGTGGGGGCCCCTCATGCAGCTGCTGGCCATTGGATCCATCTGCCGTCTGTTGCACACCTCAGTCCTTTCCAAGGCTGGATTCTTACACTTTTGATATTCAAATTGTTAAAAATGCAAAAAAAAATTTTTTTTAACCGGAGGGAAAAATGTTCAACAGAAAATTCACCCCAGGAACCAAAACAAAACCAAAACTAAAGTCGCTTCTTATGAGGACGCACACATGTGACCAGCCACACATATGCGTGCACACACCTATGTTGGACTTGGCTCCTGGCTTCCCCCCGACACACCAGCCTGCCTACTGGGGTCCCTTGTACATGTATTTGTCGCCGATGACACTAAACATTTTCACTGTCCCAGCCCGGACGCACCAGCTGATGTGTGCTTGTCTTGAAGCCCGCAGCTAATGCCTGCAGAGAGCTGGTCCAGGGCTGCTGAGACACACTTTTAAATCCTGCGGTGGGGAGAGAGTGACAAATTTCTGAAGTGAAATGTGAGAGAGGAGAGGGAGGGGTTAACCAGCACACACACGATCCCCTCCAACCAAAACCCGAGCAGGCAACTATTAATCATCAGAAACCTTATATGCACATCTAATGGGATTTGCAGATGGAGTCTTTTAAAGAAACATTGTCTGTATTTTTTTTTTTTAAGGAGAGAGAGCAGCACACACACAATTTCTTTAATGTGCCTCCTATAACACTATGAAGTTATTTTATTGCACTGTTAACAAAATTCCCCAAGTCTTGGATTTGGAAACAGCCTTCAGTCAGATCCAGAATCCATCAAGTGCCAAATTCCAGGGAGTGAAACGGGGAATAAGTGCAAGAGACAAGTTTGCTGATTGCATTTGATTTAAAGGCCCTTCTACTGCTGCTTGCAGAAAGGAAGGTGGATTAAAAGCAATCTTTTTTTGCAAGTCTCAGCGGCCCACTAGGGTCTATAGTATAAAGAAAGACACACTCCAGAAAAAAATTATTTCTCTCGGCCCAGAGTGACATTCGCACTTTCTCAGTGACTTAAAAAAAAAAACAATCAGATTCTTCCTTCCGCTCCTTAACCCCCAACTTCCATGTCAATTAGCCACACTCTTCTCTAGAGGGGTTTCAAGTCATTTTTCCTCCATGGTAAAGGCAAGACTCTTAGAAAAGTTCCTTGAAGTTTCTCCAGGCCTCCCCCAAATGCTCTCCGGTCCCCTAACCTTCACCCACCTGCTTCTCCTGCCCTACCCTCAGAGGCCAAGGTTTCCATGGCATCTGGGCACAGAAATAGGAGTCAGGGGGCTTCTCATTCCTGAAAAAGTTCTCTTTGGCAAATGGTTGTGTGGCCTTCCGGGCTGATGCTCGTCACAGGAAGGCCAACTCACTTCAGCCAGTCAATCAGTCTACTCAATCCACATGTCCTACCCTTTCTGGAGGGTTAATATAATTTCTTGGAGGACAACATTCCAAGCACAGGGGCCAGATCTCCTCTCCCACTGCATATTTCCACGGTCCAGAGCAGCAGGATTGGGGCTGAAATGGGTACAGATAGTAAGATCCATGTCCCTGCAGGCTGGTTCTAAAGACAACCAGGGTTCCCTGAGGAGGGACCATGGATCTCAGCTCTGCAGCCTGGAGGCTGCACACATGCTCTTCATGAAATAGGCATCCCATCTTCCGGAACAGATGGCAAGGCTGGTAGAGGAGACGCAGTCATAGCCACAAACCAGACTCACCTCTCCGCTTTGTCCAGGACTTACCTGTTGCACATACATTTCTCCTCTGAAACTCACAACCCTTCTATTATGGGTAAAGTAAGAATTGTGCTCTATATTTTACCAATGAGGACACTGAGGCTCAGACAGATAATGTGAGCTGCTCAGAAGCACATAGCTAAGAAATGATAGAACCAGGAATTGCCCTCAGGCGTCTGGCTGTCCAGTGGATGCAGAGGAAGTAGCATGGACTCTGGGGTTAGACAGACCTGAGTTCAAATTTGGGGTCTGCCACTTCCCAGCTGTGTGCCCTGGGGCAAGTCACCGCACCTCTCTGAGCTTCCATTTCTTCACGTGGGATGGTAGTTACAGCTGCCATTCACCCACTGATCTGAATGCTTCACACATCTTTCCTCGATGGATGCCCACAAAAGCCCTCTGAGGCAAGTACTTTTCTTACCTTCACCATCTTTCAGGAGAAACTTCTGAAGCACAGAGAGACCATATAACCTGCACAAGGTCACACAGCCGCGAAGTGGAGGATCCAGGTTTCAAACCCAGGCAGCCTGGCCCTACTGCACCACAATGCCCGCCTCACAGACATGGGAGAATTTTCAATGAAATCTATGTGACGTGCGAAGTGGGCAATAGAAAAATGTGACTCCCCTCCTAGCACATCTAGTTCTCCTTAATCTAGAAGATTCTGAAGGGAGACTGTGGGGCTGGGAGGCACTGAGGAAACTCGATGTAAACAGCCTTGTGAGGCCCCTCTAGGGGCTCCAGGCTGTGGAGGCTTGGGAAGGACAATATAGGAGACTGAGAGGAAGGAACACCTTCCCGGGGCCTGGCCTGCAGGCTGTAACCAGATTCCTGCTCTGGCCTTCGCATCTGGCCAAGGATCTCATCCCAGGGAGGCCCAACGCCTGGCCCTTTGCCCCTGAAAGGGTGGGCCCCGGGTCGTGAGGGGGACTGAGAGGTCAGGAGGGGCAGCGGGGAGGGGTGCGGGGGGCCCTCTGTGTGGAGATCTCAGGGCCCTGGCACCCCGGGGCCCGCACAGCTGCCGGCGTCTGTCAGCCTCCCCGCGGGGCGCGGCCGGGGGCCTGCTGGCCTCTACATCTTCCTGACAGGCCCCTCTTCTGAGGCCGGGAAAGAACAACAACAGTCCTCCCCTCGCAGCGACCCATTTGTTAGATGAAGGCCGGGCACCAGCACCTTTAACCTCCTCAAAGTCAGCATGTCGCTGCCAAGGCCCCGAGGCCTGCGAGACAGAGATGGATGGATATAGCTGTTTGTGGAAAAAGGCCCCGCGCGGCCAAGGGGAGCAGGATTTTCAGGAAGGGAGGGGACCCCATTTCTGGTTGTTGTTGGGGGTGGCAGGGGAGGAAAAGGAAAAGCCTGCGTCAGGAGGAGGGTCCCTGAGCGGCCCTGAGGAAGATGGTCAGCTTGGCCACACCTGAGCCAGCCCAAGGAACTTTTGGAATTTCCCCCATTGTGCATGACAAGCAGGTGTGTCCTTAGCGCCACAGACCTGCTTCCATCCTTGGCCCCTGCCACCCACCTGGGCCTGGAGTTGTGAGGTTGTCAAGGGAGAACCTGGGGCCTGGAGGCAGAGGCTCAGGTTCAAGGTGTGGCCTTGGCTTTCTTCTGCTGGGTGGCCTCAGGCAAGTTATACCGCTTTTCTGAGCCTCAGTTTTCTCTCTGGCAAAGTGGAGATGACAGTACTGGCCCTATGCAGCTGTTATGAGGATAAATGACCTGAAGTCTATGGAAAGAGCTGGATGGCTGGATGGCTGAAAATGGCAATGCACGTGGGGAGTTATGCCTTCTCTTTCCTTACTCTGCTGGACCACGGGGCAGCTCAGGGCTCCACAGAGGGTGAAGCCAGCCCATCCTGATGGTGATCCTCCCTAATACCTTCATGGCCTTGGGAATCAGGAGTGCATGGGTTCAAATCCTAGCTCCGCCACTAGTAAACTGAATGGCTTTGGGGAGCTCACTTTACCACTCGAGCCTCAGTTTCCTCATCTGTGAAGTGGGGATAAACTTTTTCTTCTTTCCCCACTGAGTTGCTGAGAAAGCTCACGCCAGAGCCTGGTGAACAGCATTTAGTGGTTGTGTCTGGATGATGATGATGAAAATACCTGAGGTTTTTGCCTTGAGGACAACTCCAGGAGGCCACCTGAGAGGGACAAGTTGCAGCCATTAGCATTCATTCATGTAGTAGAACATGGACAAGGCATCTGTTCTCCAGAGGGACCTCAAGGGATGGGATGTGAGACAGACATACTTTAAATATGGTGGAGATCATTCTGGGCTTGAATGTTTACTGCTGGTCCTGGGGTTTACTTGGAACGTACATGTCCTTTGCTTCTCAGAAGGCTTTAAGGCAGCAGCGTCACTCCTACTCTATAGGTCTTTCGCTCACATAATTGGACTAACAGGTTGGAGTTTGAGTAAACCACAGAACACAGTCCTCACGACTGTCACAGATGCTCCCAGGAAGCTTGCAAGACATTCCACCCCTGGGACCCAGTGACAGGGTGTTCCCCTAAATCCCAGAAAACACTGAGACAGTTTAAAACTAGGGACAGTTCCCTCAGATGAAACTTTTCTCTGTGTATCTATTTTTTAAACCTTTGGTGTGACCATCACTTATTTGCTACCGAGATTGTGGGCAGATGACTGGAAAATGCAATCAGGCACTGAGTGGGCCCGCATCTGAACCCGGGCTCCTGGAGGTCACATGATCTCTGTTTCCTCAACTGAAAAGTGGAAGCTCACTGTCCAGATTATGTGCAGAGACTCAGTAGGTGCTTAATAAATGCGCCTCTTCCAGGGCTTCTGAGCCTGAAGGAGTTAGAGGCATGTTGGTCTCAAAGGAAGACTCCAAGTTAGGGCAGCCAGATAAAATAAAGGGAGCCCAGTTAAGTATGTCGAATAGAAGATTTTACTTAAGGTAAAAAGGTATTTGTTGTTTATCAGAAATTCAAATTTAACTGTCTTCCCCCCGACCCAAGTCTGGAAACTCTAATCTGAGACAATCTTCAAGATGGAGAAGGCTCTGGCCTGACTTTCTGAGGCAGAATATTTGCCCTTTGACAGAAGCCTCTGGAAGGAAACTCTCAAGGGGGCATTCCAGGGGGAGGTGAGGTAGTTGGGAAGGTTTAACTTGGGCTGTGGGCTTTTGGGTTGCAAGAGGAGCCTGGGGTCCCCCAGGAAGGTCTCCCATGGAGGCCTTTGGAGTGAGACAAAGCAGACAGGAGGAGGCAGGGCATCCAGGTGGAGGCAGTGAGGACAAAGGTGAGTCCCCCTGGGCAGGAAGTGCTGAAAGAGAGAAGGAGGGAGGCCTGGGCCGGGCGCCAGCCTGGGAGACCCCCGGGCCCACTTCCCGGGGCACGCTTTTCCAGCCCTGATACAAGGCAGCAGTGCCATTATTTGGGGGGAAAGCAGCTAACCAGATAGGACAGCAAACCGGGGATTTATGTGGTGTGGGAACAGCTTGGGTTTCCCTCACTGTTTATCCAGCAGTATTTTTTAAAACAGAAATCAGCGCGCGGGTAACCACAGCTGTGAGTTACTGGCACTGGCTGCGAGGGCACTGTGTGTGTGTGTGTGTGTGTGTGTGTGTGTGTGTGTGTTTGTGTGTGTGTGTGTGTGTGAGGGGGTCTTCTCAGTGGTGCTTTGCTCGGCTTGGAAGTTGCTGAAGGAATGTGCCCTTCCCCAGGCCAGGATCAGGTGGGAAGGGTGGCTCTGTACAGGCCCCCAGTCACTCTCTGTCCTTAGGACAAAGGCAAGCACCTTGGGGGAACTGTGTCTGGTCAAGGCCTAAAGCCGATCTCTCAGTCTAGGGGTCATGAACCTGCAGGGGGCCAGGCAAGTAAACACAAGCTAGGGAAGCCAGCTGGGAGACCAAAGGGTACAGTGAGGGACACAGGGGTCCCCACAGCTACTTGGCACTGGCCAATTTTGCCTTGCAAGAAATTGGGCCTAGTTTTACCAGATCTTTCCATTTAAAAAAAAAAAAAAGCCACAGGACTAGATTTTTATAGGTGATCTCTCAATTTGTATTCATTTATTTATATTTATTTTCCCCTTAATGGAGGCACTGGGGATTGAACCCAGGACCTCATGCAAGCCAAGCACACACTCTACTGCAGCTATGCCCCCACCCCTACATTTATTTATTTTTTAATTGAAATATAGTTGATGTACAATATTATGTTAGTTTCAAGTGTACTGCATGGTGATTTGACATCTCATACTTTTTGAAATGATTACCATGAGAAGTCTAGTAACCACCTCTCCCATACAAAGTTATTATACTCTTATTGACATATTTCTTATGCCACATATTACATCCCCATGGCTTATTTATTTTATAACTGGAGGTTTATACCTCTTAATCCCCTACACCTATTTCTGGCAATGGACCATTTGTTCTCTGTATCGCTGAGTCTGTTTTTTTGTTTGTTTGTTTTGTTTTTTAGATTCCACATACAAGTGAGATCATATGGATTTTGTTTTGTCTTTCTCTGTCTGACTTATTTCACTCAGCATAATGCCCTCTAGACCCATCTGTGTTGTCACAAATGGAAAGATTTCATTTTTTATGGCTCAGTAATATTCCATTGTATATATATTTATCACATATGTAATGGACACTTTGGTTGCTTCTATAGCTTGGCTATTGTAAATAACCCTGCAATGAACATAGGGGTGCATATATCTTTTCAAATGAGTATTTTTGTTTCTTTCAGTTAAATATTCAGAAGTACAATTTCTGGATCATACGAAAGTTCTATTTTTAAGTTTTTGAGGGCCCTCCGTACTGTTCTCCATAGTGGCTACTCCAATTTACATTCTCACCAACAGTGCACGAGAATTCCCTCTTCTCTACATCCTCACCAGCACTGACAGGTGTGGGGTGGTGTCTCATTGTGGTTTTGATTTGCATTTCCCTGATGATTAATGGTGTTGAGCCTCTTTTCATGTGTCTGTTGCCCATCTATATGTCTTCTTTGGGAAAATGTCTATGCAGGTCCTCTGCTCATTTTTTAATCAGGTTGTTTGGTTCTTTTGATGTGGTAGTTGTATGACCTCTCAATTTTTAAATATTGGCAATGAATTTAAAACACTGCTAGTCCATTAAAAGAGGCCTGTGGGCATAGTTTGGTTCTTAAACTGCCAGTTTGCAGTCTCTGGTCTCCCCATTTTACAGATGATGAAGCCGAGGCCCAGGGAGGCCTAGTGACTTGTCCACGGCTGCACAGGTTGCTATTGGGAAAACCACGGGTCCAGGAAGCCTGACTAGCGCTCCTTACCCAAGCTAGCAGTTTTGCTGGTTGAGCCCCAGTGTCTTACCAGGCAATTCTCAAGGGCTTCCTGAGTATCTCTCCTTTGCACAGACATGACATTTATGTACATACTCATATACACTTGTTTCTAGCAATGACCCTGAGGGAGTGGGGCTGGCATGAATCCATTTTTTTTTTCACAGATGGGGAAACCCAGGCTGGGAGAGGCTAGGTCACGTGCAGGGTCAGTAGTCTTAGAAAGAGCTGGAGCTAGAGCCTCCACCTACAGATCTACGATTTTTCTACCCCCAAACTCTGTCATCTTTGGGTGATTCAGCCTGAGATGGATAATAAACTCCTTCTAAAAGGGAAAAAAATGGATGGCATACCTGCGTAAACTGAATGTTCTTCGTAACTTAGAGTTAATTGAAAATCCATAGGTTATCAATTTTCCAAGCAAGAGAATAAAACAGAAGATATTTCAAAGAGCAATTATAGTAGGCATTGGGTTTAATCTTTCTTTGATGATTCCGAAGGCATTTCAGGGGAACATAATGCCTTGGGGTATCATTATGAACACCAATAATTACTGTGTAGGGCTAGGAGACAACTCCTCATCAATTTCTCATCAGTTTCCTCCTGGCTGTTTGGGGGTGCCCTAGCGTAAGATGACAACCCACGGTGGTGAGCGTGTATCCATGTTCTGCACTACTCTTTCTATCTTTGCCCATTTCAGGGTGGTGTTGTGCAAAGACAATGTCCCAGGAGGGATCTTGCCAATCTTCACCTGTAAAATGGGAGTGATGCTTCTTCTTCTAGACTCACTGCACCAGGTTCTACTTAAAGGGTCTCACATCTCACAGCATCAGAGCTGGAAGGAGTTTCTGATCATAGGGAGCACCAGCTTCCTTTTCCCATGGAGGAAGAAGTATGAGGCCCAGAGAGGTTAGAGGCCTTGTCCAAAGTCACAAGGCTGGGAGGGGGAGTTGGAATCCGGTTTTTCTGCTTCTTAGACTTTCCTGAATACCACACTGAAGCAGAAAAGACCTGTGGGAACAGAAAGATTAACACACAGTCTCACAGGCAAACAGACACACACAGGGTCTCTCTGGCCACAGAGAGGAAAAGCTCAGATCTCCCCAGCTAAGTCGGGGGAGGAGGCAAACCCCTTAGTTCAGGGCAGGGAGGAACCCAGACAGGGGGTAGCTGAGACACCACGGTGAGATTTATGGTTTCATAAATGTCAGAGCATTTTAAAATGTGGTAATTTCGAGTGTGCAGCCTCCCAGGACCCTTCTTCTTTTAATTGAAGAAATAAACAATCTCCCCTAAGGGATCCTTGGCCAAAGGGAAAGGCAGGTGCGATGTTCACTGAGGAGAGGCAGGTCGCGAGTGTACACCAGACACATCAACATGCATACACACACGCACACCTTCTGTTAATGTCCCAGGTCTTACACCTCTAAAGCATCTCACACCCCGGTCAAAGGATCTTCCCTTTTGATCTCTGGGGAAGCTTCTACCCACAAGGGAAAGAGGAGTAAGAAAAACTGTTTCAAGAGTTTAAGGTTGAAACATTTTCGCACGAGGAACGGGCCCCGGGCCCTGGGGCGCTATCTGGTGGTTAGAGGCAGAACTGCAGCGCATCTAAAATTAGCCCAGGCTTCTGTCTCCCAGGGTGCTTCTGACCCTAGAAGTAGTGGGAGGAATGGGGTGTCAAGGCCCTGTGGCCCCTGTGGCCCCACAGCTTCATTCAGACACAGATGGCAGGATGGCCTGCCTCAGACATGTCACCGGACCTTGGTCTTGTGCTTTAATCTATTCAAGCTCAATTTTCTTGTCTAGTTAGATAATGTGGGTAAAAGTACTCTGACTACTGTCTACAATTATGAAGGTTCCCCCTCTCTTTTTAAATGTGCTTATTTTTTTGTTACTAGAGTTTTCCCTAGACCTCATCAGTTGACAGGTACAGACAAGCTAACAGTTACTCCCCATATTTCATAGGCACTGTCCCCACCAGCCACACACAGGTCCTGGCAGAGTGTCACTCAGCTGTCCCTGGAAGTCCAGGCACAGGGCATCTCCTAAACTTGACCGTCAGCTACAGTCTGCCTTAGCATCACCACCTGCCCCTCATGGACTTGCTTTGTCTTTGCTCGGGAAGCCATTTGAGGGGTCCCCTCCTGCCGCCGCCGCCAAGGTCTCTGACAATGTGCCTCTACCCTGAGGAGGGGCTCTCAGGACTCCCAAACTGCTGTCCCTCAAGGGGCCTGGGCAGGGTCATTCCCTTTAACCTGTGTAATAGTGGGTCACAGGGCCCGGAAGATGTGCCCAGGGCCAGTATCTCACCCAGGCCCTTTTGATCATCACTCTGCAGCTTGCATCGTGGGCTGGTACTGAGTAGGTCTACATGGCAGCCCAGATACTGTCTGCCTGCCCAGCTTAGCATTCAAGACCTGGGCAAACATTTTCTTCCTTCTCAAAGCCTGAATCAAATCCTAATCCCAAGTCATACGAACAAATCTCAGTCTCAGCCTCATGCAAACCAACCCCTCTTCTACTAGTTGGTTAGATGAGACCAGTTATAATGTAAGCATATTCTAGGCTGGGACCCTCACTCCCACCCTCTGCTGCTAACAATAGCCAACAAATATTTATTGAGTTCCTATTGCTCTAAGTGCTGGAGTGAACAAAACAGACTAAGATCCTGCACTCACAGAGCTTACCGTCTAGAGAGGGTAGAAGAGCAATACACACAAAAACAAGAATAGGTCAGGTGTTGAGAGCCAAGATGAAAGCATAAAGCAGGGTTGGGGTTGAGAGTTAGTGTGGGTGTGGGCTTGTGTTTTCTTACAAAGGGTGGGCAGGGAGGGACTCTCCGAAAAGGTGACATTTGAGCAGAGACCTGATGGAAATGAGAGAGGGAGGGTGTTGATATCCAGGAGAAGAATGGTCCAGGCCAAGAGAACAGTGTGTGCAAATGCCCTGAGGCACAGGAGCGTAGGGGCACCTGGCCTGCCTCTCCTGCAATAAACTTTCCAAGCAGGCTTGTCCTTCCAAAAATGCAAGAATGGAAATTTCTCAGAGCCCATCTCATTCTTCCTGTGCTGAGGGAGCTGACTACTCAGAGAAGATGATTGTAAATCTAAGAATCTTGTCAACCCATTTGTCAGTCCACAAACAGGCATGGATCCCCTCCTTAGGGGATCAGAGAAGGGGGTCTTGGCCTGGGAGCTCCGGCGGGGGCTCCATGGGGGGCCCAGCAAGCTCGTGAAGAATAAGAGCCAAGGTGGAGGAGGAGAGGGTGCTGGGACCGATGTTCAGAGGGGAGAGGTCTCCAGGGCAGGGCTGGTCTGGGACGTTGCGGGGACAGGAAGGAGGGGTAGGACTCAGGAGGCCCAGAGGAGGGAGGAAAGTGTGTGAGCGGGAGGTGGTGGGGGTGGTGGGGGTGTGTCAGGAGGGATGGGAAAGAACAAAGCAGGAATGCTTACGCAGGGCATCCTAAAGTCAGGGCAGTGCGGAGCGGGAACAAACCAGAAGGGAAGGTTCCGGTGGAGAGCAAGGAGAGAGAATGTTGGAAGGGTCGCTAAGAGTCAGAATGCAGAATGGAGAATGCGGGGTGAGGAGTCAGAGGGCAAAGAAAGGTGCTGAAGTTCTGTGGGGGCTGGGGGATGAGTGCTTGCACAGGGCAACCGACTGTCCTGAGGGTGGGCTAGGGAGGAGGGCCTGGAGGGGGGACGAGTGCGGGGGGAAGGGAGGCCCTTAGGGAATCCGGGAGAGGAAGGATGCTGGGAGGTGGGCTGCCCCCAGGAGGGGAAGGGGAAGGCAGCCGGGAGGCCGGAGGCTCCGAGGACCCTGCGGTAGCCTGGCTTACTCTGTGCCTTTAACGGCCCCTGGGGAGGCAGCTGTGGGTTCAGCAGGTCTCTAGGATTTGCCACTGGAATGCTCCTCAGGCTGGCAGAAGGCTTCTTGAATTACTGTCACAGGCCCCTAGGTCTGGGGGTCTCATAAATTCAGGGGTAGGGCACACCTGTATTTGGATGGGAGGGGTGGCCTCCCTGAGTACTGTCGCTGAGCAGGTCACTGAACTTGCAGAGCAATCAAATCCCAGGCAGAGGAGGGGCCAGAGGGCTGAGTCGACCCTCCCTCCACCGCTGCCCAGAGGACAGCACCAGCCTGGTTCTCTGGACACTAAAGCATCTACTTTCCTGTCTTCACTTGGGAATCAGAAAAGAAGGTTCAAGGCCTGGCTTTGCCCTTTACTGGTTCTGTGACCAGGGTCATGCCTGGTGACATCTTGGAGCCTCCTCATTCCTGATGACAGGGCTGTGCAAATCCAGGAGGTGGCTTTTAACATCGTGTTCAGTGCTCTGACTTCCCTTGTTTAAAAACCCTTTCTCCTCTGACAGGGACGCCCATCCTTTGTGCCTCTGCACTCACTTCCACCTCAGAGGGATCAGGCTGTAGTGAAAGGTCAATTCTGGGCCAGCCGGCCGGGCATTTCCCTGGGGTGAGCAAGCTTCCCAGGCAGCTTCCCTGTGGGAGGCTCTGGAGCCCCGGCAGCCCACGCAGAGGCCACACCACGGTCTGGTGGGAGAGATTTGTGCCTCGCCATTTGCCAAAGGTGGGCATTGTGGTGACTGCTCCCAGGTCCCTCCAGCCACTGATGTCCACTCAGTTGGCCTCTTCCAGGCCTGGGTCATCTGTCTTGGCCTGGTTTGCGCGGTGAATCCCTCCTCCACAGAGAAGGCTGGAAAAGTCACTGCCACGGGGCTTCACCGAGGCATCCCAAGAACCTCGATTTTTTTTTTTCCAGAGGAAGCAGGCTCTGTGGGGCCTCACCCTCCAGCCCCATTTCTTTCTTCTTAGAACAAATGTCCATTCCTGGTAATTAGGTTTGATGGCTTTGGCTGGGGGGAGTGGGGAGGACACCAAACATCCAGGCTAAGGAGACTCGTGACAATCTCTCCTTGGGGAAGAGAGAAGAAAGCTGGGCATGAGAGACTGACAGGGTTAGGAGAACGGAGAGGGTTCCCCACCTCTGCTGACCACCAAACCCAGCCAGCAACTCCCATGGACTCTTATAATCTTATTTACCAAAGAAACTTGAACGTACTGGCACTTAGTTTCTTCTCCCATATTGATCATCAGGGACCTTTCTTAGTTTGGGATTACGGAAAGCAGCAAGCACCAGTGTCTGCACGGCGGTCAGCCCTTGGCACCTGGGTTACTCTGGGGGCGGTCTAGAGAGTTAGATGCGCCCCTTCGGTTTGGTTTTCTGAAATAGAGAAGGACCCCCCCCCCCCACCGCCTTCAGGGATTTAGTGATCTCTGGCGAACTAACCCTGAGATTTCACACATGGGGAAACAGAGAAACTGAGAAATCTCAGCTTTTCCGTCACCAGCTGGGACCAGAACCCAGGAGGCTGGCGCCGGGAAGGCTCCGCCGGTTTTCCGCAGCCGCCCTGAGCGCGGCGGCGCTGTCCAGGGACTCCGTTTCCGGATGCAAGAGAAACGCCCTGGCAGTGTTTGGCTTCCATCTGCCCACAGATTTTGGCTCCGGGGCAGTCTTCGAGAGAGGAGCCGCGCGGGTCCCATTGGTCCGGGCTCTGGGCGCCTTTAGGGCGAGTCCACTGACTCCTGATCCCACGGCCACCCGGCCGGCAGTCCACAGCCTCCGATCGCCCCCTGCTGGTCGAGTCCAGAACTACACCCATGCCGTGCCCGGTCTGAATGCAACCCTCACCAGAAATTAGCGGGAAGCGCTCACCCATCCCAGGGGAGCCATCCTCTATCTCATTATGGACGCTGGCCTGTTTTCATTTTCTTCCTTTTATTTACTGATTATTCTGGGGTTTGAGGGTGAGGGGGTTGTATCTTAGTCCAACAGGGTAGGATACAAATGCATCTCACCTCCCAGGGAGGATTTGAAGACCAGCCTTCCCTGCTTTTAGAGATGGGCACCTGTCTGTCTCTAATGATTTACTTTTGGCTTTTAACAGGCCATCAAGACACATCGCAAAAGTGAAGCAGCTTTCTTGGTGGAGGGCCAAGAGAGTGTGAGGTGGGACCCTGGGGAGGATGATGGGAGGCAGAGTAAACAAGGAGGGGCTGGTGGGTCCTGGACTTAGAAAGAGATCTGATTCCTGAGATCCCTGCTGAGTCAGGAAGGGCTGGTGAATGATGAAAAGGACCAGCGGGGATACTGTTTGCCAGTCATCACCAGCCAATACCCACAGCTGAGATGGCCCCGCGGTCTGTGCCCAGGGCCCTGTCATTGGCTCACCCAGTCAGCAACCAAGATGGGAAGCTAGTTCCACCTACTTCCATTACCTGGACCTCTCGAACCCTAAGGCAAGTCCCTGGACCCCTAGGTAGGTGTGGAGACGAGTCCCTACACTTGTACTTGGGAGGAGGGCTCAGGGGAACACAGAGATCCTCTTAGACACAGGTCTTTCAGAGAGTCTTATTCAAGGACTGAGTCCCCTGGGAGGAAGGGGTCATGTCTTAATTTGAACTGCTCAGCAAGTGGTCCCACCCCAGGGAGGCCCTGGAGGGTGAAGAGGGACAGCTAGGTGAGGCTGAGAGAGTAGGGAGTGGGGAGAGGGAAGCAGAGAGGGAGGGAACAGGGGAGGGCATTTATGTTAATCCTCAGTGGGGGGGCGAGGGCCAAGCCAATTTGCTGCTCCTTGACATTTTGCCTAGCTCTGGGTGTGTGTATTGGGGGGCAGATGACCCCAGGTTAGGTCACACCAGAGTGGCCTTCCTGCCCCTTCTCTGTGTTCCTTGCCATTCCTGGTCCGGAAAGACTTTCCTTCAGAGAATAACACAGTTGGCAGAAGGCAAAAGACACTGCAGAGGGAAGGAAGTACAGGCCTGCTGCCCCGAGCATTAATATGATTTAGGAGATACACAGGTCACCCTCTCATGACTGAAAGCCATCCTGGAATGCAGGTCTGCAGCTATTTCTAGGCAAAACTGTGCGATGAAATGAAATAGCTCAACCCCTGACCATTAAGTCATGAAGGCCATGGCCATCATAAATCTCAGTGTCTGCAGCCCTCTCTGTCCTGCATGGGAGCACAGTTCAGCCAGTGCCAGCCGCTTTGGTGGAACCCTCAGCGTCCTGGCAGTGCCTCTGAGGACTGGGCAGATTTCAGAACCAAGGACTGTGAGAGCACTTGAAAGTCACTCTGAATGTTAATTATTTTTCCTGGGTGATCTAGAGTTCTTCCTGATCTGTACTAGCTTAAATCCTCTACAACTCATATCAGACAATGTGGCCCTGCCACTTGTATATCTGATCACTGTGGACAGGTCAGTTTATCTTCCTGAATCTTAATTTCCTCATATTAAAGGGTGAGTAGCCGTAGCTCCCTGGTAAGGTTGTCTGTGAGGGTAAAATGAAATAATTAATAATCATAGCATACATCCCGGTACAAAACATGCCTTGCATCCTTTTCTTACAAAGACTTGCTCTGTTCTGTCCCCTCTTCCTGGGGAGTCCTTCCCCTGTTGTTTTCCTGGTTTTTTTTTTTTTTTTTTTTTTTTTGTGGGAGGAGGTAATTAAGTTTATTTATTCTTAGAAGAAGTACTGAGGATTGAACCCAGGACCTCATGCATGCTAAGCATGCACTCTACCACTTGAGCTATACCCTCCCCAACCCCTGGCTCGTTCTTACCTATCCATAAGGGTCTCCTCCCCAGGAGGCCTTCCTGACTCACCCAAGCACAGCTGATATCTTGCTTCCTGCTGTGACTGCACTTAGGGCCCCTTGGCATTGTGGCGTTAAGATTTAGAGGCAAGTTGAATCTGAAGAGTGGAGACGGCTGGATTTGCTTTGTATTTAAGGAACTAGGAAAGGGAGATGGGCTTAGAGAAGGTAGTGGTTGGGCATAGTTTCAGACTGAGGGGTTTAGGATATAGGGAGATGGAATTACTGGAATTGGGAACACAGCTCCTCTCGCAGGCCAGCGGATGGAGGAAGATTCTGCCTGGTCCCTGCGGGACACGAGGCCTGCAATTCCACTGGTGGCCACCAGGTGTCAGTGGTATCCCGAGGGCCGCTATATTAAGAGAGGGAGCCTATGAAACATAAAGTATTGTTCAAAAAAAAACAAACAAAAAAAGCACTCCTCCAATCCTATATTAATGAGGTTAGAGCTGCAGTTCTTGCTTCTCTTGCGTGGCCACACCCTGTGATGATATTCACAGGTGTCCTACTCCCCTGAGGATCCACCTCGAGGACCACTCAGGGCAAGTCCAATTCTTCACAGACTCTGGTTCTTTAAAACTGGTGATCTGATACCTACAACATCCTGCAGGATGGGGTGTGTGTGGCGACACTGTAGTTGTGAAGCACTGAAAAAGTCTCCAGCGTATAGTAGTGCTGAAAGAATTGTAGAGGGAGCACTGGCTCACCTGCCCTCGAGGACATTGCCTCTGTTTGTGTCCTCACGTATCTACGAAGAGGCTTTTGCCACCTTATCTATGGTCCCCCACGCAACCCTGGACTCTGTCATCAGTGCCTGGACTCTCGGAGAGGTGGAATAGATTAGGATGGGTTCTAGAAAAGCAAGAAAGGTGTCATTCTGGCCTTTGTGGACAGAGATTCCTATTCGCGGTGATAGTTATTGTTAGTCTGCGTACAGTTTCTTCCATCTCATGTGTTTCTCCCAAGCGATTCTCACAATGGGGTCTGGGGGAGCAGATCCCGGCAGCCCTGTGAGGGGGCAGGGAGGAGAGTCTTCTTCCCACTTTGCAGCTGGGGAAACTGAGCCTCAGAGTTTCCTTCACTGGCCAGCCCAAGTCAAAGAGGCAGACCCGGAACCACGCCCAGGTCCTCAGGCCCCAAGAACAGGCCTCTTTCTTTTGATCCCACGGAGGGAGGGCAACGGTGTCACATTTGCCGGGGTCATTTGAGAAAAAAAAAACACCCAAACTTTCTAGGAAAAAGAGGGTGTATGGGCTGTGATTTACCTCTGCGAGTGCAGTTGGGCCAGGATTGATCACATTTCAAAGGGACAGAACTCCTTCTGTACTCTGGTGGTGTGGGCCCTGGAGCACAGAACAGCGTGGGTGTCTCCCCGCCCCTCCCCGCATCCCCGCCCCCTCCCAAGTGCCGTAGGCAGGTGACACCTGTATTATTGCTAAGGGTTAAAAAGCCCCCGAATCAATAAAACCCATTAATGAGTGTTGGTCCCTCGAAGGGTACAGATAAACCCCTTCTACTCCGTGAGTTCAATCCCATAAAACAGCTCTCCCCTTTCGATCCTGGCATTCATTTGATAGAAAATGTGGAGAAATTTTTAAAAGGTGACTTACTAATTGCCTGTAAAATAAAAGGCAGATGGAAGCTTTATTACAGTTGAAGGAAGTCGGGAATATTAAGGTAAAATGTCAAATAACAATTGATTTTCCTCAGACATAAAGGGGTGATTTATGGCTTCCTAGTTACTACAAATGAGAAATTATTTGAAGTTCTAAAAAGTATGAGGCGAAATAAAGATTAAATAGAAGATGAAATCATAGGGATTTCTCTGGGAGGTGACTTCAGTGCCCCTGGGGACTAGAATTCATGTGGCTGGGGGCCCAGCCAGCTGGTGCTTCGCGTGGTGGTTTCAAGATTTAAAGATGAGGGGGTCTCTAAGGAGTGTTTGCCTTGCTGGAGGAATCAGGAAAGGGAGATGAGGTGAGAGATGGTTAGGGGTGATTTCAATAAGGGGAGATGGAATTGGAGTCGGGAATATAGCTCTGCTCTCTGGCTAGCAGGTAGTGGGATCTAAGAAAGGAAAGGGTGAGTGGATTTCCTGGAACCTTCTTCAGTCCAGTGGGGCCTATCTTTGTGGATACCTAGACAGCAGTGGTTTCACACTCCACTCCAGGCCACAGCACTACCCAAGGCCCTGCGGTGACTTCTCCATGGTCTCCACACTGAGAACTAAAAAGGACTCACTTCCTGGCTGCTAGACCCTATGCTAGGGCTTATTACAGCCTGGAGTCTCCCAGAAGCCAATCTGAGACAAGGAATCAAGGGCAAGTTGTTTATTTGAGAGGTGCTCACAGTCAACTCCAGCAGGAGTGTGGGGAAGTGAAGGAGGGAAGGGAAGGCAGCTTACAAGGTGGGGGTGTTATCAGGCAGGTTACCCCTGTTGGGGATTGAGGCTTCATCTCACTGGGGGACTTAGGCAGCCATGTGGGAGCCACACCCTAGAGTGATCTGCCTGAAGGAGGAGAGAACCGGGGTATTTGTACACCAACTCCATCCCGTCCTTGGGTTAGCCTGCTGAGTGGGAGGGCATTCACTCTCTGGAACTTCTAAACCCTTAGGCAGTCAGAAGTTAGGTCCTTTGGGCTCCAAGATGATGAGGCCTAGGGGGATATGGGCAGGGTACCCACAGCCTCTGCCTCTGTGCTTTATGTACTTATGTTAATCCTCATAATTCCCATCATATGCCAATCAGAGCCCCCACTTTATGGTAGAAACACTGGGGCGTGGAGTGGTTGCATAACTTTCCCACACTGGATGGGTTCAGCCCAAAGTTGCTGAGCTCCCACTCTTTCCATTCCGTAATTAATCAAAAAGAGGGGTGTCCAGGAATATGCACTTAAAAAAGCCTCCAGCTAGGCTGGGCAGGCCATCACCAACCAGACTTCAAGAACGACTACCACAGTCACTGCCAACCTCTTTTTCACAAATTTCCACTTTCCCTCTTCCCCTCCATTTGGGTCTGTTTTCCAGGTGCTCCCCCTGGGAGCTCCCTGAGCCACATCTCTATCCCTGAGGGCTCAGGGATGGAAAGAAGAATCGCTAGACTGGAGTACGTCCCCAAAGAAGCTTCGAGAAGGGGCTGCCCTGCTCTGTGGTTCCTGAAGCCGCGAAGGTTGGCAGGGCTGATGGCTGAGAACAGGAGAGGCTGCGGGGGGTGGGGGGGATGCCCTGGACAAAGCTGTTGTTTCCTTAGCTTCTCAGAGGTAATAAAAGAGAAGAGATGGGAGAGGTGGGGGTGTAGTGATAACCCTCAGAGGTAGTGGCTTCCTCTCCTGAGACTGAGGTGGGTCAGGCTACAGAAAAGCTGCAGATGAGGGACCAAGAAAACAGAAGAGGAGCCCACTGCAGCACAGCACAGAAGGGTGAGAGTCACAAACACAAGGGAAGAGCAGAGGGGAGGCAACAGCCCCATGGCCTCTGGACAGGAGGAGCTGCCAACGCTGGGAATGATGTAGTGGGACCCCCGGGGGTACGGGTCCCCCGCTCGCACTGTCTGCAGACGCCGCTGGGTGCAGTTTCCTGGGACAAAGCTTCTCTCAGACACCATGTTAGTTTCCTTTTGCAGATGTTGCAAATTATCACATGTTTAGTGGCTTCAGACAACACAGATTTAATCTGACAGTTCTGGAGGTCAGCAGTCCTAAAACCAAGCATCAGCCAGGCTGCGTTCCTCCTGATGGTTCTGAGAATCTAATTCCTTGCCTTTTCCATCTACTAGAGGCCGCATTATTCTGCCCTCTGTTCTGGCTTCACTTCTTCTCTGACTCTCTGCCTCCCTCTTTTCTTTATAAGGACCCTTTTGATTATTTTGGACCCATCGAGGATAATCTGCCCATCTTCATCGCCCTCATTTAGTCACACCTGGGAAGTCTCTTTTCCCACCTAGTAACATATTCACATTAGGGCGATTAGAGGATTAGGATGTGGACATCTTTTGGGGGTGGGATTGAGGACCAGGGTTTCTGGTCTCACATCAGCCTTAGCCATCTGGGTGACCATGAGTAAGGCATTTCCCTCTCTGGGCCTTGGTTTCCCACCTGTGCCATGAGACTGGGCCCCTCCAGCTCCTTCAACCTGAGTTTCTTGCTGGGGGAGCATTTGGGGGCGGGTATATAGTCGTTCCATTTCAGGGATGCCAGAGTCCCACAGTGGTGTGTGCTGTGGCGTGTGTGTGTTTAATTTTCTACATTTGGATGTGGTCCTAATCCAATAAATGCTTAGGAGATTTCTATAGGATAGATTAATTTTTACTAGAAAAAATATAATTGGTGGATGTTAAGGCTACTGCCCCGACAAATCTGGCTTGGCCATATATCTGAGAAAGTAAAAGACCCGATACACTTGCACATAAATATGCCATCCTCCCCGCAGGCCCTGGCGAAGCACTCCAGGGAGGTTTCCCGTGGTGATTTATTCTTCATTAATAAGCTCTATGCTATATTAGGATCAGATTTATGACTCTGCTTTTCCAATATTTCTGACATTTCATCTGCAAAGAATCACAAATGAAATCTGGAAACTTTGTTGCTTCTCCCTGCTGCTTTTCCCGGATGGGGAAGCCAGAGGAACGGGGCACAGAGGTGCGTTTCCAGGGAAGGGGACAGTCAGCTTGACTTCGGGCAACTTGAGGATCGCATGTGGCTCGGGAGGTGAGCAGCTCAGGCTGGAAGGCTGTGACCATAACCACAGCAGCAGCAGTGACGCCAGAAACATTTATTAGAGGTCTGCTGTGATGCCGAGCGCAGAGATCATTCATTCATTCATTCATTCATGGACTCAACAAGTATTTATTGAGCCCTTACTATGCGCCCAGTGCTGTGTGCGTTGCTTGGTGATTGGGATGCAGCAGAAGATGAAATGAAGCCAAGACGAAGATCCTGGCCCCAATGTGGATGTTCCAGCAGGACGGGGGTGGGGTTGTCAATCAAAAAAGTGTGAACATGATAAATACGGGAACTATCTAGTATGTTTGCAGGTGATAAGGGCTTTGGCAAAAAGAGCAGGGTAAAGGGAGCCAAGAGTGCAGGTCGCGATGTTAATTAAGGAAGCGCTTCAACTCATCATCTCGGGTTCTGCAAACATCTCCATTTCACAGATCAGGAGAGAGGCTGAGGTGAACAAGGAGCCAGGCAGTGACACTAAGGACAGTTTGCAAAGTGCTGTCTCAGTCCTTTATGTCCGTTCTCCCCTTGGCTGCACCCCAGTCCTTTGGGGACCTTAATAATATTGTCACTTAAGTCCCCCCTCTTACAGCAGAGGGTGTGAGTGCGGTCTGACTTGGACTGTTTAAAGGGCCCTGTGATTCTATTATGCCAAGCTCGGGTGTTAAAGGCAGAGAGAGCTGCCTGGGAGTTCCAGCGCTGCCTCTCCAGCCCTAGTTGTCTCACCTGTACTTCTGGGTAAAAATATCTGCCCCCCCGGGAGAGGATGGCACCAGAGTGGCACGTGGCGAGTGCCCCAGGCCCCTCGGCCCTCTCCCCCAGGCCAGCCCCTGACTCCCAGTTGGCCCTCCTGACCTGAGTGGCTCTGATGATTTCGCTCCAAGAGCCAGAAAGCAGGCCGGTGGGTCACTCTGTGGTGCTGACCAGGGACCCCTAGAGGTCACAGTAACCAGCAGCGATTTCTGCCGATGCCCCAGCACATAGGGTGGCAGGAGGGAGGGGCCCTGTCAGTCAACCCGAGTCTGTTCAAGGATTCACAGTGGGTTCCAGAATAGATGGTGACACTCATACCCACCCATCCCCACATTTGACAGACAGGACAAACAGAAATAGCTCAAAAAAGTTAAGGTGCTGGGCAGAAAGGGCTAATGGCAGGTGTCTGTGTGAGGTGTGTCTGTGTGCAGGGAGGGCAGATAGGAGGCCAGGAGAGGCTGTGACAGCCCTGCTGGGCTGTAGATATTCAACCAAGGGCAGGGAGGCTTCCTGGAGGAGGAGGGACTGGTAGGGGCAGAAGAAGTGAGGCCAGGCATGGGGGTTGAGGGTGTTGTGAAAGGGACCCACTGCCAACATCTCTCCCACCCTCACCCCACCAAGGATGGCTTCCTTTCCTCCTCGTGTCATCTTTTCCCTCCAGGGCCGCTCCACAGGGGGACAGCTTGAATACAAGCAAGGAGGCGGGGAGGGTAAGACAGATTGAGAAGAGCCCAGCTGGATGATGGGAATGGCCAGGAAATGTGATGCCAGGCTGTGTGGGCCTCGAAACCAGCCTTACACACTTGAATCTGATCTTTGGGGAGCCCCAGAAGCTTCCTGAGCAGGGGAAGGGCAGGAGGAGACGCCTACTAGGGGATGAGGGAGGACCCGAGAGGCAACAGGTCACGTGAGAAAACTGCACAGATGCTCCTGTTAACTTGCTCTGTGGTTTGGGATAGTCATTCCTGCCCAAGCGTCAGACTCAGGCTTACCCTTAAAGAGAGGTCATGATGATTGGGAAGAATCAATAAGGTAAAGTATGTGAAAAGTGCTTTGAAAAGTATAAATCACAGTGTGGTTCTGTTGTTGCTACCCTCTGCCAGCTGAGAACCACTATATTAAAAAGCAAAAAGAAAAAAGAAAGATTACTGTACTCTCTGCCCATGGACTGAATTTCATTTCTAAAATGACCGATTCCATTTCCACCTTCACATTTTCTTTATTAGCCGCCATTTTGTACCCTAATAAAGCAAAATCAAATGTCAGGTGCAGCTAGATTTCCTGTTGAAAATAATACCTAATGGATTTAGTTTTGTCAGCTGCCTAGAAAGTTCCAGTAGCTCAGACAGGAGTGAAACACCAGTCGGAGGTGCTGGAACTGAGAATGTCTTCTGACCAGCACTCTGGTGTCTTCTGACCAGCACTCTGGCACCCCTTGACAAGCTCTTGGGGTTCTCAGCAGAATCAACTGAGCCTAAAAACCAGATTCCCTCCTCCCTCACCTGCGGTTCTGGTTCTCTAGGTCTGGGATGAGGCCCTGATGCCTGTGTGTTTTAAAAACTCTACAAATAATTTAGATGACCGTCCAAACCTATAATATTTATAATATAATATTTTCCCCCATTTTTTATTGTCTTCTAGAATCACCCTGGAAATTAAGAAGGGAGTCCTGCTGGGGTGCAGCTCTAAAAACTGACCATGAGATGTCGCTTTGCAGCCACAATTCCCCAGGTGCCTTCTGCAGAGAGATGTGGCCTTGGCAGAAGGACCAAGGCTTCGGTATTCTGGCTCCTTTGCAATGTACAGCCTCTCCACAGATGTGAACTGTCTGCGCTCCCAGTCTGCCCCGGCTTCAAATAGAGCCTCCCAGCGGACAAGAGCTGTGATCTACCAGCTGAGTTATTACTAGTTCCTCCTGTGTTTGGAGCCACCAAAGGCAGAATTACTAGGGCTGAAAGGGACCTCAGAATATGCAGTGCAGCAGGTTTCAGACTTTTTAAAAAATGGTGTGGTTTTGGACAAGTTATATACTCTCTGCCTCAATTTCTTCATCTGTAAAAAAGGATAAGAATATATCTTGTGTGTAGAGTTGTTATAAAGATAAAGAAAATGAATGCATGTAAAGCACGTGGTTATGTTCTCTATAAATGGAAGCTTTTGTTGTCATTATAGTTCTACCAATGGGCACCCTGAGGCTCCGTGAAGGGACATGACTTGCCCAAGGTCATACAGTGAGATGGTGCTGGATCTGGGGCTCCATCTCAGCATTCCTGCTTCCAAGTCTACCACTACTTTCAATGCTCTGATTCTTCCTCAAGGGAAAAACCAAAATCCCAGGGAATAGCACAAAGAATACTAAAATGTGGCTTTTTAGGCAGTGAGTTCTACCTGAAGTTAGGGAAAGCCCTGATCCTGGCTTGAGGATGGATCGGTGAGTTCCCTTCCAGGTGAGATTGAGTCTCCATCCCTGGGGCCATGAGAACGATGGCTGTGCCTCCCAGGAGTGCAATGAGGGTCAGAGCAGACAATCAGAAAATCTGGTCAATGTTCAGTGGGATCAGAGCCCCATGCGATCCTTCCCTTGCACACACGCCCCCCCCCCCCCGCCACACCATCCCTAAGAGAGGTGACTCCTCACAGGAGGCTATGGGTCCAAGACTTAGCACCAAACTGGGATCCCAGAGACCTCAGTCTAAATCTGGTTCTGCTGCAATTTGCCATTTAGACTTTTGTCAAATCACTTACTCGTTTGCAAACTGAGGGAGCTGAATGAAATTATTTGGGGAGGTGGTCTCCTTCTGGCTCTCATAACCCTTACGTGCTCAGCATGTCCTCTTCGATTTAGCTAGCATAGTCCAAGAAAGGGTTAAGCCATGGCAGCCCCCTCCCCTTGGTGGTCAGGACAGGAAGGTCAGGGGCGAGGCTGATACAGGAGGTGGCCGCTGTCGGTGGAAATGATAATATTTACTTCCTAGACTCACATTTGTTCCCTCTCCCTGAAGCCTTGCCTGCAGCGCCCTCGTAAAGACGACGGTGAGGAGCAGAGAGCAGCTCAGTCCTTCTCTGAAATGGATACGCTGGTCGCACCCCCTCAAGGCTGGTCTCATTTGCCTTCTTCATTTTTAGACACATTCCAAACTTTTCAGCAAATTACAGTGTTTGCCAACTGGCCGTCTGGGGCCCAGGAGAGATGCTATTTATAGCGTTGCTGGGACGCTGCCATCCCAGAGCAGCCTGTAAGAAATTGGGCCAGAGTGGCAGGGGGGTGGTGTCCTGTGCATTGGAGAGAGGCTGGAGCTCCTGGAGCAGCAGGCCAAAGCCAGGCAGCCCCACAGCAAGGCCCGCTGGCACAAGTCCACACCTGGGCCCTGGGGTCTGCTCTGACATCTGGGGGCTCCTTGGAGATTCCTGAGACCCTAGGAGAGACAGCAAGATGGCTATGGCCACTGAGCAAAGTCAAGGTTAAGACTCCCCATAGATCAGCTCTTGTTCGTGCTGACCGCTGTCCATTTCACTCCATTCATTCCCTCATTCCTCAGGGTCTGAGCGCCAGCCCCGTCACTACCTGGGAGGGTCCGGTCACCTTTGTGAGCCTTGACTTCCCCATCTGTGCAGAGGGTGGATCTGCCCTCCAAGGTGCCTTCTGGCCATCCTTCTAAGCACAACAGGTTCATAATAAAAGTGTTTGTTTTCCAATCCTCCCCAGTGTTGGGCACAAGGGCACTGAGAGGAGAGAAATACAAATAAATGTGGTCTTTGTCCCCGAGATGTGGGACACAGATAATCAGGACACGTGCAGACAGCAGCATGCCCTGTCCGTTAAGAACTCAATTTCCTTCTGTTCCCTCTTCCTACCCCTGGAAAATCCCTCTTCCTACCCCTGGAAAATCCTTCCCACTCCCAGAAAAGGATTTGATTCGGTTGTTTGCACCAGAGCCCATGCCCTAATTATTGTGGGGTCCCGGGTGCCAGCCTCATCTTCTACTGGGGAAACTGAGGCTGCCCTTCCCTGCTAGGAAGGGGTGTGAAAGGCCAGTAGCCAAAGGTGCCATTTTTTAAGGGAAGCCTTTAGTTCTTAGTCAGATTATTCAATTTTTTCTTTTTTCCATATTTCTACTTTTACAATTAAAAAAAAAAAGGAAATCTTCATTTAAAGGACAATCAGACCCAAGGCAAGATATACTTAAATGTCAAACAGCCAGTTGGCAGGAGAAGCATTGGTCAGTGATGCCCTGAGTGGCCCCAGCTGGAGGGAGGGCTGGAAAGAAGAGCAGGAAGGGAAGTGGGGGCGCCCTGGGAGGTTCTAGGGACTGTAGGCTTCATGAGGACAGGGTTGGGGTCTGCTTTTCTGCTCCTCAGCACCCTGGATGGTGCCTTGCACACAGTAGGTGCATAGTAAATATCTTCTGATGCAAGGCAAGGTGAAGATCTAGGTGCAGAGTGTTCTGGAGGCTGGGGCACGGGGAGGGGGTCCCGCTAGGCTGGAGGTCTAACCGAGGAGCTAAGGCGAGCTGAGACCCAACCAGAGAAGCCCTTCAGTGCTGTCCTGGGAGGGCGCCTTCATCCCAGGGGAAGAGCAGCTGCCCAAGGCAGGGGCTGAGTAACATTCTGAAATCAGCTTTTTAGGAAAATGGAGCCTGTGGCGAAGCCCGTGCTGACCTGTGAACTTGAATGCCCCTGGGGATGTGGAGGCGAGTCTGTGGGGCTCCTAGATTCCAGACGGTCCTCAGAGAGCCCCTCTCCTGGTGATGGGCTCAGTTTAAGCCAAGTCCAGTGTGAGAGGCCACCCCAGGGCCACATCTAAGCAGGAAGCTAGTGATGGGACACCCAGGGTCCCAGATTCAGGGTGGGGCTGGAGAGCTCAGAGTCATCCTCACCTCAAGAGCCCAGATGGAGCTGACTGAGAGGAGCAGAAAGCTAAGGGCTGAGTGTCAGGGGAGGCTCTTGAGGGGCTGGGGAGCAGAGAAGAGGTGTTGGAGAGATGGGAGGGGAGTAAGGGTAGGGAGTGGTCACAGAGGCAAGCGGGGAGAACCTCACAGAAAAGAAGGAGAATGAAGGTTGGAAAAGGCCCCAAACATTGGCCGGACTGTGGCTTATACTGGTCCTCTCTTTACAGATCCCAAAGCAGGGGGCTCAGCCAGTGACCACTCCCATTCCCACTCTGCCTTTTCACATGTCCTTGGGCTCTTTCATCAGAGAGCTAGAAGCAAGTTATAGTAGATAATGTGAATAAAATTCCACATCCTTCTCACAGGGTATGGCCCCAGGCCCCTCCCTGAGCCATCTCCTCTCACCATCCCCCCCACCCCACCCCCAGCGGCTCCTTCTCCTTCAGTCAGACTCACTCCTCCATGAAACTCATTCCTGCCTCAGGAACTTTGCACTTGCTTTTTCCTCTGCCTGAAATTCCCTACCCTAGATAACCACATGACTCATTCCCCACTTCCTTCAGCTCTTGGCTCCCTTATCAGAGAGCTTCCCCGGCTGCCCTATCTACAGCGGCACCCACTGTTCCCTTCCTCTTGTCCAGCTTTCTTTGTCTTCCTGTGCCTATCACCACCTGATGTCATGCATTTACTAGTTGGCTTGTTTATGTTCTGTCTTTGCCTATCTTAGTCAGCTATTACTGAAATAATGCTGTGTAACAAACCACCCCAATACTCAGGGGCTTAAAACAATGGCATTTCTTTTTCTTATTTATGAGTCCATGGGTCAGCTGGGGCAGTTAGGCTTCAGGCTGCGGCTCTGATGCAGGTCTCTTCCAAATATTTCTTCATTCGCCTTAGACCACTGGTTCCCGGGACATATTATTTTCATGGAGAATGGCAGGAACTTAAAAGCCAAGTGGAATCTCACAGCACATTTCGGGCTTCTCATGACTACTAATATTCTACTGGCTAAAGAAGCATCATGGTCAAATCTAATATCAGTGGAGTGGGGCAGTGTACTCCCCTCATAACAGGTGTGTGAGTGTGTGAGGGCAGGTGGGGGGTATAGGGGGATGACTGTTTCCAGAACCACAATAGAAACTATCACATCCCCCAACAGAACATAAACACCAACAGGTCGGGGGCCTGGGCCGGGGCCAGGGCCATATCCAGCTTTATCCCCAGCACCTAGAATACTTCTCGGTACATAGCGAGGGTGCAATAAACATTTGTTGAGTGAATATATAAACTAGCCACTTAGCATTTAGATGACAAAGCTGTCCCTCTTCTCCCAGCTCTGTGTTTGAAGGGTGGTTTGTCTCCCTAGCTCCCTAACACAGCTCTCCTGCCCCCACCTCTCCGGGCCCGGGCTTTGGCTGCTGTCAGGAGGCATGGGAGCCTCCTGTCTCCCTGAAGCTTCCAGTACCTTCTAGAACCAGTGTGCTCCTCCTCCTGCTCACCTGGACTCTCATTTCCTGGGACTCTCTGGAAGAAGCTTCCGGTGCTCCCCAAGCTTAGCCAGATCTTAAGTCTGGCCCCACTTGTGAACCCAAGCTCAGCCTTGTTTTCTGACCTGATCAGAGCTTCATTCCTTTTACCTGACTGTGGAGTCCTGGCCAGTGGTGGGGCGGGGAGCAAAGGGAGTCAGTTTCCTGGGACCTTGACTATTGAAGTGTTTGTTGGGTTGGAGCAAAACAGAAGTTGCTATAAAGGATGGTATTGGACAATCAGTGGAATTCATAAACAGACTGGAAATTAAACCATAGTATCATTTTGATATTCAGTTTCCTAAGATTGATCATTTTTCTGTAGGTATGTAGGAAAGTGTCCTTGAAATATTTTGGGGGGAGGGTCATGATCTCTGCAACTTACTCTTCAACGATTTAGCAAAATAAAAGATTAATAAGAAGAGTGTGTATTTTACTGTATTAGATTTACATATGTACAGCTAGAAAGAACTAAAGCAAATATGGCAAAATGTTAAGAATGGGTGAATTTAGGTGGTAGGGGTATTGAAGTTTATGAAATTCTTGCAACTTTTCTGTAGGACTGAAAAATTTCAAAGTTTAATAATAAAAACAGAAGTGGATAGGTGGTGCCTTTCAAGCACTTTCAGGGGGAGCTGGGACCCCCCTTTTTCTGTCCTCTCGGTTTTCTCTCAAGCATCCTTGCCCCCCACCCAAGGGCCCAGGGTTTTGTTTACTAAACATCTCAGCAATGAGCTCTCGCCCCCTGATTTCATCAATTATAAATGTGCTTGCTACTCACCACAGGGCAATTTGTGATGGACTGTGGCTTGTGGTGAGAGCAGCCCCATCCAAGTTCACCACAGCCTCGAGTAGAGGCGAGGGTTGGGGCCAGACACAGGGCTGTGGGGGTGGCAGGGGCACCCAGGCAGCCCTGCCCCCTTCCTGTTTGTCAGCCAAGAGAGGCTGCGGAGGGCAGAGAGCACTGGGTCACTCCTCATGCTGCCTGGCCAGCCTGGGCAGGACTGTGCCACCAGAACCAGAGGCTCCCCCAGAGCCTGAGGTATCCGGGCTCCTGGGAACGACAACAAACACTTTGGCTAGTCCTTCTTTATGTATAAGCCTGTTTAATCTGTACAACAAACCTAGGACTAGCTATTGTTACTATACCCATTTTGCTGATGAGGAAACTAAGGAATAGAGAAGATAGGTAACTTCCTCAAAGTCATTGGTAAGTGACAAAACCAGGTTTTATTCCCTTAATCATTATGCCAGATTGCTAAGTAATTTACATTACTAGACACTATGTATGTTTAATCGACATGATTAAAAGTCATGAGTGTCAACAATTTCACTGCTGCCTGATTCACCTCCCTAAACCCCACGTTAATAATGTCTTTTCCCTGTGTCAAAGTGTCCATTAACTCTGACTGCCGAATCCTTAATCTGCCATACAAAGCCCTAGTTTCCCATTTCCTCTTTCCCCCTTCTGGGAATAGCCCTTCCCCTACCTGCCTTACAGGTGGCTCAGAAGGAGCTGACCCCACCTTGCCAAGCCTCAGACCAATCACGTTACCAGGCCTGGCCAATCAGGTCACAGAATCCCCCAGCCATAGTATTTGGTTTAGGGAGGGACATGTGACCCACCAGAGCCAATGAGGATCTATTCTGGGACTTCTCTCTGAACCCTTGGGAAAAGAAAATCTCTCCTAATGTTGGGGTGCCTGGGAGAATGAATGTGAGCTAGGAGCTGCTGGAAGCCACTGTGCTGTTCCCCTTAACTTCCGAATAGTTTTCATTCCTTTGAACAATTCCAATCTTAATTTATCCTTACATTCTTCCTTTCACCAATAATATCACAGCACTCAAGGGCTTACGTGGTTTCTCAAATTTATGGAGTTAAAGGCTACCTTTTGCCTTCTGGCTTCCCTGGCCACAGTGACAGTCTGAGCCCTGCGTGCTTTCTGCTGATGGCAGGGAAGGATTTAGCCTGCCTACCCTTCCTCCCTGGTTAGTTCTCAGACGGCCCTGCCTCACTCTTCTCCCAAACAGGCAAGAAAAGAGAGTCAGATCATGGCCCTAAATGCACCAGAGGCTGGTAGTGAAGCAAAAAGAAGTCCAAAGTCGGGGCTAGAAGACTTTGGTGAGAGTCTAAACTTTGCCATTTACTCTCTGAGCTTTATCATGCAGTTAATCTCTCTGAGGCTCAGTTTCCCCATCAGTAAAATGGGTACTGCTGAAGGTTGAAAGAGGTATGGCTTTTCAAGGTGTTCTCCAGACTGTAGAGCACCATTGCTGCCGAAACAGGACGGAAATGGATGTTCTTTAGCTGGGATGCCATTGAGCTTCTGGTCACTGTAAGATGGGTGACTGAGCGCAGGTCTTTGAACACCCAGACGAGGATGTCTTCTGTGTTTCTGGGGCGGTCTCAGTTAGCATCAGCTACGTACGGGCCTTGGATCAGAATTTAAAGAATGACTGAGTAAAATGAGAATTGTGTCAGAAAACAAATGTAGACATTGTCTTATTTTACTTACTGTTTCTCCAAGGGACCATTCTTGCTTCAGTAATATTGCACAGAACCCAAAATTTCAGTGTCTGAACTGAGACTATGTTTGTGACTTAAAATGACTTCAGAAATTTCTTCTATCCGAGAGTAGACAGTAAAGTCATGGGCCTCTGGGTATTTTCCTTCAGAAACGGGGGCAATTACTCTCATGAAAGAACATTTAAAAGCAGGTGGGAGACAAAAATAAAGTCGTGTTCTGATGATACTGGGGTTGTGATTATTCAGTGCACCATTTACACCTGCCATCACAGAAGTTACCAGGGAACCTGGGAGTTTAAAATTATATTCCAGAAAGCCTGTCAGGGCATAGGAGCAGGAAGAAGGGATCCTTTGGCGAAAAGTGTGAATTAAACCCCAAGAGCCTTCCCAGCCTGTCGGCCTCTGTTCCTAGGGCTCTTGTCTTCAAATTTCCCTGTTTCTCCCACAGGCTGCTAGAAGTCTGAATCAGTCCCCCAACCCCCCTCCCCCAAGCCCCAGTTGTGGGAAAGGGAGCCCCTGAGCAGTAAGCCAAACCCTGCTCAGCCTGGACCCAGATTCCCATCCATGGGGTGGTCTGGGCAGTGGCCAGCGCAAGCATGGTAATTACTGCCGAGGCCCAGGGAGCTAAGGTGGGTCCCCCAGACCCCCACCTCCATGTGGGCAGTGAATGGCCCTGGCCCTGGATAAGACGGTGTCAGCAGGCGACTGCCCACCCCTTGCTGGGTTCCCAGGCCCCTGGAGCCCTCTCGTAATAGGAGCCATTTGCCCCCTAACCAGTGGGTGACCAGGTTTTTAATCTTGGAGGTCCCTTGGATCTCAGCTGGGAACTGGATTTGTCAAATGGGGAGGGGAGGGCCTGTCTGGGAATGCCATAGCGCTTCTCAGCAGAAGGGGGTCATCCTGGAGCAACATGTCTCCATTCCAGACTGGTCCCCCCTCATCCCTCCAACCTCCCCCAGCCCCAGAAGACAGCTCTGCTCCTCATGTCTCCAACATGCTCAGCCATTAAAAGTAAACAAGTGCCTGAATTCAAAATTGGACGTGGCTTATTTAGTACTAACCCAGGTTCATGTCAAATTGGGGTGCCTCTTGGCTTGACCCATATCCTCCCTTTTTTGAAATTGTCTCTGGCCTGCAACTGCCCTGTGAAGACCCTTTTCCTGGCCACTGAGAAGCTGCCTCCTGGCTGTCAGGAAGGGTGAGGAGAACACTGGGCCAAAACCTGCCTACGCTCTGCCACAACTTGCTGTGTGACCTTGGGCAAGTTACTCCCCCTCTCTGGGCCTGAGTTTCAAAAGTAGGGGGACAAACTTGGAACTTCTAGAGCATACCACATTCTTGACATCTATGAACCACACAAACCCTTGCCAATGACCCCGTGACACAGTCTGCTCATTCTCAGTTTATAGCAGAGAGGAAGTCACCTGGGAGAAGGTGAAGTCATTGTCTCGGGCCCTACAGCAAGTTGGTCCAGGGCCAGGATCTGAAGCCAGGTCTCTCGGACTCCACTGTCTGTGCACTTTCTTCTCTGCGGTGACCTCCAGGTGATCCTGAGGACACCTTCCAGATTAAAGGCAGAAAGCTAAGATTTCAGCGCCTTGGGTCCTAATGCCTTCTCTGTGACCTTCACTGCCTGATCACCTAGTTCCTTTCCACTGAGATTACTCCTCCCATCTCAGCTTCCCCGAACTTGGATGGGATGTGCAAGCCACCAAGGGTTCACTTTTGAGCCTCAGTTTCCTGATGTGTAAATTCAGATTCCTAGGGAGAGTCAGTAAACTCAGGTACCACCTCCTCAGTGAGGTCTTCCCTGAGCACACCATGTGAACCAGAGCCCGTCACTCCCTCAGGGGTCCGATTGTTTTACATCTTCATTTGCTTCCCACCAGCTGTCTCCCCGGGAGTTACGCAAAGACGGGGACTTGGATCTGGTACTGTTCACAGCTATGTGCCCAGCACCTAAAACCATGTCCTGGCACCTACAGGGCTCAGGATATATTTGTTGAGTGGACAAATAAATTTATAACAATAATACAGCTACCATGTCTGGAGCGTTTACTCTGTGCTAGGCAATCTTCACAACAAACCTACAAGGAAGGGCAATTATTATACACATTTTACAGATCAGAAAACTGAGTCACACAAAAGGTAAACAGCTTGCCCCACATCCTATGGTCTGGCTTTGAACCTCTGCATGTCTGACTCTAGTGCTCATCAGAATGCTTTGGCAACTCTAAAAGTACCCTAAAACTCCAGGGCTTCTCCTGGCCTTGCTAAGACCTGGACCTCTGATATCAGTGGAGCTCTGTGTGCAGGTGGCCCTCTCCTAGGACTCTTGCTTTTGCCAAGAGGAGAGGTGCTGGGGCCACACAGGAGCCCCGAGTACAGAGACCTGGATCCTTTCCCTCTCATGAGTAATGGTCCTAAATTGAAAAAAACAAACAAACAAACAAAAAAACACTTGAAAATAAAAGCCGTATTAAAAAACAACCCCAAATTTCTGCCTTAAAATATTGTGAGCCAGGGGGGCAATTAGCAATTATGCTGTATTTTATTATGAGGAGATGGAATTCTAATTGGACTGATTTGCATTGCACATACCTCCACAGATTGTTTTGGGAATTAAGGTATCAGTTGTATCGGTAATTATGGTTTACCATGAAATTACCCCCCCGACAGAAAACTGTTAAATTGTCTGTGACAGTGCTTAAATTTAGCCCAGACCCATGTCCTATGAAGACTGCGCGAGTCAATACAAGCCACCCGGAAACCACTGGGTGCCTTGTGCCAGGCGGTAATTAGGGGTTGAGGTTTCCAAAGTTTTACCTGAGACAGCAGGGACAAGCTGGGGCTGCGGGTTGCTCACATGGAGGGCTTGGCCAGACCCATCCCACCCCCACCCCCAGGTCATGTTCTTGAATCCTGCCCCCCTTGGCGGGGCTCATACCTGAGCTGCAGTAGGCATTTTGGAAGGCAATGTGGTTTCAGCTGATGGGTGACACTCTGGTGAGGCGTACCAGCACGGAAGAAGCCCTGGGGCCATGAGGGACAGTGTAAAGCTCAGAGACATTCTAATCAGACACTCTGGGATTGAGTCCCTGCTCTGCCATTTAGGGAGGAGACTCAGGAGGGCCACCTCATCTCTTTGAGCCTCTGTTTCTTCATCTGTCAAATGGGTATACCACCTGCCTCATGCATGGATTACTGTGAAGATTAACCGAGAATAATAATAATGATGACAACCATCTCTGGTCTTATTGTGATGTGCCAGCCATGTGCATTCATGTTCAATCTTGATGACAAGCCTATGAGTTGGAGAGAAGCGCTGTTTTGAGAGGATTATTTGATTGCAAGCCATAAACCTCTATTCCAATCTGGACTTTTCCAAGATAGGACCAGATGTCTGGCCCTGAGGGGTCTAGCCAGTGTGGGAAAGTCTGAGGATGGAGGGGCAGTTACCCTTACCCCATTCATAGAACCAGTGGTCAATGTGGGAAACTTTTCTCCGATCTTTCTTGTTCGAAACACGTGGCTGTCAGGAAGCGTCGGGAGGCAAGGGCTGCTGTCATGACCCTGAAGACAGTTAGAGGTTGTCAGATGTTCCAGGGTTGTTCTGATGTGTAAAAGGGCTCCCTGCTCTCTTACCTCCATACCTTGGCTTCTGTTTCTTCCATCTGGAATGATGTCTCCCTATCAAGATTTTATAATCCTACACATTCTTGAAAGCTGGACTCCATTTCTACTGTATTGAATCTTTCCTGATTTCTCAACCAGGCAGACCTCTCATTCCTCTGCTTTTGCAGGGTTTATCCTCATAGCTTGGCCATGCTTTAGGTGACTGAGAGCTTGTTTTCACACCTGTCACCCTGGCAGCAACTCTGAGAAGTCTCATCTATCCCAGCCCATAGCACAGAGTTGGATCCACGCGACAATCACAGATGTGTGTTAAGTGAAATAAAACAGCTTCTTTCCCCTAACAAAGTGCTTTTTTTTTTGATATTCACTACATGTCAGCTACTTTATAACCATCTTCTCTAATACTCCCTATCCTTATTCTGTGTTATAAATGAGGAAAGTGGGGCACAGAGGTTAAATAATTTTCCCATGGTCACACTACTATTAAATGGGGTGACTGGGATTCAGACCCAGCAAACTAGCACCATCTCCCAGGCATGAAACCACCATGATCAATGCCCTCGGCGTCTGTCCCTCCATCTGGAAGTGCCTGGAAAGATCCAACCAAAGCAAGAGGCTGTATTTTATCATTTCAAGAATTCCCCCTTTCCACAGAAGATTCTGTGGGCAGTTCCTCTCCCGAGTACAGAACTGAGAAGTGGTAACAGGAAACTGGCTTTTTAATACCATGGTGCAAAGGCCCCAGACGAACTGGGGCCTCCTTGATGTGACCTGATAGAGCAAGGGTAAGACAAGCCACAGCCTGTGAACTACGGAGGTCACTGTCCATGGGGGGAGGATGGAGGAGACAGGAATTACTGCAAGAAGCAGCAGTCTTTGGGGAAGACCAGGTTTATGGGCAGAGCCAGGCGTGCTCCTTCTGGCACCCTTGGTGGTTGACACATGGGCTTGGTTCAAGTCGTGGCTCTACTAATTCACTAGCTGTGTGACCTTGAGCAAGTCACTTAACTTCTCTGAACTTCAGTTTCTTCATCTTCGAAATAAAAAGAGTGATTGCCTTATAGGGCTACTGTGAAGACTCAAGGAGATAATAAACGTGAAGGGTTCCATGTAAAGGGTGACACTTACTCAGTGTTCGAGAAATATTAGCTGTTTTTGTTGTCATGTGATTCAAGGCTGCCTCGTCTCTGGAATAGACCTCTGCAGTAGCGTCCAGTCCACCTGGGTGCCCTACTTTCTGACCACACCAGGCAGCCATGACAGCCTGAGCACTCTCTGACTTTGTCATGCCTCTGTGCTTCTATACATGCTGTTCCTTCTGCCTGAAATGCCTTTCTCTTTTTTCTACCTCCTTGAGTCCATCTACTGTCTCTCAGACCCAGCTTCTCCGTGATGCTGTCCTAACACATTGCCTGGCCTGCTGCTCCCTTGACCCTGAGTCCCTTCAGTTCGGCTCTGACCAGGGTGAGGATTAAGTGGGATGATGGCTGAGAAAGCCTGTGGACACTCCTGGCATGGACTAGGTGCCCATAAATGACAAACAGAGCTGGGATTGCTTTCTCTCTGGCCTCCCTGCCTAGATGGGCCGGGCTTCCCCCAGCCATATTCTAGCACAGGTTTACACCTGGTGGATTCTCAGTAACTGTTAGACATTTGTCATTTGAGGGGGCTGCTTAGCATCCCACCTTGGGGTGTGGAATCTTCCATGGAGTGGGCTTGGTGGAGGAAGTCAGGCATTCCACTACAGAAATTGAGGAGGCCACATCTTCCCACCTCTGCCTGGGGTTGGACATGTGATCCAGGCTTGGCCCACCCCACCCCCCATCTTGCTCAGAATTCACACTTGGCAGTGATTTCCACAGCAGCGACAGTGGCAGCCAGTAGCGGTGGTACCTGGGCGGTACCCTCCTAACCCAGGTTCCTGAGGTGTGACAGCTGGCTTGTTTTCTGTCACCTGGCCTCTCTTGCCCATTCCATTCTGGTGCCCAGCCTTCCTGTGGATTCCCGTGCTCACTAATATCCTTCCAATCAACTCCCGGGCTGCTTCTTAGCCAGCATCAGTTTCTATCACTTGCAACCAAGAGCTTGGTCAGGTGCAGAAGGATTTGAACGCACAACTGGAACTGATCAACATGCATTTCTGTGCATGCTCTGAGAGGCAGGCCCTGGGCTGGGCACCACAGTGATGCATAAGACGTGGGCAGCGTCCCCAGGGTCCTGACGTACTGGGGAGACAGTCTATGTGTGAGACCATGAACAAGACAAGGAAGTGAAGCTGGGCTTCACTGGGGCTTACAGACACTGGGAGGAAATGATGTTGAGTCCTCACCAGGTGATGCCATTACAAAGTACAAAAGGAATTAGGCTGTAAGAACTGGAGATGCTGGGACGATATTCCAGATTAGGGACATGAGTTGAAGGGGCTGAAAACAGCTGGGTGGGGTGGAGGGGAAGGAATGTCTGCTAGCAGGCAGTGCTTGTGGGGAAACATGGCCCAAAGGAGGAGAGAGCCAAACTAAGAGGGAACACTCAGATCCCTCAGCTGACACCCATTTTCACAGCAGAGACTAAGGGTGTGCCCATTACCAGTCTACGTAGCTCCTCCATGTGAGGGCTTCTGCTTGCACGTGGGGCTGTGGAGCGTCAAGCGAGGAGCCACAGTAGGAGCCATGAGGTGCCAGTACCTCGGTCTCCAGGCAGCTGGAGTAATAACGGTTCCCCTCCGACCTCTCAGGCAGCGCAGCCAATGAACACGAGCTTCCCTCGAGGAGATGGGGAGTCTGAGGCACAGCTGGATCCTGGGACCCCGGGTGCGAGCTGGGGTGGAGGGGTGATTCTGAGTGTGACACCCTCCAGTGATAGTGTGGTGGCTTTCCAGCAGTTCTTTGGGAAGCAGGCTCTGAAGATAGGAGATGAGACCTGCGGGGTCAGAGCAAAGCACAGTGTTACATGGGTCTGGGTTCTCCTTGGCAGGTAAAGGTTTATGCCAGGAGTTTGACTCTCTGTCCTGCCCTCTCCCTCCCCTGTCAGATGCTCAGATCTGTGTCACTCCCAAACCTCTACCTCACTGCCCAGCCCTCAGAGTCCCTCCTGCCGGGGCCACCTTCTGTCCACTTCTCCATAGTGTAGCCACAGAAGAAAGACATGGGAGCACAAACAATAATTTGCCAAGGGCTTTTGGGTCTCAGGGACAGCAATGATGTGGCCAACCCATCCAGAACTTAGTTTTGTCAGCAAAGTTGGGACCCATGTTCTTTGAGTGGTTTGTCCTAAGAGCACATGGCTTACTATAGACAAGAAGAAATCAAATCTGTCTTCCCTTTGCCCAACTGTCCCCTACAAGTGCTTTCTTTCTACCGTGTTGCCTGGAAAGTAACAAAACTATACAGGATGTCAGCTGGGGTGACACGAAAAACAACTGTGGAAAAATGACTTCAGCCAATTGGATAGCTGGGGTGTGGACAGTAAAGGTTCTGTCTTCACCTCCCAGTCTTGGTCTTTGTGAAAACACAAGACCCCACCATCACTTAACCTGGCCAGGACCTGGATGCATTGTAAGGTAGACGGCTGCTCCTACAGGAAACTCGAGCTGCTCCTTAGCCTGTCATTCAGGGGTTAGCTCTGTGTCACAGAAAACAAAGATGACAAGAAGTCAAAGGTGTGAATAGCTCCCTTTTCATAATACAGCTGGCTCAGCAAATTGTGTTATTTCAGGGCCTGGGCTGGGCCAGTTCCCAGGTGGCCCTGGCAGGAGGAACTCTGATGGGTGGACAGGGAGGTAGGAGCTTGGGAGTGACAGGTCGGAACATCTGACAGAGGGGACAGAGAAGGCAGGAGAGAGAGTCCAAAATCCAGGAAGCCTGCCCTTCCAGAAATTACTGACACTGGGATGAGGGCTCTCCCAGCACCAAGCTCTCCCGTTCCCTTGACACCTGTACCTCGACCCCACACCCACCTGGCGTTGCCCCCAGGGACCTGCTCCTCTGACCTCCAAGGTCATGCCCTTTGTGTGTGGACAGAGAAACACACAGTACACATTTGGTGAGCTCCTCTCTTTGAAACCGTAAATCATCCGACACAACCCTTTTGGAAATCAATTTGGCAATAATACCAAGTGACATAAAAATGTTCATAGCCTTTGGCCCAATAATCTTCCTCCTGGGAATTAATCCTAAGGAAATAATTCATCAGGAAGAGAGAACAATTCTATAATCTACAAAGACATTTACTGCGATGTTATTTATGATAGTGAAAATTGGAGCCAACCTAGGGGGATGGTCCTGTAAATGATGGCGAAACCATCCAATGAAATACTATGCCAACAGTAAGGATGGTAAATTGGAAAACTGTATAACCACAAGAAAAAGTATTTAGAAATTAAAAGCATTTGGGAAAAGGAGCTTAGAAATATATATATATATATTCACACATATACATATATATGATTATTATATATATATATCATGATTATTACAACGCTGACAAGTCTTTGCATGTGTGGGAGTGAAGATTTGCTCCAGCTAGAGACATTAAAATAGCGGCTGTCTTGCATACAGGAGATGGGAGGGTAGGTGTAATCATACTTCAGTTGTCCTCTTCCATGGATATAGAGTCCCTATAGAGCTATCATTTTTGTTAAACGTAACTTGTCACTGCGAGATTTTGGCTTTTTTTTTTTTTTTTTTTTTTTTTTGTCTCTTGGGAGGTGGCCAAGAAGTCCATCTCGGACGAAGCCTGGTGCCAGGACTCTTCCTCCACCTTCCATCCCACCCTCGCCCCCAAAGGAAGATGCTGCAGCCCCCTAAGTCCCCATGGCAGAGTCTCCCACTTGGCTCTGAGTTTTGGGTGGCAGACAGAGCCTTGGGACACTTTTTCATGATCATAATTCAAATTACCTGTTTAAGTCGGTCAAATGAAAAAATAGCCGCTCCGCCCGCACGCGGGCCGGCGGAGGCGCCGGGAGCGCCGGGGCGGCTGCAGCGCGCTCTCCGCGGCGGCCGGGCCGTGAGCTCATTTCCTGGGGCGCGCGCGCCGGGCTATTTCAGCCTGGCGCTGTGCAAACAGGACAATTTACTGTGGCCAAAAGGGGCCCAAATTACAATCGTATCACAGACAAATATCCGCCACGCCAAGCCTCCAGAGGCCGGGAGGGGCCGCTCTCCTGGCGCGCGGGCTGGGGCTGGGGCTGAGGGGTGGCGCGGGGTCAGGCAGGTCCGCGGAGCTCAGCCGGGCCAGCACCTCCGTCTCTGCTGCGCCCCTGTGACCCTTACCAGCAAGCTGTGCCCGCTCTCTGGCAGCAGGAAAGGAGACCCCGGCAGATCGTTCCTCTCTGGGCTCCAGTGCAGAAAACCTTGCCTCTAATGGAGGTTCTCCTTGATTTAGGGCTGCGTTTTATTTGGCTACTTCCCTGCACTTAGGATGAAAACATCCCTCCATCCAGCCACTCCAGGGTTCAAAACCTTATCTCCTTGCTCAGTGCTTCCCCATCATCCTTAGAGAAAAGGCTAGAATCCCTAGCGGGAAGGTCAAAGCACCCCTTTCCTGGTCCAGACCGCCTGTGCAGAGTTAGTCCCAATCTTATCCCGCAACCCTCCTCCAAACCACCCCCAAACCACTGAGAGCACTCCAGGCTTTGTCACAATTTCATGCTTTGGCATTTGCTTTTCCCCTCCACCTAGTGTTTACTGTTTTCTCTGCCTGATGAACTCTTGCACATTCTTCAAGGTCCAACTTGTATGTCACCTCCTCCACGAGGCCTTCCTTGCCCTCCAGGCAGCCAGCCCCTTTCCCTTCCTAGCACTGTGCAGAAGTGTATGCTACTTCTCCCATCCTGTAATTATTTGCTTGCCTGCCTGGGCTACACTGTTTCATTGTTCACAGATACTCCTTCCTCCTCTCAGGAGAAGGATACTACTTCCCTGACTCACTGGCCTCACTCAGGCTTGGCCACGTGACTTGCACTGGCCTGTGAAGTGGGACTTATGAGTCACTGAGGGGCAGAAGCTTCCAAAGCCAAGTATGGTTCACCATGCTCTCTTTTCCCTCTGCTGCAAAGGCAGGCAATGCCCCGGCCAGAAACCACACTGCCAGCCTGGCACTGGAGTAAAGAAAGTGTGGAATGAAGCAGGAGCTGACTCATGACCCATGTGAAGTGTGAGAGAGAAATGAACTTGACCTTGATGCTTGAGGCCTCTGGGAGCCTGGAATCATTTGCATGAACCAGCTGATCTTGACTTCTATAACTTCTGCTTCTCTTCCCTGGCTTTACCAGAACAAAAATCAAAAATCTCAGTTTATTCATACCACAGGGCACGCCCTCAGCCCATGTTCTTTTTTTTTTTTTTTTTTTTTTTTTTGGAGATACTGGGGATTGAACTCAGGACCTGGTGCATGTTAAACATGCACACTACCACTGAGCTATATCTTCCCCCAGGAAAGTAATCTTAATAGTCTCAACATACACACACACACAGTAGTAATTACGTGAGGTGATACAGGTGTTAACTAGCTTTATGTCGTAATCATTTTGCAATATATCTATGTATCAGATCATCACATTGTTATATACCAATTATATCTAAAAAATGCTGAGGGAAAAAAGATTGACCGAATTTTTTTATTTAAGATTTTTAATTTTGATGAAATTCATCAATTTTTAAAATGGAGATACTAGGGATTGAACCCAGAAACTTGTGCATGTTAAGCATGTGCTCTACCACTGAGCTATACCCTCCCCCTGTATATATATATTTTTTAATTTCAAGTGCCGTATAGAGAATCTAAGAGAGGAAATTAGGAGTCCAAGGTCATTTCAAAACCCTAAAGCTAAAATATTTTACCTCTTCCTGACCTTCATGGCTTGGGAATTTTGGCAGCCTCTTGGGGGCCTCCCTTGCCTGATGGAAATTTGGCCACAGGTCATCCATCCAGCCCTCACTGATGAAGTGTTATGCTCCAGGCAGAGGGAGAGCAGAAATGAGTAGGGGCTCAGAGTCTATGGGGAACAAAGACCTGTTAATAAATTAGAGCACAGCAGTATGCTGAGTGCTGTAGTAGCCACATCCACGGGCTGTTGAGAAAATACAGAGGAGGGAACCACCAGCTCTCATGGGAAGTCCAGGAAAGTAACCGGAGGAAGTTAGCATTGAGCTGAGCCTTGAAGGACGAAGAGGAATTCTTCACATAGAGAAGATGAACAGTGTCTCCAATAGACTGAGAGTCAAACGTGAAGTGCTTACCAAGCTCAAGAGAGGGACAGGTAGGAGTAAGGTGGTTGTTGGAGGAGGAGAACTGGAAGGTTCCACAGCCCACCTACCGGGCCTCTGCTGGGCAGACAGCCTGGTCTGGGTCCAGCCTCCATTTGGCCCATTGGCTAGGTGTGTTTGTGCAGTGTGCAACCCCCACAACCTCACATGGCTGCCCTAAGCTGGCCATCAGCTGCATCTTGTCCTGCTAGAAAAGAGGGTTTGGTTTCGGCACATCTTGCTTTTCCAAGAAAAGTCAGAAACCCAGATTTTCTTGTACAATTTTCTAGCTTTTCAAATGCTATTGAAGTCAAAGAATACCCAACCTCAGACTAGATCCACTCTAGGGTTCGTTCTAGTTTGCAGCCCCAATGGGAACCAACCCCAGGACACATTCTACTTTCTCTTCCTTCCTATTTGTACCTCACAACACAGTCCTTTGCTGAGATTTGACAGGGGAAAACACCATCGTTGATGAAAACCCCCTATGCACTACTGCAAAACCCTGGCAGAAGTACGAGCTTGGCCTCAGAACAAGAGCCAAACAACATGGGGCTGCCCAGCAGCGGCCACCCCCTGAGAATTATGGGTATGACTTTAAATTTATTGATGCACCTTGTTTTCAAAGAGCCTCCCCTGCCCTCTTGGCTGCCCCCACCGTCAACCCCTCCTGTTTGGCTAATAATAAATGACAAGCAGTGGACATTATTAATTAAACTGCCTCCAATAGCCAGTGGTAAAACCCAAGGCTGCATGCAGAGGAGGCATTCAAATCATCTCTGCTGCTCTGCTCAGGATGCAGGCCCCAGGCTCATTCCTGTCCTGGCTGGAGTGAGCAGGTCCCAGAGGCTGCAGCCTCTCACAACGGGCCTTCCTAGGAATTCTCTGGGCTCCACTCTGTCAAATGGTAATCAGCAACACAGGCCACACAGTAATTAAACTCCTGGCATTCTTTTGACCCCCCCCAAAAAAATTTCTCTTGGGATATTCCCACAGGCCCCTGAAGGACTATCTGGGGCCCGCAAGCTCCCAGCTGATGACCAAGGGATTTTTGAAGTTGGCCTTGACTGGGGATCAAAAGGGCTGAGAGATCAGGGTGTGAATATGGGGGTGAGACATGCTTTATAATTAAATTTATCATTTGATTGAAGCACCAACACCTGCTTCCCCAGGCCCAAGATGGGGCAAGAGATAAAAAAAAGACCTTCAAGACCCATTGATTTATATTCCTATTGTTTGTTCACTGATGTACCCCAAGCACCAGGGCAGAGCCTGGCATATGGTAGGTGTTCAATAAATATTTCTTGACTGATCAGCCGGAGAGGTGCTGCTATCAAGTTTTTCTCATTCTTTTTTATTGAATTATAGTCAGTTTACAATGTTGTGTCAACTTGTACAGCATAATATTTCAGTCATGCATATACATACACGTATTTGTTTTCATATTCTTTTTCATTATAGGTTACTACAAGATATTGAATATAGTTCCCCGTGCTGTACAGTAGAAACCTGTTGTTACCTGTTTTATATACAGTAGTTAGTATCTGCATTCTCAAACTCCCAATTTATCCCTTCCCACCCCATCCCCCCCGGTAACTATAAGTTTGTTCTTTATGTCTGTGATTCTGTTTCTGTTTTATAAATAAGTTCATATGTGTTTTTTTTAAGATTCAACATATAAATGATATCATATGGTATCCTTCTTTCTCTTTCTGGTTTACCTCAGTTAGAATGATAATCTCCAGGTCCATCCATGCTGCTGCAAATGGCATTATTTTCTAATGTCGATTCTTAACAGAAGCGACAATCGGGAGCAATTCCTAATGAAGGTTCTAGAGCCAGTGGCTTCTCATTGTTTGTTGCCACAGATTGTAAACTTGTTGAGGATGAGGCCAGGGTCTTATTCAACTGGCTGTCCCTGGAACCAGGCTCAATGCCCAGCCCAGGCCTGCACACAGGGTTTCTTAACATTATTTGTTGACTGAAGGATGCAGGGGCAAATCACCTTCTAGGGCTGTTCCAGCAGCCCTACCGGACATGCCCTGGGTCTGCTTACCTAGTTCTTTGAGCTGCAGCCCTATAGATCTGATCCCCAAGTCCCAGAAAAGGCCTGAGATCTGGGCTAGCCCCTGACTGAACAGAAAGAAGAAACAAATTAGCTACAATGGGAGGGTTTCTAAAAAATGCAACTTCATTTCCCTACCTCTTTCTCTGAGAGCCCCATTCTGCCGAGGAGCAGCAAACTTAATTTAGTCAATTTCAGCTGAACTCAGAAATTTCAGATTTAAATTCAGTCTATTCAGGATTTTCTCATCTTCCTTCCCAGGGAAGCTCCTTAGCTCCAAGGACTTCTGTGGCATAGGAGGGGGATCTGGACAACAGGGGGGTGCTGAGCCATGGTCATTGGTATCCATCTTCACCAGAAGGCCACCAAGAAGGCCAGTGGATATGTGGTGTGACCCTTGCCCTAGAGAACCTGAGTGAATGAAGCTGTTACTGTGTATGTCTGATAACAAAGGAATATATATATATTCTACTTTATTTATTTGTTTTTTTTGGGGGGTGGAAAGTAATTGGGTTTTCATTTATTTATTTATTTACTTATATGGAAGTACTGGGCATTGAACCCAGGATCTTGTGCATGCTAAGCACATGCTCTATCACTGAGCTAAACCTTCCCCCCAGGAATATATATATTCCAGAGGGTATATATTCTACCAAGTGGCCTTGGCAGTATCTTAGGGAAGGAAAGGAAGGGAATAATGACTCACTGACAACAAACTCCATTCCTGACCCTGCTCATCCTCCTTTCATTTATTCAGCAAGGGGTCTTTGGACAACTACTAAGCGCCAGGCCCATAGGCTCTGGGACATGAACACAGGCCCAGAGTCTCCATTCTCATAGTCCAGCAAGAGACAAACATTACACAATTACTTAACGCACTCACTTTGATTGAAAAGCGTAGGGTGTCCTGAAAATGTGGGGGTGGCTTATTTCATCCTCATAACATCCTTCCTATATTTTTAAAATATACTCTGAGATGAACTTTTTACAAAGCCCTCAGAATACTCAAAAATAAGAGGGAAAATGAGGACACTAAAAGATGCAAACAGGTGATTAGGCGAATAAATCATTAGATAAATTGATTTCAGGCTAATGGTGCCCCTCCATCCATAATTTGGGGCAAGTTACTTGTCCATTCCAAACCTCACTATCCCCACCTGTAAAATGAGGTTAATAAAACCTATTCCATAGTGTTATTGTGAGGACATTGTAAGATGGTCGGAGCTATGTGCCAGGTAGATGATAAACATTCAATAAATTTGACTTCCTTCCCTTCCTGAATATTCCAGCCATGCAGAGACCTCCCCTGCTCTTGCCTTTGGCTTTAAGGAGCTTGTGGTCATGGAGAAGATTTCACACTGAAAGTACGTGCATTCCGAATCAACACCTAACTGCATATTTTCTGGTGTAAACTATATGTCAACTCTAACTTTAGCCTGGGGAACGGCATTATTTGTTTCTCTTTCATGAAAGCTGTAATAGAGGGACAGAAAACCCTGCCTCATACATTCCAGTTCCTACATACACAATTTTCTGGGGTATTACTTAAGTTTATTTTAGTTTTGGAGTCTCACCATCCTGGTGGGGTGCTTATTTAAGTTCTGGGTGGGCTCTGGAAAGATCTGGAATGTCTCAAAGGAGGTAGAGATGGAGGGGAGAATCTTCCCATTCATTAAATAGCAAGACCTGGGGGTTTTGCAGGTTCTAGGGCCTGGAAGCTTCCCTGACATCAGCTGAGGGCTCCTGGCTGGGAGCTGAGCTCACACCAAGTTCTACTTCTCATGGCCTGAAGCTTTGACATGACCTGGCTGGGCTTCTTCCTGGCTTTCCCGTCCTCTGCTTGCAGTGAGGTCAATAGGAGGAATGTGCTGGACCACGCTTGGCCAGAGGCTCCAGCTCCCTACCTTTCTGGAGATGGTCATAGGGTCCAGCTGGCCCCTTACATGTGACTGTCATCAGCTTCTCAGAGGGATAAATCTGCCAAATTGGTCAGTGTCTACCTCCCTCCACCCATTTTCTGTCTTCAAGCCCTGTTCTTGGGACAAGGCCTTCCCTGGCGTTCAATGGTGAGTCCCCAAGGGAGGCCCTGACCTTGCTGAACAACCTCCCAGGAGGGCTTTTACTCCTGGCTGTGTGGTGAGCGCTGTCCTTGGCAGTGGAGGGTGGAATGGGGCAGCATGAGCAGCATGCTGGGGTTCTCTCACCTTGTGCTGATCGCAAATTGTAAACTCCTGTTCTGGGGTTCCACACTGGGGTTCTCCAATTCAGTGTGCAGAAGAGTCGTGTGTTTTTAAAAGCATCTCAGGGGATTCTGATACAGGTAGACACAAGACAAAAACAAAACAAAACAAAAACACCTGCTGCTAACAATGAAGACCGAACACCATCAGTACATCAAGGACACTGATGGGGCTCTGGGATCAGTGACAGACCTGGACTGGCTATTTTGACTGGCTGACTTATCAAGAAGTGAATAATGCCAGAAACAATCAAATGCCGCATGGAAAAGAATTTATAGCACCTTTTGTGTTTGTGGTTGGCATGACCGCGGATGTGGTGAAGTCACAATGTGTATCGGCAGCCACAAAATAGATTTAGGTTTTTGTCTTGCAAAACCCATCTGAACTTCGTGGCTCCAGTTACTCGGCCAGGGATTAAGTCATCAACTGGGGCAGGCTTGCAATGAAGGCTAAATCAGATGCAGGGAAAGACAGCACGCAGTGCAGAGCCTAGCTTTCTGGGGATGGTTAAGAAATGTCGAAATACAATTTCCCAGTGTTTATGGCTGGAAAGAAGCAAGCTGGAGAGCACATGAAATTTAAGAAAAGGGGCTTCTTTCACTTGGTATAATATTTTCAAGGTTCAACCATGGTGTGGGATATATCAGTACTTCACTACATTTTATGGCTGAGTAATTTTCCATTGTATGTATGTACCACAATTGTACATCCATTTATCAATTAATGGACATTGGGTTGTTTCTACTTTGGGGCTAATAAGAATAATGGTGCTATGAACATTTGTGCACAGTTTTTTTTGAGATAATGAGGACCTGATCTGAGTCACAGCACCAAAAGGTAAAGACCCCAGTTCTTGTCATACCCGAAAGGTAAGTTTACAGTTGAGAGATGGTGCATTGCGTAGCAAAAGATTTTTAAAGATTTATTTTAAAAAGGAATAGTATACCCCCAAGAATGGGAGACAGGCTGATTCAAGGGAGGAAAATCTTGTGCACAAATTTTTGTATGAACATGTTTTTAATTCTCTTGGGTACGTACTTAGGGGCAGAATTGCTGGGTCATATGGTAAATCTATGTTTAACTTTTTGAGGAGTTGCCACACTGTTCCCCACAGTGACTGCATGCACCCTTTTACATTCCCACCAGCAATGGATAATAGTTCTAATTTCTCCACGTCCTTGACAACAAACTTACTGTTTTCCTTTCTGGGGGGATTACAGTCATCGTAGTACATGTGAAATGGTATGTCACTGTGGTTTTGATTTATATTTCCTTAATGTCTAATGATATTGAGCATCTTTTCATGTACTTATTGGCCAATTGTATATCTTCTTTGGAAAAAATATCTATTCAAACAAAAATGTACTTAATGCCATAGAACTGTACTTTTAAAAATGGTTAAGATGGGGAAAGCATATAGCTCAATGGTAGAGTGCCTGCTTAGCATGAAGAAGGTCCGGGGTTCAATTCTTAGTACCTCCATTACAAATAAATAAATAAATAGAGCTTATTATCCCCTAAAAAATAAAAAAATTAAAATTAAAAAAGTGGTTAAGACGGTAAATTTTATGTTCTATGTATTTTACTACAATTAAAACGTTTTAAAAATCAATTGGCCATACTCATATGGGTTTCTAGATGCTTTCAAAAAATAAAGTACATCTTTCAGATGCACAAAGAAAATGCTCTCCTTAGTCCAAAATAAGTCACAAGAGCACATCTGAAGTGAAATTCTACAAGGGTGGTGGTACATTCTAGAACTTTATTTTCAGGATTACATTCCTGTCTCCTTCCCAAGTTGTACCTGTAGAATCTTGTTGCTTAAAGTGTGGTTTCTGGCCTGATAACATCAGCTTCACCTGGGATTTTGTTGGAAAATCTTTGGCCCCACCCCTGATCCACTAAATAAGAATCTCTGGGGCTGGGGTCCAGGAATCTGTTTCACCAACTCTCCAGGTGATTCAATGATCACCTAAGTTTGAGGAGCCCTGCCTTAGAGCAAGGAGCAGTAAACTTTTCCCATAAAAAGTCCGAGAGATAATGGACTGAGTCAGATAGGAAATATTTTGGGCTTTGTGGGCCAAGAGGCAGAATCAAGAATGTTATGTATGTATATTTGGAACAAGAGAGTAAACACATTTCCACAGACTTTTATTGACAGCACTTTAAATGCAGTCATAATATTTGAGCACAACGTTTTGTAATACAGGTTTATGAATGAGAAGAATGGAATTTTTAAAATAACCTTTCACTTAATTGGGATTCATCAAATCAACTCCAAATGTTCATCTGTAAAAATCATCCTTAGCTCATAAGCTATTTAAAAAAAAAAAAAAAAACAGGCAAAGGCCCAGATTTGGCCTGTGGCCATACTTTGGCCAACCCATCCTAGTACATGGCAACGTCCAATGTTTTAGTAGCTTGGCTAGTGGCCAGTTGTTCCTTTTGCTTTCATCCTACTTTTTTTTTTTTAAAGTTCTTCATTGAAGTATAGTTGATCTACAATGTTAGTTTTAGCGAAGTGATTCAGTTATACTTATACATACATATATATTTCTTCTTTCCAGATTCTTTTCCATTCTATGTTAGTACAAGAAATTGAATATGGTTCCCTATGCTCTATAGGAGGTCTGCTTTCATCCTAGTTTTAATTTGAGCAATTACCTCTCTCCCATTCCATGCAATCCTGATGTGACTGTCAGCGGCACTGCCGCCCCAGCTAGAGCAAGCAATCAGACTGGTCCCCCAGGGATCTGAATTTGAAGGGAGTCATCAGGAGGGGAGAGCAGTGGCCACAGAAGCCTTCTGATGACAGGGCCCTGAATTAATTCTTGCCATGAGGCTCACTCTGCAGTGTCAAGGACTTGTGGGATTTCTGAGAATCACACCTCGTCTGCCCCTGCTTCAAGACCTGCAGACAGTCTGCCATATCCACGTATTGATTTAGTTTAGCAACATCTACTAATGACCCTTAAATCCTGTGCAAATGTATTTGAAGTGGCCCCAGGGGTTACAAATCTGGATGTTCTCTCTCCAGCCGCAGCACCACTGCCCCACAGCCTGGGGGATTTTCTGTTCTTCTTTGCTATTACGTTTATTTACTGTATATTAATATGTGCCAGAAAGGGGACCCTTTCTCAGCCTGTTCGGGTGATGGGATTGTCAAGTGGTGCCTATTTTCTAGAAAGCAATTAGGCAGTATATGTCAGGAGCTGCAGAAATGTCCCTCTTCTGGAAAAATAAATAATCCTAAATACAGAAAAGTCTATCTGGGCATCTATCAATGTCCAAGGCGGGTGTAACCACCTGCCTTGCATCCTCTGTGTCCTCTGAGTGGAGGACCCTGAACATAATCAGCCTCTCTGGTTACAATAGATTCTCACTGTATCACTCTAATGATTTATGATATTAAAAGACTCCCTCTCTCCAGTAGGGATGAGGACAGAGAGGGGAAAGAAGCTGATGGGGCCAAAGAACCCTGTCCACCATATTTAGAAGAATGAAAGTATTATAAACCATCATTTAGAACATTTAGATGTTCTAAATGCCTGCTTGCACAGTCAAAGGCATGACCTAGAGTAGCATCCAAGGGCTGAGCCTGGTGGGGAAGGTACTCTAGGCAAAAAGGCATCAGATCTGAGGCTAGATGCCTACCCAGCCTGAGAAGGTAGTCCAACAACCAGTTCTAGAGAAGCATTCTGAATTATGTTTTTCTTTTTCAACTGGGTGTGGGCATGGCGGAGAGCTACTGTTGCAGGTCTAATGTTCTTAATGGGTCTAAAATTTAAACTTCGATTATTTTCAAATGCAGTTGCATGCTTAGTCCCAGAAAGCAACTGTGACAAGAGCAAAAGAGAACATTTGTCATTTGGCCTCGATCTTGTCTCCCACCCCTGGACAATCAGTACCACCAATGATGCCTTAGGAATTTGTACTTTTCTTGTGAGTTTCATGACAGGATTTCACTACATTATTGTCTGATAAGAGTATTAATCTGTTCAATGTAAACATTAAAATATCTGGCAATCTTTATAACCCTTTTTTGGTATATCTTCCTTTTATAATACACTAGGAACCTCAAAAATGGATGGGAATTCAGGTTTTTCCAGTCTTTGAAACTGCATTCTCTAAGTTGTCAGTTCTGAGGGGTAAGTGTGATGTACAAAGTGGGAGACAAAGCAAAAAGTCTGGAGCAGAGAGAATTTGGGAAGAGGTCAGGGAGTAAGGGACTAAGTTGACAGGGCAGGGATTTAGGGATTGAACAGGGCTGCGGTCATTGAGTGGGAGCCTGGCCCCAGGATAGGGCATAGTGGCTAATGGGTGGGTCAGAGGCCAACAGCCAATACTCAAGGAAACCATAGCCCATCATCCCAGGGTCCTGGGCAGCCATTAGGAATAATGGTTATGAAGATTCTGTAGCAACATGGGAAATGCTTATGATATGCAAATTACATAACTTTATGGACCTGCAACACACACACACATACACAGCAAGACTAGAAGGAATTGCCCGTAAATGCAAGCTGTGCTTGTTTTGATTGGGAGGGATGGGATTGTGGGTGAGTTTATTTGCTCTGTATCTTAAATAAAATAACAGCCCAGGTCAGGTTGGGAGATAACTCAGGAGCCAGCCTCTCATCCAGCAGCCCCCGGCCCCCTGGGAGAAGCAGGGCAGGGCCAAATTCCCACCTGCTGGCCGAGAAGGTCTGAGAGGGCTGAGATCTCCCTCTCCTGGGGCCCTGAGCCACATTTCTTGAAGGACCAGGCAGGGATTGGGGGCAGATGTTGAAGCTGGCAAGACCCAGCTGTGTGGGAGCCAGCGTGCTGTGGCTCCTGTCCTGGTGCCAACACCTTCACTGACAATCTGAAATAGCCTTGCTGATTGCCCCCACCCCACTCCAAACACAGGCCCACCTCCCTATCCAGCTGGGCCCAAGATGGTTCCAGGACACCATCTTCCTCACTGATGTGTTAGAGAAAGAATCTGCTTCCTGTTCCAGCTCCTTGGGAGATCCGCATGGGAGGTCCTCAGAGCTTGGGCTGCTGTGGCACATGCTCTGAGCCCCCACCCACGGGCCTGAGCCCATCCACCATCCATTCAGCTTTTCCCAGCTGGTGCCTTCACTAGGCTTCTCAGTAGTTCCAAGAAGGCAAGATATTCCTGGGGCAAGGTGTTGCTGGGCTTCTGTGCCCAGGCCAGATGCCCACAGGACTCCACATGTAAACTCTATACTTGTCCCCACTGCCTTCTCCCTGGCACCACCACCCAACCCTGTCTTTAACCCTTTAGGAAATGTGGAAACTTTTAAATCCCGTAGTGTGGGCTTCAGGGCTTTCAATGAAATCAGAATATGATCTATAGGGACTTAAACATATTTTAAAGTAACTATTGTTAATAAACTATGTAGAAGTCATTTATTTTTCAGTTAGAAGATGCAGAACTTTCCTCTATAAGAGAATCAGACTTAAACTGTGAAAAAACAAAGTTCAGCTCGGTCAGAGTCAACCTCATGTGGTGGGACTGCTGGCCTCAGCATCCCTCATGGTGTTTGCTACAAAATACAGGTTCCTGGGCCCAGCTCCAGAGCTGCCCAGTCAGAACTCAGGGAGGTGAGGACTGGGAACCTGAATTTTGAACAAGCTCCCTGGGTCATTCTGAAGCACAGCAAACCAAACCAGGGGTTGAGTGGCCTCCAAGCTGGGGAACCAGGTTCCCTCCATGAAGCACCCCCACCCCATGCTGGGCACCGGCCAGCATTGCAGACTCCCTGTTCCTTAGTTACTCTGTGACCTGGGGATGAGGAAGACACAGCAGGCAACAGGAACAGCAAAGCAGGTTTCTACCAAATCCTCTGGGAGCCTAGGAGAGCAGGACTCTCAGGGAGAAAGGACTTCTCAGGGAACTTCAGACCCTGAAGTCGAAGCAGAGTTGACCAGTTAAAGAAGGGAGCAACGGCATTGCAAATCAAGGGCACAGCATGGGTAGGGGAACGATGGAGAAGTATAAATAGTTTAAGACCAGGGCATGGGCGGGGATGGAGGAGAGGAGGCTCGGGAGATGAGGGGCAGGTCCTTGTGCTGGTCGGTATCACGTCAACTTGGTTAATCTGGGAATACACTTCCCAGAATCCCTTTCGCCATATGGATCTTGGGCAGAGTTGGTCAAAAGAGGAACTTCCGCAGGATTTGGAAAAGAAAAGTGAAGCCACACTGACTGTCAGCAACCATGAGGGACAGAGGCAGAGGTGTCCTGCCCATCCCAGCTGGTCCTCCTGCTCCTCTGTTCCCTGTCCTGCCTGCTGGCCTTGTTGGGCAACAGCTCCCACAGATGTATCCACAAGCTCCCTTCACAGCCCCCTTGGGGCAGCTGGATATGCTTGGCTTCTCAAATTTCCCTGCAAGCTCTGACTTGTCACTCATGGCAAGACTGGTGAGTGGTACTTTGTCTGATGGTCCAAATCCCCTTGCAGAACATCAGTTCCCCAGCTCCTTCCACTTTAGGGTCAAGTCAAAGGCCTGTAACAAATCCCTTCTTCCCATATACATTGCTTCCTGGGCTGGATCCTGATCAACACAGTCTTTACCACGAGTCCCTTTTTAAGAGCAAGAAAACCTTCCATAAGCATCTCCCCCAACACACACATGTGCACGCACACATGTGGGGCTCACCTGGGGTAGACCTCTTAATATCCAGGCCTGGAGCAGGAACAGACCCCCTCACTCTCAAGGGTTAAGAGAACTGTGCCTTCTTTCAGGCCACCTGCCAGAAGGAGGGGGAGTTCTTGTCTCGAAGTTCTGGGGGGCTGTCCCATGGTTTGTCCTTCTGGAATGCAGCCATGCCTACTTGAAGATAAGACCAAACAACAGGATGCCTGGGGTTCCTCCTTTTCCAGAGGTCTCAAAACTCCAATCCTGGGAGGTCAGATCCTCCCAGCTGTCTCCCCAGGCAAAATTGGGTCAATCTATAGCCTTCAAGTTTGGCTGCTCCTGCTCGTCCAAGTCACAGAATTTTCAAACTGGGGGTCTTCTCTGCAGCTCTAAGCAGGACAGCCAGCCTCTGTCCTTATGATGCCTCCTCCAGTCTAACAGAGAAAACAGATGGTAAATTGGTGATGAAAGGGCGCTGTGCCAAGGGCAATAGAAGGGAAACTGTGATCAGCCATGAGAATGTCAGGGGTGAGGTCCTAACCCAGGCTGGGAAGCTCCGAGGAGGCTTCCAGGAGGAAGTGATATGAGCTGAGGCAAGAATAGCAGGTGATGCAGAAAAGCTGGGACTGGCTGCTTAAAGGCCAGAGGTGTGAGAGAGCGTGGGTCTTGGGGAAGTTGAGAGGTGCCCAGTAAGGCACTTGGGAGGTTGCCAGGTCGTGGAAAGTGAAGAAGCTGGAGCTGGGAGGTCTGATGAGGTCTGGCCCCGGGGCCTGGTTGAGGTAAGGGCTCACCATCCTGAGGCCACAGTGCAAAGCCCAGGACGTGCAGGATTAGAGAAGCCGGGAGAAACTTGGAGATGGGGACAGGAGAGGAGGCAGCTGAACCAAGGGGTAGTGCGGGAGAGAAACAAATGGATCCAAGGGACATTAGGCAGACAGAAGAAGATAGGGGGAGGATATAGCTCAAGTGGTAGAGCACATGCTTAATGTGCATCCTCGGTTCAATCCCCAATACCTCCATTAGAAAAATAATTCAATAAATAAGCCTAATTACCTCCCCTACAAAAAACTAGAAGAAGAAGGTAGAAACCACATGCAAGGTGATGGTGGTCAGTGGGTTGGATGTAGGGAATGAAGGGGCAGTGTGGTCACGGGCATCCCTGGTATCTGGCTGTAGCCCCCGAGAGGCTGGAGGTAACCAGCTGGTCAGCCGAGCAGAAGCTGCACTGTGAATGAGCCCCACCCTGACTTCAGAGTGTGCGCCTGGGTCTCCCCAGACAGCATGAAAGGACCAGGAGACTGTGAAATGGATTCTATGCATGGTATTAGCAAAATGAAGTCTAATGAAGGTGTGAGTACTGAGGGTAAAATATAAATGACAGCTACAATGGTTGTGTGCTGGCAGCCCCCTTGCCCCTAGCCTGGTTCTCTCATTCACAAACATTTACTGCTATGTGCATGGTCTCAGCACCGGGCACAGGGCGAGGAAGAGGCCAACTCAGCCCCTGCCTCATAGAGCTTACGACTGGGCAGCAGAAGCAGACATGATGCGACGCTAATGCAAAATGACAAATCGTGACAAGGGGAAGAGAATAGCAGGGTCCTCTTTCAGATGGGAGGTCAGGGAAGCCTCGGAGGAGGTGACAGTTGAGCTGAGATTGGAGGGCAGAGAATTCAGGAAGAGCATTCCAGGCTGAGCGGATGGCATTTCCATAAGCTCCGAGCTTCTTCGGTGATTTCTGCTTTCGAGGAACTAAGAGAGGTAGCGTGGGTGGAAGCGGGAGCCATGGCCGGGTGGGGATGAGGGACACCGGCAGCAGACGAGGCTGGAGAGGAGGTGGGGGCTGGCTGTGCAGAAATTGCAATATTTCCGTAAAGTCCAGACCAAATGATTTCTCCGGGCCTTTGTTATCCCTAAGGTTTCAATGACATGTTAAAGAGCCATCCTGACTCTGACTCTGTCGGTCATAAAAGGCTCAAGAATCTGTTTCTATCTCCAACTCTTTTTTTAAGAAGAGGGCACCCAGGCTCTCATGGAACAGGTGACCTCGAAGATGCCCCTTGGTACACAGCAAACTGTCCCGCAACATTTTTAGAAAATGTTCTCTTTTAGATCCAACTCCTCTTAGCCAAGTTGACCAGAGAAAAATAAGTCCCTACAAATAGCGATCACCAGCCAGAAAGGAGAGTCATTATCTTAAATTGAGGCTGGTTTCTAAGAAAAAAAGAAAAGGGGGGAAAAAAACCCAAATGCCACTGGGCCGAAACCTCACCCCAACCCACCCCAGCGCATGCATGGGGACGGTGGCTCCAACACTCTCCTTGCAAGTCCGGCGCTCAACTCGGGCCTCTGTGTGAAGGGAAGGAAACAGGCAAAGGAAGGAAGGCCAGAGATTAGAGATGCTGACAGATGTAAATAGTCTCAGAGGAGCCACGCTGTCCCGGCGGCTCCTCCCCAGGGAGTCTTTTGTACCAGGGAATCTGGTTGCCTGAACGAAAAATGATATCATTTATTTCTTTAGTCAGAGCTGAGCTGTTTTCTTCAGACATAGAAATAACCTCACACCACAACACCAAATTGTCAGTCAAGTGATAGAGGTATCTGTAATTTGCACGCTTGATAATGTCCTGGGTAAACAACCATGGACTTGGTTTCTTGGGAGGGGCCCCACTGCCCCCAACAACATTGCAAAACTCCAAAAGGACTTGAATGAAAGAAATGCTTTGGGGAAGCTTGTCCCAGAACTCTTGCCTGCTGCGGAGCTGGAAGGAAGCTGGACTTTTCATGCCTGCGGCTCAAATTATGCCCTTTAGCCCACACACCCATTAATTCAACAAATAATTATTGAGCACTGACTCTGGCCAAGCCTGTGCAAAGGCACTGAGGCTACAAATGTGCACAGGCTGGGGCCCTGCCTTCAAAAGACTCACAGTCCAAAGGGGAGGCAGCCAAGTTCAGCCCATGTGATGCCCTATAATGCAGTACGTACGTCACACAATGGTCTGTCTCCACAGATGAGGCAGCATTTGAGGTGAGACTTGAAGATGAAAAGGACTTTCCAGACCAGAGAAGTGCAAGGACAGGATCCTAGGCAGACTTAGCAGCATGTGTGAAAGTGCAGAGGTTTGGAACTATCTGGACTGTTTGGAAGTTAAAAGAAATACAATATTGCAAGGAATAAAGTATTAAGGAGGCCAGTGGTCCAATGTGTGGCTGGACAGGTAGGCAGAAACCGGATCATGTCCTCGTAAGCTAAGGAGTTTAGAGTTTATCCTATAGGTAATAGGGAGCCATGGAGGAATTCTGAGCAGGGAAGCAATGTGATTAGATTGTTGTTTTAGAACCCTCACTCTTTTCAGTCTTGAAAAAACTCTACTATATGTTATATCAGGAAAACAATGCAGGCAACTTCATTATAGCCTTGCTTGTGAAAACATTGGAAACAAAATAAATGTCCACTAGTAGAAAAATGGATAAACAAGCAGTGATACAGTCATAATATGTCATAGGGTGCAGTAGTTAAAATTGATCCAACATGGCTAGAACTTAAAAGCAAAAATGTTTTTCTAATTTGAATTTTATCTCTTAAAAGAAAGGGAGAAAGGTCCATCTGGTAGTGGCGTAGAGGATGGAAGGAGGGAGAGTGAGAGAAGGGATCCCAAACTGACCTCTTTGCCTCCACACATGTCGTCCTGGATAAACGAGAGTTGGAGACAGATCTTGCGGCGGGGAGGGTGCCCGGGGGCAATACACACAGAAAACACCCCACCTTCCTGGGCAGCCTTTGGCCTCTGGGCAGAGCTGAGGGGCAATACTGGGCTCTTGTCTAGTGTCCCTGGAAGACGAGGGGCTCTGTCTTGTCCAGAACTGGCTGTTGTTGTGATCCGAGGTGTCTGCTAGGTCTCGGCATCATTCTTTGTCCTCAGATGTCAGTACTGTTCTTGGACATCTGCTAACCAAGGGGCAGAAACAGGATGAGAATGTTCTTATACAGTTCAGAGAAGTAAGAATGAATCTCACCAGAAGGAATTCATTTCTAGACTCCTACTTATCCTTCATATGTCCATCTCTTGATCCAGGGTCTCAGCCGAATAGAACAAACACGCATATTTCAACATACATGTATACGTCCGGGCTAGAGCCACGGCAGGAAAAGAACAATCAACACGTTCACGTTTGCCCTTGCCTGAACCCAGCTAATCCTTGCTTCCATCTCAGGCTGGATTTTGTGGGCTTCCAGTAAAGGAAAACTGCAGACTTTTCTAGGATGATATGTGAATTTCATAACATACATGTCTCCTAGAAGGAAGACATCTGCCCAATACTCACAACCTTAAGCAAACCTATCACGCGCTTTAAGAAAAAAGGCATGCATCACTACATGATTAATAATAGGCAGATTATTCTTCTCTGGGGGCCACTTCGACTTTAACATACAGAGATAGGAGAACATACAAAGATAGACTCTCTCTTACACACACACACACATACATCCACACTATAATTATAATTACCATGCTGTCTTCCAGATCAGAGGTTAGTAGCCTTGGCAAGGAGACACCTGAAAGGCACCCAACGCAATTAATGGTGTCCCTTCCCCACCCCCTCCCTCCCTGCACGGCCTTTGCACTTGCTGTTCCCCTCCAGGCACAGGCAACCCCTGGCCCTTGTGCAGCTTACTCCCTCACTGCATTTAGGTTTTATCTCAGATGCCACCTCCTCAGAGAGCCCTGGCTTGGCCACCCCCATGGGTCTGCCTGCTCACAGAACTTTTCACTCCTGGGCACTATGCTATTGCATTTCCTTGTTCTCTAATATCCATCTCCCCACCGGCACCAGACTGTGAGCTTCATGAGGCTCCATGATGGCGACCACGTGCCTGGAGCCTCGGGTGGTACTTGGCAAGCAGCTCAGTCAATTATAGTGGAATGAATGAATGATTATTCCTCGTGTCCTCTCCCTGTTCATCTCCTTTCTCCTACTTCCTCTCCTGCCCCATCTCTCCTGCCTCTGCCTTCAAACTGCTGGCAGGACCAGCCCTCAGGGAGTTGGCAGGCAAGTGAGGTTCGTGATCTGCGCTCCTCCTTTTCCACCTCCCTTTCCCACACTTCCTCATGGGAACCCATCTCCCACCTGCAGCTGCCCACTGCCAGCTTTGGGTTTCTTGGTGGGCAGGACCCAAGCTCCAGCAGCCTAGATGATTGGAGGGAGACTGGGAACCAGGTCAGAGGGAGGTCATAAGAAAGGCAAGACTTAGTCTCCAAAGCCAGGCTGGTAGAGAGCAGAATGCCATTTGGGGTACCCTTTGGCACCTGTGACCCAAATCCTTGCCTCTCCTGTGGGAGTCAATGCCACCCTTATGGGGACTCAGCTCCTCCCTCCTTGCCAGTGGATGCTTCCTCTCTCCTGCTGCGATTGACTTTATCTACTCCCATCCCACCCCACTCTACTTCCTGGCTTCTGCTTCCTTGTGTAATAACCGTAGATAGAGAGAGCCCGCTGTATGCCATGTCCCATGCCAGCATTGCCCCACCCCCCCTGGTTTGGGCCCCCCTTGCTCCCTTTCCTTCTACTGCCTTTCCTCTCTGCCCCTTTGAGGGGCAACCTTCAAAGCTCAGCTGGACCCCACCCCTGCCTTGTTTCCTGAAGCTCCCTCCAATCCCCTCCTGTCTCTACCACTCTGGTGACAAATGGTCACATGATCCACAGTGGTACCTAGCGCCCTCATTTTCCACTGGATGCCCAGCAAGATTATAAACTGCTTGAGGGTAGGGGCTGTGTCTTATCTTCAGAAACATAATAGAAAAGGATCCAAGCCAACAGCCTCTTTGCACAGAAGTCAGATATTCCCCTCCCTCCTCCCACTGTCATCCATACATCCTAGTCCATCCCATCTACCTAATCTCATGAGGGAAGAAATCCTAAATAAATTGAACAACAACTACGCAACCACAATGCATATGAGGTGCCTACTGCATGCTGGGTACTGGGAATGCCCTGGTGAGCAGCGCCAGACCAGAGTCCCTGCACGCAAGGAGCACCCCAGACAAAGGGACCGGTATTTGGAAATGAGTAACTGGGCCCCAGCCATTCCACAGAAAGTTGCATCTCTTAATAGCAGGGAGATCATATAGTTTATTGCCCAAACCAGGACATTTTTGAGAGTAAAAATAGGAGCTGTTAATAATTACACTGAGTCAATAGATGCTCTGGACAAACCGGGTGCATGGTCTCATTAATTAAGAGCCACAGTCCCCCTGCCTCCTGCTCCTCTAGCCACAAAAGGAACTTTGGCTACTGGTCAAATCTGCCAGAGATCTGAGCCTTGGTCTGACCTTGGATAAGGGAGAAGACAGAGGATGCACTCCAGGAATGGGCAGGGGAGGGGAGGGCAGGAAGGACTGTGCAGGCCCCAGAGCTAGAATCGGTGATCAGGAACTAGGGCAGGTCTGTGTCTGAGATCGGGGGAGGCAGGCGGGTGTGGGACGCAGCACCAGCCTCCAGCCGCTGTGTCTCTGAGCTCGGCTCACATGCAGGTGGCTTTTGCAGGCTCTCCGCCTTCCCCATCTGCCCAAGTCCTGCCTGCTTCAAGGAAAATGGGGACATTGGGGTTCCTGTGGCTTCTTGGAGTTTCTTTTACTCTACCTCCTTACACAAAGGTGGCCTGGTTTGTACTTGCATTATAGGCTGAGCCCCATGGAGTGTGTGTGTGTGTGTGTGCGTGTGTTTGAGACAGAGAGACCTATTTCCCTCTGTCCCTCTGTCTGTCTGACTTTCAGACTATTAATACAAGCCCCACGTCTGGCTGCACCCCCAGACCATATGCTCCTGCAGCAGAACGCTGCCCCTCCCAGCTGAGCCTGTCTGTTCCGTTTCTGATCGGCGCCAGGCTCATAGACCCCATGTAGGTAGAATATAACTTTCCATAAATAACCTGTAGCCCGACCTACAATTTAGCCTTTGGGTTTTTTCCCCTCTCATGGTAATGAGATTATAACCTGGGCTCATTGCTCCTGGATCTCCGGGTCCCAGAAGCAGACCCTAGGTGCATCTCAGTGTTGGGGCATTGGTTTGAATTCCTGGTCCCCCGACACTGCCTCACACATGGTGAAGACTCAGTACACACTGAGGAATTGTCTCCTCTGCTCACGAACCTTCAGCCTCAGTGTCTTGTCTTGGGCTGTGTCTTCTTCCTAGGATGTTCATGCTCCCTTCTCCACCTGGTAACCCTCTAAGCAGCATCCATCTCCGTGAAACGCTCCCTAAGCTTGATCCCTCATCCCCACCACAGAGTAAATTACTGCTGTCTTAGTCCAGGTAACACTTTGTCCAGAACAATGTGACCTGATTATTTGCCCATGTGCCCACCAGGCTCTGAGCAGCTTGAGTGAGTGCCAGGCTGGGGAACTGAGCCCATGTCTGGCAGTAGGCAAAACATTTAACCCCTTGGTGCCAGATTCAAACACAAACCTGGCTCCAGAGCCCTTGTCCCACCCCTGTGCCGCACTACCTCTGGGGACTGGACGATGTATCCATTTCTTACCTGCTCTCCAGTTCTGGGCTCTGGGACACCCTTCACGAGGCATGGATTCCCTGTAGGGTCTCACTGAGGCCAACTCTGGGTCTGGAGGCAGCAACACTGACATTTATCAAAGACTTGTTGACGATGATAATGAATTTAGGAGGGCTCATTGGGAATTAAAGGGAACAGTCATGGGGAGGAACTCAGCTTACTTTGGGGGATGGGCTGGGCTTTATTCAAAGCTTTGCAATTGGTCATCCCTCCTTATGGAAACAGAAGTGTACTTCTTGAGTCTCAGTTAGCATCCAGCACTATCACGTGAGGCAAGACTTTTCAGAGAAGTACAAGACAGGATCCCTGCTTGTGAAGCTTACATTTTCACTGGGGAGGCATAAAGTTCAAGTTTGGGAAAATGCTTGACTGAGCTCCTGTGAGCTGGTGCTAAGGTGTCTTTAAGGTGGCTTTGTGTCTACCCCAGTACTGAGCACAGCTCTGGGAGACGGGCGACCTATGAATGAATGTCGAATGGAAGACAGAGCATCAGGAACCAAAGGAGTGGCATGGATAAAGGGGTGGGACGTCTAGGGAGAGAGGGATCAGTGGGGATTGGAACATCTCTAGAAGGTTCAGGGAAGAGGTGACAGGGAATATGAACCCCAAAGAAAGAGCAGGAATTGTTGCAGGTGGTAAGCTAAGGAGGCAGGGATGGGGCAGCCTGTGGCCACTGGGGAGTCATAAGGAAATTTGGTAGAATGGGGGATGGGAATCAGCTTGACTTGTCAGACTGAGAAGCCTGAACTTGATCTGGGGCAAGGAGGAGCTATTGAGGGATTTTGAGCAAGGGTGTGACATGATGAGAACAGTGTTTTTGGAAGACAGTGTGGAGGGCAGGCTGCTAAAGGGAGACCAGGCTGAGGTTAGTACAATGGCAGGGGGGGGAAGGTTTGGAAAGGAAGGGACGAACATGACCTTTCAAAGGAAGGACAGAATTGCTACCAGGGCCACCATAACGCAGTCAAAGTTACCTCCAACGTGTAAGCCCTAGAGACCAAGAGAAGGATATTAAGGTGGACAGAAATGACCAAGTGTGGTTGATGAAATGAGACCACATCCTCTCTGTAACAATTCATTGTCTTTATTAACAATGCCTCTGGATTCTGAAAGAACAGACTGATATTTCATAAAGCAATATTAACATTGTCACTCTCTACCAGAAAAACTTTTGCATAAATAACTTAAGTGAGAAAATAAATATGTAACTTTTTTTCCCCAAAAACTGCTACTTTCATTCTTTTGGACAAATCCCACATGAAAAGATTGCAAAACCAACCATGCTTTCACCATGGCATGTACTTCTGTTTAAAAAAAATTTTTTTAAACAATTAAAAACTGCACAGAAAGTAAGTGGTGCCTGGAAATGATTTTCCAAGAGATTTTTGGATGGCAGCTAGGAAGCTTTGCAGTTTCTCAGCATATATACAGCACTTGTCATTTCTTCCCCAATAATATTATTTTAATGTAAGATATGCCATCACACATAACAGCAGTGAGAAGCTCTTTTCCAGACAGAAATGTTTCTGTGAGTGGTAGGCAGGAGGGACCTGCTGGTCTCTGAACGGGTGGTGGCCACTCCCTTGGGCCGGCAAGCCCAATGTTCTGGGACCTCGAGCTTCTCTGCAAAAAGTGACCTTAAAATATGGCCCTGGTTTGGGGGAGGGGGCACTGCTTTTTGGGAATAAGGTGGTGACTTCTGTCCCTCCCACTACCCTTGGGACCTTCTTCTCTACCCCAGCTGACAGTGCTGTTTCTGCATCCTTTGAGATGGAAGAAGGGAGGTCACCAAACATCTGGGGAGGCCAGGCTGGGACACACCACAGCTTCTTCCACAAGTTTGTCAGCCATAAATAGATTCTTCTTTTTTCCTGCTTTTCATCTTTGGCTGTCAGATCAGAGGATTACAACACCAAATTCTGGAAGCCACCACATCAGTGATTCAATCCAAACTCTCTCTCTCCTCTGCCCATTCAAAGGGCTCCTGAGTCCTTGGAATCACGTGGCATTAGATTCCTCCAGATGCTAATCCCACCCCCATCTCCATTTTTCAAAGAGGAAATCGAGGTCCAGAAAGAGAAGCGTGTAATCTGAGGTCACCCAGCACGTAGTGGCAGAGTTAGGACTAGAAACCCTATCTGTGGCCCCCAGACCTGTGTTCTTGGCACAACACGGCACTAACGGCGTTCTGACGGGCAAAGAGATAGGGGGAGGCGGCGGAGAGGAGTTTATCGAACTTACTTAATCAGTCCCTGGAATTTTCTCAATCCCCACTGCTCCCTTAAAACCCCACGGCGGTGAAACGCTTCCTTTTCTGCCTCCTCTGAAGTGGGACCAGCAAAGGTAGGCGGCCCCGGTAGGCGGGGCTGCGGGGCTGCGGGGCTCAGTGTCTGTGACTCTCAGCTCCCTCCCCTGCCCCGGGGACGCCCTCGGCGGGCGGGAAGAGAGGTCTTTGCTGACACCCGGGATCCACAGGGTCTGGCTCCCTCCTACCGCAGCCAGGAAGGTCTCAGCCCCTGGCCCTAGGTTGCAGGCATTTAAAATGAAACACAAACGATCGAACCGCGGGCAGGGGGCGGAATCCTGGGGCGCCTGGGTGGGTGGGGGGCGCCCACGGCGGGGGCGGGTCGGGCGCGCTCTAATAGGCGTTCTCCAGCTCGGCCCCGTTGGCTTTGGTGCTCCGAGCGCGGGGCCGCGGCTTCCGGCCCTTCTGCGGCCGCGCGGCCTCGGGCCCGAAGTCCTTGAGCTCGGACTGGTTGTGGAAGCGAGTGAGGCGCTTGCACTTGCACGAGGCCACCAGGCGCACCTTGCGCGCGCGCGGCGCCGCGCCGCCGGGACACAGCAGCTGCACCCGCTGCGCGCGGTAGCGATCGGGGATGCAGCGGAAGTCGGGCCCGCTCGGGCGCCACCACTTGCCGCGGCCGATGGCGTTGGGCAGCAGGCGCGCCGGGCCGCACTGGCCCGAGCACACCAGCTCGGTGACCGGCTTGGCGCTGCGGCACGGCCCGTCCGTCACGTGGCGGGTGAAGTGCAGCTCGCGGCAGCTGTACTCGGAGGCGTCTGCGGAGAGAGGCGCGCGTGAGGGCGGCCACCCAGCCAGTCTCCCTCCAAACCACCCCCGCATTTTCCAATCCTGCCTCTCCCTAACCTATGAGGATCTATTACGGGAAGGGCCCAGGTGTCCTGGACCTGGTGAAAAGATCACTGGCCTATCCTCTCCCCGTAGAACTTTGGAGCCAAGTGACTGCTTTCAGTTTAAATATCAGCTCCATCACTGTGTGACCTTTGGCAAGTTACTTAACCTCTCTGTGCTTCCTATCTGCAAAGTGGGTTGTCTTGAGGATTCAGTGAGTAAATCCATTACATATATAATGCAGAGGACACCAGCAGGCACATAGTAAAAGCTGGACACGTGGGCTGTTAATGATGTTATTATTAGTCTTCTCTTTGCCAGGCTTAAGTCCTATCTGGCCGCAGCAGGGTAGGTACTAGGCACACACTCTAAATGCCTTTGCCTTTTCCCAAATTCCTTTTCCAGCCTATTGGGAAGGGTAAGGCGGGGTGGAGAAAGGAGTAGGGGTTAATTGAAGGTAATAAATCAGGGCAGCTCCTGAGGAGGGGAGGGCTGGAAGGGGAAGAGGCTGAAGTCTTTAGACTTGAAAGGAGCCGAAGGCAGCATGTCCAGCCCCCTGGTTATCGCTGTGGATACTGAGGCCAAGAGAGGGAAAAGTTCTTGCTCAAAAGGCAGAGCTGGTCTCCTGAGTCTGCTCCTCCCGGGCTCCAGCCCTCTCGGCTCCCACAAGGGTGGAAGCTGTGTGCCCCAGCACTGTGGGAGGCTGGGCTAGGGGTGAGGGTGGGGGGCTGCTTTTTACTACAGTTACTTTCCTATCAGAGGGGGACCAAGCTCTGACTGAAAATCTACAGCTTCAGCTACCACAAACAGTTATTAAGCATCTGCTGTGTACCAGGCACTCTGCTGGGTACTTCTCTTCCTGTGGCACAGGCGGCACAGGCTTGCTCCCTGGGTAGGGGGAGCTGGGTAAGGTCTGGCGTGGAAGACACCTCAATTATGTCTCCTACCGTGGGCTTTAAACAGCTGGTCCTCACCTGAGCACTTGTCCACCCCCAAGGGTCTCATAGGGACAGTTCTAATGTGACATGAAGGGCTGAAAAATAGTCCTAAGACTAAAACCTGAGAGGAGGCAGAGAAAGCCAGGCCCCCACCCCTTGCAGACCAAGCAGAGCAGGAGAGATGTGGGAGTTGCCTTCCTCCCACGACTGGCCTTCTGGTTTCTGGGCTGGTTTGGCATCCTCACCCTTGCTCCCAGGCCACAAGGGTAGTGTGTGGGGGCGGCCTTTTTGCCCAGGAAAGGAGGCTTTGAGGCTTTCCAAGAATAGTAGCCGTAGGTCAGGCACTTCTTCTGTAAAGGGCAACTTTGTTTTGAGCACGTGGCTTCCTCTGGGACTGTGGCTCGCATGGGAGCCCGGGGAGGTGGACGTCTTGTACTTGGGTCCCCAACAGCCCTTCGCTTGCGCTTAGTTGACCCTCTCTGGGCTGGAGTAGGGGAAAGGCACTCCTGCCCTCCGGATGTGAAGACTCATGGTCCCGCCAGCCTTCTCTGGGGGTGCCCTTTGCAGAGCCCCCATTCCCAGATGGATGTAAAGCAGAGTAGGATGGGATGCAGGAGCCTGGGCAGTGGGCTCATCCCCCACCTGGACAATGGCCAGAGGGCCTCACTCTGAAGTGTCATTCCAGCCCCCGCCCCCACCCATTCCTGCCAGCTGCAGAGACAGCTGTGCACACTGCCCCCCAGGCTTCTCTGTGCAGACCTGACCAGGAACCCAGGTGTGCCTTCCACTGGGGCCACTGCCTGCATGCTAGGATCAGGCTCCCACCCCAGGAAGGAGGCAAAGCTGGGCCTGGGGGTGGGGATTCAGGACAGATGGTGCCGCCTGCACCCATGCCCTGCACAGAGGATGCTGCCTCCCCTCCAGGACCTGGACCCAGCTGCTACCAGGTCAGAAGCTAAAACTACCTGCAGTTCCCATTCCTTCCAAGTGGCAGCTTGTTGGGTAGATCATGGGTAGTGGGAACTGAAGGGGTGCATCTCAGGTATCCGTTTCCCACTGCTTTGCAGGCGTTTGCTCTGGCTTTCGTCCCCAAACCCCCGACAAGGGCTATCTTGTAATTGGATCAAACTGGGTTGAAATCTCAGCTCTCTCCTCACTAACTGGTGACTTAATCTCTGAAGCCTCCGTTTCTTCACCTTCAACTTGGGAGTTCCCTGGGGGATGGTTCAGGCACAGCCGAGGTGGCGTCTGCATCCAGCAGGTGCTCATAGATGTGAGGCTCCTTGCCCTGTCCCTCCCCAGTGCTGTCAGCAGCAGGACTCGGCTCCTCTATTCTCAGGAGGGGATTCTTTGAAATCTCCTTTCTGAGCCCCTAAGCCTGTCCCACTCTCACCACCTCAGCCTCCTTCCTGCTCCAGGCTCTCACTGCTGGCCCCCCTACCAACCTCACTCCCTTGCACTTGACTTCCAAGGCTACACTGGCATGCCATCAGTCCCCTGCCTCCACTGGTGCTGGCGGCAGCTGACAGTCTACCCCAGTCTTCAAAACCTCCCAAAGAGAACCCTCCCAGGCCCCTTATGCTAAAAATGCTCTCCTCCACCTCCTACCTTTGGTCTCAAAGGGGTGGTGGGGAGGCCTCCCTCCATTCTCCGCCCGGTTCATGGTCTTGTTGTTCAGATCTGGTGGAGGCTCAGGGTACTCGCCCAGCTCAGGAATGATTTCCGTGGCGTCGTTCTTGAAGGCCTGCCACCCCTGGCCCTCGACCACGCGGAAGGCTGCATGCATCAGCAGGCAGACGAGACACAGGGCAAGAGAGAGCTGCATGGTGCCAGCCGGAGGAGGGCACCCGGCTTTCCAGTAGCACAGGCTCCGGTCCCCAGCCCGGACACGTTGGCCCTTTTAAAGCCCCCTCTGCCTCATGCCAGCCAATGAGGACGGGCTGGGGCAGGGCTGGTCCCATGCTTCCCTCGGCCCAGGGGGAGGGAACGGGGTGTGCTCAGATCAAGCCCTCCCCAAAGACTTCTCGAGCTCAGAAATCTCCCAAATTGCGGCTGGTGCTCCCAGGTGACCCACAGCCAGGGGGGCGTGTGAGGCGAGCCTGCACTCAGCGCCTCCCACTTCTAGGCGGCTGGGGTTTTCAGATATCAAAATGAGCTCCAGCTCCTAATCTCTACCTCCCTGGGCCCTTCCGGCTTTCTCAAAACAAACTTGGGACCAGCTTAATGAAGGGAATTGCAGCTCTGAGTCCTCCACGGGTCTGAGCCCAGCTGATCCCGTTTCTTGGGTCAAGTTTATTTGTCACCCCACCCCCGAAAATGGTCCTCGGGTGTCTATTTGGCCCCCATAGACCCAGGCCAAGGCAGAAGGATGCTTTTTAAGAAATACCATTGGTCCCAACTTTGTGAGGCTCAGCATCCATGATTCTAACTGAGAAAGCCCTCTCAGCATCCTCTGGAAGAGAAGAGAGGAAACTGGAGGGCCGCAGTGAGGGTGCCCACTTGGCCAGGGGGGCAGGGACGCTGGTTTCAAGGCCAGGATGAGACGTCAACAGGCCCTGGTGATGGAGACAAGGAGGAAACCTCAGCTCATGATCCTTGGGGATCCTGCACTTGGTGACAGGCACTTCTTGGCAGGCTGATCTGCCAAAGGCAGTTATTTCCGGGGCCAGGCTGTGGGTAGGAGCAGAGAGCACAAAATCCCTTTTCTTAGCAAAAGTGAAAGCCAGCATTTTTAGTGCTGACATTTTTTTTTCTTGTCTCTCAGCCCATTATATTTTTCAAAACGAGCTTCAAGTCCTATATGGCAAGTCCTATATGGAAAATATATTGTTGCATAGCATGGGGTGCATTCTGTGAAGCCATCCCAGGTCCAGCTAGCCACAAAGAAACCAAAAGGAATTGCTACCTCTGCCCCGGAGAAGAATGAGGGGCCTCAGAGGGGTAGAGGCGTGGGGGAAGAAGTTTCACACCTGAGGTGCAGGAAAAGAAAGGAGGGCCAGCGGAAGCTTTCATTGCAGACAGATTGTTTGAGGAGCCGCACCCGTTCCTAGCCCCGAAGGAGGCTGGGAAGAGGGCTGTGGCCCAGGTCCCCTTGGTATTTTCACTGGGCAATGAATCAGCCCAACCCACCGACAGAGCCTCTGCAAAGCCTCTGCCACCTGCCTTGACTTGTAAGTCGCTGTGTCCATCTGCGGCCGTCTGTCCCTTCTTCCCATCATCCATCACTCGACACATGAATGCAGCTGCTCTGACAGTTTTACAAGCCAGACAGAAGCCCCTGCAGGAAGGGCCCTCTCTGATACCTGCTTCCTAAGTCAGTTTCCTTCAGGGCAGACGAAAACAGCTGTGGCCATTGTTGGGGGTGATCTATCTCTCCCCACAGAGCTGGCGGTGTTGTGAGAAGCCCTCCGAGCCCCCTCCCCATGTCTGTGACCCTCTGGCCTCTTTTTCCTTTGCTCTGGAATGTGGACTGTTAACCCTGTTGTGGCCGGACAACTGTCTTTTTGCCCTGGACTTCGGAGAGGGCATTTCTGATGCCTGGATTCCTTGAGCTGGCGGGATTGATGCTAGAGCGCCCCCTGCTGTTTGGACCTGCCTCCCATCCACAGGAAACCAAGACCATGGGGACCATCCTTGGAACAATTATGTCACCTGCTGGAGACAGAAGGAAGAGCCAGCGACCAGAGAATGGCGAGGCTCAGGATTTGTTACTTTATTTGAAACTGAAGTAATGTTTGGGGTGGGGGGAAGAATCCAGTGGACTTGACCCTCCAAATTATTTCCATTCTTTTGAATTACTCTCTGCCAAGGTATAACCTGTGCTTTTGATAGAAGGGCTCAGAGACAACCTGCTATGATGCCACCTGCTTTTTCACTCAAAACTAATTCATTCAAACTTATATTCGTTTAGTCCACAAACTTGTCATTGTTCAGAGCCAGACAATACTCTCTGGAGTTAAACCCCTGGGGTTTAGCTGATTTCTGTTGTGGGTAGTTTAGGTTATTTCTCGTGCACCCCATCCTCAGTAGGGATGCCATGAGCATCTTTGGAAAAAGTCATTTTTCAAATTAAACTTTTTATTTTGGGGCCATTGTAAATTCACATGCACTTATAAGAAATAATACAGAGAAAATTCCCTGTTCCCTTTGCCCAGTTTCTCTGAATGGTAACACCTTGCAGAAACCAAAATACTGGCATTGACTGTCTTATTCAGATTTTCCGGTTTTATTTGTATGTGTGTGTTTAGCTTTATGTAACTTTATCACACATGTTGGTTCAAATAACCACTATCACTGCCAAGACAAAGAACCCATCTATGCCTTCAAAGATCCCTCTCCTTGCCCTTTTATAATCATGCCCTCCTTCTTCAGTCCTAACCTATGATACCGCTAATCTGTTCTCGATTTCTATAATTTTGTCATTTTAACATTTTGTCATTTTGTCATTTTTATATAACTATGTCATATAAATGGAATCCATCAGGATGTAACCTTTTGGGACTGGCTTTTTTCACTCAGCATAATTCCCTGAGATTCATCTGAGTTGTTGCAGGAATCCACAATTTGTTCCTTTTTGTTGCTGAGTAGTATTCCACAAAGTAATTTTTTTTTTCTTTTTAACTTAAGGGTTATTTCAGAAGTGAATGCTGGGTCTGAGAAGGTGAACAGTTTGCTATGTACTGCAGGTCCCCAGGCCCATCAGTGACAAACAAGTGAGCACGTGCCTGAGTTTGCTAAAGCTGCTGAAATAAAGTCCCACAGACTGCGTGAATTAAACAACAGAAATTTTTTGTCTCGTGGTTCTGGAGGCTGAAGTCAGAGATCAAAGTGTTGGCAGAGTTGGTACCTTCCGACACCTGTGAGGATGAGTCTGTGCCTCTCCCCTAGCTTCTGGGGGCTTGCTGGCAATCTTTGGCATTCCTTGGTTTGCAGAAGCGTCATGCCAACCTCTGCCTTCATCTTTACACAGTGTTCTCCCTGTGTGCGCATCTATGTCCTAATTCCCCCTTTTTATAAGGACATCAGTCATTTTGGATTATCGCCCACCCTGATGACATCATCTCAACTAATTACATCTGCAATGGCTTTACTTCCAAATACGGTCACATTCTGAGGTACTTGGATTCAACATGCGAATTTTGGAGGGACCCAGTTCAACCCATGACAGCATGTGTCTCCACAAGGCTGCCAACCCTGAGGCTATTAAATTTTTTTTTAGCTGAATTTAGTGATTTAGTAGTTGAAACTAAACTTCTAGCCAGGCTGTTTTTCTACATGATGATTGACTGGTTTTTGTTTCTACCAAGCTGCTGTTCATAAGTCCACTTGTCAAACATTTAATGAAGCAAAGTCTCCTACCAGGCACAATGTAATGATATATGCTCCCCATCCGGGAGCTCTGGTACCAGGGGAGGAAGAAATTCTTCACCCAAATGACTCCAATACCAGGTAGAAAGAGATTGGTGCCACAAAGAAAAGGTTCAGATATATTCTTTTAAAAGGACAAAGTATTATGGGCCTTTAGAGAACAATGTCTTCCCCTTGGGGTGGATCTGGGATCCTCACAGGAAGACGTGGCATTTGGACCAGTCTCTGAGGGACAGGCCAAATTTGGAAAGCGAGTGATGCTCCTCTGACTCCTCAGATTGTAGAATATTTGATCTGAAAGGAACCTCAAAGGTAAGTTAGTTTCACTCTCTATTTGGTTCCCATGCCCTCTGTTTCTAATTCGTGGAAACTGAGGATTCTTATTGGCTGCATTTTTAAATAGATTTTGCTGCCACAGGTCAGTGGTCACAATGGAGGATCTGGATCTGGAGGGCGAGCAGTTTATAGGCAGTTGCCTGCACTGAGGGAGGTCCGAGTCACCATGTCTTTATTCACAGAGTCTCAGCACAGGTGGAAATCTACAGGGACCGCCCCCAAAGAGCTTGCGTCACTCACCCTCCTGCTTAGAATAGGTAAATGTCTCCTCCAGCCTTAACAGGATAAAATCTCTGCTTCCTTCTGCCTGGCGGACTAGGCATTTTAAGGGGGGCACTTACTCATCCCCAGAACCTCCCCATCCTTCAGGACAGCCTCTTGTTAAAACCCTTGTTAAAAATGGTAAAGAAAACTTTATTTAAGTGGGTACCATTGTGATAAGTAGAGAGGGCACTGCAACGCGGTTGTGTTGTAAGGGAGAAAGATTGGGCTCAACTCTGACTACAAGGAAAATAGGAATTTATAGCCAAGCAGCAGGGTGGGGTCAGTGGATGGAAAATCACTAAGAGGAAACATCAGGGATTAGGGTGATTCTGGCTAATGGGACCTAACAGGATTCTTGCTGAAGGCAGGCCAGGATGGTCAGACATCACCTGGGGGATGGTGGGGGGTTCGGAACCCAATTAGTGCTTGAGGATGATCAGGTATGGAGGATGGGGGTTCTGGCTAAAGTGACTTGGTGGGATTCTTGCTAAAACTGGACAATAGAGAGACAAACATGGAAGTCTAAAAGTCAAGGCGCAGCTGAAAAAGAGCTCAGAGGAGCCTGACTAAAGTCGACCAGAGAAGACGGTCACCCTGTGTGTTCAGAGACATCTCCCCCTGCAAAACCGAGCTGCACCCACTCTACACTTCCCTCCTCCTCTCTCTCCCCTCCCCACTCCTCAGGATGGCCGCCCAGGTTCTCTGGGCACCAGGAACGTTGAACTGGAAGGTCCTCTAGTTTGTGGGTTTTCAAACTAGGTCTCTCAAATCCCAGATTTCCGCAGAGATGTCTTACAGTTAAAAAAATAGGTACATTTCAATTATTTTTAAGTATAATAACAAAACATAATAAAAACACACACATCACCTAAATGTAGTCTACATCTGCTTTGAATGAACCAGGAATGACCCACTCGTGGTGTTGCCTTCAAATTAACTCACTTTGGTATAGTCTTCAGAAATGGAATCTGTGCATTTGAACTTCGCATAAATGGGTCATCAATTCAGAAAGCCACAGCTCAGAGGCTGTCCTTTTAAAAATTAGGCTTGGGTATGTCCACACCCACAAAATTACACAAGGGAGCACAGGACACCCGCCCTTCGTTAGCTCTGGACCACTGCAGTGGACTGGTAGAAATTAACTGGATACAAAGCTGGTAAAACACTGCAATTATCATTCACAAGTCTCATTTTATACTTGGTGCTCATTAAAACAGCCTGCACCTTTACATTAAGAATATACAGAAATCACAATGCATTTACACATAATAGAATAGCTGTTAAAATAAATAGGACTATAAGAAATGACGGGTGTCTTGTTAAGCAAAAAAAGCAAAGTGCAGAACATTTTCCATTTATGGGGGAAAGGATATCTCTACATACACACACGTATCCATATATGTGCACTGACATACACATGGCACTTTTCTAGAAGGATGTACTTAGTAGTGGCTCCCCCTGGGGGAGAGGCATTGAAGACTCACTTTTTGTTCTAAGCCTTTTCTATTGTTTGGATTTATTACTGTGTATATAGAGTAGTACCTTTTAAAATAAAATGTTTTTTAAGTTACACTCAAAAACCAGTTTTACACATCAATGCTGTGCCTTAAGATTTTGTGTAAAAATATAAAGATTATGTTGCCCAAGAAGTTTGACTAATACTGAGCTAGTCTAATTGTCTCCTGCTGCAGACAGGGAACTGGAGACCAGAGAGGCTCTTTCTGTCTAGAGAAAAGGTACCCAGACTTGTCTAGGTTTTTTATTTAGAGGGAAAAAAAGACAATGCTTACCCTAAAGGAGTGAGGGCTAATGGAGGAATTTATAAGACATCTGGGAGCAGGGGATGCTTTGAGACTGCTTCTTTGCAGAATCATTCAAATCCTAAAATGCCACCCAATCATCTTCATGTGAAGCCACCCTGAGACTATCATCCCTGTCCCTTCCTTCCTAGGAACATAAGTCTTACCTCCCTCATTTGGTATGGGCCAATCTAATCAAGAAAAGTCTAGCCAATTATACTGCAATAAAGCTGAAATTTTTAAAAAATCAAATAAATGAAAAGATTATTCCTAACAAAGACAATTTCTGGCATTGGAGAGATGTTCAACAAATATTTACTACATAAATATAATCACCACAGAAATTATAACTAGCTCTGGAGGCCTACTTTTTAAACGATGACTATTTTTAAAATTTAGAAAAAGCAAACATAAAAGCCAAGCATAAACACATAAAAGAAAATCAGCTATGATAAGAAGGACAAAAAAGGCCATTTCTCTTAATGTAAGACATTTATTTGGTTACAGTTTTAGTGTTTTAACACTGATTTGTGATACAACAGACATGAAACTTACTTTTTAAAAAAATCAATTAAATACCTTCCACTTTTCTGTTCAGAAAATTCACACTTGCACAATCAAATTACCCTAAAAGCTGACAGGAGGTAAGTTAAGCTTCCAACCAAGCTGCTCTCTCAACCGGAGATGGCCTCTCTTTCCTATCAGGATAAAATCTTAACTTGGAAGGACCATCATTGTTGGGTCTTCAGTGATTCTTGATGCCGGTTTTACGACAGAAAATTTCCTGCGAGAAAAGCTAATATCTTCATATTTTAAGATCAGTGCTTATTTTATTAAAACATTAGCATCTTAACATTAACTCGTGACCCGGTCAAAAGGCACCAACATTCCTTTTCCAAGCATCCATCACCATGGGTGGAACACGGCGCCACCTGCTGGTCATCACATTGTTACACATCCTATAATTTCCCAGTGGTATTCAAGGTCAATGGGGCTTCTTAGAGAACCCTACAGTGTCAGAGTCAAAAGGGGCCTTAGAGGTCTTCAAGATGAGTCCCCTTGTTTGACAAATGGTGGCTTCTGTTCTCCAGCTAACTCAGAGTGGCAGGGGAGCAGACCAGCCTGTGGAAGGCATACTGCTTTAGAACTGAGAAGAAAACCGTTTGGTGCTCTAATCTGGCCTAGATGGGGTCTGCTAGTCAAAGAAAAGGATCGGGTCAGAGGAGGGGGAAAGGGCACCCTGAGTTCCTATTCCATCACTTCCCAGGGGTAGAAGGCGGTCCAGAGGCAGCTTTCCACTCACAGCTGGGCACGTGTTGGCTCTTACACAATTTGATTTTGCTTTACTCAAAGAACTAGAAGCTACATCTCGTAAAGTCAACATGGAGATTCTAGGACCAAGGACTATCCAGAAATCCCAAGTTATCAGCATAAAAGTAGCCCCAGAGTGAAGGCAGTAATTCTCCCCGTGGCCTTTTCTCCCTCATGTCCCCACAAAGAGGCTGTCAAGAGGTCCTGGTAAACTAACCTAAGGAGCTGTGCTATCCTGTGGGGTGACCACCGCCTGGGCGTGGAGGTGGGCAGGGCCCCAGCCCCAGCTCCTGAGCTTCTTCCAGAAGTGGAGCAGAGAGCTCTGACTCAGGGAGGCTACGGGTCTCCTGGAAGAGCCCCACATTCCAACCCAACTGGGGACCCGCGCTTTTTACTGCCTTTCCCCGGAACAGAGCCGCTCTTGACGCCACAGCCTGAATTGTCCTCTGTCCACAGAGCTGACTGGCCTTTGTGCACACGGGCTGGGTCAAGGGCATGTGCAGCGCACCTGGACACGCCCGGGGAATCACTTCTTGAAGATGAGTGTAGAATAAGAGAAAGAATTCTGCTTCAGAGAACAGCAAACCTGAAATCTTGCCTCAGCTCTGCCTTAGAGCTGAGCGGCCCTGAGCACAGCACCCCTGATCACTCTGAACCTCGGTTCCTTTTTTTTTTAAAAATGTAACAGTACATGGATAAGCTCTACCAAGTGACTAGGGTTATTGTGAGGATCAAGTCAGATTAAGTGGGAGAGTTATCTGAGAACTGGGAGGCACCCAGTTGGGAGGATGGCCACTTCACTTAAGTGGGTCTATCTGGGCAGCCTGGTATCTGAAAAAGAAGACAGATCCTAATTTGTTCAGGGCTGCTGTGGTCACAGAGAAAAGGTGACAACCAGGCTGTGAGGCGCTGCCCCTACTTTTGCCCGGAGAGAGCTCATCACCCCTGTGAGGGAAGCCCCGGGGCACACCTGCGTCTCCCCATCCCAGCCAGCAGCTCCCGGGCAGCCCTGGAAAAGGCACATTCCCTGCCTCGACATGTTAACGCTACCTGAATTGAAATTCAAAACTGAATTTTAAATATTCAACAAAAATCCCTGATATTTCATTTCAGGTAAGACTCCTCTGCAAATCCTTGCAAGGGATCCGACCACAAATTCAGGCTTCTGGGAGCTGGCTACACCCACCAGAACAACGCCCTGCATATATTTGGTGTTCAAAAAAAAGGTTTAACTCCACACACTTTTCTGGGACACCTATGGGCCAGGCACCCAGGGCAAGGCTGTGAGGATCACCTCGCCATCACCTGCCCTGGTGACAAGTCTGCCACGTCCTAACAAGACTGTGTTCAAAACGAAACTCCTACATCCTGACACATGTGCACACCCGTGTGAGTGAGTGAGCCTGGGCCTGTTCATCTCCCTGCTCGTCCAGTCTCAGGCTCTGCTGCTCACACGCGCGCGCACACACACACACACACACACACACACACACACACACACACACACACACACTATAATTGGCTAACTTCCTCCTCCTGGTCTCGGAATAGCAACCAAGACAAAAAGCAGTGAGCACGAGTGGCTTGGGCTCGCCAACACTATAATTCAGGACAAAACCCTTGTAATTCTCCAAATGGTGGGGTTTTTAAATAGGCTGGACTTCAACACCCTGTTTTCTAAAAAAGAAAAATAAAACCCGGTCCAAGGCATAGCTCTTCTAACAGACCAAGTGACCAAGAGCCGAATAGCCCAAACAGGTGGATTCTGAACTCAAGCCTCCCAAGGATTCACATTTTTAAAACTATTGATTTAGGAAAGTCCTCCTGGGGGATGTGTTTGCCCACTCCAGGGCCCCTTTGTTTCAGTATCTTTAATCCTAAGGAAATCATTAAAATGCAGTCTCTTCTTGGGAATTTCCACCTCCTGATCACTGACCCTGAGCTAGCTTCAGCCCTCGGGATGTGCCTCTGCCTACAAGCAGGATGTGGACGGCTGTGAGGAGATGGGGAGACACACACGGTGGGGGGAGAGGGGCCCGTGTTTGCATAGTTCCTTTACAGGGCTGTGGCCCCCCCTCAGGAGAGGGCCCAGGGGTGAGGGGTGGGGAGTGACGGGTGGAGGAGGGCAGGACGGGACCCTGTGAGCATCTCAGACCTCTTGCCCTGGGTCATCTGGGAGAAGCACACCTGTCCCAGGCCATCCCCCTCTGTGTCCCCCCACCTCAGGGTGAGGACATTGCAAACTGCAGGCACAGGTCACACATAGGACAAGAATGCCCTCCTCGGCAAGCTTCTTTCTATGCTCCCCGGGGGGAAAGTGGCCCAGGGATGTGTTCGGACAGACTTGTGGGCAAGTGCCTGGTGATGCTGGGAGCAGGGTACACTGTGTTTCCTAAACATGGCAGCTTGGGACACCTCCACCAGGGCCTCCCCTGTCCGTCCTCTAGAGAAGAGGCAGTGGGGGTGCCCTAGAGTTTCAATTTCCCTTCCTTGACTAGTCTGTCATTGAGCTGGCAGAGCTGGGCCAGGAAACCATCGTTGGGGCCGATCTCACGGTTCTGCCTCACGACGCTCAGTGCAGACTTGACATCCATCTTCTGACGCATCATGAGGTACGCGATGACCAGCGTTGGTGAGCGGCTGTAACCCTCTCGGCAGTGGACCAGCACTCGGCCTGCAAGAAATAGGGCGACACAGTGAGCTGCCCATCCAATCACACCACGACTCCAGGCAAAGCTCTTCCAGGAAATGCAACTGAAAACGACAACGCCAGGCCACTGTGTACCCACCAGAACGGCTAAGATGAAAAAGACAGAAGATCCAAAGCGTTGGCAAGGATGTGGAGCGGCTGGGATTTGGACATGTGGCTGGCAGGGGGGTGTAAACTGGCACACTGCTTCGGAAAACTGTGGGGCGGGATTGACTCAAGCTGAACACATGCCTCCCCCGGGACCCAGCAATTCCATCCCAGACCCATGCCCTGCGGGACTGCACACCCACACTTGCTAAAAGACACACACCAGGATGGTCACAGGCATGATATTCATAATAGCCCTAATGGCAGAATAGATAAATAGCATGAACAATCTACAATTTCCCAGCTACGACATGGATGCAACACACAAACAGGATGTATGTGAGCCCGCAGAGTAGGAGAGCCAGCCAAAGGGATCCAAGCTGTTAGAAGTCTGGATAGCAGTAATGGGGCTGGGGAACTTCAGACTGGGAGGGAACGTGTCGGGGGGTTTCTGGGGTGCTGGTCATGCTTCATTTCTTGATCTGGGGGCTGGGACACAGGCGTGTGCAGTGCGCTGATCCACACACTGTGATACAAGCACTTCTCTATATACAGTTTATCTTCTGATCAAAAGCAGAATCAGAAAACCACCCAAATATCCATCAACAGGTAAATGGATAAACCAACCTCAGTAAATCCATCCCTATGGGATGCTACGCAGTGTTAAAAGGGCATTCCTGATACATGTGACAACACAGAAGAAACAAAATTATTACACGGAGTGAAAGAGGCCAGACCAAAATTGTACATACTGCGTAACTCCATTTATATCAAAGTCTCCAAAATGTACACTAATGTCCGGTGACAGAAAGCAGATCAGTGGTTGCTTAGGAACTGAGGGGAGAGGGGCAGAAGGGACAGGCCATGAAGGGACATGAGGAGAATTTGCTGGGTGATGGATAAGCTCACTCTCTGGGTTATGGTGACGGTTTCACGGATGTATACCTATGTCAAAACTTATCAAACTACTATGTGTAGTTTCCTGAATGTCAATTATGCCTCAGCACAGCCGTTTAAAAAATAAAAGGAACGTGCATGTCAAAAACAAACACAAGGACAAAAAAAAATCACGACAAACAAACAAACAAAAGTACCTTCTCGTGATCCCCAAATGGCCCACAAGGCTCTACTAAACCTGTCCTCCCGTCCTCTCCCTGCCCCCTGCACTCCAACCAGCCCCTCTTTTCCTAGGTGTTGGCTCTAAGGTCATCATCCCAGGAAGCCCTTTCCTGCCCACTTTCTAAAGCCACAAGCCCCCTCTCTTTACCCCTCACCCCTCCTCCCTGCTTTAGCTACCCTCACCCCCTGGTGAGCCAGACATCTTTGTCATTTGTTTACTGTCATCTTCCCTTGCCACATAAGCTCCATGAGGGCAGGGATGCCCACCTGTTTTGCTCCCTGCTGCATTCCCCAGCATCTGGGGAAGGAAGGAAGGGATGTTGAAGAAAGGCCAGAGGCGTCATCAATGAAGTCCCCAGCTGTTGGGGCGGAGAGGCCCCGGCAGCCACAACTTCTAAAATATCACGCTGACCTGTCACCATTCGCGGGTAGTCCAGTCTCCAGGGTGTGGCTTACCAGGCCAACCGTCCACAGCCTCGACACCTTTCCAGGCTTTTTCTTACCTCTGTGCCTTTGCACATACTGTTCCCTCTACCTGGAACATCCTCTCCCTCTTGGCTACTTGGCAAACTCCTACTCATCCCTGAAAAGCCAAGCTCAAGGGTTTCCTTTGTCAGCATAGGGATATAGAACCCAAATCTCTGAAGCCGTGTGAATCTGGGTTTAAAGTTTAGCTTGCTGGTTATGATAGTTAAATGTATCGGCCTCGCTTCTCTATGATGCCAGGCTGCTTGGTCATACACTAGTCTAGAAGGTATTTTGCAGATGTAATTAACACCTACTATCAGTTGACTTTAAACAAAGGAGATTACACTTGATAATGTGGGTGGGCCACATCCAATCATTTAAGGATCTTAAGAGCAAAAGCTGAGGTTTCCTGGAGAAGAAGGAATTCTGCCTCTGCACTGTAGCACAGAAGTCTTACCTGAGTTTCCAGCCTGCCAGTCTGCCCTACAGATTGCAGGTTTACCAGCCACTATAACCGTGTGAGCCAACTCCTTAAAATAAATAGTACATATATTCTATTGGTTCTGTTTTTTGTTTTTCTATGACTCACCTAAACCCACTGTGTCTCAGTTTCCTCATCTGTACTAATAGTACCCATTGCACAAGATGGTTGGAAGATTAAAGGAAGTGACATGTAAAGCCCTTAGGCTAGTGCCTGGCCGACACTCAATGAATAAATATTAGCCGACACCACGAGTCCTCTGGTGGTCCCGGTACATCTCCTCTCCTACAGCAGACCAGCCCTGTGGGACTGTTGGCCACGAAAAGATTACCCTCTGCTGCCAGAGCTGAGTTCCTGAAGGGCAAGGACTGTGGCGCATTGATTTTGGATGCCCTGCAATCTCTAGCATACACTAGGTGCTCAATAATATTTGCTGACCAGCCGAGTGAAGGATTACCCATCGACACCTCCACACGGGCATTGTTTTGAAGGGAGTCTGCTGGCCCAGAGTCAGACAGAGTCTCTTCTGTTCCTATCACCCTATCCCCCACAACTGGCCCTATTTCCCCAATGCTTCCCAAAGCAGGAACGGGGCAGGGAGTCCTCCACTTTCCTGCCCATTCACTCTCTGGCCAGTGGACCCAAAGTCTCCAGAGTAGGGCTTTCCCTGCCCCCTCTCAGGCAATGGGACCCTCTGCAGAGCAGCTGCCTCACCACCTAGAACCGATTCAGTATGCCCAGGGCTCACAGAGCCAGTGTGGAAGGGGAGGGTTCAAAACCCATCCTTCCAGGCCCCACACAAATGCCACCTCCTCCAAGAAGCCTCCCTTGATTTTCCTGGCTGAAAGTGACTGCTGCCTTCTCTGAGCACCCCGGCTACTCCCCACAAGCTCTCTGAAGTGATGGGTCCCTGGCTCCCCTGAGCCCTGCACAGTGTTGGAGGCCAGGGAGTTTCTGTTGACTCACTTGGCCAATCAATCTTAGAAGCATTTATACTGGGCATGAGAACGCATGGAATTCATTTTTGTCACTGGTTTAGTAATGGTTTCCAGTGTACCTGCTACATGCCCAATCTACATAAGGGGCTGGGGAGACAGACAAGGGGACACAGTGGACCCAGCCTGAGGGTGGGCTGAAAGGAAGAGAGGCCACAATGCCCAGTGATCAGGCACGAGGTAGAGTTTGCCAGAGGACAGGGTGGGGAGAGGCAGAGAGAGCCTTCCCGACTAATGACCCAACCCATGTGGACTAAGGCAGGAGGTCACACATTTTCACAGGATGTTCCTAGTTGCCTGGAAAGAGGAAACCATCAGAGAGCTCTAGGTTCTCTGAAAGGATGATCAGTCAATACACAGGAAGAGCAAAAGCCATCCCCCTAACTGGGCACCTCATTCTCGTCTACACGGGAGCTCAGTATAGCTGGAGTGCAGGGGGTGACACATACGAGGCTAGGGAGGACCATGAAAGGCCTGACATGAAGTCTACAGATTCTCTGGGTGATGAAACTTCTCTCCGGGGCTCCAAACATGTGAAAACCAGCCTCTAGTAAACTCTGGTCACTGGAACTCATTCCAGTGGGGAGGCTGCTGGGACCAGCAGCATCAGGGCAGCAGAGACAGGCTTGAAACAGGGGGATGGGGCCGATCACACCTCTGTGGGGGTGATTTTCCCTGGGAAGGTGTGGGAAGGGGAGCAAGGAAGAGGCTGGAGGAAGTAGCAGGAAGGTAAGGGCAGCTGCTGAGACAAACAAGCTAAAAGCAGAAAGGGCAGGTGGCCCCGCCTGCTAAGCTGATGTCTGCCCTCTGGCCTTCTAAGATTTCTTTCTGGAATGCCCTGCTTCCAGGGCTGGCATCTCAGCAGTCCTGCTCCAGTCTTACCTTATATTTGGGAGCTGTCGGAAGTTAAAAACTGGGGCAAAGTTTGCTGACTCCCGGCCCAAGCCAATAGCGGCTGCCCCACTCCCCTTGCCAGGTCTTCATGGGACCCAACACAAGCCAGTGAGACGTGAGGGGGACTCCATCAGAGGGACTCGAGAGAATGTATTACTTGCTCTTAAGAAAAGAGAGGAAAAGAGGAGGAAGGGCTGGCTGCCTCATCTTTTGCTGCACTTTGTCCTATTGGGAGGTGGTAACCAGACCTGCCACAGTCCTCTTGGGACCATCAGGGGAGTCTCCATCACTGTAGGAAGAGACAGCAGGAAAGCACCAAGTCCCAAAGCCACCAGAGAGCTGCCACATGTGTCACCCAGCCCAGGAGAGCTCCTTCGCCTCAGGATTTCTTATCATGGAAAATAATCAAGTTTCATTATTGCAGCTATCGGAATGGGGGAATGGGCTGGTAATCAATCCTTAGCCAAAGTTAAACCAAACACAAGGACCCCGGAGCCGCCACTGTGTGAAAGGTCTGTACATCTTGTGTTAATGTGGGGCCACCTGGTGGGCAGCCGGATAAGCAGAGAGAGAGAAACCTAAAGCTCTCAGTCATTCGACATAAAAGACAGGAAACAACAGGTTTTCCAAGAGGTTGCTTGTCACGGGCCGATTTTCTAGAAGAAATCCAGTCTCAGCTGCCTCCCATAGTTTCCGGGACGGCAGGTTCCTTACCATTCTTCTGAGCCAGGGCCTGGTCGATGAAGTCCGCCGCCTTTTCAAAGTAGGCGCTGAGGTTGAACTCTTGTGTGTCGTTGGCCTTGATGCCCAGGTAGGTGATGCCGGAGTCCTTGTAGAAATTGGCATTGGTGTTCACGTGCATGAAGGACCTGCCTTCAGCCGCGTTCAGGACGTGGGTGATGCCCAGTTTCTGCAGCTTGGGGATGTCTTGAGCCACAGACCTGGACAGGAGACAGCATCAGGGGAGGATCAACTGACCAGCCACCCTTGTGGGAGGGAGATGGAGAAGATCCTAAGCCTCTTGGCTCTGAAAGGAACCCTCCACGCTCTGGCCCCTGCTGGCCTCTCCAGCCCCGTCTTACGAGCTTCTGCCCTCACTCCAGCCAGATTTAATTACCAGTGGCTGCCCCAAATAGACTGGGCGCTTTCACATCCGTGCTGCTCCCTCTGCCTGGAATGCTCTTCTTCGCAGACATGCACCCTCTCATTTTTCACCACACTTGGCAGTATCTCCTGTTCTCCCCTCCATTTCATTTGGCATCGTGCTCCCTGTACTGTGGTGCTGGTATAGCCTAGTGGTTAAAAATGGGCTCTGGAGCCAGACTGCCTGGGTCTGAATCCAGCCCTGCAACCTTCAACTTACCAGCCAAGCAACCTTCAACAAGTCACTGAACTCTTCAGTGTCTCAGTTTCCCTGTCTGTAAAATGGGGATGATAGTACCTACTTCTTGGGGTGTTACGAGGATGAAATGAACTATTTTATGGACAGAATCTGATACTGTAGTCAGTGCCACTATTCCACTATTTTAATGCCTGAGTGTGCTTATCTGTTTAGATGTCTAGGTTGTGAGCACCGTGAGGGAGGGACCATGTCTGCTTAATGTCTGTATGCCCAGCACGTGCTATGGTACCTGGCACACAGTAGGTGCTGAATAAATAGGTGGTGAGTCAGTGGAGAATGAAATCAGCACATCCCAGGCAGCCTTCTTCCTTGGATTAAAAAGCGCAGCAGCCCCTTCCTATCCCCCAGAGGGATCCTTCCTACCACAGTCCACCAGCCATGTCTCTGAAGCTCTCTTGGGTGAGTAAGCACTTGGGGAGGAAGTGGCCCTAACAGAACTGTGGGGGTTACAAAACATTCATCTGAATAGTCAAAGGGCTCCTTTATTTCATCTCACAACAACATCCCAATTCAAACAGCAGTTTATACTTTACAAAACGCCTTCTCCTGCATGATCTCGTTTGCCTGTCATAGCAGCCCTGTGAGGAAGGAAGGACAGAGCTTAAACTCTGGCCCAACAGGATGGCAGAATGATATGCTTGTGTTCACATGGGCTGTTTCAAGGCAGGGCTGGGAGGAGACCTTCTTTCTCCTGATGCAGCCCTGCTCTGTCTTCCTCATCACTCTGCCTCTCATGCTCACATCAACGGCAAATCCCAAGACTTAGCAACATGGCTCATCCAGGCTCCTCTCTGCCCAGGGAGCCCTCATCAGGAGCCCTGATTTTAAGGCATTCCCGGTTCTGGGGTGGGGGGGGCATCCAGGTACTCAGTCAATCCTCCATGCTGAGCACAAACTTCCCCACCACCCCTGATACATCAAGGTCAGATGTGCCTGAGGTCAAGAGATATGTTTTCACAGTGGCCATCAGCACTTGTCACCCTGCGTATCACCAGATGTTCACAACCTTGGTTCCCACTTGGGAAGTGACGATGACAAAGTGCCCAAGAGAGCAGGGTTTCAGGGAGTGCTAAGGCCACTTGCTGCTTGGGTGGCTGGAGAGGGGCTTAGCCTCAGCAATTACTGAGGACTCTGGGATCCTGTTTTAGCTATCATGACACTGCACAAAATTGTAAAGCAGTGGCTCATTTTAAAAAACACCAAATTAACTAACTTTGAAGGGTCACTACCATTCATCTCCCTTCTCTCATACTAAGTCAACATTCGACAACTTTACCATCTTCGTTACTGTCACTACTGTGAATGAACACTGTTCAGTGCTTGACATACAGTGATGCTAATATGGTGAATGAATGATGGAATGAACGAGACCAGCCCCCATAGGGCTGGGACCTGCCTTCCAGACCCCTCCCAGCTCCCTGATGACCCCCACTTTTGTGGCAGTCCTTGCCAGAGTAAGCATCAGGCCCTAGTCCAGGACCTGGGATACAGACATGAATAAGACATCGACCCTACCCTGAAAATCCCTCAACCACTCTGGGCCACCATTTCTTCCTGTGCAAAAGGAGAGAACAGGGTTAGACATGTGGTCTCTGGGCCCATGGAGCTTAGGGCATTGGTAACTGGGTGTTCAGGGTCTCATGAAAATCCAGTCTGCACCCTCCCAAGGCTGTACAGGCATGGTAATCTAATTTTTCACTTTTGGCTGGTATTTCAGCACCTCTCAGGATGGTTAACACTGGTTCTCTCCTGCTGAGAAATTCTTACTAATAGTTTGACTACAAGAAAATGAGAAAATCAATTTGGTAAGAACTCCTAAGTGATAAATAATAAATGCACTTCCCAGTGGTGAGAAGGTCAGCAGCCTTTTCAAAGTGATGGCTCAGGTCCTTAGTGGGTTTATCACTGGCTTGTTCTAGAATCCCTGGTAAATCAAACCCTATCTGGAAGGCAAGAGGAGGAGCGAGAAAACCCAGGCCCTGGTCACTGGACCCCTAGTTTGGGATATTTCAATTCCCCTATCTGGGTCCGCCCGGCCGGGAAAGTTCCACGCCCGAAATGTGACGTCAGCCCGTTGCCATGGCAGCGAAGGCAGACATTCCGAGGTGACCTCACTGCAGAACCAGGCAGCTGTCACATGACGAGCGGGCCGAAGTCCGGCAGGGCGACGGAGGGCCACCTGTTAAGTGAACCTGGTAGCCCTGACCCCGCCCGAGGCCGAGCTCCTAGAAGGTGGCGGCCTTGGGCCGGACGCCGGGCTGGCCGCGTGGCCCCCGGGACTCCAGGCACCCGCACGAAGGGAAGGACAGCGCTGGGCGGGGGCGGGATCCAGCCGCTTCGCCCCACGCGCAGGGATGGGCGGTGACTCCAGCCCCCGCCCAGCCCCCGCCCAGCCCCCGCGGTGGCTTCCGGAGGGGCGACCCCGCCCCGGCTCCCCCAACCCCCGCCCGCCGACGCCCCCACCCCAGCACCCGAGTGGGCGGGGCGCCCCGGGGAGGGGCCCTCAGGGCTGGGCCCGAGGAGCGGCGACTCACGCGTTGCCCACGTAGATCCTGGGGGTGACCTCGTTGCAGGGCTGGCTTGGGAGGCTGTAGCAGCCGCTGCCGTCCGAGAGCAAGTCGTTGAGATCCTGCACCGAGAGCTCGAACGGGCCCGACATGGCGGCGGCCGGGCCCTGCACGCCGGGGCAGCCGCGAGCGAGGGGAGAGTGGCCGGGTCAGCTGGGCGGGGGCTCCGAAGCTGGGGCCCGCCCCGTCCCGCCCCGTCCCGCCCCGGAGGCGGGCCCGCGGGGCGCTCGTAGCGGCGATGCGCGGGCGGCCAGGCGCCTTCCGCTCCCGGCAAGTACGCGCGCCGCCGGGCGCCGGTGGGGGGACGCCCGGGGAAGACCATTGGGCTTGTTTCCCGTGGCCGAGATGCCGCCACGCTGGAGTTTCGGGAGTCCTCTTCCCACCCCCAGCGAAGTCATGGACTTGCAGTAACTACTGGCCTAAATGCAGGGCGCAATAAATGTTCCTCCTAACTGGAGTCCACGTGTCCAGGTGTCCAAGTGTCGCTCAATTCTTTCAGGATTTACAGGGACACCCGGGTTCCGTTTGTGAGCTCTGCCTGCCTGCTGCGGACCAGCAGCCTTGACATCACCCAGGAGCTGGTCAGAAGTGCAGAATCTCTGTCCGCCCAAACTCAGACCTGCTGAGTGAGAATGTGCATTTTAAAGGACCCCCCTCCCGTCCTCCCTCCCCCACGCCCCGGGATCCCTTCGAAGGTTCGAGTTTGAGAAGCCCGATTCTGGGGCACATTTCTTCCAAACTTCGGTGAGAGTCGGCATCGTGCTTAAAGCTTGGGCTCTATGCAAGGAAGCAATGGCATTGTGGCCTTGGGAAATGACTTAACCTCTCTGAGCCCGTTTGCTGGAAAAAAAAATGGGGGTAATAATAGCACCTAACTCCTAGGGTTGTTTGAAAGATTAAATGTGACATTTCAGGAAAGCGCCCAGCACTACACAGTGAGCAATAGATAAGTGTTCTCTCTTCATCAGCAAATGTGTTGAGCACCCACAAGGTGCTACACCCTGTGCGAGTGTGGAGATGAATCCAGCTCCTTTGCAGCCCTTCCAGGAGCAGCTGCCAGCACACTATGAGCCGCACAATGTCAGCAGCTCAACTTTCACTGAGGTCCCACTACCAGCAAAAGACCTGCTTTGTCTTCCCCCACTGTCATGAAAATGGCAGTTCTTCCCCGACCCCGACCTCTCCAAAAAGCAACTGTAGTCCTGGGAATTCAGGAAACTCACATCCTGAGCCTAGCTCTACCACTAACTTGTTCTAGAGCAACTTGACTGTTGCTCAGGACTTCAGTTACCTCATCTGCAAAATGAAGAAATTGGATCAAATTATCATTAAGGTCATCTTTCACCTCCCCCCACAGCTGTGGTCACAAATTCAGGGAAACCATTGCAGGGGACACTACTTAGTTTTTAGCACAAGGTGTGTAACCAGGGCTGGATGTCTCCTTCCTCCCAGCCCCACCCTGTGCCTTCCCACCCCTCCCAGACACCACACCTTTTCCTGCTGGTGTTGGTGGCACCTGCATTCCTGGCAGGTGGGAAAGCTTCAGAGCCTCGGCCCTCATCTTGACTTGGACCTAGGTTAGTTTTCAAAAGAGAAGCCTAGGGACAGCCAATCACGATCTGCAGCTCCTCCTTCTTCCCCAAGACTTGTCCTTGATGTCATAAGTGGGTAACTATGACAACCCATCATGGGAACAACTAAGTACCTCACAGAGGAGGCTGGATGCCTCATTTCTGAAGTAAGACTAGAAAGAGAAGATGAACAATTCCCTGGATTATCTAGCCTACCCTGTAATCGTCTCTAATCATAGGCAGAGCACATCATTCAGGAAGAAATTGGACTTTGGCCACTATGCATTTCATAAGAATAGAATACAAATAGGTACGTGGGGCAATTTGGACTGGACACTGTGATTAGGGTTCTGGAAGGGCCCGCCTTAGAGATAGTGACAATAATCCAGGCCAGTACCTGGCTTTGCAATGATATGGCCTTATCTGCTGAGTCTGGTCAAGAGGGCATTAGCGTCAGTGACAAAATTTATCTTCCACCAGGGAGTTCATTTGATGGAAATGCTCGTTTAAACTCTTTAAAGCCAAAGTAAGCTAGACAGAGGATAAGACTTCAGCACCCAAAAGCCAGGCCAATTGTATTGGAAAAGGGTGGGAGACAAGCCCTTTCATTGGATTCAAAGGACATTTATCTCTGTAAATTTTGTTTTTTCCCAGCCCTCACCATTCTTGTATTTCTGCTCAAAATTCTTCAAAAGATGTCAGTTTGGGAAATCAAACTAAACCAAAATTTCTGACCTGGATTAGTTCAGAATTCAAAATTGTAATGTTTTAAGCAGGGTCATTGCCTAGAATGTGAAGCAGCTAAGAGGACATCTGTGACGTAACATTGCTCTCTTTCCTTCCTCTCCAGTGAAGCCTACTGTTGACACCAAACCCCCAGCGGCTCACATACATCACATTTTAAAATTGAGCAAACTTCAGGTATTCATTCTTGCCATCTGCTGATGTACCTTACTGATTTCTATCCATGTCCTAAAGAGATCCAGTTTCCCAGAGGCTTCCAAATACCCACCTAGCCAAAGATTCGTTCATCCTTCTCCTCCCCATACACGCCACCCCTGGTTTCCTCAGCTCCCCACTCCCCGACTCCACTGAGGTCCTCAATTTGTCCCTTTCCCACAATCCCAGAAAAGGAGGGATGCTCGGCCACCGTGTGATGGAGTGGGATGGAGCGATGGCCTTACTACGGTGGGGTGGGGTTTCTCACCAGAGTGAACAAAAGAGAATCGACAAAATCGAATACGAAAACAAGCAACTGTGTCAGAAAATCGCCAACGCCCACCGTGGCCCCGCCAAGGTGGATTGCTGGAACGAATATTTTTCCAAGAGGTAGTGTTCCTTCTCATTTCTTTTACCAAACAACGTCAAAACTGACCTTCCCCTTGTTGGGTTTTTAGTGCAGTAGGACTACTTAATGGAGGTTACTTGAGGAATAACTTTCAAAGAGACCACGTTAAGGAGAAAGGAAACCACCTCAAACGGGGACCTTTCTCTAGCATCAAAGAGCTAACTTTTATTCCCTTGAAGAGACTCTTCGAGGTCCTATTCAGAGTTTATCACAAGAAAGCACTTTTGTAAAATGGTGACCAGAGCTGGGAGTATTACACAGCATTTTTAAAACTGTTTCTACAAATATTTCCTGAGTAACTACTACATGCTAAGCACCAGGAGTACAGAGGTGAAATGAGATATTTATTTCCTAAACCTCAAAGAACTCCAAGTCAGGCAGGAAGGACATTTATGTAAATAATTATGCAGTTGTGATCAGGGCTACAGAAGAAGTGTATGCAGGGAAAGAATTGTGTGTGTGTGTAGAGGGGAGGGTCAAGGTGGCTTTCCTCTATCCTTGTATATATCTGAAATTGAGTTGAAAGCTGAGGGGAGTGAGCTGAACCAAGCCTATCACCAGCCAGTTGTGATTTATCCATAGGCGACACCATGCTCCCTCATCCAAAACAGATTCTCAATCCTGGTTTCACATAATTCCTGGGGAGCTTTTGCAAAATGCCGATGCCAGAGCCCCAGCCCAGACTGATAAGGTAGCATCTTCTGGTAGACAGTGGGACTGAGACCCACCGATCTGAACCTGAAAAGACTTTACATGTTTCCCAGAGAGTGGACTGGTTCAATAGGTGTGCAGAGTCTCAGGCTTCTTGGGACAATTGGCTCCCTGCACTTAGGCAGCCCAGATTTGTGACATCACGACTTCATCTCCCCCACTCCCCTCCAGGAGGAGAATTTTGTTCTTCATGCATGCTGGCGTTTTGTGTTTTTCAGCTTAAACAGAGAAACAAGGAACCGGGAGCTAGTGAGAATCACCGTGGAAAACCAGGGCATTCTGAAGAGGCTTGGTGATCGCAAACCCCACTATGACCGCAGGGCGTCAGAGATAGACTGGCAGGCACGTGGATACTCTGTGATATTCCAGTGCATGCAGAGAGTTTGTTTTCAGAGTAGAGTCGATCTCAGGAAAGACCCCTAAATGGCTGAAGGCAAAATCATGAGAAATGCAACAGTTGTTAAAAGAAAAGCCGCCCAGAGCATACAAAGCTAACAACAGGCGCAAAGCATCCACCACACCAGCTAAGGACGTCTCCTAGGTAGCAAAGTCATTACGTGTCAGCTTCAGACAATATCTGGTAGCATCTTCCCTCATCCCTTATTTCATTCAGCCTGAATGTACAAGCAAAGAGGATGAAGGGTTTACAATTCAGAATGTGGTTGATTTGCCTTATTTAGGGATGATCCTTCAAGGAAAATAAAAGGCCTCTGCAGTGTTTTTATAAACTCCCACGCCCTGATTTTGGTCCGTAAGCTTTTTCTAAGCCATCCTTAAGATTGAGAACTTTAACTTTCGCACCAGCACCTTGGCATAAATCTTTCTGATTTTTTTTCCTTCAAGAATTCGAGGCGCTACATCAGAAATACAACCAGGTATCTTCTCTCCGGAGATGAATAGGTATGTCAACGCGGCTACTCTTTGTTAGAGAACATGGTAATCACAGTTGATACCAAAGCCCTAAAAGCTGTGTAGATGGAGAACAAGGGGCCCAATAAGGGGCGACTTTTGCTCTTCTGTGATATTGATTGGCCATCCATTTGGGGACTAGAGCTCTTTGTTTCCTCTCTCTGTACAAGTAGAAAATGACTGCCTTTTGTCATCAGCTTAGATGCTTTATGTGCATCTAAGGGGAAGTGATTTGTTCCAATAAGACATAAACAGGAGGTCTTGTGGCTTTAATGTGGTGCTAAAGTTACATCATGGGTCTCTGTCACTGTTCAAAAGTACTGTTATGTTGGCATTTTGTATTATTTCACATTATTAGTAGTGACTAAGTTCCCCCGCCTGCCCCTCCTGTCTCTGGGGAGAAGGATAAATGGATGCTCAGGCTTTCCAAAGAATAGTTCTGTATAATTGATGGCTCTCCATTTCCCTCCCTCTCCTCTCCCTGAATACAAGGTTACTCACCATGGAAAAGACACAAGAGAAGGCCCTAGGATTTCTTAGCTGCTTACGATCTCAAGACACTCCTAAGTGGCCGAATGCTCAATCTTAGGAAGCTACAATAAAGCTTGGAACATAAAATGAGTAAGTTACATTTAAAGTGCCCGAAGGCTTTAAGTCCCATCCCCAAATGTAGACAGAGTGGGGCAGGCAGAAGGAAAGATGCAACAAGCATTTTTACTGGGGGCTATGAAAAGTTTTAATGAGAGAGAGAAACAACTTTTTTAAACATACACCATCACCACCATCCTGGGGGGAAGAATAGGTGAGGTGAGATGATCTGTCAAAATGGAAAACAAAAGCACACGAGGAAATTAAGGTTCAGACAACACAGAACAAACACCCTTAGTTCCTCTGTGAATATATAGAATTGGCAAAGAATGATTCGGTGAGGCTTCCATGGACCCTGTTCATTTATAGGGAGAAGCAAGATTGAAAAATTTCAAAAATATCTCAAAACATACAACAAGACAATGATGCATGGCTTCAGTAATTGGTCATGCTGGTTTTGAGCCTCACTTTTTAAACGTTTAATTTTGAAAGAGGGTAGATCTTAAGTGTTCTTATCACAAATAAATAAATGTTTTATTTTAAAATAATTAGATTCATAGGAAGTTGCAAGTGTACAGGGTAGGGGCTCCTGCATCCTTCATCCAGCTTCCCCCAATGTTAACATCTTGTGCAAATAGAGTACAGTATCAAACCAGGAAGTTGACATTGGTACAATCCACAGAGCATCCACAAATTTCACCAATTATACGTACACTCATTTGTATGTGTGTGTATAGCTCTGTGAGGTTTTATCAGTTGTGTAATTTTGTGAAAGTACAACCACATTCAAGATAGTTAACTGTAGTGTTATCTGTTATCTGTTATCTGTATCAAAAGACCCTACTGTACCACCCCTTTTAGCCACAGCCACCCTCTTCCTCCCAGCGCTAAGCCCTGGCAACCACGAATCTGTTTTCCATCTCTGTAATTACGCTATTTCATGAGTGCTACATAAATGGGATCATGCAGTATGTGTCCACTCTCTTCAGATTGGCTTTTTTCACTCCGTAAGTTCTTTGTTGTTCATCCAAGTTGTGTATACCAAGTTGTGTGTACCAAAAAGTGCATTCCTTTTTATTGTTAAGTAGTATTCTATTGTATGAATGTACCACAGTTTATTTAACCATTCACCCATTGCAGGACATTTGACTAGTTTCTAGTTTTTTTGACACTATGAATAAAGCTGCTATAAGCTTTTATGCACACATTTCTGCATGAAAATAAGCTTGGCTTCTCTACGATAAATGCCCAAGGGTGTACTTGCTGGGTTGTATGCTAAGATCATTTTAAGAGAAAATACAAAGCTATTTGCAGAGTGGCTGTACCATTTACATTCCTACCAGCAATGATGACTAATCCAGTTTTTCCACATCCTCACCAACATTGGATATTCTCACCATTTTTAATTTCAGGCATTATAATATGTACACAGTAACATCTTGTGGTTTTAACTTGCATTTCTCTAATGATTAATGAAGCTAAATATCTTTCATAAGCTTACTTGCTATCTGTATATCTTCTTTGGTGAAATATTGGTGCATTTGCCTATTTTCTAATTGGATTGTTTTTTTTAAATATTGAATTTTGAGATTCATTTTTTAAATATATTCTAGATACAAGTCCTTTGTTGGATACATGATCTGCGAAATATTTTCTCTGTAATTTGTCTTTTCATCTTGCAAAGCATTTTAATTTGATGACATTCAATTTATCAACAATGAAATTGTTCTGTATCCTGACTTTATCAGTATCAATACCCTGGCTGTGATAGTTAGCAAGGTGCTACCACAGGGGGAAACTGGGTAAAGGGTAGGCAGGATCTCTCTGTATTATTTCTTACACATGTGTAAATCTACAATTATCTTAAAATGAAAAATTTAAAGAAAAAAACAGTATGTCCAAATATAAGTTCATTATTAAACTGGTTCCAGTTCATCCCAGTTTGAGGAACCACCCTTCTTCTAGACATCCAGATGAGAAGTCTGGCAGTCATCCTTTACTCCCTCTCTTTCATCCCTTCACTTCCCCTACGTATTTGAAATCTACCAGTCCTACTCTGTCTTTGTTTGCGCTGCTGCCCATTTCAGGTGCTTGTAATTTACAACTGGTATTATTAAGGCAAAAATTGCCCTTATCACTTTCCAGCTTCACACCTTCAATGATTTGCCATTCCTTCCAGAATAAGCTGCACTTTTAAATATGGCATACAGAATATATAAATATGCCACCCTCCCTGCACACCCCCCCCACCCCTGCCACCATGATCCTGTTCCTCCTGTCTTGGCAGCCTCTATCAATAGGAATTCTTAGAGGGCAGGTATAGCTCAGTGGTAGAGTATGTGCTTAGCATGCATGAGATCCTGAGTTCAATCCCCAGTACCACCATTAAAAATAAATAAACCTAATTCCCTCTTCACCCTGAAAAAAAAAGTTGGCCAAAAAAAAAGGGAATTCTTAGTTCAAGCAACAGAAATTGACTTTTGTCTGATTTAAATAGTGAAGTAATTTAGTGAAAGAATATGAATTAGTTAACAGTATTTGCTAGAAAACTGCAGAACCCAGCTTCAAGCTGCACATCAAGGAACAACACCCCAGATCTTGCTGTAGAACTGGTCTGTGGTGCTGGGCTCATGCTGCTGCCCCTGCTCTGTCTAGAACTGGATCTTACTGATCTGCTAGTGATGCCTTCGAAAAGTCATTTTGTGTCACGAGCTCCCAATTCCAAGTCAGTGAGGGTGTATCTGATTGGTGTAAGCGAGACCATATGCCCGTTCCTTATTTGCAGGGGAGGCTGGGAAAATGAGAATCTGCCTTTTTCCAATTCTGGATGAGGGTTCTGTTTCTCACCAGAATAGGAAATTTCCCCCGAGTTAGAATGAGGCTCAGATACTAGAATTTCACAAAAATGACAAATATCTGCAACTTTTTTATAGCTCATCACTCCTTGCCTTTTTCAACAGAGGACATGTTTTCTTTTTCACCCCATTCATTTTCCTGTTGTCCCCTCCAGCTGGAAAATCCATAGTTCTGATCTCTACCTGGACAACATTTGTTCATCATGTATAGAAGAGAGTCCATTCTCTAGGAAGTTTCCGTGAACTGCTCAGCTTATATTAGGTATTCTTTCAAATGTTTGGAGATTTTCCTGTTGTCTTTCTGTTACTGATTTCTAGTTTGATTCCATTATGGTCAGAGAACATACTCTATAATTTCAATTCTTTTACCTTTGTTAATATGCTCTATCTACGTGAATGTTTCATGGACATTTGAAAAGAATGTATATTGTGCTGCTGTTGCAGAGAGTGTTTTATAAATGTCAGTTAGATCCTGTTGGTTGATGGTGTTCAATTCTTCCGTACCCTGGGTGGCTTTCTGTTCTGGTTCTATCAATTGCTGAGAGTAGGGTGTTGAAATCCCCAATTATAATGGTGGATTTGTCTATTTCTCCTTTCAGCTCTTTCGGTTTTTCCTTCATGTGTTTTAAAGCTCTGCTATTGGATGCATACACATGTAGAACTGCTGTATCTACCTGGTGGGGTGATTATATAATATTCCTCTTTGTCCTGAGTAGTTTTCTTTCTCTGAAGTCTACTTTATCTGATAATAACATAGCCACTACTGCTTTTTAAAAATTGTTTGCATAATATATCAGTTTCTATGCTTACTCTCTAACTACCTCCATACGCTTGTAGATGGCATATAGTTTGGTCATACTTTTTTATCCACTGTACCAATCTGTTTTAATTGGTCCCTTTATCCTCCTCACTTTTAAAAGACAATTACCTCATGTATTTCCTCTACATACACTGAGCACCACATCAGATGGTGTTGTAACTCTTGTTTCAACCAGAAAATAAGAAACTCAAGAGGTGAAAAATAATATATTATGTTTACTTCTATTTTTATCTATTCTGGTTTTTTTTTTTTTTTTTTTTTTTTTTTTTCTGAAGGTCCCAGCCTTCTGCTATTTTCTTTGTTTGGAGAGCTTCCTTTAACCATGCTTTAAGGGTCAGTCTCAACAAATTGTTAGTTTCCCTTCATTTGAGAATGCCTTTATTTCTTCTTTCCTGAAGGACAGTTTCATCACATATTGGATTCAGGGTTAATAGTCTGCTCTCAGCATGTGATAAATGTGTCACTTTTTCTGGCCTCCTGAGTTTCCTTTATAGTAATACTAAACTAGAATTTGAATTGGTGTTCCTTCCTTGTTGTTTCTCCCTCGTCTTAAGATTTTTTTCTTTCTTAGTCTTCAGTTTTCAGAAGATTAATTACTATGTATCTTGGTATGGATTTCGTTGGGTTTATCTGTTCAGAGTTTATCAGCTTCTTAAATCTGTCAGTTTATATCTTTCACCAAATTTGGGGAGTTTACAACTTTTATTTCTTTGAAAACTTTTTGGTCCCACACTTTCTTCTCTCCTTCTGGGACTCTGATGATACAAGTGTTAGCTCTTTTGTTATTGCCTCACGGGTCACTGAGGCTCTTTTTTTTTTTTTACCCTCCCAGTCTGTTGTTCAGAATGAATAAATTTTGTTATTTGTCCTCAAGTACCCTGATTTGATCTTCTATCATTTCCACTCTACTATCAACTTTATCTCAGTTTTAAATTGTAGAATAACTTTTCATTTCTATAATTTCTATTTGATTGTTTCATAACTTCTCTTTCTTTGCTAAGATTTTCTATTTTTCATTTTTTTCAAGAGAATTTGTTATTGATTATTGAAGCACTTTTATTACAACTGCTTTAAAATCCTTGTCAGATAAATGCCAACGTCTGAATCGTATCATATTGGTATCAGTTGGTATCGATTGGTCTTTTTCTTTAGATTGGAGTTTTCCTGGTTTGAGATACAATGAGTGGTCTTCTATTGTATCCTGAACATTCAGGTAAATATGTTAGGGATCTCTTAATCCTATTTACATCTTCTATTTTAGCAAGTAGGAGTCTTGTTTAGGTGTAGTGTACAGGTTCTTGCCTCTTTTGTGTGTTTTACTTCCAAGGACAGTTCGGTTTTCCGAGCCTTTGCAATACTATTCTGGTCTGCTTGTTCTTTGCGTGCTGCCAGGACTCCCACTCAGTCCCTGCTGGTGTCTTCTGCAGTGTGGGAAGGTGCTTCCCTGGGCTGCATAGTGTCGCTGGGCCACCTTCTGCCGTGGGGCGAGCAGGCACCGCTGGGTCTGGGTTTCCTTATGTCAGTGGGTGGAGGGCAGGGAGACATAGGGCTTTGCTCCCGCCATGAATGAACTGGGCCGCCTGCTGGTGCCTTGGTGTGAAGCTGGGGTTGGGGCTCCCCAGTGGGTCTCTACTGGGATCCCCTTTCCTGTCTTTTGGCAGAGAAAGCAAGTTTCTTTCTTTCTTTCTTTCTTTCTTTCTTTCTTTCTTTCTTTCTTTCTTTCCTTCCTTCCTTCCTTCCTTCCTTCCTTTCTTCCTCCTTCCTTCCTTCCTTCCTTCCTTTTTTCTTTTTCTTCCTTGTCTATGTCTGTTGCTAGTTCTGAGTCACAGGCCTCTCCAGAGCCCAGTCAGTTCTGGGAGATGAAAAGAAAACCCAGGAAACTCTCCACACTGTTGTTCCTCAAGTCCTGAGGTTCCCAAGGCAACCCACCATCTTCCTTCCAGTTTTCAGAGTCCTTTTATCACTGTCTTTATAATAAATTTCCAAGATTTTAAGTTCTATTTAGAGGAAAAATGATTCCACGTCAACCTGTTCTGAAATGACAAGCCTGATTTTTAAAGGAAGCAATGGTTTGAGACTATATTCAAAGGGCAGGGGGGAAAATAGAGAAATGCTGCTTATTGGTTCTAAACTATATGATTCAAGAATGGGCTTTGTGCATATGCTGATCTGTAGTTATTCAATAAGTCTCCAAGTGCTAACATTGTTTTGGATGCATGATCCTATGATTGGTGGCATAAATGAAGTAGTCCTGGATAAGTGGATGTAAAACTTTGATGGGCCACATGTCTTAAAGCATGTATGTATTCATACATACAATGGTAAAAGCACAAATGGCTAATATTTAACATAGCTAAGCATTGCCTGTGAAGGACAGATGGTTATAATTTTCTTAAACCCACCCCCTGCAGGGAGTGGAGTGGATGGTAGAGGTTACAAATTGCTGGATCAAGGATGGCAAACAGGATGAACTCCCTTGCCAATTCTGCTCAATTGATACTGGATACTATATCCTGAAAAATCCAAAAGCAGTGCCTAACTTCAGCAGGAGAGTGCTGGGATCAGTTTAGTACTGTCTGCCATGGGTGCAAGAATGGATGATAGCAGCACATATGCTCCACCCATCGAACATCCCTGACTAGAAAAGTCCTCCAGAGCTCACATGCTGTCTGGTTGTAGACACAGGCAGAGAGCTTACTTGCATTTGAAGGCCCAGGGGGAAAAAGAGATACAGCTTGAGAGGTATGAAATAAGCAGATTTCTTGGTGTGAGGCCTAGAGTGATAGACTTTTGAAAAAATTTTGCCCAGGGGCTCAGAACATATGCACTACGGGCTAGAATGGGACTGGGAATTGAATTTATACACATTCCACCAATACATAATTGCAAACAGGTGCATTTTTTTAAAATAAAGACTTTTCTGCTTTTTATGAACAGTAAAAACACTGTACAAATTACAGTGGGGCCCTGTTCGTTCTACTCTTAACGGATTTAGTAGCAGACAAACAGCTGTTGACACAGCTTGCCTTGGTGGGGGGGAGCTACTTTGACTGGAAATAAAGCAGGCATCGCATTTTAATGCCTAGCTTCACAACATACATGAAGAGGATTACTACCATTTCATCTGGCAATTGTGTGAAAATATTAAGCAGCAAAATGTCTGTTGAGTAGTATGAAATGCAAAACAGAAAAGTCATCCGGTATTCAACTGAGCTCCTACAATGGGGGGAAAACTACCCAGATGGAACTTGCTAAGAGGATCTCCAACAAGGTACCTCCCTAGGGGATTTTTCGAGAATAATTTGGACTTATGTGGTTTTTGCCTGAGAGCTAAAGTTAGATCCTGACTGTCCTGTAGAATATACACACCTTGGCACATGCATCCCACTTCTAAGGGCAGCTGCTCTCCCTGCCCTGGTCCTCTGTGAAACAGCTCAAGACTAATTTCAGTTGATAAGAATCCAGTATTCTGTAAAGGCAAAGAAGTCCTTGTCCTTTTGCTAGAAAAGTCTGAAGAAAGTGGTCCTGTTAGGTGGACCTACCAGGTTCACGAGCTAGAAAGTTGCAAAGGTATCCGTGTGTCAGAAGGCAAAATGGAAATGTCTCAACGGGCAGCAAACCTCCTCCTTGGTGCTTCACCCTTTACTTGGGCTCCTTTTTTTTCTCCTGAGGAAGAGCTTGAAATTTTACATGTGTAACAGCAGCCTTGTTTCAGTCTTTGAAGTTCAGCCACACTGCATATTATTGTAAATTCTAGCTGTGAACACATTCTTTACTTATAAGTCAATCATTTAACAGGTAGCCTCAATTATGGGATCACAAAAAAAAAAAGGCAGTATAGTAAATATAGTGATTAATGACCGCCTCTGGCACTGGGGACGCTTGGGCTCAAATACTGTAGCTCTGACATTTTTTTAAAGCTGTGTGAGCTTGGACACATTATTTATTACGTGGACACTTTCTTAGCCTTGCTTCTCTCGTTTGTATAATAGGGATGATAAGAATCCTAAGTCATAGGCTTGGTGGATTTGTCAAAGTACATATGTAAAGGTCTTAGCGTAGCTCCTGGCACAGAATAATTATTAATAAGAAACGCAATTCTCTGAAGGATCTGTGATCTATCACAAATGTGTGATCTATATATCGCTAATATATAAATATATCATAAATATATAAGTATATATTTATATATATAAATATATCTGTCACAAATTTGTGATATATATCACCAATATATAAATATATTTAATTTTATATATTTATTATATAAATTATATATAATATATAAATACATAATCACAAATATATAAATATATATATATATATATCACAATTTGTGAAATATCACAAATCCTGTGTGACATTAAACACTCTTGCTCAGAGACAACCCATTAGGCCCACACTCAGAGTCTACATACTTCGATTTTGACAGTCAGGACTGATTTATTGTGGCTTAGACATAGTTTCAATGGGGGATCATCCGGTTTCCCATGATGCAGCATGACAGGAGCGCCTATAATCTGCAGCTAGGACAGGTGAGAACCAGGGCCAACTGTCAGTAACAAGAGGGACAAGTGATGGAACAGAATAAATCAAAGCAAGCAAGGGCTCAGTTTTAGGAGTCTGAGTATATCTAGAAAAGGCACAAGCAGCCTCACGTTCCTCAAGGGTCCCTGGAAACACCACTGCGTCACAGAAGGGTACAGTAACTCATGGCGACAGGGAAGCTTGCCTTAGGCTTCCAAAAAAGTTGGTGAATACTCACTACTTAAGAAAGCAGAGAACCAAGTTTTCCACTGCCCAGCAAACACACACCATCAAAAAGGGAAAAATCAACATTTTAGTGCCTGAGGATAGGGGAACTTCAATTGCATGGAAAATCCTCTTGACTAAAACAACTCAACTTCCAATAAAGCTGGAAAAATGAGTCACTCAGTTTATAAAGCTTAAACACCTATGCAAATTGGTACTGTCTCAGTTCACCCCCCCTCCCCCAAAAGACAGTGCCTACTTCACTTTGGTACAAAGAATCAGGGTCAACTTGCCTGTGATACTTTAATGAATGACACGTGTTATTTTGTGGTACGCCCCCTTTCGACTCATGTCTTCTGGTCCAGAGGGGTGCAGTGAAACAAGAGACAAAAACCAATGACAAGCAAGATTTTCCCCAAATACTCTTCTTCATGATGGAGTTGATGGCAAATTCTGCCCCTCTTGCTTGATGGTCACATGAGGGAGGCTGGGCTCTTCCAGGTCCCCTCCAACCTGGCTGTTCTAGGATGCAGTTACCTGACCCAACTAATAGGTACCCAGTGAGTGTCCTTGCTCAGCTTCTCTAAGAGCACTCTGAGCTGGCTGTGTGCGCTCTGGAGATCCTCCCTCACTAGCACAGCATCCACCAGGTGCCCATAATGCTGGTCTATGAAGGCGGCGGAGGCGGCCATCTCTTGTTGCTCCTCATCCTGCAAGGAAAGGGGTAGTTAGGGAACAACTGGGTTGTTCTCCCCACAAATAAGAAACCCTGCAGCCTTCATCTTGGACAGTGTTCCAACCTCTAATTTTCAATTGATGAGTGGATGAATCTAGCCCATGAATAACCAACTGGGTACACAAGCACAGTGTAGTGATGATATCCTATCCAACTTTCAAGAAAGTTCACGGGCAGTCGCCACAATCATTGCTCAGTCATTCACCCACAAGATACCTACTGAGGACCTGTTAACCGCAGGCCATGATAAGTGCTCTGAGCAGATGCTGATTTTACATCCGTGTGTGTGTGTGTGTGTGTGTATGTCAGTATCACATTTCCTGCCTGAAGGTATTTCCAAAGCAGTAGTACTATTGTGTCACATGGCGAGTTGGTTAAATAATTACAGAAAAGAACTATAAATAAAATAGTTTTAACTAGAGAAAGCAAAGCAAGCACTTCTGGAATCAACTAGGGGGAAAAAGAGAACAAGTAACTCGAATGCCCTCTTAATACTCCTAAATTCATAATGTAGAACTCGGTTCTTTGCATTTTCTCATAACAGAGCCAAATACGAGCACAGCAGACAAAGTAGAGTTATTTCGGAAAGTGCTGGGATAACCCTGACGCAATCCCCAACTTCCTTAGGATATCTGACTTCTTTAATCATATTGCTTTCCTGACACCCAGCACTATGGTTCAGACAGCCAATGATCCCTCCTTTACCCAACCTTTATGCAGGGTTGGCTTCTTCATTCAAAAAAAAACCTCTAAGAAGTAGAATTGCAAGCAGGTAGTTCGCTGACAATTAGCTTGGGGTTTTGGGAGAAAAGGAAGTCAAAGGATCTACTCTAAGTAAAACTGCAAAGTGAAATTTGTCAGTGGTTTCCACCCACCTCCCTTTCTACTGCTTTCCAGTCCTCTGCTGCCTTCTCTCCTCTGCTTTGAGGGGCTCAGTGTTTCTATGCTGCCATGGAGGGGGAATGAGCTGTCCTCCACTAAAGTGACCCACATTCCAAAATAGTCCCCCCTCCTCTTCTCTCTGTCCCCAGTCAAAACCAGCTTCCTACTTTAGTGAGAGTATCCATACTTTCAGAAAATATGTTCTAAAGATCTAGGAAGCAGTCTTTGCAGGCTACCACAGAGACAGCTGGGAACTATGAGAAGGCTGAGATAATTTCTTCTCCTTACTTTTTTCCCCCAGGAGGGAAAAAGCTAGATTAAACTGAGCAAAGCTTCCCAGTTCTATATGGTATCTCGCAGGGCTTGTCTCCTACTCAAAAGCACCCTGCAGTGTCCCAGGGTGGCCCCACTTTCCCAGCCCCCTTGCACACTCACATCCTATAGACCTCTCCTGTTTCTGGAGTTTCCCCTCCTCCAGGCACCCTCACTGTTCATCCTGGAAGCATTTAGCTATTTGAGAAATTCTAGAAGGAACACTTTCTCCCCTGAATCCTCAATCTTCCTAATCAATACTTGCATCTTGAAAAAACTTAAGTAAATCTCTAATGGAGTAAAATGTGTGACATCTGTTTTGCAGCCAACAATCCCCTGAACCCTTTCCCTGGCCTGTAAAGGTGGAACTCAGCTACCTGTGGCTTCAGCAAGAGAGTCACTGTCCTGAACAGCATGTAGGAAAGACTGCCCCCCACCCCAGACCACCCCTTGTCTCCATCTTGGATTAGCCTGCTGGATCTGAAGTTGGTGTTTCAGTTAAAAATTACCTGGGTTTGGCTTATGAGTTCCACAAATGATTGTGGTTTGTCACTAAGACCAGGTTCTTGACAAATGTAAGACCCCTATTTTCTGACAGGGTGCTTCTGTGAGGGAGTGAGGGGTGGGGAGCCCAGGCAGAGCCACCCTTCTGTGAACTGGGAGGCACTTCTGGCTGCCCCATCTGGAGCCCTCCATTCTTGTGACCACCTAAGTCTGGCCAACAGGCCAAAAGGAAAGATGATCTTGTGCAGAAGGTACCCGCGCTCATATGCAGCTGTAACAGGCCCTCTCAGGCCATCAGAAATGAAATGATCAACTTGAAACTTACAAGTGGGGCCGCTGCATCCTCGCAGGCTGGGGACATGGGTGGCGTCTTCCTTTTTTCCTGAATTGCAGGCTTTACAAATATAACATAAGGTTTAAATTCTGAGGTCCTCAGTTGTTGCAGTGCCTGAGAAAGTAAGTTCAGGAACATCATATACTTTGAACATATCTTATTGTGAAACATACTTTTTGAATGGCCAGTCACGGGTGAGCTCCCTTACATCACCCAATGGCAAAGGTCCTGATCATATGGTCCATGGTCATATGACAATGGACTTCTACTGTGCTGACCACCTGCCCATTTTCCCATCCTCTATTACGGAGCTGGGGTCCCGAAGGCTCACTCACCAAGAAAGGAGGTTCCAAAGCCTCAGCTCCAAGAGTTGCCATCCCTATTAGCTCTGATCACCCTTCCCCCAAGCCCTGATTAGCCTTCGTATGCCCTTCTCTGCCTGCCTAGTCCTGATGGAAGAACCAGCTGGAGTCAATGTGTGTATCTATGTAGTCAAATGTCATCATTTTGGACTACACTAATGCAAAATTTGTACTATCACACAGGCCTCCTTATGATATTCAAAGAAGAAAGGGTTTGCTAAGCAAATGAAGAGACTAAGAGGTCACTTGAAGCAAACTAAAGACTTTAGAAGGTTTTCAATATGCAAATCATCCTGTTAATTAGTGCATTTTATCTATAATGTAAGTGCCTCCATTTGGAAACGCTGGTATTAAACTGCTCTATGTCCAATCTGCCTTCCCCCACCAAATCAATAAAGTCACTTTCCAAATACAGTTTTGAAATTCAGACTTTTAATTTTGACTACCAACTTCTAGTAAGTCCAAATTGGTGAGAGTTTTCCTTCAGGGACATAATGTGCTTTTTGCAATCCATTTCAAGCCAACTTCTGTAAAATAAAGCCTACAGTTTAGATCCTAAAATCAGAGCTCTGTTACTATCAAGGGAAAAAAAAATGCCCAGACTGAATTGAAAGCTTAGAAGTTTTTCTCAAAGACAAGGTTAAAAAGACGGTTAAGCCCCTGTCAAGCACACAGCATGTGGGGCGTGCAGGACTGGAAATGTTTCTGAAGAACTCCACAGGGGCAAGTCTGCCCTTTTTCTCTTTCAAACTGCTCTCCTGACCGCCTCCCTTGGTAGTTCCCTAAGCCACTGATTTCACTTGTCCTGGTCGGGGAAGGGGTGGCCCAGTCTCCACCTGTGCGTTTACATCTAAGGCCCTGACTGTCCCATCACAATTGACTGATCAGTGCCACCATCTATGGCCTGATTTGCTCCATGCAGAGGTTACTATCCTAGGTCTGTGGGCCACCAAGAGGGTCCCTCCAATCCATGTAGTTGTTACGTACAAAGGTGCACACTTTGGGGTACAAAGTTTTCATTAGCTTCTCAAAGGAAGACCCAAGGAAATTTTAACATCCAGTGCTCTGGAATAAAAAGTCCCAAGACGGAAGTCGAATGTTCTGTAAAATGTCCAACCCCCTAGTTTATAAATTCCATCAACCGGCCCAAGAACTCACATCCGGCTCCACGTCCACCAGACAGACTTTGTTTTTGGCCATCACAACGTGAATGGCCTCCAGACTGGTTCCATAGAGGTTTTCCTTATATTCACCATGCTCCAGGAACCTAAAACGCCACCACAGGGGAAGAGGCCTTCAGCTCCCGAGTTTGCCTAAATCATCTTGGAAGCAGGACAGCCTGCCCACCACGACTTCCCTCTCGCTCCCCACCGCCTTTTCGGGAAGCCCTCCCAGGAGGTCAAGGGGAAGGCTGGACAGATGCAAGGACACACACTGAGCTGTACAGAGGCCCGACCGGCCCATCAGGCCAACCTACTTGTTGTGCTGTAGGTCGGCCTCAAATGCTTGCTTAGAGACGAAGTGATATTCCACCCCGTCCTTCTCGTGGCTCTTCCGAGGCCTGGTGGTATCTGTGAAAGAAAGAAAGGAGGACAGCTGGGCGGAGGTGTCACATCCCAGGAGCCTGGGTGCTCGCTTCTCACAGGAGCTCATCGCTGATTTATGTGCAAACCAGCCTCTTCCCTCAGTCGCGTGTCCGCGTGTGTCGGCCACATCCCCGATGCGCACAGCTCTGCCATGTAGGCAAAACGAGGCCTCCCGTTCTGCAGGTGAGGAAACTGAGCGGTGCCGAGTAGTTAATGGGGACACCGTACAGATGTCCCACGGCCGGCAGGGAGCAGAGCCGGGTGAACTCTGTCTCAGGCCAAGCGAATGCTCTTAACCGCTCTGCCAAACTGCCTCGTTGACGCTGTGGCTTTTAAAGACTCGCTGAAGGAATTCCTAGTCCTCCAAGTTTTTATTTTCTATTTTTCTTTTTGAGAGCCAAGGGGGCAAAAATTCAGATGACCCTGCTGTATGCTTTTAATTCTGTATCACTTCCCACTTTGAAAGGAAAGGTGAGGTGAAGACAGACCCTCTATGGACTAAGTGTTTCAGCAAAGCTGATTCTCCCACAGTTTGAAACAGTGTTTCCCCTCTGATTTCCATAATAGAATCGAGGCACACACTTCTGGGGAAAAATCAGGTCCTCCATCCACAGAACAAGAGCACACATGAAGCAACACACAGCTTCTCCCAGAGCATTCCAAAGAAAGGGGGTCTCAGAGGACAGTGTTTTCTGGCCCCTGGGAGCCACCCAGGGGATGCTCTGTGCGCTAACGTGTAGCATGTTTGTCCAACCTCTGGCAGAGCTGCTAGGGTCACTTTTCTCGCCAAGTCATTCCCTTGCTTTAAAACTTTTATTCACCCACATATTACATTCTAAACACCCTAGATGAGTATCTGAGCCCCTCGTGACCAACCCAGCCTCCCACTCAGCTTCACCTCCCCCCACATCACTCACACGAACTCTCCAGTCCCTAAGACTGCTACGCTGAGTCACACTTTGTCCCTTTACAAGTTTTTCCCTTGGTATAGAGAATTCTTCCTCTTCTGCCTGGAAAACTCCTATTTACACTTCAAAACCCAGCATAAAAGTCACTGCCTCACCCAGTTCCCAATATCTGGGAGAAAGTTACCTATCTGTGGGGTGCCTGGGAGCAGGTAGGCTGAACCATCCAGGTACCCTCCCCCAGGGGATGGATCTGAAGTCTTCTGAAGGATCCATATATGAACAACTGCCACATGTCCTGTTTCAGCCCAACCTATCAGCTGGAAGGCCGTGGCCCCCAGAAGCCTCCCAGGTCCATCACAGGTGTGCTGCCAGAATGGCCTCCCCAGCTGCCGCCCCCCACACCCAGCCACATCCCTGCCACTTCCGCTAGGGCTCCAAAAGACAATTCTGACCACCCACAGACTGGGTTATGGGCCCAGGGGAATGATATGGTAAAAGAAAGGATTTGTAGCTGCCCTTCCCCAGAACATTCTAGAAAAGGTCCTATTACTTCCACCAGAGTAATGGCCACCAGGTGCCCACACTGTGTCCCTCTGAACAAGAGGATTGAGAGAGAGTCTTAGAGAGGAAAGGGACAGCCAAGGACAGGAAGTGGCAGGCAGCAAGTGAGAGGCTGTTGTGTGGCCTCGTTAAGAATGTGACTGAGGCAGGCTGCCTGGGTTTGAACCTTGGCTTCACCACTTACCAACTGTGTGACATTGGGCAAGTTACTTAACCTCTCTGAGCCTCAGTGTCTTCCTCTGCAGTACAAGATGATGAGAACCCACTTTTCAGGGGTACTGGGAAGGCTGACCAAGTCGCTGCACATAAAAGCTCTTGGTGTAGCTCCTAACACTCTTTAGCCTCCTTTTCCTCATCACATTCAGGACCAGGACCTCCACCTACCGGACTTCAGCATCCCTGGCTGCCTCTGGACTCGGCAGTGCACCCAGCCACCCTGTTGGGCTGGACCCAGCTACAAGGGAGTACCTAAGCAGTATCACTCACCGGGCTCTCTGGCTTCCCTGGCCTACTGTCTTGCCCAAGCTGAGAGCAGGGGCCATAGGAGTCAGAGTCATTGAGAAGAGGAGGCTGAAATGGTGTTGAGTTGAGGTTGCCACTTTGCCTACAATGTGTTCTAGACTCAACTCCCATCCCGGGCAGGAACCAGGCAAGTGGTCTTCCAGTTCCTGCCTCAGGGGGCCCTAGGGGATCACTGAGAGTGGTCTCTTCCCATCATGCCTCTGTCCCATGATCTGCCTATAGCAGGCCGTGCCTGGCAGTCCCTCAGACCCAAAGTAAGGATGAAGATGGATACATGGAGTCAAGTCCTCAAGAAATACTTACATGGCTGGCGCACATACACACACAAACAAGCAAACCCATGGGCCCTCTTACGTGGAACGGCCACACCAAAGTGCTGTGGGTTCTCTGCCACCACCTTCTGCTTCAGCTCGTGCAGTCGGGCTCCCAGAGACCCTGGGAAACAAAAGGAAGGCTGATGAGTCCCTGCTGAACTCCCTCCCCAACCCTCCAAGTAGGAAACCAGGCCACTCCCTGGAGACATCACCTACCAATCAGAACTACCAGGCGGGGCAGCTCTCCAGGCTGGTGCTGGTACCTGGTCACCTCCTCGTAGGTCGGCAGCTCCAGAGTCTCAGCCACTGCAGACACCTTTCCTTCCTGCGGGCTTTCCAGTCTCTCCCTGCGGCCCAGCCGGAAGCTCCTCCGCAGACCAGCTTGGGGAGAAGGGCGAGGGGACACTGCACCATCTGTCCCCCCATCTTTCTACAAAGACTTTCTCTACCTGGTCAGACCTGAAGGTGAAACTGAGACCCACTGGTCTCTCCCCCGCCACATTCTGCTACAGAAAGGGGCTGACTGGGATGCACAGTAATACGATGAAAGGGTGACCACTTGGCATCCAAAAATTAGGGTTCAAGGCTACTGTCTTATTGGGCATGTGATAGACCTCAGACAAGTCATCACCCCTCCGAGCCTCAGTTCCCTTATCCAGGAAATGGGAATACAAATCTACAAACACAATGGGTGCTCCTAGATTGGATTCTAGATCAGGGGAAATGCTCTAAAAGACATTAGTGGGACAACGAGCAAAATTATAATATGAACAGTATAGTAGATAATAGAATTGTGTGCATGTTAAATTCCCAGAATTTGATAATAGCCCTGGGTTATATTAGAAAATGTCCTTGTTCTTACGTAAGAACACAGGCTGAGCTATTTAGGGGTGAAGGGACATAATGTCCACAACTAACTGTCACATGACTCAGAGGGGAAATGTGTGTAGGTAGAAAAAGGAAATGAAAAAGCTAATACTGCAAAGCATTAACAACTGATGAATTTGGGTGTAGAGTCTATGGGAGTTCTTTTCAGTAACTTTGAAATTACTTCAGAATAAAAAGTTAAAAAAGCTCTTTGCCCATCTCTAAGGCCTTTGGAAATATTAAACAAAACAAAAGAAGTGAAGCACTTTGGAGATTGGTCAAAGGCTCCATTGCTGTACGGGGGTGACAGAAACACTGAATCAACCACAATTGTAATTATGGTAATAATAAAATCAGTATTAACACAGGGGTCCATGCCCCCTTCCTGCCAGGGAGCTGCTCCCAGCGGCTGGGGGAAGTTGGGGTGGGGGACCCCAGGCCTCAGCAGGCTCAGCCCCATCTCTGGCTGACAGCGACTGAAGCGAAATGTGGGTCCCACAGGCTCAGTGGTTTTTTAGGGGTTCCTGGGGCTCGGATCTCTCCCTGACCCCGGAGCCCACGGCGGGATGTGCGTGGGTGGGGAAGGGGGCATCAGGGGGAGAGTCCCCACTACTCACCTACATAGTGTCCTTTGAAGTACCCCTCACAATCACAGGTCTCTGGGAATTGGAGAGGGAGGCCAATGAGCAATGCTGGACACACGCCCCAGCCCAGAGGTACCTGGGCCCTGGGTGGCCCAGCGGAGTCCTCAGAGGGGCTCGGCTTGGGGCAAATACCATGTCCTGGCCACCCCAGGTCAACAAGTTCCTCTGTTTCACCCAGTTCTCCGTGCTTAGGCCACAGAGAGCCTTTACAGCCCTGGCCGGGGTTCTGGGCCAGCAGGCCTTGTTCCAGCCCCTCTGAGTGAACAAGGAGAGGAAACTCACTTGCCCGGCCCTACCCTCCTGTCTCGTGCCTGCTCCCCGGCCGGGTCGCACGATCGGCCCAGCCAGAGTCCAAGGAGGGCCAGGCCCCACCTCCCCACCAGCTCTGCAGGCCTCAAGGAGCAGGCCGATCCGGCTGGCAGAACCAGGAGAGCGGAGCTGAGAGCCAGAGGGGCACAGCCACCCCTGACTCGGGGGAGGGGAGGACAAGTCCTTCCAGCCCCAGACAGTCTACGGAAAAGGGGCCTCGTCCACATGCACAGGGGACAAATACCAGGCCTACCTTTGTCACAAGGCTGATCATCTGCGGTTTGCACAAAAGACAGATGGAACAGCGTTAGTGGAGGGGAACCGGGAGGCCCTGCGGCTGAGAGGCAGCCGCAGCCTCCTGTGCCTCAGGAGCCCTCCATCTGGTCCCTCTCTCTCCTCCAACAAACCTGTGATCTGAGCTGCGGTGCATTATTAAACCAAGACTTGCTCTAATTAGTCTTCCTGTGTGTGTCTCATTAGCGGCCCAAAGAAAGCCAGCTCCTCACCGGCATAAAGCAGCCTCAAGGCCAATTGACTCAGCAGCCCCTGTGACTTAAGAGCAAGTCCAGAAAAGTGGCTGTTGGCGGTGGCCGCCCAGCCAAGGGAGTTGATGCCTGCAGAGGGACCAGGACCTGCTCTCTCTTTGCTGGGGTTGGAGAATTGCCTGAGCAAATGCAGATGACAGGGAATGGAGCGGCCCAGAGCAGGGCTGTAGGCCAGCCGTGCTCCAGTCACCTGGCATTGTTCAGGCCCTCTACTCGGTTCTGAGCCCCCCTGGGCCCAAGAGGCTGTACCCGGGGAGGCTTCCTCTCCACACGGGGCTCTCACCTGGGGGCTCTGATCTCAGGCCCTCTGGAAACCTGACGCCAGTCCCATTCCCTTGACCTCATGAGCCTCTGTTTAACCATCTTGGAAAAAGGGATCTCCTGATTCTGCTACTACAAAGGCAAGAAGGTAGGAGGGTGTGTATTCTAAAAGGTGCACAGAGCCAGGTTGCCAGGTAAGATACAAGACACTCAGTTAAATTTGAATCTCAGATAAACCACAAATCGTTTCTTAGTATATGTCCCAAATATTGCATGGGATATAGTGACACTAAAAACTTGTTCATTGTTTATCTGAAATTCACACTAAACTGGGCGTTCTTTATTTTTATTTCCCAAATCTGGCCGCTAATACAGAGACACAGGATTGTGCGTGGCCATCCCCGTTCCCTTCCAATGTCACTGCTTCTCAAACTGTCAGGGTCAGAGAGCCCCTTGGGAACCTAAGGAAAGCTGTGAAGGCTCTCCCAGACACAGACATGCGGACACACAACACACACACAAGAGCTTGCACGCAATTTTGGGACAGATGTTAACACGCCCCGCAGTGTCATCTAGGGGCTCCAAATAGCTCCTCTCCAGAGAACGCTCCCCAATCCTACCCCACTTCCCCTCCTCCTCCCTCTCCCCATCCCTTCCTCCCTCAGGAGGCCTGAGAGCTCAGACAGGACCCTTGGTGCCCACTCCAGCCCCATGCTTGCCTCTTCCCAGCACAAAGCCCCCAAGTCCTAAACCCAGCCCCGGCCCAGACTGCTTCCCTGAAGATCCGTCCTACCAGTCTACTCACAGGGGGGCTTCTTGAGGCTCTCAGGGCCTGGCAGGGTGCCCGTGGCTCTCCGGTGGTTTAGTCGCCTATGGGGACATGAGAGGATGGGTGGGCCCATGAGCAGGGCCGAGGACCAGTTGGAGGGAACCTTCTGGAAAACTCAGGGAAACCAAGGCCTGAATCCCACAGGTGGATACAGCCTGGCACGCCAAGGGCCTCCTTGCTTCATAGTGAGTTCCAGTGAAGGGGGACATTTTCACAGGTGCTCACTGGTTCACAAAGAAGAAACTGAGTTTCTTGCCCTGGGAGAAGCTTGCCCAGCCCAAGACGGTCGCGCACAGAGGTTCAGCCCATGGTCAGCGCACGGTCAGCAGTCGGTCGTGACTTCCCCAAGGCTGGTTCTCAAGGAAAGGAGGCCCCTGCTCCATACTTACCGGCCTCCCCATCTCTGAGGAAGCTGGAAAACAGTAGAACAATTCCCAGGAGAAGCCAAGGGCGAAAGTGACTCTAATTGAATGTCCTCCCCTCAGAGGAAGGCACAGCCTGGGATATCATCCAATGCAGCTGTCAGTGGAGAGGCAGCCTCCAAAGCCTCTTATCTCTGGGCTGAGAAAATGCCCAGGGCTCTTGGAGGTGTCTAGATTTCCACGTTTAAATGCAGCTAAAGAGCCTTCCCCCAAGACCTATGCAGCCAAAGACGCAGACGGGTCTGAGGCTCCCCGAGGAAACAGAGCAGCAGCTCTCAAACTTCAGTCCCTCAGAATCACCTGGAATATCTGTTAGAACACAGGGCTCGGAGTCCACCCCTGTTGTTTCTGATCCAGCAGGTCAGGGGCAGGGCCCAAGGATATTCATTTCTAGCAAGCTCCCAGGGGATGCTGATGTACCTGGCCTGGGGACCACACCAGGAGAGCCACTGAAATGGATGAACCCTGAGGTCTGTTGCTACAGCATCATCCCATACCCCAAAAGATGGAAGAGGGCTACAAACCTCAGGAGAGGCATTGTAGGCATAAGTGCCACACCCTCTGACCTAGGATTTACACTTTTGGAAATCCATCCTAAGTAAAGAATTTGAAATATGAGGAACAGTCCATGTGCAAGATAATTATTTCAGCCTGTAGCCGGGAAACGCTGAAAGGAACTTAGAAGCACAGCCACAGGGAAGGAGTGAAGTCACTTAGGTATGACCCTTCCTCAGAAACCTTCTGTGCACGCCCGGATAAGGGCCAGTCCTCCTGCTAGGACCTCGCAGAGCCCAGTCCTGCTTCCTCACATCCATCACATTTATATAAAGTGTTCATCTGAACCATGTGCAACTTCCCAGCTAAACTGTAAACTCCTCCAGGGCAGAAACTATACTTGCTGCCTGTGAATGAATGGTCTATCTCTGGATGAAATATTATATAGCCATTAAAATCACACAATAAAGAATAGATAATAATGGAGCAAATGCTCATATCAAAATGTTGAGCTACCAAAAATTTTTTAAAAAAGGAAGATTTCCAATTCTATGTGCACCACTCACATAAGAAGCACAGGAAGGAAATAAATTACGCTGTTTAGATAGAGGTGAGACTTTGGGTAATTTTCTTTTCCTTGTCCTCCTCTTCCGTATTTGTATATTTTATGTCTCAACTTGCCCTATATATGCATGATAAAAGATTGATTAATTGAATAACATAGATTTCCATATATTTATTGAAATCTCAAACAGCCATCACCACTGGTCATGGGAGAAGAGCCAACACATGCACAACTGGTACTTAGAGAAGGACACCCTGTGTGCCGCTCTGGCTGTGTCGGCAAAGATTAGGGGCTTTGTCATGGATTTATGCCTCTGGCCACCCCAGAACCACACCCCCTTACAACACACCCAAGACCCACCTTTCCTGGAACTGCTTGGAAGGGATGAGGCCAGCTCGAAGGTTGGTGTCCCCCACTCGCTTGGCCTGCCACCATGTGGGGTCGTCCCGGCTCACCACCTCCAGGACCTGCCTGCGCTGGAAGGGCAGGCCTGCTTCCTGGCAGGGAATGGCCCGGTCCTCCCTCGGGTTGTAGTGGAAGAGGGCCCGCATGAACACCTGCAGGGGAGGGGCTCAGTTAGGCAGCCCTTCGCCAGGTAAGCATGGATGTGTCTACGCCACACAGAATGCCAAAGGACAACCACTGTTCACAATTAGATGCACAAGCAGCCTCAAGAACAGAGAGCTAATCAGAAACCCACTGCACATATTCTCTTACTGTTCTTCAACCATTTTGAATATCATAGTGGGGAAATCCATTAAGAACCAGAAAATTGAATACATGGGACCTCACAGATTTCCCTTTCCAACCTAAACATCTCCTTATTTACCTGATCTGTTGTCCTTATAACAGCCTCTTACCATACACAGCACAACCATTAATCTTGGGAGCAAAAATGAAAAGCGAGTACAATTTATAACTCAAATGTTATTTCTGATATGCGAACTGCCCCCAATGATGCCAGCAGCCATCTGTTAGATAAGTAATCTATATGTTTAGATAAGAATACATATCAACAAAACTACTGTTCCTGATTCCCCATCACCACTTTTCAGTGGGTAATTGACATCCACATCTTTTATGGCTCAATCTTGCCTCATCTGTCATATGCTTGGCCAACTCCCAACTCTCCTCTTTACCCTGAAGTCATCCCTCTAAAGAAGATGATGGAGAAGACATGGCATTCCGTCACACTTTTTTGTCCTCTTCTATAATTCAGTGGCATGGATTTATTTTATTTATTTCTGTTTCCAGAACATTAGGACCCAATTACTTTAACAGCAAATAGGTTAGGGAAGAAAAAAAAAAGGCCAGAAGGTTTCCTTAGACAAATCCAATTCATCTTCATGTGCCAGGCAGAAAAAAATTCAGTTAGACAATTCTAAGAACTTTTTGGCCAAATATTGTGAGGACAGATACCCTCATTGAGCCACAGATGTTACCAGGGTCCCAGGCACTCAGAAGAGAGTATAATCTTAAATGGCCAGCCCTTATCAAGCATCTAGCTCAAGAAGAAATATTTAGAAAAGGATGAGCTAAGAGACAGGCTACCTACTTTGTCCCCCAGGAAAATCAAGTTCTCTCCCTGTATCAAGTTAAAACCTGCAAAAGCTGCAACTGGTGACCACATTAGCTTGTCCCAGGAAGAAACACCTTCCATCAGGTATTATGTGTGCCCTGGGATTCAGTTGAAGGGTGCAAATAAGAAATGGCCATATAAAGATTATTTCTCCATCTACCATAAAAAACCATCAAAGACATCGTCCACTATTAATCATCATTCATCAAACTATTTACTGGCATCTACTCTGTGCCAAGTGCCGTCATGTCCCATCTTTCATGCTTCTAGTCCTGGGAGACAGGGGCTGGGAATTAGCTTTCTTGAAAAATCGGCATTCGTCCTTCCATTCACTGATGAAAAGATGTCATTCTTTACATTCTCCTTTCTGCCTTGTTTTGTTGATTGTGAGATCAAAGTAATGCCCTCTTCAATCTTCCCACCCACCGCCTCAGCTCCAGGTTTAACAATCTCTTACCAGGGCTTTTACAAAAGAGTCCTACCAGGTGCCCCGGCCCCAGTCTCCACCCACTCCACCCTCTTCCTTTCACTGCCCTAGGGAGTTTTCCAAGACACAAATGTGGTTGCATTTAGAAAATAAAACAAACAAACAAAAAAACCCAAAACCAAAAAGACAAAACAAAACAAAAAACACCTTTAAGAGCTTCTCATCACCTATAATGGGGCTGTAACTTGGGCTGTGGGGTGCCCTCCCATATGCCCTGGGGCAGTACCTTTTCAGTGCGCCCCAGGCTGACTGCCCAACAGCTTTCTCAGCCACTAGGATCTACTCTCCCCTAATCCAGCAGGCAGGAAGTGCTGGGAGCTAATCCCAGGGTGCAGCCTAGTGGGACTTGGCATATGGGTCCCCCAGCTCTTGGGGAGGATGATGGAGGCATGCGTCTACAGGGGATTCCAAGTTCTGGAGCAGGATTAGGCTCCGGTTGCCCACGGTGGTAACTTGCTTGAGAACACACCCTCTGATGCACTGGGTACCTTCCCTCCCCCACTCCTGGTGTTCCTGGGGTCGCCTACAAATAAACCATTTACACTTGAACCCTTGTTTCAGGGTTGGCTTTGAGACCCTAGACTAAGCAGGGATTGTGCCCAAACCCTTAACAAAGCAGTCAAAGAAATTCAGAAGCTAGCCTTCACCCACCTCCCCAGCATATCCCCCCGCCCCCGGGAGCCCCACCGCAGTGCCCTTTTTCATTGACCCCATCCTCCTTGACACATCTTTGAGCCTAGGAGTATGCAGGCCCCTCTGCCCACACTTCCCCCCACCTCCTCTTCACCAGGCAAGTCCTCATCTCCATCTTCCTCAAAGCCTCACTTCCAGCACCCCTACCATGCGACATCTTCCAAGGTGCCTGTAATGCTGTACAGAATCTTTCCTAAGCACTCATCACATAGCAAGGAGAGACTTGCTCCCTGGCCTCCCTTTTTGAACCAGGAATCCTCAAAGCTACTAACCGTCTCGGTCTCTGACAGAGCACCTGGCACAGAGAAGGTGCCCACAAAAGGTAGGTTCAACAAGGAATTAAACAAATGGCAGTTACTTAATTGGTCCCAAAGCCGGAACATTTGGTACCTTCTCCTCCTCTTCACGGCCCTGATTTTCTACTTCAATTAAAAAGAACCTTGTCTTTTATTAGTAAGCTACGTCAAATCCTGTTTAGAAGAGGCTGGGTACAAACAAATGAATCACTTTGGGACTGAATTACAGTTCTCTACTGAGCACACGCTCTGAGCACCAGGCAGATGCTCTCTTCCCAAGTGACTGTTTCAGAGGCTGGGCTGGAGCCCGCCCACTGGAATTCCAACTCCCCCATACCTTGCTGTCCTTCAAGCGGTCCTCCTCCTGGGTAGCTGGAATGATTTTCAGGGTGATGGATCCCTGGGACTGTGCCTGAAAAGAGAGAGCACACAGCCATATCATCTACCAAGTCTAACCCTCCATGACTTCATGTCTTACTTCCCAGGTCTAGAAACTCATGTTCAGAAGGAAAGTTGGACAGGCTGCCTCCCCTGTGACCTACCCTTCTGTGGTGGCACCAGTTTGAATTAACTAAAGCATTTTCATGGGACAAAGGGACAGAAGATTTTAAATGAGAACGTGAGAACAACACATGCACTGAATTCAGCGCTCCATCCTTCCTGACGGCCAGTGCCCTAACAGGTTGCCCTTTTCTCTGTTCTCTTGGGTTATTTTAATAACCTAGTTCAGTTTCATCTTCTTCTTTCTTGCCTGATTTGGGGCTGGTTCCCCATTAGTACCTCCTTCTTTGTTTGCATCTTCCCCAATCTGAGACCACTCCTACCTTCCCAGGGGTTCCCCTTCCCTCTACCCAAGAGAAACCTGCACCCCATGGGGGTGGCGACAAGGAAGAACGCTGTCAGCCTATGAGAGTACGTCTCTCCCAATGGTGCCCCTGGCCCTGCATCGCTCTGGAACACAAGGAGGTCAGTGCTCAGAACCAGGGAAATAGGAGTGGCAGCAAGAAGACTGAAGGGTCTGCCAGCAACTCGGGACCCCTACAGTAGGGGCCTTAAAGAGCAGGCCTCCAAGCTTCAGGTCTCATCGTGTTTCTGCCCTCCAGACCATCAGAAGTTAGCAAAGAGTGTCAGGTTGGCAGAGAATGCCTGAGGATAAAGAGGACAGAACTACGTACCATTGGGGCTTTTTACAATTTTAGTTTTGACTTGAACTCTTAGAATGGACTCAGAAGATTGCTTCCATCCCAGCATTTGCTACCCTTGCATCTACTTGCAGTTAGGAAAGGCTATATCCTCTTTCAGATGCTTCCATTAACCATGCACTGGTTGAGAAACCAGCCCTACTCCTACTTTACAGGAAAGGAAATTGAAACTCAGACTGATCTGATAACTTGTCCAAGGTTGCACCACTGAAAAGTGACAGAGGGGGGAGTAAAACCCAGGACCAGCTGGCCCCGAAGCCCTTGCTCTCGGTCCTCCTTGTGCTGCAGCGTTTTACTCCATATCCTCAGCCCTATGGAAGAGGTGACCCTTTTGAGGGGGTCTTCAGGAAAGAAGGCCGGGGGTAGGGAGGACGGCTGTACTGAAGAAGGGGTCTGAGAGGCAGGTGGTCTGGGTGCTCCACTCCTCCAACCCCCACCTCCCACCCCGGGCACACTGTAAGGCTGCTTCGCCTGGAGCCTCCCCACGAAACCAGGGAGACTGGGCCAGATCAGCGCTGGCTCCGGGAAGCACCCGGCTTTGGGTCTCTGAAGAACCACAGCATCCCTGGCACGTGCGTAGCACAGACCAGAATCTGGCTAATCTCGTCGGGCCGCTTATGCAGGACTGTGATCCCGTTCACTTCCCGGAGCTCATCTCCGACGTGGACCAGGCCTAGGAGACACAGGAGCGGACCATCAGCAAGAGAAGGGGGCCTCGGCCCCTGGAGCGCGGAGCTCTGGGCATTGCTGGCACCCTCCTGCAGAACCCACTGCAGGGAAGACTCAAGGTTTAAAGACGATGGATGGGACTGGGATGAAAGGAGTCCCCACGCGTGCTGGGTGCCTCGCTTGGCATCACAGCCTCACCACCACCCCATGAAAGCCCCACTTTACACACCGGCAGCAGAGATCCAGAAAAATGCTGCTGCCTGCCCAAGGCCACACTGCTGAGAAATAATGCAGCCAGTGTGCAGACACAGTTCTTTTGCCGTAAAAAGCCTGTGTTTGTTCTGCTGTGCCCTCTGCTTCTTTAAAAATAGCACTAATTCTTGGGGTGGGGAGCAAGATAAATTAGGAGTTTGGGATTAACAGATACACACTACTACATATAAAATAGGTAAATAACAAGGACCTACTACTGTATAGCACAGGGAACTGTATTTAATTTCTTGTAATAAGCTATAATGGAAAAGAATCTGAAAAGAGAAAAAATATTTATGTAGTACCTGTATAACTGAGTCGCTTTGCTGTACACCTGAAACTAACACTGTAAACCAACTACACTTCAATAAAAAAAATGAAATTAAAAACACATGTATCATTAAATTTTCACCCTCCTGGGTATACAGACATACTCCAAGAACGTCCTTCTCAAATATAACGAGAAAACTTAAAAGCACCAGGGAAGATGGCTTCAAGAGCGTTAGGCGCCCCTGTCTGTTGGTCTCTGCTTTAATGACAAGCATCTCTGCATATCAGGCTCGATTTGCTGCTATTCAATGTGGACACCAGCCCAGAAGCAGCCGCATCACCCAGGAGGCAGTAAGGGGTGCAGGGTCCTGGGCCCACCCACGACCCTGTGAGTCAGAATCTGCATGTTAACAAGACACTGGGGCGTTTCGAGTGCTTGTCAGTGTTTGGGAAGCACTGGTCTAGGACTCTCCACAACAGTGATCTCCAGACTTTGGGGGTAACACTCCTCTGTTCCAGGAAATGCCCCCCAACTTAGTTCTTCCACACACCAGTTGACTCTTAACCTGTTTCCCACCCAGACAGTCTAGGACATGCATACCTCCCCTTGGTAATAGTAGCTTGCTAAGGCAACTAGGGGGAAGGGTGTCCTTGCCCTCAAATCAGAGTTTACCCACCAAGCTAAACTACCTATAGTCCCCAGGCTGAGCCAAAGCACAAGTCCTTTGATCACGCCCAAAGTATTCCGTGCCTGAGATTTTTTCAAAACAATTAAAATTTCTACCAGGCTTAGGAAAGAGGAGAGAATTCCAGCCCCACTCCCAGAAAGCAAAGCACAGCCCAAACAGGTAAGCACACAAGAGGGAGAAAGGAGACCCATGGCCAAAGCAGGGAGGCTGGGGGGTGATGGCTACCACCTCGGCCAGGCTGGCATCGAGGACACTCACCACTCCGGTCTGCTGCGCCCCCTCGCATGATCCTGGCCACTACGACAGCCCCTGAGTGCTCATCCCGCCGGATGGTGGCCCCCTGCATCGGAGACAGAGCAGGCAGGCTCCTGAGAAGCAGCCCCAAACCTCAGATCTCTACTCTTCTGGACGCAACAGAGCCTCCCCAACTCCCTGCCTCTGCCACTCCATGGGGCAGATCAGTGGACACCTTTCTCATGCTGAGGACGCAATAAAACCAAAATCTCAAATTAGCACAGCCCAGCACTTTAGAGTTTAAACAAAGCACAATAAAGTTGTTACAATCTCAGTTTAGGGATGAGGGACTGGGGCACAGTGAAGGTGAGCATCTTAAAGGTCACCAGCTGGTAAAGCTTTCTATGATGCCAAATCCAGTGCTTTCTCCATCACATCGCAGTCCCTGCCTCTTGCAGACAATTAATAATGAGAAGAAAATGTGCCAGCAAATTCTCCACCCGCCTCTAACCAGTCAGAGTTCCCAGGCCTTCTGCTGTTACCAAGGGGGACCAACTATGTCCCAGCCAGAGCTTCTCGGCCCATGAAGCATAGCAGAGGATGAGAAAGGCACTGACAAGCCCTCAAGTTCGTGCACCAGGCAGGCTGGACTGTGGCAGGGCAGCCGTCAGGAGTTGGATGGCCCTGGGTTTAAATCCACTCTGTCATTTACTCAGAGCGTGTGGCCTCAGCAAGGAAGCCCCTTATCGTCTCTGGGCCCATTTCCTCTGTGGTGTGGGCAAGCACTTAACTCATACGGTTGTTGCAAGGATGACATCAGGTAATGCACACAAGGCACTTAGCACACAGTCAGCACTCAATAAATGCTAACCACTTATTATTGGCTGTAACTGCACACTGGCACACTCACTATTAACTGCATTTGAAATCCACAAGATAAACATTGCTGGAAAGAGGCCAGCAGCCAAGAACCCTGTGGCTTCTTTAAACTTTCCAGCTTCTCTGTCCATCCTTTCCTCCCTCCCCCCCATCTCAGCAGAGGAGTTCCTCCTGGCTAGGCTGGTCCCTCTAATCCCGTCCCTCTCTCTCCAGCATTCTTAATGTCCCCTCTCCACTGGCTCCTTCTCCTGGTCTTAAAAATATTGTCAAGTCTCTCCCATCATTAAAAAGCCAGTGCCCCATCCAGCAGCTTCCAGTCTCCATTCCTTTGGAGCAAAAGAGTTCCTAGCTTCTCAGAGAAGCAGCATGTACCTGCTCCCTCTGCTTCCTGTCCTCTGACTTGCTCCCCCTCTGCCTCAAATCCACCAGCAAAAGCATCAATGACCTGTCAGCTGCCAGCCCAGCCGCCACCCTCAGTCTTCTCTCTCTGATCTGTCTGCTTTGCCCTCCCTCTGGATTGCTTTCTTAGTCTGGGACCTGCTGACACCTCTCTCCCAGTTCTTCTCAGTGTCAGTTCATCTCCTTTGCTGAGTCCTCCTCTAGCTGTGAACTCCCAGAGGCCAAGAACTAAGTCTTAATCACCTCTGAGCTGCCTGCACCCAACCCAGTCCCTGGCACTGGCACACAGGACGGATCATGATACATTTGCAGAGGGCATGTATAACTGCCCTACTTTGAAGGTAAGGAAGTAGAGGTAGAGGAGAATCCTGGTCAGTTTGCAGAAGTGGCTCATCTGAGGTCATTTGATAGAAGTTGAAAATAAAGAGGGCCAGCTGCTAGGGCAAGCCCTTAATCCTCTGGACTGTCACTACTTCCCTCCAGCTAATAAACAACCTCGTCCCTTGCTCGGACAATCAATACTGAACCAGAACCAAAATGATAACAATCTGTCAGCTGCGGAGAAGAGCAGCTGCTGCCCTGCGCTTCCTCGGAATTCAGAACAAGAGCTGGCAAACTTTTTCTGGAAAGGGCCAGATGTAAATATCTTCGGCTTTGCGGGCAACACGGTTTCCGTCGAGTCTGCCGTTGCCATGTAAAGGCAGCCACAGATAATAAATAAATGAACAGGATGGCTGAGCGCCAATAAAACTATTTATAAAAACTGGCAGTGGGCTGGGTTTGTCCTTTGGACCATAGTTTGCCAACCTCCGGTTCAGGGCATGATGACCAGGGCTGCCCTGCACAGCTGTCCAGGTTATTAACTGCACAAAGGAGCAGGGCCACAGCAAAGGGAGGCTGTATCCACCCAGTGCAAGGGGTACTCTGCACACACTGGCATCGCAGGGACCAGTGGCCTCCTTGACAAAGCTGCCATCACTCACTCGGAAGACTTCAGGAGGGTCCCTTCCCAGGTTTCTGGGTGGGTGGGCGTGGGGAACTGGGAGAGGGTAGGGAGGAGTGGTGGGTGCCACATACCAAAGGTTCTTTGTTTTTCACCAGGCGGACAATCTTCACTGATTCTTCATCAAAATCCTCATCGATATTATCGGGCAGAGGGGGAAGAACAGGGTCAAAATTCTTCTGGGCAACTGTGTCGTGTACCATGAGCATGGCCTGTCAGGAAAGCAAGAGGAACGATGGGCTGGCCTCAGAGCTCACAGGGGTCGGGGAAGCTTGGCTGGGCAGTGGTTTGGGGGTCTTGGATTGGATGCCACAGACAACTACCCCAGACGCTGGTGCTGAAAAGCCCCCGCTCAGAAATCTCCCTCCCTTAGTCTCACGACCAAGCGCTCCCTCCTGCCCCCATCCCAGGAGACACAAGATGCGTGGGTGAGCAGGGACGGCGGCGTGACTACCCTGAGGTGGGGGGTGGACAGCAGCTGGAGCAGCTCCCTCTCGTCACTGTGCACTGATGCAGCCTGCAGCTCCTCCATCACCTGGAGAGGAAGGAGAGAGGAGGCCACAGACGGCTTCAGGCACTTCGAGCTTGCTGGGAGTCACCCAGAGGAAACTCTGCTCCCTGGGCCTCAGTCCCAAGGGCCCTCCCAGCAACTACTATAGCACCAGAGGGGCATTGGACCCTCAGCCACCCCAGGACTAATGCTCCTAGGGAACCAGAGAGCTTGAACAGCCTCTGCAGGCTGATTCTAACCAGATCTAACTTATTAAGCCCTTCTTGGGCGCTGTTTGCCTTATGTGGACAGACTCACTTAGCTCTCACAGTGAACTAGATGTGGCAGGTACTATTATTTTGCCATTTCACAGGTGAGAAGTAAATAGGAGAGATGAAATCTCTTGCCCAAGGTCGCAAAACTGGTAAGTGGCACAGCCAGGATTTCAACCTGGGCTGATCTGGTTCTCTTGTCTGTGTCCTCACCACATTTTCTAGATGAGGAAATTGGGGCTCAGAGAGGCTGAATGACTTGTTTAAGGTCACAGAGTTAGTCAGAGAGGCAGCGCTGAGCCTGGGAGCCTGGCAACCTAACACCATCCTAATGGCATTCCATAGCCAAGAAAGACAGGCGGTCTGCCCCCATTCCTCGCCAGGCCATTGCCTAGGGTTATGTGAGTTAATTCAGAAGCCTGAGTTAGTACTCAACTGGGACAGCCTTTTTTCCCAACCATGCAATGCAGAGGACAGGGTCATAAGAAATGGGGAAGGATTCCTTTAAAAAAAAAAAATAGCCTGAGCCAGTAAGCAGGGACACACGGCAAATCCGGGGACCCAAAACTTCACACGGGGCCTCCTGGAAGCACTGGTACAATGTGTGTGTTTGACTGCTCATGTCACCAGTCCGCAACCGTTTGGGAGCTGTTCTCACTTCACAGCTGGGGAAACAGACTTTCTTGGGAACACACAGTAAGTGGGCATCACCATGTCACCATGTCCCCTGGCCCTGTCCAAGGCTCATGAGATCCTCCCTGGCTGTTAGGAGGCGAAGGGAAGGAGATGCTCTTCACCTTGGGGCTCCCGCGTCCCAATGTCCCCTGGCTAAGCAATGGCAAGCAGGCCAGATGAAGGAGCTAAAGGGTGGGAGAGGGGCTGAGGCCGGAAGAAGAAACCTGGGGCTTACATCCTCCGCGAGGGCCACAGCGCTGTGCAGAACAGGGGTTGGACTTTGCCTCTCATAATAGCGAAGCTTCTCGTGAATCTGCAAAGACAGCTGATCTCAGGCTGGGACCTCCCAAGCCAGCTGCCCAGGTTTACCCTGGATGCCACACACCCTGCCCACGGCTGTGGTGATGCCTAGGGCTGCAGACTGGGTCATCCATGGGACAGTATAAGAGAAAGCCCTGCACAGTGGGCTAATGAAGACCTTGCTGGGGCAGCGAGGGCTTTACCTTCATTAAGTAACTGAGGCTTTTTTCACTGAAAACATCCCTCAGGAAGCCCATCTCTTCCTTTTGGTTGGAGTCAGGTCTGAGCTGAGACGTCAGCAGCGCCAAGGTTTCATGCAAACCTGAGGAGAGTGTAAGAAAATAAAATATAGTCAATGCAGTGGGTACTCTGCCCTGTGGGCCCTCCAGCAACACTTCAACCCTGCCGTGTGCACATTTTCTTCCCAGGCTCTCATTCCCAGGGCTCAGAGCAGACACTGGCAGCTTTCTTCGCAGCCCCAGGTTGCTGGGCAGGCCCAGCTTCGGGCGAACTCACCGGAGTCCTCAGACAGCACTGGCATGTCTGTGCTGGTCAGATCTTGAGCTCTGTCCGTGGATTCTGGGAGAAAAAGTGGGGGGCGGGGTGTGAAACTCCATCAAGTATATTCATTCAATAAATAGTGATTACACATGTACTCTGTCTGTCATGATCAATTTGGGGACAGAGGGGATGGGAACAAATAATTTTTTTTCAGAGAGGAAGGAAAGAAAATGAAGATTTGCTGAGTGCGCCCAATGTGTCAAGCATTGTGCTAAGTGATTTCATATGACATTTTTCCTAATCTGGTCAAAGCCCTGAGGAATGGTCACTAAGATTCCCATTTTACTGATGAAGAAACAGAGGCTTGGAGGATTCAGTAACTTGCAGGTCAGAATCCATACTCTGGTGGCGGGTCTCAGAGGTGCCCAGTGGCCCCTGCCTGACAGTGGGTGCTCTCCTCCACAGCGCCCCCCTCCCATCGTTACCTTCTAAGGGGCCTCTCTCAAGTCCTTTGCCTGTCACACCTTCAACAAGTATCTGACTGGGCCTACAAACCCCACCATCCCCAAGCCCCAACCTGAAGGGAGCCTGCTCCCAGAACAGAGTGTAGAGTGGAGGTGGAGAGACGTGAGTCGGTGTCTACTATGCCGGCGGGGGGAGCCCTATCTCAGCAGGCCCCCCAACGTGCTCTGTAGCACGTGGACCTCAAAAAGTCCTCCTTCAGAAGGGGATAAGGAGAGTAATGATTCATTTATTCTGCAAACATGGAGCCAGCCCCATTTCGCCCGCCCTAGTCCCGCTGACACCAAGATGCTGACACCAAGATGTGTAAGAATGGTACCCGGCCCTCCAGCCACCGCCCCGCCCCCCTACGCCAGACTCACCCTTTGGCTCCCTCTAGTTGTGCCCCCCCCCCGCCACTCCCCCAGGCAGCCGAACACAGACTCCAGCTCTCTTTGGGAAGGAACCTGTGGGACCAACAAGGAGAACGGCTGGGAGAAGGCGAGGCGTGACCTGGGGGACGCTCGGGGAGATCTAAGAGGATGCGGAGCGGCGGGAAAGGAGCGGGGCGCATCGGGGAGGGGGTGGGTGCGGGAAGGAAGGCCAGGGGCCGAGGGACGGGGACTGAGTAACCACCCCCAACACACAAGCTGGGGCTCCGTGGGCCGCGAGGCTGCGTGTGCGCTAGGGGCGGGTCTCGGCTCATTCTCCCTACCCGCCGGGCCCCTCCCGCCTCGGCTCCCAGCCCCTGTTCCGTCCCCTGCATGGGTTCCTACCTGGGCGCGCCGGGATCTCTGCTCCTGACCCGGAGCCGCGCGGCTGTCGGGAGCCTCCGCGCCGCTGGCTCCGCCTTCCCGGCCCCTCCCTGCCGCGGCCGCGCGGGGCGGGGGCGGCGGAGCCCAAGGAGGAGAGGCGCGGGGAGGGGGAGGGGGCGCGCGGGGAGGAGGGGGAGGAGGGGGACCCGCGGGGAGGAGGGGGAGGAGGGGGACCCGCGGGGAGGAGGGGGAGGAGCGCAGGGCGCCCGCGGCGTCTGGCACCGTCAGCCTTCTGCCAGCCCAGGCTCCACTCTCCTGCGTGGTGTCCCTCCTCCGTGTCCTCCCACTCGAGCCCCGAAGAGCGCCTTGCCTGTGTCCCCGACCCGGGGCACACAGCCAGCCTTCCCTCCGCCCCCACCACCTGCACATAAACCATAACCTGCGTGCGGAGGGGTGGACGCTTGCTTAACACAGAATTCGATTTTGCAAACATTTATTGAGCGCCCTCCAAGTGCCAGGAGCTGTGCCAGGGCCTGGGGTTCCGAGACCACCAAGGCAAGGATTCTGGATCCCTGGCCGGGGCGAGAGACCCGTCAGACGCGAGAGCAACTAGCAGTAACAATGCAACGTACTGGGAAAGATTTATCGGTGCACTGGGCCCTGGGGGCGCAGAGAAGGGAGAGAGGAGAAGTCGAGCCAGGAAGACTGTAAGGCTCAATCCTGCCCCGGCGTAGTAGGCGGGGGTGGATCTGCTGCGGAAACGGCGGCTTGTGTGCAGGGGCTTCTCCTGGGGGACGGGCTCGATCGTCCCCGGCCGTGACGATCACCGACTTTTATTGTGCTGTCTCTATGCCCGAGGTGCTCCTCAGATCACTTCGCATCGCATTAACTCCTGAGATAGAGACCATTATTTCTGCTCTGTAACTGAGAAAACTGAGGCTCAGGGGTGGAAAGATGTGTACGGAGGAGATGGCAGGAGCTGCTGGATGAATGAGCAGGTGGTTGTGGGTATTCGGGGGTGAGGAGTCGGCCAGTGAGTCCCCTCCCCACACTCCCCGCAGCAAAGAGCACGCAGCACATAGCGGGAATGTGGACCCAGGGTTAAGTGTGGGAGTAAGTTTAGCACGTCAAGGAGAAGAAATGCATCCACAGGCCCCCACAGCCTGCAGGGCATGGGGAAGCTGTTAGTGGCAGAATATGTCACGATCACATTTCCCCTCCTTCCTCAGAAATTATCTACACCAGTGCTTCTCAAAATGTAACGCGATTATGAATCATCTGGGGGTTGTGTAGGGCTGAGTGGTGCCAGATTCCGCATTTCTAACAAGCTCCCAGGTGATGTGATGCTGTTTGTTTCAGGACCTCACTCTGAGTAGGGAAAGCCTACAGGAGACACATTTTTATCTGGGATGCTTGGAATTAGAGAGATATCAACAGCCGTCTGATACAGGGTCAAATGACTTTTGACAAGGCACCAACAATGTGCTGGAACAACTAGATATTCATGGGATGAGAGGGGTCAATCGCCACCTCACACCACATAAAATGTTCAATTTAGGAGGGACCGTAGGCATAAACGTAGACGAAATTGATAAAACTTCTAGAAAAAAACATAGAAGAACATCTTCTCAATCTTTTGGAAGCCAAAGATTTCTGAGAAAGGACATAAAAAGCATGGCCTCTAAAAAAAGAAAAGAAAAACTGACTTCATCAAAATTTAAAATTTCTATTCATCAAAAAAATATTGTCAAGAAAATAAATAGACAAGCTGCAGATTGAGAGGAATTATTCATAACATGTACAGATGACAAGGATTTGTACCCAGAAGAAAGAACTCCTGTAACTCAATAACAAAAAGACCAACAAACCCACCAAAAACCGGGCAGAAGATGTAAACACGCACTTCACAAAAGACGATATATAAATAGCCAATAAGCAAGCGTATGAGAAAGTGCTTATCCAACATTATCTGTCATCAGGGAAAGTAAAGCCACAAGCAGGTATCACTCTGCATACACTACAGTAGAGGGTTAGAATAAATAACACGTAAGACTTGAAGCACCTGGAACTCTCAAACTGCTGTGGGAGTACAATCACATGGTACAATCACTTCTCAAAACTCTTTGATTTTTTAAAGAGTTAAACATATAACTATCCAATGATCCAGCAATTCCACTTCAAACTGTTTATCTGAGAGAAATAAAACATCTGTCCACAACACCTGTACATGCATATTCAGTGCATCTTTATTCATAATAGCCCAAAATGGGAAACAATCTAGAGGTCCATCAACAAGTGAGTGGATAAATAAACTGTGGTACATCCATACAGTGGTATATTGACTCATCAGTAAAGAGCAACTACTGTTGAGCGATCACCCCCACCATGCAACAACATGGATGAAGGTCAAAACATCTTATACGGAATGAAAGAAGGAAGACTTGAAAAATACATATTGTATGATTCCTGGGGATAATGTGATCTGTCACTGCACTCAGAGGCCTTGACTTGGCTGAACCAGAAACACAGTTTATTATTGTTGTTCAAATTACTAAAATTACCCCAGAAGAGACATAGTAACAGACCAATTTCACTAGAGTAGAGATGTCAAAGAATTGCTCCCTCAAGAAGCATCAGGAAGAATTCTCCCAAACTTTTAAGGAACAATTATCTTGAAGTCTTCTCGCACGTAGAAATAGAAGGAAATCTTCAAAATTCTTTGACTAAAATCTGTCAAAGAAAGTAACACACACACACACACACACACACACACACAAATCAACCCTACAAACCAGTCTCACTTACTAAAAAAATCCTAAAAACTATATTAGCTGACAATTTCACCAGAACACGAGAATAATAATACAAATGATCAACTAGAGTGTATTCTAAAAATGGCTTAATATTTGTAAATAAAATGGCTTAACAGCTGAAAATCTATTACTATAACTCCATGTAAGGTAATCTATTAATAGGGTTAAAAAGTGAAATGTTCATATTATTATGTCTTTGGATGCTGAAAAGACATTCATACGTGATTTTTAAAAAATATCTTTCAAAAATGAAGGTGAACAAAAGGTTAAACATAGTTACTGTGTGTGTGTGTGTGTGTGTGTGTGTGTGTATACTGCTAGATATATATACCCAAGAGCAATGAAAATAAAAACACAAAACTTACACAAAAATGTTAAAGCACTATTATTCATAATAGCCAAATTGTGTGAAAAAAATTCAAAGGTCCATCAACTGATAAATGGATAACCAAAATGGGATATAACCATACAATGAAATATTATTTAGCAATAAAAAGGAATAAAGTACTGATACATACCACAACATGGAAGCACATTAAAGCATTACGCAAAGAGAAAGAAGCCAATCACAAAAGACCATATATTGTATGATTTTGTTAATATGAAAAATCTAGAATGGGCAAATCCACAGAAAAGACAGGAAGTAGATTAGTAGTAGATTAGTGGTCGCCTAGGCTGGAGTGATGGAGGTTGGGAGCGACTGCTAATGGGTGTGAGGCTTCTTACTGAAACGATGAAAATGTTCTAAAATTAGATTCTAGTGATGGTTTTACGACTCTGTGACTATACTAAAAACCATCGAATTATACACTTTAAATGGATGAAATTTATGGTATGTAAATTATATCTCAAAGTTGTTTTTGTAAAAAGTAAATGGTCTGAATCCCCCAAATAAAAGACAGAGATTGTCAGTCTAGATTTAAAAAGAAAGACTTAACTATGTGCTAGCTAGAAGAAGCTCATTTTAAACACAAAGACACATGTGTTAAAAGAAAATGAATGGGGAGGAGGGTACAGCTCAGTGGCAGAGCACATACCTAGCATGCACAAGGTCCTGGATTCAACCCCTAGTACCTCCATTTAAAAAAAGAAAAGAAAAAAAAAGAAAACATACCAACCCTCAATGTGTATGACTATAATAATTATTTCTCAAGGAGCCTACCATCACCTGATTCCTACATGAGTAGATGAGAAATAAGAGCCATAAATACTAGAAAGAAGGAGGCAACACAGATGATACATGGTACACCTAGAAACCCAGGGCAATTGACTAAAAGTAGAAATAGAAATGATGAGAAAATTAAATAAGATGGTGGGTAACAATTGATATTAAAAGTTCAATGACTTTCCTATGAACAAAAATAAATAATTATAAAGCATAATGAAAGAAAAAAATTCCAAATTAAAATACCAGCCAAAAGATTAAATACCAAGTTATAAACTGAATAGGAACAGTAAAGGACCTATTGCTATATGGGTGGGGAGGGGAGGCCTTTAAAACACTAGTGAAGGACATATACAATAAACTGTAGCTCACATAGGGAAAAGGACAAAGGACAGTTCAATACTGTAAGCATGTCAATTCATTCTAAAACAATCTCCAAACCCAATGCGATCCCAATTAAAATACAAAGAGGATTTGCAGAGGGAACTCATTAAATGATACTAAGATTCATCAGGAAAAATAAGCATTGGTGAATAGCAAGAAAATTCTGAAAAAGAAAAGTTATGGAAGCAAGCTGGGGGGTGGGGGGTGTACAGTGGCACTAGCCCTATAGATATGAAACGTTTCTGGTATGAAAATAATTTTTTTAAAGTTTAGTACAGAAGAAACCATCAACAGCTAGACAAAGAGAACAGAACAGAAAGTACAGAAATAGTCCTCATGTATATGATAATTTAACTTTTTAGAAAGATGACATTATAAATAAGTTGGGGGAGAAAATACTAAAAAAAAAAAAACAGTGTCGCTACATGCAAAAGAATCAAACTGGACTACTTTCTTCATCTTATACAAAAATTAACTTGAAATGGATTAAAGACTTAAATATGAGACCTGAAACCATAAAACTCCCAGAAGAAAACAAAGGATTTGACATCGATCTGAGCAATATTTTTTGGATATGTCTCCTCAGGTAAGGGAAACAAAAGCAAAAATGAACAAATGGGACTACATCAAACTAAATAGCTTTTACATAGCAAAGGAAACGATCAACAAAACAAAAAGGCCGCCTACTGAATGGGAGACTACATTCACAAACGATACATCTGATAAGGGGTTACTATCCAAAATATACCAAAAAAACTTGTACAACTCAACATCAAAAAAATCCAATTAAAAAAAGTGTGCAGAGGACCTGAATAGACATTTTTACAACGAAAAGATACAGATGGCCAATAGGCACATGAAAAACTGCTCAGCATCACTATCACCAGAGAACTGCAAATCAAAACCACGATAAGATATCACTTCGCACCTGGGAGAAAGGCTACTATCAAAAAGACAACAGGGAGAAGGTATAGCTCAAGTGGTAGAGCATATGCTTAGCACGCAAAAGGTTCTGGGTTCAATCCCCAGTACCTCCTCTAAAAATAAGCAAATAAACCTAGTTACCTCCCCTATCATCACCCCCCCCCAAAAAGCAAAATGAAAAAGACAACAGATAATAAGTGTTGGTAAGGATGTAGAGAAAGGGAACCCTCCTGCACTGTTGATGAGAATGAAAATTGGTGCAGCCACTATGAAAAACAGTACGGAGTTTCCTCCAAAAGCTAAAAATAGAACTATCACACAATCCAGCAACTGGGTATTTTTCTGAACAAGAAAAAACATGAATTCAAAAAGATATATGCACCCCGTATGTTCGATGCAACATTATTTACAACAACCAAGATATGGAAGCAATCCAAGTATCCATCAATAGATGATTAGATAAAGAAGATGTGGTGTATATATACACACACACACACACACAAACACACACACACAATGGAATACTACTCAGCCATAAGAAAGAATGAAATCTTGCTATTTGCAACAACATGAATGGACCTAGGTGACACTATGCTAAGTTAAATAAGCCAAAGACAAATACCGTATGATTTTACTTGAATTTGGAATCTAAAAAACAGAACAAATGAACAAAACAGAAACAGACTCATCAATACAAAGAATAAACAGGTGGTTACCAGAGTGGGGATAGGGTTGCGGAATGAATGAAATAAGTGAAGGAGACTAAGAAGGACAAACTTCCAGGTACAAAATAAATGAGTCACAGAGATGAAACGTACAGAGTGGGAAATACAGGCAATAATATTGTAGTAACTTTCTATGGTGACAGATGTAACTAGACTTAGCATGCTGATTGTTTTGGATTGTATAGAAATATCAAATCTCTATGTTGTACCCTGAAACTGACATAGTGTTAGATGTGTGGGTGAATGCGAGTTTAGAGCTGGAGTGCTGGGGAGAGGGCTGCACGCCAGGACAAAGGTGACTCAGGGCAGAGTTGGCCAAGATGGCCAGAAGCCCAGGCAGGGTCACCTCAGCCACCCAGGACTTGGTCAAGATGTTCCAGCAGAGCAGCCACAAATGGAAGAGGAAGATGAGCTTGATGCCAGAGGAATGAATGACTTGGGGGTCCATCTTCGCAGGGACAGAAGAGTATAGAAAGCATGCTCTGAAAAAGACACAGCATCATGATCCTTGATCCTTGCAGAGGTGACAGAAAGAATCTGCTTCAGGCTATAGGTCCCTGCACCGAAGGGAACAGGGAATAATTCCAAGAGGAGAAATGGACTCACTTCCATCAAGAGAGTGAGTCAGAGGGTCTGAAGAAAGGATGGGCTCAGACTGTTTATTACATCTCAGTGAGAACAAGGGAACATCCTGTAACTCTGGTTTGGTTTTTTGTTTTTCTTTTTTTCAGATTTCTGATAGCTTTTCTTATTTGTTATTTTTGTTACTACATCTCAAAAAAAAGTTTTGATTTGTGACACAGAATGTGCTCACAGGAAAGTGAACATAATAAGTGAGCATAAACATGACAACTTCACAGATTAATAAAACGGGGAACACCTGTGTAGCCAGCAGCCCAATGAAGAAATAAACTTCTAGCCACAGAAAGCCTCGTATGTCCCTTGAGATCACAGCATCTTCCCACAAAGACAACCACTACCCTGACATTTACCAGAATCACTTCTGCTTTCTGGTTTTACCATCGAAATATATGTATCACAATACAATGCCATTTCGTTTGGTCTGTTTTCAGCTTTCATCTAAATGGAATCAGTCTTTTACATGCCTGGCTTCTTTCACTCAACATTATCTTTTTTATGATTTATCCATGTTGTCTGTAATCTGTTGTCTGTAATGCACACTCTTGATATTTTCTCCCACTCTGTGGATGTCTTTTTTTTAAATTTGCCTCTAAACCTTTTTGGGGGGGGGATTAGGGAGGAGGTAATTAGGTTCATTTCTTTATTTTAATTTTTTTTAATGGAGGTACTGGGGATTGAACCCAGGACCTCGTGCATGCTAAGCACACACTCTACCACTGAGCTATACCTTCTCTTCTCCCCTTTCATGTCATCTTTCAATGGACACTTTTTCATTTTAATGCAGTCTGATTTATCAGTCTTTTTCTCTGTGGGCTGTGCTTTCTGTGTCTGGTTTGAGAACTCTTCCCCTACCCTGAGGCCATGAAGTTATGCTCTATGATCTTTGATAAGCTTTATCATTTTGCCTTTTTACATTTAGTTTTGTAAGCCACCCTAGAATTGACTTTGGGTGGCTGAGAGGCAGGGATCGGGTCTCATTTTTTTTCTACGTGGGCACCTAATTGTTATTGAAAAGACCACCCTCCCCCCACTTCTTTACTGTGCCACCTTTGTCATCCATCCAGTGTCCGTACTGTACCTCCCCTGAACCCAGGGCACAGGGGTCCCTGCCCTAGGCTACAGGATTCAGCATCCCACATAATATAAATACACACACACACACACACAAATGTATTAAAGAACACACAACGTGTTTCTTCATATTTCGAACATTGCTGCATCCTCTGTCTTCTTTCATTCTGTGTCTCCAATAACGCATATGATGGACATTCTCGCTTCATGCCCCATTTCTTTTTCCCTCGCGTCTCTATTTCCCATCCTTTGTTTCTCTGTGCTTCATCCCAGATGGTTTGTTCTGATACATCTTTCAGTTCACTATTATCCTTTCAACTGTGTCTGACCTGAACTCATCTGCTGCATTCTTAATATTCATTATCATATTTTTTCAGTTCTAGAATTTTATACCATTCTTTTTCAAATCTACTGTTGTTGTTGTTTTTTTATACTTTCCAGTTCCTCACCAGAAATTTCCAGCTTGAATTTGACTTCCTTGCACATGGTGAGAATAGTTGTATTAAGGCTGTTCCTGCTATTTTCAATATCTGGAGTCTCCAGGGGTCTGTTTCTGTTGTCGCCTGTGTCTACACAGTACTGCTGGTGGCGTCTGGTCTCCTCAGACGTCTGGTTATCTTTGATTGTATTTTGGATTTTATTTGGAAAAATTTTGATTTTTTAAAATAATTCAAGACTTGGGTTGATGCTGTTTTCCTCCAGAAAGTATTTTTCATTGGTATCTTTATGGTACCTGGAGGTAAGGGTTAGGAGGGTGTGACCAAATCAGGACCATTTTAAATTCAAATTCAAGTTCAAAGTTTGAAGTTGCCTGAGACACCCAAATGACAGGAAGCTGCGTGAGGTCCATGGTGGCTTGGTTTAGCTGTGGTTCACCCTCTCCCAAAGTGCAGCCCTAAGGGGTCCTAGCCTAAGCTGACTAAAAAAAATACATATATACCAGATTTCTCACCCCTGGGGGGCCCTGCACGCCTAGCTCCTTAGTTGCTTCTTCTGAATCAGTAAAGGCTTCCAGCGACAGTCACCTCGCCTACTCAGCTCAGCTTTCTGGGTTTCTGCTTGCAGACTTCAGCCTGGTAATCCCTCATGTTCTTGTTAGCCCTCCCCTGCTTTTTTTAAAAAATAAACTTTATGTTGGGGAATAATTTTAGATTTACAGAAAAGTTGCAAAGTTAGTACAGAAAGTCCCTGGACATCCTTCACTCTGTCTGTCTGCCTTCATGTTAACATCTTACATAACCACGTACATTGGTCACATCTAAGGAATTAACACTAGTATATTACTATGAACTAAACTCCAGACTTTTATTAGTATTTCACTAGTTTTTTCTAATCTCCTTTCTCTGTTCTGGGATCCAATCCAAGACACCACATTGCATTTAGCTGTCAATGTATTTGAGAATAGTTTAAAATATATGTCTATTTCAGCCAGCTTCCGAGGGAGGATGGTCCTAATTACTCCGTCTTGCATTGCTGCCCTCCCCCATCATTTCACTGGCATTCCTAGAAGTAAAAAAATCCTTAAAAGAGTCAACACAAAAAACTTGAGTGCAGTTTTCAAGTTTGTTTCTGTGGAAGAAGCTGAACAATTGAGTTTGCCACTGGCTGAGGATGGGGGAGCAGTAGGTGGAGGAGAGGATGGAATGTATATGAGAAAACAAAACACTCTGTGGTAGCTTAGATTATGCCTCGGAAACAAACAAACTGCAAAATCTCAGTGCCCAAACCCATAAAAAGTCTATCTCTTGCTGACACCAAGTCTGCTGCTAGCTTGGCAGCTCTCGAGGCAACTCTTTTCCAAGGCATGACTCAGGGATCCAGGTTCTTTCCAGCTTGTGGCTCACTCATCTTTGTTGGATGTAACACCCTTGGTCTCTCTCCACGCCTTGGCTTATTTGATTGATGAAGTGGAAGGAGAAACAAGGTATGTCTCCCAGCTGTCTTTTCTTCCCTTTCTCTTGGGAGCTGGCTCGCCTGCGGAGAGTGTGTCCTGCGCTACCTGCGATGCATAAAGTCTGCCTAACTCTGAGGGTCAGGATTAGGAAGCCCACTTTCCCGTATCCAAAATCTGGTTACTGCACCTGTGTGAACACAACTTACACTTTTTTCCCCCAAAGACTCATGCATCATCCAAGGCAGTGGTTCTCAACCTAGAGTAATTTCGCCTCCCAGGACAAAAATCTCCTAGAGAGATGTTTGATTGCCACTACTTGGAGGGCAGAGAGAAGAATGACAGCATCTAGGAAGCAGTGGCCAGAGATGCTGCTGAACATCCTATAATACACAGGACAGCCCCCACAAGCAAGAATTATCTGGCTCCAAATGGCAATAGTGCTGATACTAAGAAACCCTGATCTAAGTGGAACAAATGACCATCTTAGATCAGCAGAAGTGACTTAGTCCAAGCAAGTCCAAACCAGAAGAGAATGAACTGGGGTGACAAAGTGGTACCTGTCAAGCTAGGCCCTTTGGGGGCCAGATTTTTTCTGTCCTACCAGTAGGCCTTTCTATACCCTGCCCCATGGCTGGGACGTGGCTTTCAAACTGGGTTTTCTCAGCTGACTCAGAGTAAACTCAGTGCCTGAAGGGTTCTCCCTGCTCCTTCCTCCTCCCTAAGGGAGCTCTAACTCCTGGAGGTCTTTATTCACCATCTGGGCTTACAGCAGTAGGAGGCAGCCTTCCTCTTTGTCTGCCCATGCTAGCATCCACTGGGCTCTCCGACTTCCTGTGGTCCAGTGTTTCCTCACCCCACCCACTGGCTCCCTAGCTCCTCATTCTAGCCATGGTACCACCAGACATGGCCAAACCAGGGGCACATGGATGTCAAGAGGATGTGGTGAGGTTGCCACAAGCCCACTGGTCCTTCTGCACTCCCCACCCCACCCCAGCTCTCCCATCAGAAAACATGCTAAAGTGCCAGATGCTTGCCCTGCTTATAATAAATAAGTTCGGATTTAAGAAAAGTAAGAAGGTCAGAAATTATTCTGTATAAGGACAGAACAAAGAACAGAGATAATACTATTAAGCACTAGAATAAATATTATTTTAATCTGTGTTTTTAAAACTACAAAAACCGATTACCTTTTGTAGTCTGTGTACGTTAACGGAAGTCGGGTCCTGGGCTGAGATCAGAGTTTTCACCCACGTGAACCCCTGTCCCCTTAAATGCCAGCAGCAACCCCCAAAGTTGTGAAGTTGAGACATATCTCCCACATCACCAGAATCACACCCACCCACGCCCCACCACACACGCACAATCTCCCCTCCTAGAACCACTGAGTTAACGCCTCAAATATCAGCCCAGCAAGTGGGTAAAAATTCCAACTGTACCTAGGGAAGTATATATGCCAAAATATTTCTAAGAGAGAAGGAGAAGAACAGGAAAAGTTCCCCACCTTCCATAACCCCCCCCCCCCTTTTTTTTTAACATTTCTGCCTTGTGTAAGTTTGCTTACAACCTGTATAACTTTACAATCAGAAAAAACGACAGACAGAGCTGTTTTGGAAAAAACAGTATGTCACGGCTACCTCTAGTGTGCGTGTTTGTTTTGTTCCCTTCAAGAAGGATTCAGTTCTGAGGTAGAAAACCGCTAACTCACTTTTTAAATTGCCACGACAACTCAGCACAGCTGCGGAGTCCAGCCTCTCGGCGGGGCCTGCCAGAGGCTCCGGGTACCCGGATCAGCCCCGGAGGACGGCTTCCCTCACCCCTGCCTGTACCGCCGCCCTGTGGCCGAGGCCGGTACTGCGCTCTCCGGGAGGCGATGGGAAGGAGGGGCAGTGAGCGCTGTCTCTGGGTCCCCTAACCTCTGTACCACTGACCACTTGGCAGTCTGGTGAAGCTTATGGACTCCGTCTCAGAATAATGGCCTTTTGAGCATATAAAATAAAATACACATGCTTAAAAGAAAACCAACAGTATTGAAGTGGTTATCAAAATATTTGTGTAATACTGTAATAAATGTGCTTATTATTGCTTTAGATAACAACGCTAGTGGCAGGTCTAATAACTAATGATCATCCAAGTAGTGAGGTGCGTACACGGTATTTCAAGCTACCAGTGACAACTGGATATTCTAGTGTCTGTGGTTTTTATTGGTGACAAAGTCACGGTGCTGCAAACACTACACTCATAAGGAAAAGATAAACGTTACTTAAAGGTTAATTACAGTTAAGATGTAGTATTTTCCCACCCAGATTCATGGACTCCCTGAATTCTATACACAGACCCTCTGGAGGGGCTGTGGTCGTGGTTTATGGTGAAGACCCCCTGCAAGGGTACGGATTTGGAAGAAGCTTTCAGTGGGTTTTCAAGGCGCTGGGCTAGCACGCACCGATGGCAAGTCGAGGGAACCTCAAAGGCGCCTCCCTGGCCTGCGCGCGCAGAGGGGTGACCCGCACGGCCCCTCCTCTCCCTTCCTGTTTTAATCCCGCTTCTGCAGGCAGTTAAAGTCCCGTGTGGTCCGGAGAGGAGCGCCCAGTTCCCCGCGTGCGCTGCCGCGTGGCCAGCACTCACCATGCAGCCACTGGTCCTGCTGTTCTGGGGCGGCCTCGTGCTCCCAGGTGAGATGGAGGCTGGGGCAGGGGCGGGGGTGGGGGAGTAGAGGGGTGTGGAGCTCATTCTCAGGCTCTCCCTTTGGGTCTGCAGAGAAAGGAACCTACATTTCCTTTCCAGACCAGGCCTTGTGGCTCTGACTTTGCCCAGCTTCCAGGCTTCACCCCACCCCGCTAGTCCAAAGCCCTCAGAGGGGGCGGACACTTGCTGTTTCTGAAACCCAGAGCCAGGTTTTCCCCAGACCTTTAGGTTCCAGCCCCTTCAGGGCTGAGCGGTTGTGAGTCTTCTTCATTTCCTGATTGTGCCAAGCCTGGGGACAGACAAGACACCCCTGTTAGCACTCAGCAATTATTTCCTGAACATCTGTTATACCACTCACAACAACCCTGAGAGATAAAGAATCCTCTGGTCAAGGATCAGAGGTCTGGGGATGCTGTGAATCAAGGATCAGGGAAGGTGCTGAGGCATTGCTTTTGGACTTGTAGCTTCTCCTGGTCTCCACCTGACAGTCACCACAGCCAAGCAGGGGAAGACATCAATTCACAAGCCTGCTTTTCTTTTTTTTTTTTTCTTTTTTTTTAACCTTTTAACATAAAAAAATTAGGATGCATCTTATAACTGATGTCAGTTGTTCAATTGACTGTTTTTTCTTAATGTCATATAAAATTATGGTGGATCTTACATATGATAGAAACTTAATTTGATGAAACAGGACATTATCATCATCTATAGGTGAGAAAACTCAAGAGGCCCAGAGAGGTCAAGCAATTTCTCCAGGGTCACACAGCTACTAAGTGGTATTGCTGAGATCACACTCTGGGTTGTCTGAATCTTGAGCTTCCCCATCACCAGCCTGCAATATGCCAGGTTTAGGGAAACAGCAGCAGCCCTGTCCCAAGATCCCTCCCTGGCAGAGTGGAGTACCAGCTCTTCCCAGGGCTGCCCCAAGAAGAGGGTGACTGAGGAAAGCCTTCTGGTCTTGGCCCTGGTACTTGAATCAGGCAATTCCAACCTTTACCCTTGCTGTGGTTTCAGGTTGCACAGCCCTGGTGGGCCCGAAGGAGATCAGAGGGTTCGAAGGTGACACTGTGTCCCTGCAGTGCACCTACGGGGAAGAGCTGAAGATGAACAAGAAATACTGGTGCAAGGAGGCTGGGTTACTGATCTCCCGCTGCTCTGGGACTATCTTCTCGGGAGAATATGACCAAGATGGCAGGGTGTCCGTCCACGACAGCCCCCAGGAACTCAAGTTCAAGGTGACCCTGAGGAACCTCACCCTGAAGGACACGGGGAAGTACTGGTGTGGGGTCCAAAGAGTGGGCTTTGATAAGTCTTTCTTGGTCTCTCTGTCCGTCTTTCCAGGTAACAAACGTCTCTCCTTCCCTGGGAGGGGGACAGGGTCATGGAGGTGGGGGCAGAGGGACTGCACATTCCCACCGGAGGGTAGGCCGCAGCACAGACGGGAGGGGAGAGCTATGCACAGGTGTGGGGTGTTCCTAAGATATAGCCTGCTTGCTGAAAAGGGCTTCATCGAGACCTCTGCTTGCTTCCTGGGGTGTCCTGTAGCTGGAGATGTTCTGAGATATTGGTCCTGGGGAGACTAGGGCTCAGGGGTCAAGGATCAGAGGTCTGGGGATGCTGTGAATCAAGGATCAGGGAAGGTGCTGAGGCATTGCTTTTGGACTTGTAGCTTCTTCTGGTCTCCACCTGACAGTCACCACAGCCAAGCAGGGGAAGACAGGGACCAAGGCATCTCCGTTCCCAGGGACCTCCCTGTACAAGCACACAGCAGCCTCTCCGTACACAGGGACCTCTCTGTATGCAAAGACCTCTCATCACCCAACAACCTCTCCGTATTCAGGGACCTCTTCTCACCCAACAACCTCTCTGTATGCAAGGACCTCTCATCACCCAACAACCTCTCCGTATGCAGGGACCTCTTCTCACCCAACAACCTCTCTGTATGCAAGGACCTCTCATCACCCAACAACCTCTCCGTATGCAGGGACCTCTTCTCACCCAACAACCTCTCTGTATGCAAGGACCTCTGCTCACCCAGCAAACTATCCTCCTGCAGGGACCTCCCGCCCAGCTACCCAGCTGGACTCCACCTCAGCAGAGGAAGCCAGTTTTGTCCCCAGCAGCAGCAGCTCCGAGCCCAGGTGAGCCCCAGGTGACCAAGGTCACCTTTCAGGTCGTCACTAAACCATAAGGTGCCTCTGAGCAAGTAAGAACCCAATATTCCTTCCTCCAGGCAAACACAGCCTCTTGTCGTGGCCGCAGCTGTGCACAGAGGGCAGATTCAGCCCCCATCCCACCCCCTACTCACTTGGGCCCTTGAGCAGTAAACAACCTACGCTCCAGGGGCCAGCAGGCCTGTTGCCTTGGACTTGCAGGCCCACCCAAAGTGAAGGGACTTCCATGGTCCCAGTCCCCACATTGCTCCCTGCCTGGCTTTAGGGACAGGCACCCCAATTCAGTAGCTTTTACCTGTACTCTTTCCACTGGCTTTTACCAAGCATGAAAATATGGACCCAAACAATATGGTATTTTCTTACCAGACCGGAGTCCCAGCCTGAAAGATAGGCTCTTAGGGTTTTTTTCTTTTCTTTTCGTTAATGGAGGTACTGGGGATTGAACCCAGGACCTATTGCATGCTAAGCATGCGCTCTACCACTGAGCTAAACCCCCCGACTGTTGGTTTATGTATACCTGACCTGTATTATGGAGAGCCAGGTAACTGCTCACAGATTCAGACCCAAATGAAAGTGTCTCCTGGGATTGGTGACAGGGGCTGAGGTCCCTTTCATTGGGACTAACCAGATGTGGACCCTGGTGCCCTCTGATCTCCTTGGGAGAGACAAGGGACATGGCTGGGACTCAGAATAAGAATGCACAGCATGTCGCTGACATCTGGTGACAGCTACTGGGCTCTTTTCCATCTCACCCGCAGGGTGTCCATCCCGATGATCCGCATCCTGGCCCCTGTCCTGGTGCTGCTGGCCCTGCTGCTGGCCACAGGCCTGGCTGCCCTCGGCAGCTACGTGCTCCGGCGGAGGAGGGAAGGTGAGCAGTGTAGACCAAAGGGGTGAGAGGCTCTCAGCCAGGGGCCTCCCAAGACCTCCAGTCCTCTCAACACCCCAGAGAGACCCTGTGGGCCTTGATGTGTACATCTGAGATGCGGGCATCGGGAGCGCCCCACGGGGTGGGCCACATTAAGCACAAGCAATTCAAATAGGGGAGCGGTGGGGGGTTTTCATCTTGCTCTGGTCTGTCCGACCGAGCTCATCAGCCACTTCTCTCCCTGTGGATCCCAGTGACTCCATGTCCATCTCTGCAGGTCTGGCTCCTTGTATGAGGACTGACTACAGAGGGGAGTGCAGGTCTGAGCACTTGAACTTGAGTAGGACGTACATTGTGCCCCTCCCCGCCAACACCTGCCACTGGGATTCTAGAGGTGCTCAGCCCCTTTCAAGGCTTGGCTTCAAATCCCAGCTCTGCCACTTTTGAGCTGCGTGACCTTGGGCAAGTCACCTAACTTCCCTGAGCCTCAGCTGCCTCAGATATACATCCAACAGAAACAGAATACAAGCCACATTTGTGATGGACAATTCCCTAGTAGTCACATGAAAACAAAGTACAAAGAAACTAGTGAAGTTAATTCTAATAATAGGCTTTATTTACCACGATATATCCGAGACATTATCACTTCAACATGGAATCAATATAAAGGTACTATTGGCATATATTCAACATTCATTTTTTCACCTTGAGTCTGAAACCCAGCGTTGTTCAGAGTAGTCACATTTTCAGGGCTCAATGGCCGCGTGTAGCTCTTGGCTTCTGTGGTGGATGGCACAGATTAACTGAAACAACAACCATGGGAGTTGCCTTGTGGCAGACACTGGTGTGGCTTATGTTGTTTTTATCTCTTTGAGCCTCCTCAATACTGTGGAGTTAGGAATTACTTGTTTCAAATCCCCCCACTTTATAGGGCAAGAGACTGAGGCACAGAGTGGTTAAGCAGCTGGCCCTGTGTTTGTATAGCCAGGAAGACATCCTGGCAAACTGGCAATGTTGTCCCAGTGCAGGTGGCCATGGGGGGGGTCCCAGGTCTGCCTCCTGACTCCCCACTGTGTGACCCCAGGAAGAAATGTCAGCCTTGTCCATGACCCTAGGCCCCTCAGGGGAGTCTGGAGGAGCACACGGGGTGAAAACATTCTGGTCACGACCGCAGAGCCTCTTAGCACATTGTCTTTCAAATGATGGACCCCAGCTGGCAGCGGTGACATCCCCTGGTAGCCTGTTAGACATGTAGCGTCTCAGGCCTTAAGTTCAACCTACTGAATTAGAATCAGCATTTAATAAAATTTCCCAAGGTCCTGTATGCGCACTGAGGTTTCAGAAACAATGACCTTAGCAAAGAGAATTACTTCCTCAGCCAGTTTCTGGTCCACACTGGGATTTCCATGCACTAATCTCAAAAGTCCAGTCATTGCTCCTTCTTGTCTCTTTCAGCTCAACGGGATACGGAGACACAGAAGAAGGAGAAGATCCACCTCTCCCACCAGGTAGGTGGCAGGCCCGAGCTCAGACCCCCGAGAGGCTGGAAGTCAGGACTCCCGGGCCCTGCCTCTTCATCTCCCAAATTGGTCTTCCATAGCTGACATCAAGGCCAGGCTTGCCGCCCACATCCTGTGAATCTGTGTGAGCCCTATCCTTCAGGCTGCGAGCCAACGGAGTGCCCTCCTCACCCTGACTTCCCACCGAGGGTACCAGCAGGGCTGTGCTCCAGACCCCGGGCCCTCTTTTAATCCTCCCTTTTAGAATCAGACAGCATCTGAGCTGGATCCACAGGGTGCCTTTGAGATCATCTAGTCCAGCCTTTCCCTAAGTTTGGTGCAAACCCCTTTTCAGAACACCTGGGGGTGGGGGTGGGGGCCTATTAGAAATATGCTTTCTTTGATGTCAGTCCTAACCAAAGCCTCTAGCGGTAGGAGTTGGGAACCTGAATTTTAAACACTGCCCTGGGGATGCTGACAGCACACCAGAGTGTGACAACCAGAGATCCTGGTCTGCTTTTGCAGAAGAGAGAACTGAGACCCCGAGAGGGAAAAAGTCTTGCCCAAGGTCACAGCAGGCAGTGGCCCCAACAGAGAGTGGGATCCATAGCTCTCAACTCCCATCTCTCCTCTTTCCAGAACACCCTGCTGTTTTCTCTGCGCTTTCCTTGACTCTGAGACCAAGGTGGTGTGGCTACCTGGACACTCAGGCTGAGCACTGGGGGCAAGAGGGCAGAGAGAATGGGGGTCCCTGTGCCCATCTTCCTGGAGAGAGGCTCCCTGCTGCCGGGCCCATCCCAGACCCCTGCAAAGAGAGCCCTCCCTTCCCACGCCAGCACGCTCAGGGGGAGGGTCACGGCTCAGGAAACAGAAGCCCCGCTTGCCTCTCCCAACGGCCTCACCCGGCCTCTCCTTCCTCAGCTGTTTACTGAGATGCCTCCAAGCTGATTCTTTAAAACATTGGAGCAGGAAAGGGGGGCCCTATTGCATTCTTTCCTGGCGCCAGCAGGGACAAAAGCCTCAGGCCAGGGAGGGGCTGGGGCAGGAATGGGACGCTGGGCTTTCCTTCACTTAGGAAGCAGCTGCTGTTGTCTCAGGAAGCTCAATGAGACCAAAGGTGATGGACGAAGTAAGGAAGGGTCTGAGAGATGGACAGAGGGACTGCCACAGCCACCGCCAGAGCCCTCCTCCTGGCTCTGCATCCTGGGGCTCACAGAAGGGGGGCTGGGGTAAGAGGGAGCCCCTCCAGGCAGCTGTGCAACTATCATCTTAATGCCCAGAAGTAGAGGCTGTCACATGTACCCTGTACATGCCACAACCCAGAAACTGCCTCCGTGCTCGCTGAACAGCCAAGTGTCCACCGTGTGGGCCGAGGGGCCATTGAGAGACTCGCCCTGGACACAGGGTAGTGGTCCTGGCTGCAGCCTCCATGTGTGGTTTGATCTCTGCCCCTGAGATTCTTTCCTCAAATTGGTCACCCTAGATAAAGTAAGTGACACTTCGGCAGCTGCTGGTGGTCAGTGGTCAGCAGTGATGGGGTTTCGACGGAATCACAAAGCTGTAAATATGGGATTCGTGGGAAGAGGACCTGACGTCAGGCATTCTCTGGTCTGGCCCCAGTGCTACCGTGTCCTCCCCATAGGCAGGGCTGAGACGGACAAGGGCTGTGAGTGACAGCATTTGTGAAATCTCCTTCCCCTGTCCCCGATTCCTTCAGGCTCTCATCCCCCCAGCCAGATTGCACCCGAGGAATTCTGTTCTGACTCTTACCTTGTTCCAGTAAGAAGAGCCAGCTGTGTGACTTCTGGCAAGTTACATCACATCTCTGGGCCTCGGTTTCCCCGTTTCGCAGGACTGTTGTTAGGAACAAGCGAGATGAGACACCCCTAGCTATCCAGAAAATGGGCGCGCCTTTCCTCGGCTTCAGTGTCCATCAGGCCATGGGATCTCCCGGCTCGTCCACCTCAGGGCAGCTGTGCCCTTAGGAGACGTAGCTGACGACCCAGGCGAGCAGCTGAGCCCAAGTCAGGAGATGGGCTTCCTCAGCCACACTGGATTCCCCCTTCTCTTCCCTGGGCCTCTCATTTGATTAAGGAGGGGTCGCTTAGACAGATAATCCCTAAAGAGTTTTTCCAGTGCTGTTTGTTACCCGGTGAATTTTTGAGGTGTCCAGTTTTGCTCTCTCAGGGCATATTACCAACAATCTGCAACAGGCACGTTCTCCTTGCTCGAAGGATAGAAATAACAATAATGAAAACAAATTGATCATTCCAGGAGTTCCCAGTTACTGAGTGATAAAATACTATCACAAATATTTCTCATAACCCTAAGGGAAAAATTCCTATCCCCCTGTTACAGCTAAGGAAACTGAGCCTCAGAGAAGTTAGGGGGCTTGCCCAAGGTCACACTGAGACATAGTAAATTGGACGTAAGGACTCTGACTCCTCGGCCCACCCCCCTGCATGTCCCTCCTCCTGCTCAAGCTTACAGACTGCCCCTGCTGCCAAGAACAGGCTGTTCTGACGGCGTCTGTGTTTCAGCCGCTGGGGAGCATCTGGGCCTCGAAGTCCTCTGTGATCAACTGCGCAGGGCTTACTGGGCCCCCTGCCAGCCCCGAGCCCTCTGCCAGCCCCAACACGGAGATCCGGTGCCTGAGCCAGGTGTGGACAGAGGACGCCGGGGGTCTGGAGCCACTTAGCCTGGCTCCACTCTGACAATTCAGGGAAGCGGGGGAGGGCCCTGTCCTCAGTATTCACCCACCTACGCCATCATAACCAGAGCCTAGGCCCTTTCACCCAAGAAGCCAGGACTCCTGACCTCATATCCTCTTTTTCAAGAAGAAAATTCTTGAAGAGTTTGCTAGAAATCACAGCTTAAAGAGCTCTGAGCTGGCAGGATTCCCACATCTGAAGCCAGAACAGGGCCTGAAGCCCTGAGGATGCTCTCCCAGGGGATAGGGGGATGGGCTGGGATGAATCAAAGCCTGGGGTTCTGGGGAGAAGTGGTTAGTGCACCTCAGATGGACAGAGGCTTGTAGAAAAGGCTGGGGTGGACCCAACAGCTACCTGGAGACCCCCGAGCAGGGCACTGCTTTTCACTCCCCACTGTTGTCTTTACAGACTTCAGAGAAAGATGGAGCCTCTTTGCAGGACCCCGAGGGAGCCATGAGCCCGGGACCTCCCCTCCCCAAGTCTGGGGAAGAGCTGGACTTCTCAAAGATCATCTCAGTGTAGCTGCAGAACACCCTCCGTGAATCTGAAGGCTGAATTTGCACTAACTCTGATAAATGTTCTGCTACGGCTTCAGAGTTCAACTGACAGAGTCCAGGGCTCTCCCCCTTCCTTCCCAGCCTCTCCTGCACACCCTCGCCTGGCCTGGAAGACTTTGTCAGCCCTGGAGCCTGGCCTCACAGTTCCAGCTGGAGACTGGAACCTCCCCCAGATGGTCACATCCCTGGGCAGGGTGAGCTGCCGCTGAACCCTCCCTGGGGCCAGGCCAGGCTCAGGGGATCTGGTCTGAATTTATATCTGCTACTGGGACTCCCCCGGGGCCTGGAAGCACAGCAACAGGCCCCTCCCTCCTCCCCCTCCAGACCCCACCTTCTCCTCCCTTCTGTCCTCTGACTCAGGGCCAAGTTCTCCTGCATAAGCCAGTGAGGAGGAGGGAGCCTGCTGGGTTAGACCGGACTCTGATTTCTCAAAGCCAGGCTATGAACCACCTGCATCCCAGTCCCTTGGGAAGCTGGTAAAAAGATGACTCCTGGGCCCCATCAATACCTACCAAAACCATCTCTGAGCCTGGGCTCGGGACTCGGCATTTCTCACAAGTGCCCTGGTGATTCTAACACTTGAATTTGTGCACTAATGGGCATGTTGAAGTCTCGGGTCCCTCCAGCTTAGAGAGTCTACATTGGATGGGTGGAGTCTCCCCTCGCCCCCTCTAGGAGCTGCTCTGCTCAGGACACCGTGACCCAGCGAGGGGCTTTCCTGGGCCTGCCTGGGTCCCGGCCCAGGTCAAGTGCATATTGGAAGGGGAGCCCAGGACTAGTGGGGAGCGGTTCCACTTTCTGATCTTCTTCCTCAGCCATGCATTCTAGGCTTTGGAAGGAGGATGGAGAAAAACTCAGCTCCTACCTTGTCAAGAAAGGGTTGATTGCCTGTGGGTTCTGGCAGCTGGGGAGGGTCAGGAAATCACAGGGTGGAGGTAGAGATGAGTCTCTAAAAGGGGGGAGGGAGAAGACAAGGCAGGACCTTAAGGGGAAACTGAGTTTGGCTCACTGGGGGTATGGAAAGGAAGGTAGAGTAACAGAACTACTGTTTGTTTGTTTTCTCTATTTTCTTTGAAAAATGAACTAGAGGCTGCTCAGTATACAAAACTTAAAAAGGTGAGAGGGTAGAAAAAAAGAAAACAAATCACCTATAGTCTCACAACTGCCCAGAGACAATTGTTAATCATCTTTTATTGTATTTTTTCTCCACATCACTTCTGATGTTCTTTTACAAATTATTCTATACATACAACTTTATATCTTGCTTTTCCCACTTTATTATTATATCATAAACATTTGTTTTTACATACCTTTCATAAATTAAATGTTTATCCACTGTGTAATATTTCGTATCTTTGTGTTTTAATTTATTTCAGTTCTCTCTCACTAGGTATTTAATTTGTTTCTATTTTTGCTATCATGAATAACAGCGTGGTGAATCTTTGCACAAGGCTTTATTTGCATTTGGAGATTTTAGACGAATTTGCATACCTGGATGTGCCAGGTCATAGGGTGTGAACATTTTTTCTTTTTCTTCTTTTTTGGGGGGGAGATAATTAGGTTTATTTATTTATTTACTTATTTATTTTTAATGGAGTTACTGAGGATTGAACCCAGGACCTCCTGCACATTAAGCACGGACTCTTATCTCTGAGCTCTACCCTCCCTGCTAACATTTTCGAAGTTACTGATACCCGTTGCCAAACAGCTTTCAAAAATGGCAGAACCAACGTCACTCCTTCTGGGGCTTGTCAGTCAGCATTTCTCAAAGTCCTCATCAACCTGGACACCCGTCCCTGTGAGTGTGGGAGGAGAAACCAGTCAGTAACAGCCCTGGAGCGAGGACCTAGTGGGCGGGACGAGGTGGAGCCGGTCTGATGACGAAAAAAAAACTCACCAGAAGGTGGCGCCAGTGGCCAGAGGCGGGGCGAAGTGGTGAGCACCTCCTACCTTCTCCCAGAGGAGAGGGAGCTCAGGGTCTGAGCTCAAGGAACTCTGCCCAGGATCCCGGCACAGTGAGTGCCTAGATGTTGGGGGAGGGAGGAAGCAGAGAGACCCCCAAAATCACCCAAAGCAGGCCTCCCCCGTGAGAAATCTCTTGGCTGGAGGCTGGTGAGAACGAGGGCTGCCCAGAAAACCTGTCACCTACTGCAGCCAGGGCTTTTGGGAACCAGGAATGTCACCCAGGTCGTCCCAGTCCCACCCCTTGCCCACTTGTGGACCATGTGTCCATTAAGGAGATCAGTGTCTTTTGTGAGGCAGAGCTCTCTCCAAGATGGCCTAGGATTGGCATCACGGGATTCCAAGGTTCCGGGGATTTATCAGACACTCTAGCATCATTCATAGACCCTGGTGCGCGGTCCTAGCCCCCAGCGCTGCCACAGTGCCAGCCCAGCTCTATCTCCCGGGCAGAGGACCAAGACCGCTCCCTCACCAGCTGCTTCTCCGCAGTCCCCCATCTTGATACACCTTGGTTTCATATTTGTACACCCAAATCTTCAACTCTGCGATCTTCGGTACATATGTGAGACTCTCTCCAATTCCCTTAAAACAAAAGAGTTGCAGGAAGCCACTGCTTACCCATCCTGAGAGCAAAGGTTTCCAGCCCCGAAACTTGCTGAGAGGTGAAAATTAGAGAACCACCATCATGGCTAACGTTCTTTTTTGCCAAATTGGAATATTAACTACAACAATAATATAATAAACTATCATTTATCCTCCCATTTGTTTCTTTAAAAGAAACATTTTAACACCAAAGGGAGTACTGATAGTAAAAAGGAATGATTTGAGATATCCCTTCCCTAATCTACCCCTCAACAAAGAATTGGATGTTATGATCCTAATCCATTGTAGCCCATTGAAAAGAGATTGTCTAAGTTCACCATCTAGGAGGTGGTAGCTTGTAGGGGAAGAGAAAATAGAAGTGGGGAAGGTGGAAAGCCTCTAAGAGTGCAAGGGGAGGTGATGTGTTCAAGGGCACCTCTGAGTAGTGGGAGGACAGTGTTCTCTACCTGTAGCACTTCCAGGATGTGACAGGCACACCGCACTGACAGCTTGGAGGGGTGATCCGGAGCTGGATCTCAGTGTGGGGCTCCCAAGCCAAGTGCTAAAGCAGCAGGTCTGCCCATCTTGAACGGACAGCATGCGTTTATCCATTTTTACCCCTTCTCCCAAGAAAAGCTTTCTGGAATTTTGATGGGGATTGCATTGGATTACATAGATCAATTCCAGGAGCATTGACATCTTAACAATGTTGATTCTTCCAATCCATGAACAAAGAGTACAGCTATTTATTTAGATCGTCTTTAATTTCTCTTGGTAATACTCTACAGTTTTCAATGTAGAGGTCTAGCACATCTTTTGTCAGATTTATCCCTAAGTTGTTCGTACTTTTTATGCTATTGTAAATGGCATTGCTTTTTAAAATTCCACTTCTGATTGCCTGTTGCTAGTATATAGAAATGCAATTGATTTTTGTGTATGGATCTTGTATCACGCAGTCTTGCCAAATTCACTTCCTAGTTCTAGTAGCTTTTTTTTTTTTTGGTAGAGTCCATAGAATTTTCTACATAGACAATCATGTTATGATTGAATGTGAATAAAGACAGCATCCTTTAAAGCTGAATGCCTTTTCTTTCTTTATCTTGCCTTTTTGCATTAGCTAAAACCTCTAGTAGAATCTTAAAAAGAGATGTTGAAGGCGGACATCCTTGCTTATCCCTGAGCTTGGGGGGAAAGTACTCAGACTTTCACCAGTAAGTATGATGTTATCTGTAGGTTTTTCATAGATGCCCTTTATCAAGTTAAGAAAATTCCCTTCTAGTCCTAGTTTACTGAGAGGTTTTTTTTTTTTAAACCGGAAATGGATGTTTGTGCTGTACAGCGGAAATTAACACAATGTTGTAAACCGACTATACTTCACTTTTTTAAAAAGGAGAAAAGAGAAATGGATGTTGATTTTATCAATGATTTTTTTTTCAGTTATTGAGATGGTTATATGGTTTTTCTTTTTCAGCCTGTAAATATGACTCCATTCTTCAGTGTTCTGATGTTAAACCAACATTGTATTCCTGGGGTTCACTTGACTTGTCAATATTGGTGTATAGTTTTCTTTTCTCGTTAAGGTCTCTGCCTGGTTTTGGTATCAGGGTAAGCTGAGAAGTAGTCCCTCTGCTTCAGTTTTCTGGAAGAATTTGTGTAGAATTAGTAATACTTCTTTTTCCTATGTTTTGGTAGAATTCATCAGTGAAGGTATCTGAGCCTAGCATTTTCTCTGCGGGAAGGTACAGATTAGACATTATTGTTAATTGCAATTTTACATGGACAGCGCTTACCTAGATTCTTACGTTTCAGCTTTTCTTTTTTAAAAGTTGTGTTGGTGGTAAACGCTTTCAGTTTTTATCTGAAAATCTCTTCCTCATCAACATTCCTGAAAGAGTTTTACTGGGTATGCAATTCTAGGTCGACAGCCATTTTCTCTCAGCCATTCCAAGGACATACTTAGGGGAGCAACTTTCTGGTTCATTAATCTCTTTTCAGTTGTGTCTGATTTGCTGTTAACCAACCTCTAACAACAACAAAAAAAATGGGTTTTTGTCTTAAACATTGTACTTTTTATTTCTATAATTTCTGGATGGTTCTCCTTTAAACCTGACTGGCCGTTCTAGTGTCTTGTTGCTTGTTAATGTTTGTAATGCCATCTTTTATTTCATTAAAGATTTATATGCAAATAGTTCTCATTTTGTGCCTAATATCAGAAGTCCTTGGAGATATAAATGTGTTGTTGTTTATGTTTATTGCTCATGGTGGTTTTGTGATCTCACATTGTGAGCTCCTGTTTGGATGAATCTATGGAATGCCTGAGGGCTAAAATTGAGGATGCTTCCTCCAGAAAGGATCTGCATTGTCTTCTGTCAGGGTCCAGGATAGGATACAATTTAGGACCAGCTTAGCCCTTTCCCGGGTCCCTAGCATACCAGAATTTCAAGTTGCCTTACCTTGACCCTGGGTTTATATTTAACTAACCAAATGTGATGCTAATATCGTCATTTGTCTTTAGGACAACTCCACCTTTCCTGTCCACTCGTCATGCGTAAGAGGGCTGGCCTCTTTGAGATTTCCCTTCCCACAAGCACAGCAACACAATAAAAATTGTTTCACATAAGACCCCATTGTTTAGAGCCCAGAAATAAACCCACGAACTTTTGGTTAATTAGTCGTTGACAAAGGAGGCAAGAACATATAACGGAGTAAAGACAGTCTCTTTAGCAAATGGTGTTGGGAAAACTGGACAGCTGCATGTAAATCAATGAAGTTAGAACACTCCCTCACACCATACACAAAAAATAAACTCAGAATGGCTTAATGACTTACACATAAGACAAGACACTATAAACCTCTTAAAAGAAAACATAGGCAAAACATTATCCAACATAAATCTCAGCAATGTTCTCCTAGGGCAGTCTACCCAAGCAACAGAAAAGAAAGCAAAAATAAACAAATGGGACCTAATTAAACTTATAAGCTTTTGCACAGCTAAGGAAACTATAAGCAAAAAGACAGCCTATGGAATGGGAGAAAATATTTGCAAAAGTTGAGACTGACAAGGGCTTAATCTCCAGGATATATAAACAGTTCATACAACTTAATAGGAAAAAAATAACAACCCAATCCAAAAATGGGCAGAAGACCTAAACAAGCAATTCTCCAGTGAAGACGTATGAATGTCCAATAGGCACATGAAAAAATGCTCAGTATCACTAATTATAAGAGAAATGTAAATCAAAGCTACAGTGAGGTATCACCTCACACCAGTCAGAATGGTCATCATTCAAAAGTCCATGAACGATAAATGCTGGAGAGGGTGTGGAGAAAAGGGAACCCTCCTACGCTGTTGCTGGGAATGTAGTTTGGTGCAGCTGCTACGGAAAAAAGTATGGAGATTCCTCAAAAAACTATAAATAGATTTACCATAGAATCCAGCAATCCTACTCCTGGGCATGTATCCAGAGTGAACCTTCATTCAAAAAGACACATGCACCCCAGTGTTCACAGCAGCACTATTTACAATTGGTAAGACATGGAAACAACCTAAATGTCCATTGATAGATGACTGGATAGAGAAGCTGTGGTATATTTATACAATAGAATACTACTCAGCCATAAAAAATAATAAAATAATGCCATTTGCAGCAACATGGATGGACCTGGAGATCATCGTTCTAAGTGAAGTAAGCCAGAAAGAGAAAGAAAAATACCACATGATATCATTTATATGTGGAATCTTAAAAACAAAAAGACAAATGAACTTATTTACAAAACAGAAACAGACTCACAGACATAGAAAACAAACTTATGGTTACCAGGGAGGGAAGTGGGTGGGAAGGGATAAATTGGGAGTTTGAGATTTGCAGATACTAACTAATATGTATAAAATAGATAAACAAAAAGTTTATACTGTATAGCACAGGGAACCATACTCAATACCTTGTAATCTGTGGTGAAGAAGAATATGAGAACAAATGTATGTATGTTCCTATGTGACTGAAGCATTGTGCTGTACACCAGAAATTGATACAACATTGTGAACTGACTGTACTTCAATAAAAATATATATTTTTTAAAATAAAGACCTCATTGTTTAAAAGCACAAGGCACCTGAACTTGACTACCATTTTTGAGGCACCGTGCAAAGCCTTTAGGTTTTTGTGTGACTCTAGGGAAGGGAAGAAGCCCTCAAAATAGGACTGAGATGTCACTTCTTTCCACTCTGATGAGCAGAGACTCAGGGAAAGAATTCATCCAAGTTAGAAAGATAATAGGATATTTCTCACACCAACATGTGATGAAATAAAATTCGCAATCAGCACATCAGAATAAAGGATAATCCTTAAAACTAGATATATTCAGCTTAATGATACACCATTCTGTCACACTGCAGCAGGTGAAATGGTCCACAGACCATCACTTGGGTACCAATACCACACAGTAAGAGGGCAGGTTTATGGGGAACTGCAGAGAGGTAAAGATCTGTTTCTGAAAGGAAAACAAAGGCTTGCCCAGAAAAAATGGGTGGGAGAGGGCTTAAACACTTAGATAAGAATGGCCTTTTTCGAGGTCATTTGGCCGCTTCCATGAGCTGGACTCCTGACACCAAAATATCGCTGGTGATTGGTTTCCGTGAACGCTCTTAATCGTCAGCTCCATCTTCTGGCAGCTCTCCGTACTCTCTCCTTCAGGCTCGGTCTCACTTCCCAACAGCTTTTCTCCTTGATTTCTTAGCCTAAAATAATTTTCTAAGTCACTCATGACAAGAGTCCTGAAAATGACTATCAATCTGTTATTGCGTAACTATTACAGTCATTGCTGAAGTTACTAAGGAGATCAAAACATCCCTCCAGCTGACAGGCCCCCTCCCAGGCGTCTGTGTGTGTCTGTGTGTGTGTGTATTTCAAGTTTCACACTATTTACCTAATTGGAGCCAACTTTACCTTTATCCTTTTGGGGGGGGGGCGGTAATTAGGTTTTTATTTGTTTATTTATTTTAATGGAGGTACTGGGGTTTGAACCCAGAACCTCATGCATGCTAAGCATGTGCTCTACTACTGAACTGTACTCTCCCTGCCTTTATCCTTTTGTATTGTCCCAGAAAGGTGGTACTTTAAGATATTTCTAGGTCCTTTATCATGAATGTATGCTGAAGTTTGACTGAGCTAGTGGTAATAACGAGAAACAAGCCTGAATTCCTAACCTATTACAGAGTTCAGAACATACTCACACAGGGTCCACTTCCTCCATGTAAAATAGGGATGTCATACTGCATCTTTTAAGGTCCTTTCCTGTTCCGAAGTTCAGAGACCATTGCCTAACTCATAAATTTCTAAGGGAAGAAAAGGTCAGCAGCAGTAACCTCAAATGATTGTATTCACTTGTTCAAAGGAATGGTTTTTGGTTGGTTATAGTTGTAGTAAACCTTGTGCCAAAGGACAAGAAAGCTTGGCCTCTGCCCTCTAGGAGCTCCTGGTTATGGTCAGGGGCAGAGGGCAGGCAGCCACATAAACAATGACCCCAGTGTCTCAAGGGGGTCCATGGGTTTCTTGGAGGATCATAGAGAGAATGGCACTTGAATCTGTGTATTCGGGTCTTAGAAAATTTCTAAGTTTGTTCAGGTGGAGACATGTCTAAGGAGCAGTTGCAAATGGGGTTTTGGAGTCTTTTTTTTTTTTTTAACTGAAGTACAGTCAGTTACAATGTGTCAATTTCTGGTGTACAGCACAATGTCCCAGTCATGCATATACATGCATATATTCGTTTTCATATTCTTTTTCATTAAATGTTATTATAAGATATTGAATATAGTTCCCTGTGCTATACAGAAGAAATTTTTTAAATCTATTTTTACATATAGTGGCTAACATTTGCAAATCTCAAACTTCCAAATTTATCCCTTCCCATCCCCTTTTCCCTGGTAACCATAAGATTGTCTACTATGTCTGTGAGTCTGTTTGTGTTTTGTAAATGAGTTCATTAGTATCCTCTATTTTCCTGCTTTTTAGATTCCACACATGAGTGGTATCATATGATATTTTTCTTTCTCCTTCTGTTTTACTTCACTTAGAATGACAATCTCCAGGTCCATCTGTGTTGCTGCAAATAGCATTATTTTATTCTTTTTTATGGATGAGTAGTATTCCATCATATAAATATACAACTCCTTTATCCTGTCATCTGTCAGTGGACATGTATGTTGTTTCCATGTCTTGCCTATTGTAAATAGTGCTGCTATGAATATTGGGGTACATGTGTCTTTTCAAATTAGAGTTCCCCCTGGATATATGCCCAGGAGTAGGATTGCTGGGTCCTATGGTAAGTCTACTTTTAGTATTTTGTGGAATCTCATACTGTTTTCCATAATGGCTGCACCAAACTATGTTCCCTCCAACAATATAGGAGGGTTACCTTTTCTCCAAACCCTCTCTAGCAATTATCGTTTGTGAATGCCGGTGAACTCTAAGTCTAAAGTTGACCTCGACCACCTGGGATGCCTGGTCTCTTGAAGAGCTGAATCTGGGGATGGCAAGGGAGCCCTCACTTTCTTTCATGGTTCTTGTTCTTATCCTGTGTTCCTCCTCCAACAGTGCCTTCTTCCCCAAGAACATGCCCACCCCCGTTTCTAGTCAATCCCCTTCCATTTCTGGGAGGCAGCATGGCGGAAAAGACTGACTGGGAGCCAAGAGTCCAGGGGCCTGGTTCCAGCTCTGTCAATGACTTTCTGTGTGACATTGGACCTGTCCCTTCACCTCTCTAGGTCCGTTTTCTCGACTAATATAATACGGTAAGAATCCTTTCTGCCCTACTAACCACAGCTACTCTGCCAAGAGGGAAAAATGATAAAAAAAAAAAAAAAAAAAAAAAAACTGGCAACAGAATTCCTTTTAGAAATTCAACTGTCTTTATTAGGAAAACTGGTATTGACATCAAAGAAAAGGAAATTCCCTGGACGTCATAAATCTCCTAAAAGAAAAATAGGCAAAACATTCTCTGACATAAATTGTAGCAATGTTTTCCTAAGTCAGTCTCCCAAGGCAATAGAAATAAAAGCAAAAATAAACAAATGGTAACTAATTCAACTTAAAAGTTTTTGCACAGCAAAGGAAACCATAAACAAAAGGAAAAGTGTAGGCCCCCGCCTGAAGGCTCTAGAGAATAAGCCACGGGCTGAACTGATAAACAAGCTGTGAGGAATGTCATGTATCCAGTACGGACGGCTGGACAGCCAGTGACGGGTAAGATCCTCAGAGGAGGACAACCTAAGACAGGCACAGCCGGCGGGATAAGAGATGGCCTAGGTAATGAAGTTTCATGAGGAACTTTAAAACAACCTGTCCTTGATCATGTAACATCCTGTACTTACTGCAGGAACTTGGGGACCTAAATAGATTAAGACTATTAACATTGTCATAACTTAGATGATATGTGAGGCATCGTGCATGTCCGATATAAACCCTTTCCAAGAACCAATAAACAGAGAACTGCTTCGCTTCTCTCCACACGGTGTTCGTGTGTACATGATATCGCGCCACCGACATTTGGTGACCCCGACGTGATATCAGACTCGGCAACACGTAAGTGGAACTAGGGAAATTTTCAGGGATTTTTCAGCCTAACAGCCATACTGATAATATTCATGGGGCAACAGCTTACTAAGCAGCAGCAGCTGTACTTTTGAAATTTACAGCAGCTGCTTAAAGCAATATCAGTTTCGGTTTCTCCTACGGAGCTCCAAAATTTATTATTGGCCATCACTCAACATTGCCCTTGGTTTCCGGAGGAAGGCACCCTAGATTTAGAGTTATGGGAACAAGCTGGACGTGTTTTAAAAACTAAATTTAAACAGGGTCTCTTAACTGATGTACATCTAATAACGACATGGGAGATTGTTAGAATGGCTTTATGGCCATTATATACTATGGATGTTTCAGCTACGAATACTCCCATTAATGACAATGCTGGGGCTAACACTTTGGAGCCATCAGCCCCTCCAGAGGATGAACTACCTCCTCTGCCGCCACTGCCGCCACCCCCAGTGCCGTCGGCTAGGGAAGCTATAAAGCAGCCTATAGAAGAGACTTTACCTTCAGGAATGTCTTTTGAATTGGATTCAGACTCAGAAGAGGTTTTTCCTCCTCCTTTGAGTTCTGATCAGAAAGAAAAACGAAAAATTACTTTTCCACCTATTGTCGATGCTCCTGCCTTTGAGGATCCATCTCATCACAGTTTAATGCATGGGTGCTTGAGGGAAGGACTTTTGAAAGGAGATGCTGATGCTATACATAGAGCTTTCCCTGTTATTGTTCAAAATGGTCAATGTATTCATGATTTGTTTCCTTTTACTGTTTATAAGGAATTGAAGAAGAGTATTCGAGAGAAGAATGGCATTCAATCTCCCTTTACTGTGGGTATGATAGAAACATTAGGAGGAAGTTATCGTATGATCCCTTATGATTGGAGTATACTGGCTAAGACCTTATTAAGTCATGCCGAATACATTTTATGGAAGTCTGAATATAATGATTTGGCTGTTACTAAATCTATGGATAATTTAACTCAGAATATACCAATCAGTGCTGACACATTGCAAGGAACAGGGCAATATGCAACGCCTAATGCTCAGTGCCAAGCTCATGCACTATTACCACGTCAAAGCTCTGAGCTTGCCCTCGCAGCTTGGAAGGCTATCCCACCATCCACTAAGGACCGGGCCACTAATTCTTTTGTGAACATAAAACAAGGCATTGCTAAACCATATACTGAGTTTATTGATCACCTACAAGTTGCCATTGAGCGACAAATACCTCATCCTGAGGCTGCTCAAATGTTATTATTAAAGTGTGCCTTTGAAAATGCAAATGCTGACTGTCAGGCTGCTATGGCTCACTTGCAAAATCGTAATCATAATTTAGGGGAGATGATAAAAACTTGTCAGGAAGTAGGGACACAAACTCACGCTACCCGTATTATGGCTGCTGCTTTCTCCCAGCAGTCCAATAATGCTAAACCACCCTTAGTCTGTTTTAAATGTCAAAAACCAGGGCATATAGCCAAATATTGTAAAGGAGATAAACCTCCTCAAAAACAACCTGCAAAAATATGTCCCCGGTGCGGCCGCGGATACCATTGGGCTAATCAATGCAAATCTAAAACCGATGTTGATGGTAATATGATTCAAGGAAAACTGTCGGGAAACTCGAAATGGGGCACCCCCCCCCCCGGTGCCCATCAAAAACAAGTATGGGGAACAATCAGCTCAAGCCCCAATACTCAATTACCGACCTTATTGCCACCTCCCCAGGGAGTGCAGGACTCGATTTAGCTACCATTAATGATGAGTTGTTAGATGATAATTCAAAACCTTATCTGATACCTACTGGAGTTGATGGGCCCTTCCTTGCAGGATATTTTGGCCTCTGAATTGGACATTCCTCTGTAGGGCTCAAAGGATTGACTATTTTACCTGGAGTAATTGACAATGATTATACGGGAAATAAAAATTATGATTCGAGCTTCCTCTTATTGTATTATACCAAAACATTCTCGGATTGCTCTGATTATCTTGATTCCTTACTTACCTGCTGAAAAAACTTTATCAAAAGAGAGGCAGGCTTCTGGGTTTGGACACTCTGGACAAGCTGCCTTTTGGTCACATGAGATATCTGGACAACGTCCTTCATTAACTATTTCTTTACAAGGGATAAAATTTACTGGTTTGATAGATACAGGAGCAGATAAAACTATTATTGCTTCTCATCAATGGCCTACTTTATGGCCTAAGGTTTCTTCTGATGCTAATGTTCAATGTCTGGGGGGCCTTATGGCCCCAGAGATCAGTACTCATCCGTTGAAAACTAAGGGGCTAGAAAACAAAATGGCAATTGTTACTCCATTTATTTTACCCATTCCCTACACATTATGGGGAAGAGATTTATTAACTCAGTGGAACTTAACACTTAACGTTGATCCTTTTTAATATGGACCACTGAACTATCGGTAGGAATAACACCCCTTGTGCTCTCTTGGACCAGCAATCTCCTGCATGGGTAGAGCAGTGGCCCTTTCCTAAAGAAAAATTACAAGCTTTGACACAATTAGTTGATGAGCAATTAAAGCTGGGTCATTTGGAACCATCTACTAGTCCTTGGAACACACCTGTTTTTGTCATTAAGAAAAAATCTGGGAAATGGCACCTCTTACAAGACTTAAGAGCAATAAATGCTGTTATGCAAGCTATGGGCCCCTTACAAAAGGGCTTGCCTAACCCTGCCTTAATTCCAGAAAATTGGCCTTGATATGTCATTGATATAAAAGACTTTTTTCTCTTTACCTTTACATCCTGATGATAAAGAAAAATTTGCATTTACCGTCCCAATTTATAATAATCAGGAAATACCATCGTGCTATCAATGGAAATACTTACCTCAGGGGATGAAAAATAGTCCGCAATTAGTTGGTAATATTTTACAACCTCACCAGCATATGTTCCCTCAATGCATTATTTTTCATTATATAGATGATATTTTATTAGCTGCTGAAACAGATACCATATTAAAAGAATTATATACCAGAACACTTATGACTCTTCAAGCTAATGGTTTGCTTATTGCCCAAGATAAAGTACAAAAACTGGCTCCTTGGGAGTTTTTAGGAATGACCATTGACGCATGTACTATTCGTCATCATCCATTTGTAATTCAGGTAAACAAACAAATGCCTCTGGTCCAATTACAATTATTAGGCCACATAAATTGGATCCGTCTATGTTTAGGAATACCCATATCACAATTGCATACTTTATTTTCTTCTCTTGAAGAAGATAGAAATCCTGCGTCTATTCAAGTCCTTACATCAGAAGCTTTAATGGAATTAGAAACAGTTGCTAGAGCTATTAATCAGCAATTTTTACATGGAATCTCTTTATCTTTACCTATTATTTTACTCATATTTTTTACCCCTTTGTCTCCTACTGCTGTGTTGGCTCAAGAATCAGGTTCTCAATTATTTCTATTAGAATGGATCTATCTCTCTCATAAGCCTTTAAAGGCTCTCCCAACTAAATTTGACATGATAGCCCAGTTAACTACGAAAGGACGTCAACGCTGTTTGCAATTAATAGGAGAAGATCCACACTCTGGTAATCTTCCATGTACTTCCCAACAATTTCTGGATAATTTTATAACAAATGAAGAAATACAATTGTCTTTGGCTGATTTTCTTGGAGAGATTACTTTCAAAAAACTCTCCCATCCATTGCTACAATTTTGTATTCAGATTCCTTTACAATTCCCAGAACTTATTTCTCAAACTCCTATACCCAAAGCCTTACCTGTTTTTACTGATGGCTCTCGAAAAACCACAAAAGCCGCTATTGCATGGATGAATGAAGGTCAATAGTGCTCAAAATTTACAACTGGCCATGCTAGTACTCAAATAGCTGAAAATGCAGCTATTGAATTGGCATTAATGACTTGGCCTTCTCAACCATTAAATATATTAACTGACTCATTATATGTTGCCAATGCTATACCCTTAATTCCTTCTGCTGTTTTACCTAAGGCACCCTCAAAACAACATTTGCAGCATTTTCTAAACATGAAGGGGTTAATCTTTCAATGGCAACACCCCTTATTTATTGCTCGTATTCGCTCTCATACTAATCTTCCGGGTCCACTTACAGAAGGAAATGCTTACGTAGATTCTATTGTTTCTATGTGAGCTACCAATCTCTCTCCTTTTCAGAAAGCACAGTTATTTCATGAAATGCATCACTGTAATGCCATTGCCTTAAAAGCCACTTATCCCATCACAAAACGAGAAGCTCAACAAATTATTGCTGCTTGCCCTCAATGCAACATACATACTCTTTCACATCCTTACCCTATACATGAAGGACTTAATCCTCGAGGATCCAGCAAAAATCAGATTTGGCAAACAGATACTACTTTTTTCCCTTCCTTTGGGCGCCTTAAAATTATACTTGTTTCTGTTGACACTTATTCTTTATTCATTTGGGCTACCTTACATACTAAATGTGCAGCTAAAGAAGTTATTAAACATTGGCTCTCTGCTTTTGCTGTCCTTGGAAAACCTCGTATTATAAAAACAGATAACGGCCCATAATTTACCGCAAAAATTATTGAACAATTTTGCTCTAATTGGCAAATGCAACACTCTTTTGAAATACCTTATAATTCCACTGGACAAGCTATAGTGGAATGTTGTCATAGGACTCTTAAGGCTTACTTGCAAAAATTAAAGGGGGACTATACTCCCCAAGAATGTCATAACATCCTAGCACACACATTATATATGCTCAACTTTTTAAATCGAGGAAAAGATGCTCACACCACTCAAGAGAGACATGCTAATCCTCCTGGGATAGGTGGCCCAGATAGAGTTTGGGTGAAAAAGCCATTTACCGACGATTGCGAGGGCCCTTGTCAGGTTAAATGCTGAAAGAGAGGTGTTTTATGTGTTGATACAGGTCACAAGCTACGATGGATACCACAGAAGTATATCCATGTGGTCACCACTTCAAAAGATGGATAAGTATCTTAATTTTTTATCATTTTGCATGCTACACTTTTCTGATTTCTGGGGAATCTGATGTGTCTTATTGGGCTTATATTCTTAACCCTCCTTTATTCACACCTGTTACTTGGTGACATGCAAACCCCCCCACTTGCTTCTAACGATTCTGCTTGGACAGGTGGCACATGGATACCTCCCGCGGCAACGCAAGAATATCTGCACAGCAACCAAACATTGACACAATATTCTCATAATCCACCTTTATGTATTGTATATAATAAGTCACATACTGATTGTATTAATCTACAGAAGCAATTGTACTTGTATTATCAACCTAAGAAGGGGAATCAAGTAGCTAATTTAACTTTTATTACAGCTGTATCAACTACTACTTATGAAATTATGAATGTGTCACAAGTACTGTCCCCATGTGTAAACCGAAAACTGATTGGAGATATAAGTTTTATTCTGTTCAATGGTCACCCTGAAGGATACAGTGTCCTCGTAATAGCTCCTTGTTCAGTGGAACTCTCTTGGATTGGGGACCCCATGGACATTTGTTAAGTAATAACATGTCTCTTCAATTTGGACAAAATTCTTCGGCACTAATTACTTCGAGTGAACATGGACTTTCCAGACCCACTTTACAACTGCTTGATGGCGACACTATTTTTAGTCCTATTTATAAGACCATTTGGAGACTCAGACTGCTTTTCGTTGACAGAATTCTTTATCATGGAGACTATGTTAATGGGTCAGGCAATTATTCTGTGTCATTAATTACCAATCTTTCTGATTCTGTAATGATTTGCACTACACATCCTTACGTTTTAGTTTGGGATGCCTTCTCTCCTAATATTGCTGTTGACCATGTTTATATCACCCATTTATTTCCTCCTTTCTGGTATTCTGATTTTTTGACTCATAAAAATATTAGTGACTATAATATATCTTATGTTATGCTACTAAAACAATGAGCTCATGTATGGCTACCAGTTATCCTGAACAGAACTTGGTCTAATGAGCAAAGTTTATATGTGCTATTAGAGTCTTTCAAAAAAGTTAGGCCAAAAAGATTTGTAGCTACACTCATCGCTTTTATTGTATCGGCTGTAATCGTAATTGCCACAGCTGCTGCTGCTACAACAGCTCTAGTGTCCTCTATTAATGCTGCCCATACGGTTGAGAAGGTTTTGACTAATGTAACTCAAGAGCTACAAACACAGGTTGACATAGATCGTGGAATCATGGCTAGACTACAGGCTCTTGAGGCCGCCGTAGAATGGATTGGAGAACAAGAAGCATTATCAAAAAGATTAAAATTGAAATGTGACTGGCAATTCTCTATGCTATGTGTAACTCCTATTCAATATAACGAAACAGAGACACCATGGTACAAGATGAGACAACATTTACAAGGAGTATTTAATGATTCTTTGGGAGAACATAATTAACTTTTTACAAGATCAGTTGGAGACTCGATTACATAATATCCATGATGCTTTTGCACAGAATGTACTTGAGCAAGCTGAAAACGGATTGCATTGGCTTAAGCCTCAAAATTGGTTTAATGAGCTTAATTTACGCATTTTTATTAATATTGGCATGCTTATATTGATCTGTACTGCCTTGTTATATCTTTTAAAATGGATATGTAATTTACGTAAGCAACAGGACGCTCAACAACAAGCTCTTGTTATGATGGGATTGCTTGCTTCTGCACAACAGGGTTGTTTCCTTGCTTTATAATAATAAAAAAAAAAAGGGGGAAATGTAGGCCTCCGCCTGAAGGCTCTAGAGAATAAGCCATGGGCTGAACTGATAAACAAGCTGTGAGGAATGTCATGTATCCAGTACGGATGGCTGGACAGCCAATGATGGGTAAGATCCTCAGAGGAGGACAACCTAAGACAGGCACAGCCGGCGGGATAAGAGACGGCCTATGTAATGAAGTTTCGTGACGAACTTTAAAACAACCTGTCCTTGATCATGTAACATCCTGTACTTACTGCAGGAACTTGGGGACCTAAATAGATTAAGACTATTAACATTGTCATAACTTAGATGATATGTGAGGCATCATGCTTGTCCGATATAAACCCTTTCCAAGAACCAATAAACAGAGAACTGCTTCGCTTCTCTCCACACGGTGTTCGTGTGTACATGATATCGCGCCACCGACAAAAAGACAATCTACAGACTGGGAGAAAGTATTTGCAAACAATGAGACCTACTGGCCAGGGCTTAACTTCTAGAATGTAACAGGGAATTCCGTCCATCGCACAGGTATGGCCAAAACAGATGCACAGTGGCCAGCAAACTTGGCTACACCTTAGGATCACTGAGGGAGACTTCAAAACATACTGCTTCCAGGGGTTCATGCCCAGCCTGGTAGAGACTGGCTAGATCCTGTTTCCTCTTCCAGACCACCAAGAAAGACTACATTTCCCAGCCTCCCTTGCAGTAATCCAGGGCCCAGTGACAAGCTTCTGGCCAAAAGGCTGTGAGTTGAGAGCCCTAGCCCATAAAATCCCTCAGCAACTTCCTACATAATCTCTGTTCCTTTTCCATGACACCTGGGGAATCACTTGTCAAAAACGGTGGTGTCACAATGTGAAAAAGAGGCTGGATCCCTGAATCACTACCAGGGGTGCCACCCGATCTCCATCAGATGTGATGTGAGCAAGAAATGAACAATAAAGTTGTTAAGTTGCTGAGATGTTATGATTGTTAGTTGCAGCAATTAGCCTTTCCTGAACTTCTGATTTAATTGATCTGGATTGGGTTCCAGGCAATTGTATTTTTTTAACCCCTCCAAGCAATTTTAATGTGCAGCCAGAATTGAGAACCACTGGATTAGCTCAGAAATACAAGTGCTGAGTTGCTGGGTATAGTAAAGAAATATTGAGCTCATAGGGGTGCCCCAGGAGATGGGAAGAAAGTCGTCCAGAAATGAGAGAAAAAGGTGGGAGAGGGCCCAGCAACATGGAGGGAGAAAGGGGGACCCCAGGAGAAGAGTTGACCCGTAAAACATTCTATGTGCTGGGGATGATCAAGGGACATTTCAGAATTGGGGTATTTAATATTCGGTTCTAAATTCACATCAGACCTGTCAAGTGGGTGATATAAACCCCGATGGCTGCCTGCAAATCACCAGTCAAGTCAGCCCCACACTTGTCCCTGTGTGAGCAGATGCTTTGGGGAAATCAAAGGAGGGGGGCCAGTTCTGCATTTGGTCATCACAGGGAGAAGGGGAACAGCCAAAGCCCTGTCCTGAGAATCCTCAGCGAGCGTCCTGGGCTCCCCTGAAGAACACCGGCGGGAAGGCAAGTTGATCCCTCAACCCCACACCCATGCTGACCCCTGGGTGACATTTTGACCAGCTCTCTTTGGCCCCTGTTGATGAGCACCTAGAACCAATCCTAGCATTAGCTCCGGGAGAGGCCATGACACTTCAGAAGGATGAACTTGATGGCCAGAGAAGTAGAGGAACCTGCTGGAAGCCACACACCAGGTTCTGGGTGACGCCTGAGTCCCCCGGCCCCCATGAATGCTGGGTACAGACTCCTGAATACAAGCACTAGAAAGAGCATCTTCTGAGTATGGGGAGCATGGAATGGCAGGATGGGGAATTTCAGAAGACATCACAGAACACGGACTTGTGACTTCAGCTTCCATTCCAGAATCATTCCATTCTCCACCTTCCAGAAGCCATCTGCCGACCGCAAAGAAAGACAGACAGAGCCCAAAAGCTTCGCTTTCACGTTTAATCAAAGGAAAAGAAAACCAGTCAGAGAGAAGGCTCAAGATTGGATGGCTGAGGGAGGGGAGGAGGGAAGGACAGCTGGGCTGGGACTGGTTGTGGACAGAGGGGTAGGGAGGGTCTTCACTATCCTGAAGTCCCTCAATAGAAGCGTCCACAGTAGGGGGAGGGAGGATAGAGTCCCAGGGCTAACGCAGTAGGCACACACACCCGTTCCAACCCAGCCCTGGTCCCTGGAGTGGGGCTGAGGCAAAGGAGGTAGGATGCTGTTCAGAGAGGGATGGAGACAGGAAAGGAGGGGCCCAGCCCTGCCCCCCAGGCATCACCCAAGGTGGAAGTGCCAGGACAGCATCTGGAGATTCACACTGAAGGGCCAAGTGCCAACTCCCCAGTGAGGGGCCCAGCCTCCACTCCCATCAAAGAGGATAGTCTTCTAATCAGGGCGCTTTGGAGGTTAACCAAGGAGGAGGGCACAGCTGCCTCTACTCCCAGGTCTCCCAGGTGAGGCTCAGGGGATGGACAAAGGACATGATGGCCAGGATCAGGCCAGCAGGATACCCCATTTTCCTACCACTCCCAGTCCCCTTGGGCTGAGGCTGAGGGTAAAGCAAGGGAGAGCAGAACGGAGGATAAATTAGAAGAATCTTGACTAAAGGGAACAGGAGAGCATAAAGATGACTGCATAGTGGATGCAGAGCTATGCAAATGCAAATGAGATCCTTAATATAATAAATATATTTCTAACTTTGTAATAAATATTCTGTTTCTTCTCCCTCCCCTTCCCTAGGAAATGGGCACACAGTGGTTCAGGGGCCAGCGTGGGCTGACACTGCAGCGAAGACAGATTAGACACTCCAAAGAACTGGGGAGCACAAAGGCTGAGAGTGGGGGCACTGGGGGGAGGGTCCCCTACAAGGACAGGTTCACGCCGGGAAGGGTCACAGAGAAGGATGAGGGATGAGGTGCTGGGGGAAGTCGAGGACAGCATTCTTTTCTTAAAAGAGATTCTCCTATTTTACACAATTGCCCTCCCCAAGGACTGGGGGTTGGCATTGAGGGTCGGGGGACAACAGGAGGGTGGAAGGAAGACATCGGGGAGGGCCAAGCCTCTGGAATAAGGGTCTTATGAGAAATGGGGGCTGATAGGGGACCCAAAGAAGGGGCCCCCAAAAGTGACCTCCAAAGCAAAACAATCCTTTGCTTCCCCCTCCCAAGAGCCTGACACACACCAGTGGCAGGAACACAGACCAGGCATTGCAGCATGCGGAACCGTGAACTGCAGAGACTACAGTGTGGATGGCACCCCCTGGAGTTGTGTGAGGAGCCTGCTGGAGCACAAAAGGCCTTCTCCAAGCCCATGCCCCATGGCCCGGTCCTCACCTTTCCTCAGCCCCCCAGGCAGCCCTCATGTGAATGCACCATCTGGACCTGGCCAGAGAGACCAACATGGACAAGGACCACAGACAGGGAGCCCAGATCCATCCCCCACCACAGGCCACAGAGGGCGGGAGCTCTCCCATCAGAAGCTGCAGGCTCTCCGTCACAGGACTCAGCTTCCAACCCACCTGGCCTGGGCTGAGCATTCTCCCTGTGCCAGACTTGCCCTGCGGGGAACAGAGTTGGCCTGTGGGGGCACATTGGAGAAGTCTGTGGAGAGACTTCGGCAGTGAAAAGCTGTGGATGAAGGAAAGACAGGGCAGCATTGCTGGTGGGACCCAGCCCCGTTCTGAGGGGGCCGAGGTGGCACCACTCCCCGGCTGTTGCAACAGCTGGTGTTCTGGCTCCTCCAGCCTTCAGGATGGCACCAGGCTGGCACCACCAATCAGGCCTGCCTGGCTGCCAGGGACTTATGTGCTCCCCTGGCCACAGGGAACCAGCCTAAGGCCTGCTCTCAGGCCCAGGGGCGAGAGAGAAGTGGGAGGAGCCCAGGAATGGGGTGGGTGTGGCCAGTCCAGAGGAGAAAAAGTGGCTGGAGAGAGGTGGCGGCGGCAGTGGACCTACTGACCACATGGTCCCAAAGCAGCTTTTCTCTTCTCTGGACTGAGCACTAAGGAGTGACTCTGACACACTCCTGGGCACAGCTTGGTCCTCGGAGAGGGACATCTGGTGGCCAATGGACATCGGGGGTGGGCAGCACCTGGGCACACAGGTACCCCACGAACACCCACCTCCCTGGCAGTGAACGCCTCTGTGCTGAAGCCAGACTGAGGGCCATTACTCAGGGAGAGCCAGAGTGCCAGGGATGCGAGCTGAGGTTCAGGGCTGGGGTCACGGTTGGGAAGGGGATGGAGTTAGGGTTCTGGGTCACAGCCCAGAGGGGGCGAGGTCCAGGTGAACAGGCTCAGTACACCCAGCTGACGGGCACCCACTGGGGCTCCGTGCGCAGCTTCTCCATGGCGGCCTGGAGCTCACGGAAGGTCCTCTCCAGGTTGCTGTTGACCAGGCTGAGGTCGAAGTAGTGCCCGTAGCCCCTCTGGATACGGCTGCTCTCCTCCACTGTCCGTCTCAGGTCCGCCTCCTGCCAGCACAAGGGGCCCTCCCACCTGTCAGTGTCTCCCAGTCACCCCCAACATCAGGGGGTCCCATAGCCTGCCCCATCTAGCCCCCTCCTCAAAACCCAAAGTAACAGGCATAGACCCCCCTCCCTGCATGCCCCAGGGCAGCTCCCCTGGAACCAGACAGAATAGGAAGGAAGGAAAGAACTGCTAGGAAGTGCCCAGCATGGCACTAAACACTCTGCAACCCCCATAATCTTCACTGCAATGCGGTTAAACAGGACTAATCCCCATTCACAACAGAGAAAACTGAGCTATAAAGAGACCACACAGCTAGCCAATGACTGAACAAGGTGTGCCTGACCCAAAAGCCAGCACTCCCTCCAGTCTGACTAGGCCCCCTTACCTGGGCAGCCTGAGGCCAGGCCAGGTCTAGGGCCACCCACAAGGGCCCAAGGCAACCCCTACCCCAGACCCAGTCCCAGGCAGTGGAGCAGGGGTGGGAAGGGAATTTGAAAACTGACTTAAACAAGCTGAGGTGGGAGCTCTAGAACTGGTACAGCTGTGTCCCAGTGTCCCCAGTAAGCCTTGCTTGCAGCCAGGGGGACTTGCAGCAGTGGAGAGCCCAGCCCAGACCTCTCTGGGGCCTGAGCAGTGCTCAGCTGCAGTACCAGGCGTGGCCAGCAGAGGGACCCCTGAGTTCAGAACGCTGCAAACCCTACATTTGCTGGGGAAGGCCGCTCCATGAGGTCCCTGGGGAGAAGGCAGTGCCCTGGAGTAGTAACACCTGACTTGAATGCTCTCCTCCCTGCACTGTCTCCTCCCTGATGCTAACAGGTCCCTCCAGCCAGACTTCCAGCCTCTGGCTTCCCTCCCTTCAGCATTTCCCCGAGCTGTAAAACAGCCCACCTCTGCCCACAGATCTCCCACTGGTCCTGTGGGCTCCCCCTGGGTGGGCACTCTGTCCCTGCAGAGTGGACTCAGCAGGGGGCCTGGCAGAAGCTCCTGTCCCCAGACTAGCTGTGTCCCTGACCCTACACTTCACTCCCTCGTGCAGACCTCCATTTCCACACCTATGAAGTGGAAATCACAAATCCTACCTCACTGGTACCTTGGGTGGGCACCTCTCTCCTTCCCAGCACCACCCTCTCCTCTTCATCAGCTTTAGCAGGCCCCCTTGACAGCCACTGGACCCCACCACCACACCTCAGAGACTCTCACCGTGAGCTGCTTGGTAGATACCCCACTCTCCAGCGCCGCCCGGTTCATGGCCCGCAGAGTCTCAAAGTCAGGGGCCTCAATGAACACCACATAAGGGACAAACTCGGCTGTTCTCAGCACCTTCACTGCCTGCAGAAGAGGAGGGTGGGGAGTATATCTCCACATACATCGGGGGTGATGGGAGTGAGGATAGGTACCTGGGAATAGATGAGAATGTGGTACCTGGAGTCTGGGACATGAGTCCTGGGGATGAACGGTAGAACAGCTGGGAGGTGGCTGGGGATGGGGGGACTGGAGGGAACTAGAGAAGTAGGGGATCCAGGAGGCTGAGAAACAGGTTCTAGGTGGGCTGGGTCCCCAGCAGCAGTTGAGGGGTTATATGGGTGGGGTTGGGAGACAAGTGCCTGGAAATGTACAGGGAAATACTAGAGGCCAAGCAGAGTACCCAGAGAGGATGCTGAGCAGCCTGGGGAGGAACGGGCCAGGCAGTACCTGGGGGTTGACATCCAGCACACACACCCGGCCAGCAGTGACCACGCCCCGGATGGAGTCGATCCGTGTGCCATACAGGTTGCCCTCGTATTCACCATGTTCCAGGTACCGCCCAGCACGGATGTCGGCCTCCATCTCCGCACGGGACACAAAGCTATAACCCTGGCCTTCCCGTTCTGAGTCCTTGGGCCTCCGGGACGTGTCTGGGGGGAAGGAGGGGCCCAATGGGCACAGGCAGACCACACCACCTCAGACACACATGCATGAGCCTCATGCGTGCCAAGCAGCCCTACTGCCTTCCCACACACCTTGCCCTCACCCTCACCACTGGCACCCACAGACGTGAGAGGTCCATATTGAGAGGACCTTCAGAGATCACTGCTCCAACCCAATGCTCACAGATGGCAGGCTGAAGCCCAGAGAGGGCCATGTGCAGCCCAAAGCCACACAGCAAGGCCAAGTAGACCTGGCGTCAGCACTCGAGTTCCTGCCTCTAGGAGCCAGGAGCTTTCACACCCAGCTGGTTCTGTCACTAAGAAGCCCTGTCTTTCACAAGGTCACACACAGCTCATAGCCCTGTTTCACATGAGTTCCCAGCTGGGCTTTTAGCAAGTGAAACCTGAGAGAAGGAAAGGCAAAGCTAGCCCAGTCCATCTGCTTCATGGGACACCTCTTCCAGCCCTCCTCGGCCTGCGGTTCCGTAACCCACCCATAGAGGGCGCACACCCCACATCTCACACCCAAAGGTACCACAACCTAGGGCCCACAGATGCCCATTCAGTGGACTCAGCCCTGGCCCCTAGGGCAGCCCTGTGCTTTCTGACTCCCACTTGGCAGGGCCCAGCTCCCACTCACAGGGCACCGTGGTGCCGTAGCGATCCGGATCCCACATGATGAGTTTGTTCTTCAGGCTTCGCCGGCCCACACCCTGAGCCCCGATCAGCACCAGGGTTTTCCGGCGGAAGGGGGGCATACGGGCCACCTCCTCATAAATGAGCAATTCATGGCGGTCAAACTCTGGACACAGGAAGATGGCACTGCTCACCAGGTGGAGGAGAAGGGGTGGGGCTGGGTTCCCAGGGAGGCCAAGGATAAGAGCGCTGGGGCCAATGGTAGCAGGGAGAAACCAGGTAGGGCTTAGGGACAAGACAGGCAGCATCAGAACCAGGAGGTGCACAGGTCATTGGCAGGGGAGGGAAGAGGCATCAGGGGAGGACAAGGGGAAGAGGGACCCCAATACCCACCTGCATTCTTGGTGGTCAAATACATCATTCGCTTCTTTTTCTTTCCTGAAAGGCTGCCACATAGGGTCCCTGGCCATAAGGAGATGGGCGGGTGAGGCCAGGCAGGGCTGAGCCAGATCCCAGGTTGGGGGTCTGGTGGGAGAACCATACCTGAGGTGGGTGTCAGCTCCAGGTCCCGCTTGACAAAGGCTTTCCGCTTCTCCTCCAGCAGCTGGCTGGGGATGAGCCCAGCACTGCCCCCTTCTACGTGGCACGCCTGAAATACACATGGGGCAAAGATCTGCCTGAGTGAGGGAAGCCTCCCCGAGCCCTCACCTCCCCATCATACCATATCTAGAGAGACTGCGCAGTCGCCCAGGGCTCACCTGCCACCAGTTGGCGTCGTCCTGGTTTACAATCTGTAGCAAGTCCCCAGCACTGAAGTGCAGGCCGGCTTCCTTGCAGGGGATGAGGCTGTCTCGGGCAGGATCATAATCAAAGTGGCATTTCACAAATACCTGGGCCGGCGATTCCGTGAAGGGTCAAAGAAAGAAGCAGAGGAAGGCTGGAGGGGATAGTACCCTCTCCCATTGCTACCCTCACCCCCCACGGTAGGGGGTGGGAGTGTCACACAGTCCACCCTCTGCCCCTGCCCCTCATAAAGATTAAAGAGATCCTGGTACTGCCCATCTAAATGAGTGATTCCCACAGGTCCACCTGGCCCGCTCCCTGGTACTAGCCTCCCTTTGCACTGGGAACAAAAGACTCAGAGGGATAGGGGATCTGCTCAGGCCTGGGGCCCAGGCCTCACCCGCCGAAAATACAGGATCACCTGGTAAAGGACATGACCCTGGCACCTAATGCAAGATCCCTCTGTTTCCTCTACACCCTCTGCTGGGAGAGGGCTCTGGCAAAAAGACTGGAGAGCCAGTAGGAGAGGCGGGCAGAGCAGCCAGACCTCCACAATCCACCAACCAGGACGCAGCTGTATATGACACGTGGCAACAGACTCCGCCCCCGCACTTATAGACCGCTGCACAGGGTGCAGGCGCTCACTTGTACGCTCGCGTACGCCGAGCTTAGATGCGCGTATGCCCCTTGCACATGCGCACAAGGGCCCAAGACGATGGAAAACACGCGAGAGGGCGTTCACCTTACGCAGAGGCCAGTAGATGGCTGGGTCGGTGGGCCAGGTCCCGCCCCCATCTTGCTTTGACCACACTGGTTGGAGAGGAGGGGCTCTCACACCGAGGCCTGTGACCCTGGCCGCTGGGAGGCTCGGTCACCCCTAAGGCCTTGTGCTGAGTGAGGGGCTTGGTGGAGGGGCCCACCTGGCGGGGCAGATGCGGCTCCTGGTAGCTGGGCAGGATCTTGAGGATGACGCTGCCGCTGGCGCTGCGCAGGAGCTCCTGCAGGGCGCGGGGGTCGCTGCCCACCGGCTGCCCGTTCACCTCCTTGATGATGTCGCCCACATGTAGTAGGCCTTGCTGAGCCACCATGCCACCGTGCAGAATGCGTGCAATCACCAACTCACCGCCTTCCACGCGGAAAGTCACGCCCTGGGGGACGGAGGGCGGGTATGATGAGGCCCCAGCTGCTCCAAGTCAGAATCTTCAAATGGGTCTCTTAAGAGCCCCTCCATTCCTGTCCCCACCCTTCCACCCCCATCCTCACAGCGACCTTCTCTGCCATCCTCCGCCCAAATTCTTCACTTATAGTTGTACTACTGGCTGCAAAGTGGGCAGAATGGGGAGTCAGTGTCCACGGTCTCTAATGCGCATGCGCCCGCCCGACAGCGGGCAGGGATGATCCCACCTTCATCTTCGGCCTCTCCTAACCAGATTTGATCCCTGCTAGCTAGTCTCCATCCCGTCTCCCGATTCCACCTCTGGCGCTGCCCCACACCCTCACCAGATGCTCTCCAGCCGTCTTGCGGATGCCCACCATGCGCACCGCGTCGGGAGGCACGGGCTGGTTGCTGAACGTGGGGTCCAGGCCAGGGCTGGGGGGTGGTGTCTCATAGGTCTTTGAAGCCACAGAGTCGTGAGTCTCCAGGAGGGACTGAGGAGGTGGGGGTAAGAGGAGAGACCATGGGGCAGTGCCCTGAGGCCGCTTCCCATCCTAGCTCTAACTTCCTGCCTACCCCTCCCTCAGGAACCTGGGAGGGGACCAAACCTGGAAGTGGGGCTCCTGGAGGATGCGGGCCAGCTCGGCCGCGGTGCTGCTCTGCTCAGCCAGCTGTGCCAGGTCCCGAAGGATCTCCTGTACCAGCTCCAGGTTGTTGTCCCGCACAGCCTCCAGCTTCGTCTCCTCCAGCCGCTCATGGGCCTGGGGGTGGGGTTGGAACAGGTGAGGCCTGATGCTTCCCCAAAGGCCCTGCGGTACCAAACAGTGCCCCCCATCAGCTCCCAGGCATCTTCCCACCCTCAAATCCTGACCTGAGACCCCAGCCACAGCACTGCTCCAGGTAGCAGCTTCAGACCCTCCCTCACTCAGACACAAGCACATTCTCACATGTGCACACACACCTTGCTTTCTCCTTTCTCCCCAAAATGGTAATGGGAACCCAGTTTAGGGAAGAGAGAATCTAAATGATAAACCTTCATTCCCACCTCTTTGCCACAGAGGGCCAGTAAAATTATCAAACTGTCCCCAGCCCCAGGATCCTATAAGCATCTGAGTTCAAGGATGGCTTCTTCTACCCAGCATCTGGACTGGGTGGGATCTTGGACACCCTGTAGCCCAGGATGAGGAAGCCAGGGAGGTGGAGTAGCTTGCCCAAGGTCCCAGGGGCTCCAACTTGGGTCTCCAAGCCTTGAGCCTAGTGATTCCAGTGAGGAAGGGGACAAGAAATCAGTATATGGTACCAGGGGAGGGCCCTGCACCTACTTGTTGCTCTACTGACTCTGGGCTCCGTGACAAGTTTCTCTGAAAAGGGAAGAGGAAGCCTTCACCAGTGACCAGCCCAGCAGGGAGAATTATGTTAAATGGGTCGGGAAGAAAGGAGTCCCATATCAGGGATATACATGGAGACTTTTTTCCTTCTGAGTCATTTTAAAGATAGTTGCAGACACAAAGTACTTTGCCCAAAATACTTCAGCCTGCATCTCCTAAGAACAAACAGGAGATCTCCTGCATAAACTACAATACCATGATCACGTGCAAGAGATTCAACATTGACACCTTGATATAATGTTACCTAATAGACAGTCCATGTTCATGTTCACTATTGTCCCCAAAGTAGTCTCTATGGCTTTTATTTTTCTGATCCACACGCTAATCTAGATCACACGTTACATTTGGTTGTCAGAGCTTTCTATTCTCCTTTAATCTGGAACAGACCCCAGTAACTTTTAGTCTTTCAGGACATTTTTAAAGAGCCCAGGTCAGTCGTCTGTAGAGTGGCCCACAACTGGATTTATCTGATGTTTCCTCACGTTTAGACTCAGGTTAGTCATGGTGACAAGAGTTCTACCTGAGTGATCTTGTGATTTTCCTACACTTTCAGACCATGTGACTATTCTGTTCCCAATCATCCACTAATGGATTTAGTATCAATTTATGGTCTTTGCCTGAATCAGTGATTATATTGGGGATTGACAAATCATCATTATCTAACCCCATCACTCCTATATGTATTAGATGGCATTCTACTATAAGAAAGAGCTCTTTCTTTTTCCCTCCCACTCCTCCTCCCTCTCCCTCTCTCTGTATCATCCATCACTATGGATTTTTTTACTCAGTGTGTTCTAATCCATCATCATCACTATCCTCACTGGCTCAATTTATCCCAGATTTGTCTAGGGGAGCCCCAATCACACCTTTGACATGTTCTCATCAGTCCTTGAACACCTTCTTCTTCTACCACAAGCTTACCTGGTACTTTCCCTACCTTGTACTTTTCCAGAATCAGCAGTTTCTCCAAGGAACCCCATTTCCTTTTGGCGGGGAATGGTGTTTAGAAACCAAGATATGGGCACTCAGTGCTCATTGATTCCGGGGTGTTGTTTCTTTAGTAGACATTAGTCGGTACTGATAGTTCTGATTAAAATCAAACTCTACAAGATTTTCCTTATCTTCTCTCATTCCATATTTCTATCTCCCTTCTCCTTCGATGAGAACTTTTTCCCAAGAACATTAACGGATTTACTTATTTGTTCTGTCCTTCAATATTCAAAAAAGTTTCAGAATTGATAAACCACTACTACCTATCACACACCTACTGAGTAAAAAAATCAAGATTTATCTGCATTCTTTTCACCTCAGAGTAGTCTAAAAGAACTTATAGCATTAATAGAAATGTTCTATATCTGCACTAATATGATAGCCATTAACCACATATGACTAGTGAGAAATGTGACTAGAACAACTGAGGAACTGAATTTTACATTTTATGCCAGCATTTTAGTTTAAGCATTTTAATTTTAATTTAAGTAAAGTATTTAAATAAATACACACATGTGGCTAGTGGCTACTACATTAAACAGTGCAGCCTCAGTATATAACCCACTTAGGTATAGGTATGCAGTCAGAAAACTGTGAGCAAAGGTAACTTGAATTAATTCCTTTTTCATAGGAGTCTGCTAACAATTTGATATATGGATAGATTCACTTATCCACACTTAATTTCAGGATTTGCTTTTTTCATTCTTTTTAATTTGATCTTAATTTTTGAATATGAACAACATTTGCATGATTCAAATTTTAAATCTATATAAAAAGTAAACTCAAAGAAATCTCATTTCCATCCTCATTCCTTCTAACCCATTCACACCCATACTCTAGAGGTAATCATTTTCATTAGTTTCTGGTTTATTCTATCTGTTTCTTTTCACAAATATAAGTAAATATTTCCCTTTCTTACTTGCATAAAAGTGGAACATTATATACACTCTTGATACTTTGGGGGTTTTTGTTTGTTTATTTAATTGGTTTGGTTTGTTGTTTGGCTTTTTACTTAACAATATGCCCTGGAAATCACTCTCTGCTACTATGTAGAGATTTTCCTTTATTATTGTTATTTTTTAATCACTGCATTTGAGTGATTGTGTGACTGGAGTATCATGATTTATTCAATCAGTCTCCACGGGTATTTTGGTTGTTTCTGATATCTTACTATTGCAAACAAAGCTGCAGTGAATAACCTTGGCATAGCTGTTCTATATCTGTAAAGAGGATTTTTCACATCAATTCCTAGAAGTCTTACTGGGTCAAGCAGTAAATACTTTTGTGGTTTTGTTAGATATTGACAAACTCCCCTCCATGGGGTGTGTGCCAGTTTGCCCTCCCACCAGCATTGGATGAGAAGCTTTCTTAAAGCCTTGCTACCACAGTGTGTGATCAAACCTTTGAATGTCTGCCAATCACATGGATGAGAAATGATCTCAGTGGGGCTTAATTTACATTTTGCTTATTATGAGTGAGGCTGAGCATCTCTTCAAATGTTTAAAGGCCATCTGTGTATCTTTTTCTGTAAACTGTCTGTTCATGTCTTCTGCCAATTTTTCTATCAGATCTTCTTTTTTTCTTTTTCTCACTTTTTAAAACATTCTCTGTTAGGAAGATAAGCCCTTTATCTATGATATCTCTTGCAAATATTTTCCTTGTTTGTCATTTATCTTTTGACTCTGCTTATGGGCTTTGGGTTTGTTTTTTTTGTTTTGTTTTTTGTTTTGTTTTTTTTGTCAATGCAAAAAATATATATTTAAGTTGGTTTTAGCACCAAAATATTTCTTTTTATAGGGCTTTCTTTTTATTATTATAATTAACTTGCCTTGGTGTGTTCTCATTCCTGAATGTTTCCAAATACATTCCCCTTCCAACTGATTGTTGACTGACTAGAATTCCAAGGAAATGGATTTAATCATAATTATTTAAGCCTATTATTTTAAATAAATGTCCCGAGAAATCTTAAAATATATATATTTAATGTAGTTAAATTTATTAATATTTTAATCATCTGAATTTTGAGGCATAGTGTTTAAAAAAGGCTTTTCTTACACACTGATCTATGTTTTCTTCTAGGATGTGTATGGTTTATTTTTTCACATTTAGATCTCTAAGCTGTTTGGAAGTTAATTCTGATGTATGGTGTGAGGTATGGATCTACTTCAATATCTTTCCAAATGACTATCCAGGTGTCCCAATACCATTTAATAAAAATTTGTAAGAAGATGATTGCTAAATTTTCTTCATGTGATAATGGTAGTATGATTAGTTTTTTAAGAATTTTTCATCTTTTAGCTATACATATTGAAATACAGATTAAATTATGTCTGAGATTTGCTTCAAAATGATTCAGGAGAAAGGGAAGGAGGTAGAGGTATGGATACAACAAGATTGTTCATGAGTTGTTAAATGTTGAAGTGGGGCAGTGGATGATGGGGGTTCAGGAAACATTTTTTAAAATTTCCATCCCAGAAAGTTTTTCAAGCCTATGAAATGGGGAGATTTTAATAACATTTCACAAGGATTCTCTGAGGATTTGCTGAGATGGAGACAGTGCCTGGTACACAGCAGGTACTCAGTAAAGGCTAGCTCCTTATTCTGTCCCCTCTTCCCCAAACAGGCCAGGGAAACAGCCTCCTACATGGGGAGGCATATTGGCCCCACTGTAACTTAAATCATCCTCTGCTAGAGGGCAGCATTTCAGACAGACTCCAACAGCCTGGCTGAGCAAAGCATTCCTGCTGGGGAAACAGACAATCGAAGGAGAAAAGGTGCAGTACTCAGAGATCCCTTATGCCTTGATGACCCTCAGAAGCCAGAGGGCAGAGACATGCCCCAGAAGGTTCCACCAAACCCTAAATGATCTTCAGTCATTAAGTTCAGCACAGCCCACAGAGTGTCCCTGGCTCCATGTTACCAGTGTCCAGACAATGCTGAGAGCCCAGGGCCCCAGGAACTGTGTTTCAAGAATGAAGGAAGGCGCTCAGGCCTGCAACCATCTCACCATGGCGGCCCTGGCCAGGCTCTTAAAGGTTATCGGGAGCTAGCTCTGGCCCAGGTGATGTGAGCAGCATAGAAGTTGCCCATTTTAGCTTTAGCATCTTCTGCTCCATGGATGAGGAGGACATGTTTCTCTAGGAGCCCTCACCTCACCAAGCAGAAAGCCAGTGTGTCTCCCAAGCCTCCCATCTTTGACTTAACGACCCCTGGCTGATCCATTCCTCCTCCTGTGGCCGCCCCTGGATGTCTTTCCCACAGATACGGGAGCACCGCTCTCCATGCTCAACTTCATGGCCCAGAGGAAATTTTAAACGCTTGATCGCTCTAATACAAAAGAAACACTACAGCAGGCCGATCCAAACAGCTGATTAACCAATACTGAGAACACGCACCATGTATCACAATTTGCAACACACTTTTCTGGGACTTTGGAAACTCAGAATTACATTAATTATGTCCTTGGCTCGTGATATGTTCTCATCATTGGTTTGTGCATGGTTTCCTTTTAGTGAGTTGATATTAAGCTAGATACTTTTGTAATACTATAACAAGGACCTAAGAACCCACCACTTAAACCATAAATGAAGATCTTGACCACATCCTACATCTAATCACATGCCCTACCCACCTATCAACCCACCTCTCCCACTCAGAAACCACCATCTTGACTCCTTGTGTTCATCTCGCCCTGGCTTCTCATTTTACATATTTTTAGTGTACCTATATGTATTCAACATATTCTTAAAATAAATATTGTTTTTAGTTATTTTTAACCTTTTAAAAGAGAGAATTATGGGAGAGGTAGGTATATTTAGTTCAGTGGTAGAACGTGTGCTCAGCATGCATGAGGTCCTGGGTTCAATCACCAGTATCTCCATTAAAAAAAAAGAAAGGAAGAAAAAGTGAATTATGATACAATCCCTGGAGGACTTTTTTCACATAATTTTTTTTGCATATATATATATATATATATATATTTTTTTTTTTTTTTTTATTGAAGTATAGTCAGTTTACAATGTTGTATCAGTTTCTGGTATACAGCATAATGTTTCAGTCATACCCAGTTACTATTTTTCACTCACCAATGTTTGCTAAGATTCATTCTTATTTTTCATATTATTAAGTAAAAGCGATTAAGTAAAAACATACTTCACTGAATATTATTTTTCACTTATTGTTATTTTGCTAAGATTCATTCTTTTTTCCCATATCACATGAGTTCAGTTATTTTAATCGATGTATTATTTTCCATCATGTGACTACACCATATTTTGTTCATCTCCTTGAGAGGCATCTGGGACATTTCAGGCTTTTTTTCCATTGTGAATGGTGCTACTGTGAACATTCCGGTCTGCATCTCCTGGTGCTCATGTGAGAGTTTCTCCCAGGAGCAGAATTGCTGGGCTGTGGGGTATACGCATGTTTGATGGTAAAATAACACACTCAAAAGACATCATTCCACTTAAATGTCACGATGACACTGTGGCATTAATAGTATTAAGGCCATTTTTACATTATAGTATCCGAGGTTCAAATGGGTAAAATGAATTCCTTAACAGCACACGGCTCACCAGTGTAGGGTGAGGGACTCCAGCTGAAGTTTCCTGAGTGCCCCCGCAGCCGTGGTGTCACTATCTGGGCACCTCTTTTTAGAAAGCATGGTCTTGTACAGCACACATTGCAGTATCAGAGGCACGAGGCCGCACAACCAGGAGAGTGGTTTTGAATTTCAGGGGTAATCATTTGTTTAATTCTGCTCTGAAAAAAATCATCCTTAGCCTAGCAGGGGCCCAAGCTCATTATAGACCAGAAACTTGGGCCAGGTTCCCAGCTGGCTAATGGTAGAGCCAGCACTCCAACCCACATCTGCCAGCTCCCAGTCCAGAGCTGTACGCAGTCTGCAAAGGCAGAAATGCCATACAGCCATTTCTTCGAAAACCTTTTCCCTCTGCCTTCCCTCTCCAACCTCTCTGATCTTGGCAAGAGACAGAGAATTCTCATTTGAAGCCCAGGCTCATAATTAAATAGTTCAAAATCTGAAATAAGTCCAGGGAGTGGTGAGCCAGAAGGTGAAGAGACTCTTCAATCTGGGTTTGGCCACATGATTTGCTTTGGCCAATGGGACAATAGCAAACGTGATGCCAGCAGAGGCTTGGAGAATGCCTGGGACTGGGGACTTGTCTTCCATTGCCACTGAGACCACTATGGGAGACAACCTGGGCCACCCTCCTAGAGGATGAGAGACTACACCATCCAGGACCCTGTAGCCTTCCCCACTGAGACACCAGACGAGTAAGTGAGGCCATCCTAGACCACCCAGTCTCAACTGAGCAAGCCCAGGCCAGAGAAACCATTCAACCAAACTACAAAATCATGAGACATGAATCAGTTGTTTTAAGCCACTTTGATGTGGGGTGGTTTGTTACACAGCAAAAGCACTGGGCTCCCCACCACTGTAGCCTTTGCTTGTCATGTCCCCGGTCAGAGTCTCCCTCTTAGTGATCCTCCTGGCCCCTCATTCTTCTAAGGCCCTGCCTTGCTTTGCCAGCTCTCTCACCCCTGCCTCACCATAGGACTGGAGTCTGCCCTATGAACTCCAGTCCAGTGGCCAAGACTACACTAAAACAACTCTTTATGGTTTAAAAAGCACTTCCACACACATGACCTCCCCCTCTCCTGACCACGAATCTGAGAGATAGGCATCATTATCCCCATTTCTCAGAAGAAATGACTGAAGCTCAGAGAGGTTGTCAGACAAACTAAAATCACATAGCTGGCCAGTGACTCTTCTGGCTCCAAACCATGTGCTTTTTTTCTTCTTCATCTCACGTGGATTAGGTCTCCCGACTGGCAGATGCCCCGACTGGTAACAGTTTATCTAAATTTCTGAATGTCATCTGCCTTTGATTCCTCACCAAGGCCTTGCCGGTTGTGGGAACACCTGCTACTGGATGCATGTCTGCCCTCCCAGATGCCACCTGCCAGGGCTGCCACCTGCTGTCTGCAGCCCCCCTCTGAATTTCTGATCAGCCTGCCAGATTTGATTTCCTTCAGAGCCTGTAACTCTCTGGGTTTGTCGCCTCAGGCCCTGCTCCTCCCTGGTCCCAGATCTATCCAGCACAGCCCATCCCATCTGTCTGCTGCATCCCAGGGGAGGAGAGTCAAGCTCACATTATGAGGCAAGGGAAGGAAGTGAGCAGCTACCACACACAGTTCCAACTGGACTCCGCTCCTGGGGATTTTGGGGCCACCAAGTTTTTGTAGCTGGATCTTTGATCAAAGTACTTTGTCTATTAGATAAATGTATCTGTGTATACATAATCATTAAAATGGGAGAGAAGGAGTAAGAAGTAGGTCCCGTTGTCCAAAATAAGTCATGTAGTCAAGCCCAGATTGAAGAGGAGAGAGAGAAACAAAGTTGCATTGCGATGGGTCACACATACAGGGACGGGAATGATTTCTACTGAGCTCATGAAGGCCTTTATGGAGATTCACTTCCTGACTGTTGAAGGAGAGAAGTCACCGGGATCCCTTAGCCCATGAGCCTCTTACAGGGCTCTAGAACTAGTGCCTGACGCTTGGTGAGCATGCAATAGGTATCTGTTGAATAGATGATGGGTGACTGAATGACTGAGCGAATAACAGAACCATCCAGCCAGCAATCCCATCTTTGGAGAGCTGTCAAATGGGTCCGATGAGGCCACCAGAGAGGAATGTCACTGGGGGTGAGGAGATCGTGTTTTGGAGGGAGCCGACCAGAGGACCTCCTAACCCTGAGGTTCTGCATGCTGAGAGCTCCTCCCTATTTCACTGGCTGTCCCACTGTAGAAGCAATAGCTAGAGTGACTCAGAGATGATGTGGTTCAGTAAATCCAACTGTGAAATCAGCTTTGGAAGGCTACAGAAGTTGAGGTTCAAAATGGGCATATTCAGCAATTCCAGTACCAAGTGTCCACCCTGGATAAACTCTCCCACACGTGCAGAAGCAGATGGATACAAGGATGTTCACTGCAGCACCGTCCTTAATAGAGACAAATCAGCAACAAGGTACCTGTCTCCCAGTAGGGGAACAAGTAAATGAATACACTGGGCTCTATTCATATACTGGAAAATCACACAACAGTTCAAATGAATCTATATCTATACATATGTCAATAACTACATTAACTTCTATGAGCTAGAAATCGCCCAAACCTAAGCTGCTTACACTATCATTTCCATTATGTAAAGTTTAAATACACATATAACAGGGGCATATTGTTTACATCTGAATACATCTGTATTCAGGGGAACATCCAGGGGAATGGCATCGATCAGCTCAAGCCAGTGGTCACCTGTGGGCAGGGAAAGCACTGGAAATGAGGAAAAGAGGGGAGGCGTTAACTGTATTGTGCTTTTTATTTCTTAAAAAGAAAGAGCAAGAACGAAAGCAAAGCGGACAAGAAATCCTGGAGATGGACACTCAGAGGTCTGCCATGTGCTTTCCTACACTCTCCTGTATTCATTCATTCAACAAATATTCAGTGAACACCTACTGCATGGCAGGCACTGTTCTGAGCTCTGGGGACCCAGTAGTGAACCAAGCAGACATCCTGTCCTCAAGGAGTTCATGTTCTCTATGTCTGAAACATGCATATTTCCTTTTTAAATATAGGAATCCAATCCCTGACCACCAAATGAAAAGCAATCTGCCTTTCTCCAGTCTCCTCCAATCTGCTCAGTTTTCTCTTCCTCAGAACCTCCCACTATCGACCCACTCACACCTTTCATCTTCCATCTTTTTTTCCTTTTTCCTTTTTATTTTTTAATCAGTCCTTTTTTGAAAAGGAAGCGGTAATTAGGTTTTTGTTTATTTTATTTATTTATTTTAATGGAGGTATTGGGGATTGAACCCAGGAACCTAAGCATGCTCTCTACCACTGAGCTATACCCTCTCCTCCTCATCTTTCATCGTTAACAAGCTCTCTCGGTCTTAAGCCATTCCATAGATAAAAACATGACCAAGCTGTGTCCCTGGGACACAGGATCCTCTGTAGCAGTGGGGCCTGGTCCCCTTCCACTCCCCATGCCAGGGAGGGCCACAGCTGTCCTGTGACAGAGTCCCCACCTTCACCCTGCAGAAGACCCACTGCCTGGCTGTACCACCCACCCCCTCCTCCCCATCGCTGTCATTGCTGACTTCCTGGTCACCCCCCCGCCACCATTCACTGTAGACCCGGCGACTGCCTCAGTCTTCTCCCCACCCCAGCACCAGTGTGGACACCCTATCCCACACCCAAGCCTTCTATCCCTAGACTTCTTCAACATCGATGACCTCCCTGTCCACTGCAGCCACACTCTAGATTGTCATGTCACCCCCCAGGACTGTCCTCCTTCGATGTCTTTCAGTTCCCATCTCCCTCTCTGACCTGGGCCACTTTCTCTTCCAGCTCTATACTCTCTCCCCAAACACTGTGACCCCAGAGAGCCTCCAGGCCTTCACCTCCATTTCCCCCCTGCCCCTCTGTCTCCTCCTGGCCACTCTCCCCTCCCCTCCCAGCCTGGGCTCCAGAGGTGATGCTCTGAGCCACTCTCACCTGTCCCTGCATATCAGCCTTCCATAGCCCCCATCTAGTGCAAGCCCTGGACCAAAGCCACCCTCTGTTCCTCTGGACTGAGTCACCCCCACTCTGGGGAATCAGGCACCTGCTGCAGATGGTCCGGGTCCCTCTCAATCCTGCTCCCTGGCTTTGGTGGGTTCTCTCTCCTCTTCAATGATTAGTTGAAACTTCACTTCCCAATCTCACTTCCCACCCTTGCCCCACTCAACTCCTGATCCCTAATTCCCAGCAGAAGACTGCCCACCTCCCCTGAGAAATCTGAGCAATCAGCATAGTTCCCTGAAACTCCCAGCCTTGCCTCCAACACACGTCCATTCTTACCTCCTCTCCTCCCCCTCAGCGGACAGGTCACCCCCTCCCCTCATCCATCCTCATGCATCCTTGTCTCAACTGAAGGGGGCAACAGCCTCATACTTCCCCTCTGCAGAATCCCAGGTGCCTTGCTACCCCCAACCCTCATCTTCCATACCCAAAGACCAAGGACTGCCAATTTACTTCCTAAATATTTCTTTTATCCTCCCCTCCCTCAAGTCCTGTTACCAGAGGTCCAGTTCAGGGCCATCCCCGATGGTGGTATCTCCAACTCCAGCCATGATCCGCTAACCATCTTCCATGCCGCTGCCAGAGGGATGCTCTCCAAACAATCCATGTGCCATCATCCCACTGCTGCTTAAACCCCACGAAAGGCTCCATGTTGCTCACAGGACATCACAGGATAATGCCCAAGCCCCAGGCACAGTCCCCAGTGCCCTTCACTGGCTGCCAACATCTCCACAGCTCACACTCCTGTCTCACACCTGAAGCTCCAGCCTCACACCAACACTTACAGCCCCTGTATACTTCTGGCTCTTTCTCTCACCTCTGTTTCTGCTCAGGCTCTTCCTCTGGCCCAGAATGCCTTCCCCCTCTTCCTCTTTCTTCAAGATTCAGCTCAAGTGGTCCTTCCTCCAGGAAGTTTTCCCTGTGCACCCTGGGCTGGGTAAGACATCTGTCTTTTACACTGGCAAAACGCCTAGTGAGTCTGCCTCTGTCACTGCCGTTACCAAATTGTTTTTTTGGTTTTTTGTTGTTGTTTTTGGTGGGGGGGGGGGTCAGGTTTATTTACTTTTTTTTAATGGAGGTACTTGGGGATTGAACCCAGGACCTCGTGCATGCTAGGCACGTACTCTACCACTGAGCTATACCCTCCTCTCCACCAATTTGTTTTATAACTTTCTCTTTTAGTGAGTCTCCTCTCCCTGACCTGAGATGTGGCAGGTGACTTTAAAAAGACTTTTACACAAATGCCCAAAAAGCAGAAAGATAAGCAGGATGGACTCTGGAAATTCCAAAACACAGGTGTGCTTAGCCCCAACCAATCATACCTTCTATAAGCTAGCAGTCACCAAACGCCCATCCACATAGGCATGTCCACACGCTCACCAGCCAGGCATGAGGGCCCCCCTACCTGCAGTGGCTCAGATTCATCACCTGGGCATGGATGTGCATGCATACCCCTTTTCAGGGGTCTCCGATACCACATGCCCCATGTCTAGGGCCCCCTGTGACTAACATCCTACCCCTCATGATGCCTCTCATGCACCTGGGCATGCCTCCCTGGAGCACCATACCTTGGCCAGAGATCTCACTATGGGACTTTCCATAATGCCTCGAAGGAAGATCAAGTCCAGTTCTGCTGCCCCCGTGGCACTGGGGAGGGATCCCAGGTTGTCCAGGACTTGCTGCATGGCTGGAGGGAAGGAGCAGGCAGTGAGACACGTGGGTGCCAGCTGAGCACAGGAGACCAAAACACACCAGGACAACCCTGCCCTTCCTACCAAACACCCCACAGACGACAGCCCCTCCCCAGCAGCACAGCATGAGCACTCCAGGCTCTTGAATCCCCATGGAAGGGGCCCTAGTTGGGGAGGAGCAATTTCCTTGGCCTGCTCTTAGGCCCTAGGTAATGCCAGCCTGGGCAGGAGGGAGGCTCCCGGAGGCAGGAAGTGGAGGTGGGGGGAGAGGAGAAAGGGAAGTAGTGTCAGGTTCCAGGTTCTGTCCTAAACCAGAGAACCTCAGGCTCCTCATTCAACCTGGGGCTAAGCCCCAGGACTCCACCACCTGCACCTGGAGGGCTCAGGGATGAGAGAGACGGTGCTTGGCGCATGTCCCTGAGTGCAGACCTGGAGTCAAGTAGGAAGCCATGCAGGAGGCCAGGGTTTATGCAGCATCCGGTACCAGATGTGCCACTAATCTCAGTGTGAGTTTGCACAAGTCACTGTCCCTCACAGGCCTCAGACTTGCCTTCCTGTAAAATGGGTGGACTGGACTGGACGGTATCTCCAGACCCTTCACCTCTGACAGACAATGATTGAGAAATGAATACAGATCATAGAAAGTCAAGGCTGAGTTCCAGGACACTGGCAGGAGCTGGGGGAACTGGCACCCTGGGGCCTGGGATGGCTGTGGGCACCCAAGGGCAGAGGTCCGACCAAGTCATCCCAGGGATCAGCAAACCCTCAGCCTTGGATGAGCCATAAGCTTGGGTATGAAAACACCTGAATTTGGGCCATTGCTGAGATCTGAGGTGGGGGCTGTTTCACCCAGAGCAGAGGTGGGAGGTCCCAGCTGTGGTAGGTTCTGGGGGAAGTAAGGGAGAAGCAGAGTGTGTCCAGCTGGGGGCAGAGATGGGCAGAGGGTATCATTACTCTGCCACCCTGCCACCCATGCTTACATCTGCATAACAGCATACAAACGGGGAGGAGGAGGGGTGGATACAGCCCCTAGTGCCTCTCACTAATCTTGGCAGTGCCCTCTTCTTCCAGGAAGGAATGGGGATGGGGAGGAGGAGGCACTCGAACCAGCTGGCAAACACCGTTCAGGGACTCCTGGCCTCCCATCCTCTTCCTCCTCATCCTCCCCACCTTCTCCAGAAGATCCAAGCCTGCTCTCCAGACCCCTCCAGCTCAGGCCTGGGCTTGGCATTGGTCAGAGACCTGCAAGACCCTTAGTGGACTCAGAAATAGGCCAGGGCAGGGACTCTTCCCTGCTCTGCCAGGGTCCCCTGGGATCCACCCTCCCTAGTCATCCTCACCTACAGATTCCCCAGCCTGCCAGCCATGAGGAGCGCTGAGCCAGCGCAGCTGGTACCCTCAGCCCAAGCGAGCACTCCGGGGGGCCGTGACCCTAGACCCTTAGGCTCCCAGGGGCCCGCTCCTAGGGCACTCCCTCCAGATGCCCCAAACCCCGAAGGCCAGCTTACCCGCACCCCCCAGCCCCAGCCTCTCCGTCCTGCCTTTACCTACCTTCCCTTCGAAGCTCAGTTTCCTCAGAGGAGCCCAGGGATATACCCTCCAAGGAGGCCCCGCTGCCTGGGCTGCTCGCCATGACTGCCCCCCACCCGGCCAGGGGCTCCCAGAGTAGCTTCCACGCCGCTACCGCCTTCCCAGCCAGAGGCGGGCAGCGCTGGAGGAGGCGGGACTCGTGGAGCGCCCTCTGCAGGAACAGCCAATAGCAAGGCTCAGTCGCCCTGACCACCTTGCTGATTGGCCAAAACCCCGAATGGAGCCAACAGGGAGGGGGCGGTAAGAGGGCTGGGGAGGGGGCGGTGGGAGAATCCCCGTCCCACGGGAGGCCAGATCCCCCCGTTTTAGTACCTACCAGTGGGAGTGGGGAAGAAGGCGGCTGAGGGAAGGTTTGCAGGGGCAGAGGGGTGGGGGCTTAAGCGCGCAGCCCCTCCAGGACTGGGGAGATGCTCAAAGAGCCTCCTCTCCCAGCCCACCTGTGGGAAACCCAGGTGGGTGGGGACTTGACCCCATCTTGTTCCTGCCCCCTCTTCTGGAAGTCCCTCCTCTATTACACCTCATGCCACGTCCTTTTCTTGCCCTCAGACCTCTCCTCTCAGCCCCCTCTCCAGGACCAGTTTCCTTTACAATGACCCCCTCAGGATCAAAGGAAGCCCCCAAGAATGACTCTCAGTCCTTTGCCAGGAAGCAGTGGCGCCACTTTGGCACAAGGCAAACACCTCAAGCCCCAGCTACCAGCCATGAGGGGGTGGCGGGGAGGAGGGGAAGGGGTTAGCGCCACTGTGGGCAGGGAAGGGCACCCCAAGCCCTCTGACTTCACATCTCAGCAGCAGCCTCTCCGTCCCCCATCTCCCTTGGAGAAGGGGGTGATGCCTGCTGGCAAATCAGGCCTCTTGAGATTGGGGCAGGGCAAAGGTGAGGGCATATTCACCAACAGAGACTAGAGTGGGCAGGAGGGGAGGACTTGAAAGTTACCCCAGCCCAGAGCCACCATTCCTCTGAGACCCTGTACCCCTGAGGCCACCACTAGGCGCTGCATCTGCCACCAGACAGCTATTCCCTGAGGAGTGGCACCAGGTCACAGCACACCCCTGGTTGCCATGGCAGCAGGCAGGCTTACACACTAGGACATTAACTCAGACATTTAAAGGGACAGCTCCACCTGAAAGAGAGGGCAGGGCTGCAGGGCTGGAGTCTGGGGGCAAGTTCTCTAAACTCTCAGCCCACACCACACACTTATCTCCAGACCATCCTAAACCCTCAGGAAAAGGAACCCTCCACCTTACTAGATACAGAGTTGAGGGTCTCTCTCCAAGAGGAATACACCCACACTATCTCCCTCCCTCCATAATGATCATGGCCATATTGACCTATGGCTAAGGGTGGAAGGACCCTGCTAGCTTCACTCCGAAGAGCCCAAGGCAGGGATTCTGGAAGGGAGAAGGGAAAGGTGGCCAGACCTGACCTCAGAGGCAGAGACGCAGCTGTTTCTCTACCAGGCCTGTGGGAAGTGTAATGACCACCAAATGAGAAGGGGCAGAGCCCAGAATTAGATTTTTGAGGCCAAGAGCCAGTCCAGCCCTGGGGCAGGCACAGAGGGCCACTTGAAAGAAAGACAAGACTTCAAGCCTTTGAGCCTCACATCACCTCTTTACTGAAGAGGAAACGCAGGCTCCAAGAGGTTAAGCAGCTTGCTCCTGTCCTTCTTCCTTTGGATATGAGAAGGCAGAGCAGCACTGCACCCAGAGTAGCTGCTGCCCCAGGAGTCCTCAGAGGAAGCAGACCCCCCACACACACCCCTGGGCTCCAATCCCTCCCATGTCCCCTACCCCACCCCACCCCACCCAGGCCCATCGAGTGGCCTGCAGCAGGGAAGCCAAATTGCTGGGCCTTCTCCCTCTGCACCCCTGCCAGGCACTATTAATGGGTTTACTGGGCAGCCCCAGATTGAAAGGCCTTTAATCACAGGCTCAGGGATGGGCTTAATTAACCCCTAAGCAGCTTACAGAGGGGCTCAGGCAGGCTGGAGCAGGGGATGGGGACTGAGCCCTCCAAGGCTATAGAAGCCAGGGGCATAGGTACAATCCCTCCACTGCATGGGGAAGAGGCCTCTCCTGGGGACAAGGGTGTCACGCTCACAGCAGCCTTCACTCTCCTGGTTCAGTTTCTCAGAGGGGAGGAACAGGGGAGTCAATCTAACCAAATTAGGAGGCGCCCTGGCAGGGGAAAATTCAGATAAATCAGAGCAAAACCAGAGCAGTTTGCAGTTGTTAGGGTCTTTAGAGAGTGTCTAGCACGGGGCACTTCTCCTGGTGGGTCCCTGGATGCATTTAAGGGGGTCCCTGCATTCCTGGAGTAGAATGCAGATTTTGTGTATAGAAGAATTTGTCTATGATGAGGGCCCTTGGCTTTCATCAGATTCTCAAAGGGATCCAGGAATAATACAAGTTCAAAACCCTGGTCTTGTCCCATCACCTCATCTTACAGATGAGGAAACCTAGGTCCTAAAAGGGAAGTCACTGATTCAAGGTCACAGGTTAAGGAGGTAACAACAACTTGGCAGCACAGCATAATAACTGTGGATGTTCCTAACAGTAACGGGCTGTCCCTGTCATAGCCTTAGAGTTTCACATCAACCTCTTTACAGAAGAAGAGCCAAAGGCTCCAAGAATTTAAGCAGCTTGGTCCTGAGGCTTCCTAGTTTGTCTGGGTGACAGAAAAGCCCTAAAACTCCCTTGCCCTAAAACCTCTTACAGAACCAACTCAAGGCTTCCAGACCTAGCATCTTCCACACACAGCTTCCTGTGCCCCAGCACACACACACCCATCTCAGCACGTGCCGGTCCACCGCACCTATCTGGTGGGCACTGCCCTGTGGACTTCTCAGACCCAGGCTGTGCTGCTGCAGTCCCTCTGCCCCCAAACCATCCTCCAAAGCCCAGCTCCTAGAGACCACTTCTCTAACCAGCCTGGTTCCTTGCCATTGCCCTCCAGCAATAGCGCAGACCATCTCCAGAACATGCATCCCCTGCCTTCCGTGGAGGTGAGTTGTGCTGTGTCTCCAGCCCCACCCTGGGGCAGGTGCAGCAGGGCGATAGAAGCTGCCTGAGGAATGGCTGAGCACCTGGGTGGAGCAGCTGGGGGTTGGGGGGAGGTAGTTTGTTCTTACTGGGAGCTGTGGGAGTGCCTAACTGCTGCTCCCCACCCTTAAGTCCATGCCTGGCACCCTCTGAACTACTGATAGAAACTGACATCTTCACCCGCTTCTTACCAGTCTCAGAGTTGGTGGCAGCAACCGGCATGGTGAGGTCAGCAAGGGCTCTGAAATGGCTCTCCTGGAGGAGAGGAGAGAGAAGGTTGAGGAGGCACAAAGGCAAAGCAATGGGGAAGGAATTAAGAAGGGCCTCCCCCTCCGGATCAGCCAACATGGTAGTGGAGAGGGCATTGCCCTGATATTAAATAATTCCAGAGTCCTGGGAGTCAGGAAGAGTAGATATCACATTCCCCTTTCTCCAAAGAGGAGGAGACAGAGGATCAGAGAGGTTAGTTAATTTGTCCAAGGTCACAAAGCTAATTTAAAAAGCTGCAACGAAAACTCAGGTTTTATGACTCCATAAAAAATGTTTCTGCCTACTATCTGGCTTTGTTTGTTTGTTTGTTTTTGAGAGAGAGGTTGGGAAAAGTCCAGAATTTGAGCCAAAAGCAGGAAAGATGGGTGTTCCCAGATTTTAAGCTCCATGGGCCCTGAGGTCAAGAATCACATCTGTTTTACTTTGCCTCTGGATCCTAGACCTAGCACAGTATAGGCACTCCACAGACATCTGTGCATCTGTCTGACAGAAGGGATGTCATACCTCCCCAAGGCCTCTCTTGCTTCCTTTCTCCCCTGCCTCTTCTTAGCCCAGAGTCTGGACAAGGAGAGCAGGGGACTCCGGGCAGAAGCAGCCATGGTGTTTACAACCTCAGTTCCCATCGCAGGGCATCCCCAAGCTGGGGTTGGCTCCCCAATTCTCCAGGGGAGGGTGCAGGGGGGTAACGCACCACCCTTTCTCCCTTTGCCTTCCTGGGCCTGTGCTGCTGGAGAAAACCCTAATTCCCAGTTGCTATGACAACAGGAGGCTGTGGCTCACAGCAGGGGTGGGGGAGTAGAGGGAAGTAGCTGGCAGTGCCCAGTTTAGGACTGAACGTTACTGGGCCCTGTGGGTGGAGGAGCCACAACATCACCTTCCCCCTCAAAATGTCCCTAGAGGGACCACTACCTGATTTTAATAAAATTCTCTCTACTCCCGTCACCCTCCCAGGCCTGAGCTGGTCATCCCAGTTCAGGTAGCAGAAATTACAAAGGTGGAAGGATGGCTCCCCTTCCTCCTGGAGCTGCCTCTGAGCACAAGGGAGAAATGAGCTTTCAGGGAGAGGAAGGGCACCCCCTGTTAGGCTAGCACTCAGGCTGGGAGCAATACTCAGGATCCACTGTGCCAGCCAGTGCCCCCGGCGCCAACCCCTGCTGTCCCTATTCCTAGAGAGCTTCAAGGAGGGATCCCTTCCTTCCCCTTCCCAGGTCCCGGCGACCTGGAACCTGGAGCCCTCTCCTGGCTGGCGCTGCTCTCCCGGACAGTTACTGGCAAAGAGGACTCCAGACGTCCTCCTTCCTCAAGGGAGGAAGTGGGAAAAGGCAGGGAGGATCTTGTCCCCAGAAGTCGTGCCCAGCCTGCTTGGATTTTCTCCCTGGGGAGTGGGTTCCGACGGCATCGGCTAGCTCTGCCCCACCCCCACCCAAGCCTCCGAGAGGGCGGGGCCCGGCTGTGCCCACAGGAGAACAGCAGTACCAGGCAAGCCAGCTTGGCTCCGGGCCAAGGTCCGGAGCTCAGGCATCTGGAAACCCGTAACTCGGCTTCTAAAAGCCTGGACCCGGGTGCTCTCTCACCACTACCTCCAGGCTATCCTCATTCCCTAGGGTCAGTAGACCATGAGGACCCACCGGGAAAGGGGGAGGTTTCCTCCAAGCTCCGTCAATACATGTACAAAGAGATGCAGAGGAGAAAGGTCTGTCAAAGGCGCTTTGAAGACCGACAGGCCGTGGGAAGGGGTAGACAGATTGAGAGATGGGGGTCTAGTGGCCGGGCGGACTTGCACGCACAGACAATCAGATCGCCCCCGCCCCAAAAGCCCAGCATTAACACGCTGGGCGCTAGGACCTGGGAGGAGGGGGGTGTGTTGCGAGCCATCAAAGAAGGCTCTTTGCGTGCGCGCCCGCCGGAGACCAGGGGATGAGGTCACTGAATAACTGCACCCCCCACCCCGCCTCCGCCCCCGACCCTATCCCCACTCTCTCCTCTCTTAGTTGACCTAACTTTCTGACCCTGGCTCCCCGCTCCTAGTACCGATCCCTTCCCAGGTCTCCAGACACCTATCCCTAGCCCCCGACCCCGACCCGCCCCCTCTACAGCCTGGGAGGAGGAAGGAGCAGCTCATTCCCTTCCCAGGACCCCCTCCCAGGAAAGACTGAGGCTTTGGCCTCCCAAGGTGGCCGGGGAGTCACGGGGACCCACACAACCTCTGTCTTGCGCCCCAACTCCCGGAAGAGCTAACAGCGCGGTTCTTACGTAATGCCTGGCTCCGAAGTCCCCAGAATCCGCACAGACCCTGGAGAGGCCGCTCGGATACCAGGGCCCCGCACAGCTCACCAGCTCTGTGCCTGATGTCACTTTGGAGCTCTCACCGCGGGGGCGGGGACCGGCGTCAATGGGCAGCAATGTTTGGTCTCTCTCAAGGAGCATCGGAGAAAGGGGGGTGGGTGCGGGAGGTGAAGAGCGAGGTGACGGGCCAGAGGGAACAGGCTAGGGGAGATGGAAGGCAGAAAAAGGACGCCAAGTACGGTGCCTGGACGAAGAGGAGAAAGGGCCCTGGGGTGGGTGCGGCCCGATGGCCGGGGGACGCCTACCTGAGCCCCGGGAGGCCCCTGGTTCGGTGTGGCTCCAGCGCAGCCCGGCGCTCCGCGTTTATTGCTTGTCAATCGCTATCCCGGCTCTTAAAGGGGCAAGGCCTCCTCTACGCGAGGGGGCGGAGACGGAGGGAGGAGAGGAGGGGAGGGAGACAGGGACGCCAAGGGATAACCCGGAGGAAGGTAACCTTTTCGAAAGGCTAGTGGGTAGGCAGAGAGGTGGTGGTTTGGGAGACACTGCGTAGCCCACGACCCCACCCGCCACTCGCTTCCCACTAGCAGAAGCAAGGACTGGGACCTGTACCCACCAGTGTCCCTCGGCGCCAGCCATCCCTTAAAAGGGCGATGGTGAAAGATTACCCGCCCTCTTCTCTCAGCTTAGACCCACATTCTAGTTCTAGACGAACCTCACCTTTACTTGCTTCCCAACTAGGAAAGAAAACACGAGTCGTCTAGGAAGACCCTCAAGGAACAGGAGACCCATCCCAACAGGGCTTAGGGCTCAGGCGCAGCTTTTAAGGACTCGATGGTGGATACCTGGATCCCAGGCTCTCTAGGCCAATTTGAAAGGAAAGGAAAAAAAAAAAAAAAAGAGGGGGAAGGCTTCGCGAAGGGATTCGAGACCTTATTTTAAGCTTGGATCGGTGAGTTGGTCCATACCCCGGTCTACGGAATACAGAAGGAAGTAACTCGCTCTTCTCCCTCAGAGTGTTATCTAAAAAAGAAAATGAAGACTTAAACCCAGTTGCCCTCCTTCGCCCAGCCTCCAGCTCCACCCTAGATTCGCACTTAGTAAGAGGATACTGTTACGGCCTCGGAATACTGGAGGCTCAGCCCGGAGACCACCTTTCGCTAAAGGCTTGGAGCATCTGGGGCCAGTAGCAGTACTGCTCTACCCCCACCCGCTCCAGTTGCCCTCTAAAGAATATACAAGTCTCCTAAGATCAGAAATAGACTGCATCCTAGAAACTTGCTTGGAAATCTCAGGAATGGGTTTGACTTGGAAATCCATCTGGAAGCAGGGGATGGGTCCCCAGGTCCCAGAAGACTCAGCTCGCCCCTGAGCTCTGGAGAGCATAGGTTTCAGTATAGGTAAAGGGAAGAGCCACAGAGCGAGGCCAGACTCCACTGAAAGCCCTCATGTTTTTCGGTGCTCTCTGCCCTCACTGATGGAGAAGAAGACAGTTAGTGACCCCAGATAGCAGGGACTGGAATTGCAGGCTTCCGTCTCCAACCAAAGAGGCTTGCTGAAGCACAATGCTTCCAGTTCTCTCCTCTGCCTTCAGGCCAGATGATCCACCTAATGCATCTCAGGAAGAACTCCCCTTCACATTAAGAAGGCTGCCCTCCACTCTCACCTGTCCACCTCTGGACAGTGCACTTGGCTGGCTGCATTTGGTTGAGAAGTGGAAGGATCTTGAGCTTCTCCGAAATATTGATTACTTCTTTTCAATCAGGCAACTATTGCCCCTTGGCAACTCACAGCAAATCTTCAATTTCATTCAAAATCCTCAAGACAAAGTGGAATCCTAGATTCTGGCTCACTTGAGAGGTGGAGCCCAATTTATTATTCTTCCAAGCTGCCTCCCCCCATTACTCAGTCAGAAAGCATCTCTCTAATAAGAGCCTTATAGAACGTTAGCTCCTCACAGCTGTTCGGAACCTTACAACTGATAAATTATTTGATTCTCACAACAGCCCCATGTGGTTACAGAGTGAGGAGAAACATTTCTTGATGCAGAGTAGGATGCCGCTGTTCTGTTTCAGATAGGGCGCCAGCTTCAGTGATATTGAATCAGACACTAGCTTTGGTGCCAGCTTTAGTGATCCCGAAGGTGGAGTTTGGGTAGGGGAGTGTCAGACACACAAAGAAACCACTTTCTGGTGGTATAACTGAATAACAGAGGTTCAGTAAGTGTTGTAAGCAGGGCCCCAAAGGAACGAGAGTGCTTCAGGTGGGAAATAGAATAGCTGGGGTAGGAAGCAGGTTTGAGGGGTCCACAATACATCCCATGGCAGTCAGGGGCTGCCACCTCTGCTGGTGGGCTGGGGAAGTTGGTGGGAGTGAAGGGAATGAATCCTCTCCCTCGGGTCTGTAATTAGCCATCTTCCTCCTTGCCTGCACCCCAGAGTTCACAATGGTGCAGGCAGTGTCTCTGCTTCCCGTAAAATCAAGGTTTTCCTCGGGTGGGTGTTCATTCCAAGGCTTTGGGATTTAGGGCACAGAAAGAAAGAAAACTTGGAAGGGGTGTTCTGAATTTTCAGCAGAGCCTGGGCTGTATTGAATGATGTTGCACTTCCGGTAATGACCAGCAGGGGCCGCCAACAGCTATCCCGAATCTCTGTTTCTACACCTACCCCTCCCATTCCTCGCAGGCACCCCCAGCAACTCCCCGGTCTTGTTCCGGAAGCCTTTTCTATTGGCTATATCTCTCAGTTAAAAAAAAAAAAAAAGTTTGGAATCATCACCGTCTATATATTTATATTTATATATTATTATATTTATGCTATTGAAAACTAATACGTATATTAAAATTTTTTCACACATCCCATAATTTTAATGATTTTTTTAAAACTATAAATATAAGTTCCAATATTTTCTTACCACACCCTAAAGGATCATCTGGTGCATCCCTAGGGTCACTCCCCACTTTGGAAACCGCATTTGTAAAGAAAAAGCTGCCCCCCTACTTTCTCCAATCCCAGCCTCAACAGGGCATCCGGACCTGTAACTTTGCCTCCCGTCCAGGACCAAACCAAACCTTCTCTGGAAGACCAAGTGTCCTGGCCCCTTGTTCCCGTCACAACCTCAAAACCACATCAGGTTGCCTGTCTGGAGATCCAAAACCTCTCCCAAAGCAGCCTCCTTGCGTCCTTCCCCCACCCCACCCCTGGCCCCACACTCACACTTTGCCCTGCCTCCTTGCTTTACTCGGCCATAACCCCATGGGGTGGGATGTTCTGGAACTAGATGGTTCTGTGTTGAAATCCTGGCTTGGCCACATGGTGTGTGTGTCCTAGGCCAGTTACATAACCTCTCTGCACCTCAATTTCCTCGTCTGTACAATAGTGGTAGCAGCTTCCACCTTGAGAGAGGACAGATGTAGAGTGGCCACTACAGTGCCAGACACACAGCAAGTGTGGTTCCTTCCTGGGGGTAGGTCTGAACAGGCTCTCGCTAGGTGCCAGCTGGGTAGTGGGTGGTTACTCTCTGTCTCTGGCTGTTTGATGTGCCCATAACTGGCCTTAGGTCCTCCTGGGGAAGGCGGGGGTCCGCCCTAGGGCTTCTGGAGCCCCAGGTATCTGGCTGGGAGAGCATGTCCTCTTACCACTGCCCACACACCCGTTAGTGGCATCTTGCCCAGCCATATCTATGCCACCCACCTCTCTTATCCTCTTCCTCCAGTGCCCAACCAAGGTGCCAAGGACCTTGCTGTGGGCACCATATCAGGGGGCCAGGAATAAGTACTAGCCCATTGCTAGAGTGGAGATGAGCTCGCAAAAGCCAGTGCAGACCCTGGGAGTGGGAGGGAAGGAGTCCCATTAGCCACCCCAATAACCCAGTGTTCATTACTGGGGACTCCCACCAGCCAACTCTGCCTTGGAGCGCCCCTGTAGACCCTGAACAGGGCAGGAGGTGGGGGGTCAGAGTTGAGGGGGTGAGGGGAGGCTCTGGACAGTGGGAATAGATGCCGTGGGGACTGTGAGGCACTTGAGTTGCTATTTAGAGAGAGGAAAACCAGAAGAGTGTCCTCAACTTGAGCTGGTGACCCAGAGGAGAGCGGCACGTGCATGCGCATGTGTACACACACACCCCTAAGCTGCCCTACCCCCGAACTTTGCCCTGGGCCAGGGGAGAACCCAAAGCAGGTGGGGAAGGGGCAGAGAGCACTGGCTTGACTTTCTGTGTGACTTCGGGCAAGTCACTTGGCCTGAGCTGGATAAGAGCTGCCTCACAGGCTCCATATAGACTGGAGGGGAGAACACATATAAAAATGCTTTGTGAACCATGGCAGGAAATGCCAGGTCGCTATGTCCCCTTCCTGTGAAAGTGGGGAGGCCCCAGTCCCTGATCCATTCTCTGCCCCTTCCTGCTATCCCATAATAGCTCTTCTCCCCCAGCCCTGCTTGGTGCCAACCGCTCAGCTCCAAGCCTCCCCCCAGGGTCCTCTCCTGCCCTCTGCATTGGGGTTACTCACCCTGGGCCCTCTTTCCTCTGAGGTGCCTAGGTACAGAATGGGGGTCCTCCTGCCCATCCCCAGGGGCTCTAGCAGCCCACCCTAAGGGGCTTGTGTGGGGAGCAGGTGGGGCCCAGGGATGGGTAGATGTCCAAACCATCTCTGGTCCGCTCCCACCACCACTGCCCTTTTCCAGGCCAGAGCCACTGGGGGAGGGGTTGCCCTCCCACCCCCATCTGTACAGAGTGTGGGAAGGCTCACCAGCACCCAAAGCAGGCTGGGAGTGTGCGGGTCCCAGGCAGCAGGCCTCGGGGTCTGTACTGGAGGTGCGGGGAGATGGGAGCATGGTCAGTGCTTACAGCGGGAACATCGCGGGTGTCCCCCCTCTGGCCATCTTGGTCCCCCCTCCAAAAACCAGCACCAGAGTGGGCAGAAGGAAGTGCCTGAGTGGCAGTGTTCCCCAAGTTGCTCCAACAAGCAGGGCCCTAAATGTGCCTAAGGTGTGTGCAGGGATGTTTGTGGGTATGCATGAGTGTGTTCGTGATGCATCTGTGTGTCTGTGTGCACATATGGGAGTAGCAGGATGCTGTGTCTGTGCACATCACATCCGCATGTACGGCCTAGATGGGCCTCTGTGTGTGTATGTGTTCTCCTGTGTGTGATGCTGGCTTCTGCCACCATGGCAACAACTGACTCCTGCTTCCCCTACTGCAGTTGCTGAAAATGACCCATTCTGGGTAAGAGTTAAAACCCAAAACAACTTTGTCCAGTGCTAAGGTCTCCCTCCTCAGTCCACTGCAGAATCTGTGAGCAGCCAGACCCGGGACCCCAGAGCAGTAAGTACCAGGCCCCAGGGTTCCAGGAGGGAGGTCCATCATGGAAGGTGGCATCAATCAGTGTAGGGGGTGGGGATAGGAGGTGGAGAAAGAGCCTTCCTGAGCCCCTCCCTGCCTTGCCAGCATCAACCATCTCCTCTCCTGCCCACCGCACACCGTCCTTCCTAGCATCTGCTGTCTCCCTCTCTTACTCACCGGGATCTTAATTCTTCTGAGGAGGGCTTAACCAGAGTGACTCAGCACCACCACGCCCCCATCCCTGAGTCCCTGCTATCACAAAGTCCATTGCCGTAATTCAAACTCTCAAGTGGATTTTCTCCAAAGACTGTGACCTTGAGGCCTGAACTTCTCTTTGGAACTTCTCTTCTCCCCTATTCGGAATCTTCAACCCAGGGGTGTTCTTGGGACGTGAGCGCTGATCAGCCAGCTTCACAGCCTGATTTGGCCTGAGTTCCTCTTGTAGTGGCCTCCCTGTTTCAACTTCCATCCTCCTCTTTCTTCTAACTTACTGGCACAGGCTCCTGGAGGGCTCCCCGTTCTCCCATCCATGCTTCCTCTCCTGCTCCGTGCTCCCCACAGACCTGAATCCAATCCACCTACTTGTGACCTCCTGGCCCTCTCAAGACCTTCCTTTTCTTGATTCCTTCTGCCTCCAGCCCTGCCCTAAGCCTGACTCATGGGAATGGCCCGGAGAATCTAATAGTAAAGTAGAATTTCAAAAAGACCCTTGTGGTCATGGTATATAGCTCCACGACAGGGATGTGCCAAAAGTTCCCTGGGACACTGTGGCTCACCCCTAGACCCAAAGCCCCCTGGTGTTCCAGCCAATGCTCTTCCCAGGTCCCCACGGTCAGGGTCACGACTGATGTGCAAAGCCTGCTTCCTCTGAGCTGTCGTGGGCCCCTAGTGCCTGCCCCAGAGTCCTCCCCTGACCGCACAAATGTGCCCCAGCCTCCCATTCCCTCTGCCGGGCAGGCCCTATTCCATTCTTCCTGGGAGCAGCGGGGGAGATTGGGTCTCTTAACGAGAAACGAGGGAGATCTTTTCTTTCCACTGGGTCTGGGGCATTGGCCTAGTCACGCTTCACCCACTGGTTAGATTTGCATTCTTTGATTTTCAGAAAGCTTATTCATAATTCAAAATTTTATCCTGCATTTATGGGCCGATGCTCTGAGCTCTGGACATCACCCCTAGCAGAGCCATCCTTCATAAGCTTGCTGCCAGGCACACACAGTTCCACTTCTTTGATCCTCACAAAAACTTGTTGAGGTGGGAAATACTACCACCCCATGTTACAGGAGATGATACTGAGCACCGAGAGATTAAGCAATTTGCCCAAAGGCATTATGCTGCTTAAGTGGTAGAGCTGGGAATTGACCCCAGGTCGTCTGGCTCAGGCTCCACTGTACAGGCCGAACCTCACTTTGTAGCTACTATTATTAGCTTAATTTTATAAATGAAGAAACTAAAGGCCAGAGGAGTTCCATGACTCGTCCAGAATCACCCAGCCAGCAGGTGACAGAGCCAGGCTTGGCAGGTTTGGTTAGGAAAGAGATTTGCTTAGTTGTCCATTAATTATTTTTCAATTTACAAAAATATGGTAACTCACAAAAACAGATGAACTTAAATAACACTTCAATTCAACTTAGTTTAAGACTATGCATATAACCATCAGCCTTCAAAAGAAATATACTCCTGGAAACCATTTGTTATCTTTCTTGCTAATCCTTAGCTGTTATCCATCACAGCTTACTCTGATCTTGAATTTATCCAGACTTGATGAAAATACTTTTACTAATGCTCCCTAAATCTTTTATTAACTTGGCATCAGATACTGGACTTGAGAACAGCTTAGCAGCTCTCGAGAGCACCTGGGAGGAACACCATAATGCAAGAACCTTCTGGCTTCCAGAGACCACCTTCCTCCTCCTGCACAGAAAACTGTCATCTGGCCTCAGTTTTCTCATCTGTAAAATGGGAGGTTGAGTCACAGAGGTTAGTTAGCTAAATTCCCTTCAAACCCCATCAGTGTATATATCTAAGGAAATTTCCACTCTGCTCATAAAGGAGATAAACTTTTCCAAAAAGAACCTGAAAAGAAAATACACATATGTATGGATATGGATAACTGAATCAATTTGCTGTACACCTGAAACTAACATTGTAAATCAACTACACTTTAATAAAAAATTTTTTTTAATCTTTCCAACAGGGATTTCCAAGAGGTAGCCTCTTGGTAAATATTTCTTGGAATATTAATTATTCCACTAAATAAATACCTATTCCCACTACTGTGAAGTTCTCTGAAGACGGTGAATGTATCTTACTGACCGCTGTAACTCCGGCACCTGGAGCAGTGCCTGCCGTCACCTGGGAACTCAGTTCACGGCACAGCCTCTGGGGGTGGAACCACGCAGCGGGAGTTTAGGGAGCTCCCCAGGTGATTCCAGCATGCAGCCAAGGCCAGGGAATAGGTGCGGGGAAGGGATCCTCAGCAGGAGACGTAGCCAGAGCCCTGGAGTGTTAGACTAGGGCTGGGACATGGACAGGTGAGGATTGCCAGGCAACTGGATGCAGAGGTGACCCCCAAGGCATCTTTCCTGAGGAGGTAGCTGTGGACATGGGACGCACTCAGGGCAGTAGAAAGAGCTGAGGGAACCCATAGGAGAGGACAAAGAATGTGCCCCTAGACCCAAGGGAGGAGTTCTTATCAGAGAGAGCTGATGGCCCCATCTCTGCTCCCCAGCCCCTACCCTGTGAAGGGGGCTTCCATTTGCTGTGTAAGGATATGGAAGCCCGGAGAGGTCCATGACTGGCCTCTGACCATACCCAGCTGGAGGCTCTGGGGTCTCTGGTCCTCGCTGCCCCTGGCACAACATCTGAGAGCAGGGGCAGAGCTGATGTCATCAAAAGGAGTCTGCTCTGTCCCCTTACTCAGGGGAGACCACCCTCTTCTTACAAAGGCACGTGCAAAAATCTCTGATCAACATCTGCCAAGATGCAAGCTGTTTCTTTATGTGAATATGAAGTATATATAATATGCAATGATTCATCAGACATTTTCATCATCAGTGCCAAATCCCTTCCTGCTTCTCCTGGGTCTGATGTGAGGCTAACATCCCTCTCAGAGGCACCCTCATTTGGAGGGAGAAGCGGGGCCGGGAAAAGGGCACATTAGGTATTTGTTAATTTGTGATATCATGGCGTAAGATGAAAACGGAGCTGTCCTCCCTTCCAGCCAAAAGGCTTAGCCAGACCAGGTTGAGGCCAGAGGCCTAAGAGTGAGCGCAGGACACAGGGAGATGGGTAGGTACATCAAGAAGACTGACCTACTGGGTCGCAGGCGTGGAACCAACCCCTCCAGCCTCCCACAGGTTAGCCCAAGTACCCATATCATCAAAGAGATTCCTTGGAGCAAAAGGTTTGAGTCTGAGGCCCTCAGACCCATGAGCTGTGAGGAGAGACCCAGGCCTGTCTCCTTTGGGAGGAGTCTTGGGCTTGGAGGGTATTGGATGCTCCAACCAAGCACAGGCAGGAAGAACCAGGCTCAAGAACTGACTCCCCACTTTCTCTCTGAGGCTCTCTGATCCCTCCCCAGGTGGCTTTGGTCCCAGTTTGGAGGTGACCTCCCCTTCCTCCCCCCATCCTCCTCTGACTGGGTAAGGATATGAAATCCACATCCTGATTTTTTAATATTCTGTTACTCAGGCAAGATATTTATTTAATACGTGTTCACTCAAGTAACCCCAGGCATCTGGTCTCTCCCAGGCCCTGGGCAGTGTCCATGGGACAGGGAGTGAGTAAGGCTCTGTTCCCTCTGTTCAGTCTGGTACAGGAGCCGGAACAGATGTGGGCACCTGCAAATAAAATGCCGTCACAGCCACCTGAGCAGAACAAGAATGCCAGGAGCCCAGGACAGGGCAGGGAGGGGACCGGGGAGGGCTCACAGAAAAGGAATTGCCATAATTGGGCCCCGGAGGGATCTGCTTGGCAGAGGAGTAGAAGCAGCTCCTTCCACAGAAGGAGCAGCACAAGCGGAGGTGGGGACACGTGAAGGTACAAGGCTATTCAGGAGGCCCCTGGAGTTGAAGATGGTGGTGGGTCAGACAGGTAGCCTGAGGCAGGAACAGCAGATGTGGACTGAATTACAAACGACCCGAGTAGGGGAAAGATAAACAAACTGTGATATGCCTCATAAAGGGACAGTACTTCTCAGCAGGCAAAGAGAACAAATGGCCAACATGCCTAACAAAACAGAGAAACATCCAAAACAGCACACTGAGTGAAGGAAGCCAGACACAGGAAGAACCCACTGTTTGATGCCATTTGTATGAAATTCTAAAATAGGCAAAACTAATCAATGGAGATCAGACCAGCAGTGACTTTGATGTTGAGTTTCTCACCCCTTCCCCTGAGGGAGAAATGTGGATGGGGGAAAGAGAGCAACGGGGAGTGGAGGGGCCCACAGATTAATCATTTATTTGTGCCAGGAGCAGTCCAAGGGCTTCGCCATATCCTCCGACTCAACCCTCACAGTGGCTCTGTGCTATAGGTGTAAATGAGCTCCATTTCACAGACAAGGATGCAAAGGCTCAGAGGAGATAATATCCCTAATCAAGGTCACACAGCCAGGAAGTAGTGACGTCAGGGTTCCTACCCAGAAGCCCCTGCTCTTCCTACTGTGCCCTTTCTGGGGGCAGAGTGGGCATGTAAAAGCATCAGCCCACATTTCACGACCTGACCCCAAAAAACCAGCAATGTTGAGAATTTTGAGGGGCACTGAGAGGCCACGCAGCCAAAACTCTGTAACCTGAGGCAGCCCGAAACCTGAGTCCATTGTTCAGGCAACCCAGACCCACCACCCTTCAGAAACCTCCGCAGGTCATCCCTCAGGGGCGCCAAAGTGACTAGTCAGGCTGAAAATCTCCAGGATGAGCAGTGAGGCCTGCGATCCTGAAGGCAGAAACCTCAACTTCTCCCCCTCTCCCCACAAGCCAGGGGCCTGGAGGCCAGGAGCAGGGGCACTGAGGCCCCACAGCAGCTGTGAGGGGAAAGGAGGTGCCCAGGATCCAGCTCGATAGAAAGGAGCATGGGGTCTCGCAGAATAGCTCCCCTCCCAATCCTGAAAACAGCCTCTGGGAGGAGCACAGCACCCGCCCCAGAGACAGTTCCTCCCTAGGATCTGTAGGCTCAGAGCAAAAAGTTACCCTACTCCCCCGGGCCTCCGCCTCTGCCACCCATGCCTTTGGGCCCCTGGCAGGGACTGTGCCCTGGTCAGGACAGCTGGCAGCCCATGTGTTTCCACCCCCACCCTCTCCCTGTTCCCAACTCCCAGGTTATGACACAGGGGCAGGAGGAGGCCAAGCTAGGGGTGGAGCCACAGAGGGAAAGGGGACATGGGTCCCAGGGAATATAAAGGGCCTCGGGGGCGCTGGCCAGAGACCCTTTGCCCTGCGTCTCTGCGCCTGCCCAGCACCATGGTAACGTCTGGTGGTCCCTGTCAGCTGTGTTCTCCAGGAGCCTGGGATGGAGGCTGGCACCGAGGGCCTGTACTCATGCCATTAAGGGCATACAGAAGTGAGGCCAGGGCAGCCCCCGCTGCCAGTCTGATGCCAGCGTTTCCTGTCCCTTCTCTTGGGGGTGGGGATGAGGGGAGTTCCTGGTCAAGAGAGGGCTGAGGGTCTCAGGGGCTCCGCTGGTGTGTAGCATGTATACGGGCATCATAGTGTGTGAATCACTGTGTGTGCCTCTGTGTGGCCACCACAAAATCCTCTGTGTGCGGCTGGGTGTGCGGATGGAAATCTTGGGGCTGGCTGGTGTTCCTGTATGCAACTGTGTTAGTCATTCAGTTCACAGGTACTACTGACCACTTACTAAGAGTCAGGCAATGTTCTAGGTGCTTGTGATACATCAGCGAACAAAATAGGCAAATAGCCCAGCTGTAACGGTGTTTACATTGGTGGAGGTGGGATTGGGGTTACTGCTGGGGATGAAGACAGTTAAAAAATAAGCACAGAATGTAGTAAGTTAGAAGGTGCAATGGGGGAAACGTAGAACAAGGTGAAGGGCTGGAGAAACTAACACAACATTATAAATCAACTATACTTCGATTAAAGAAAAAAAAGATGAAGGGATGGGTTGCAATTTTAAATATGGGTGTCAGAGTAGGGCCCATTTAGAAGGGGAATTTTGAGCTAATGCCTGAAGGAGGCGAGTTAGTTGGCCTTGAGGAAGTCTTCCAGGCAGAGTGAATGGCATGTCGGCATGTCGGGGCATTTCAGAGCAACAGCAAGGGTGGAGTGGGGTGAGGAAGGAGTTGCAGAAGTCAGCGAGGTCAGGGAGTCAATCAAAGTCCCTATGACTGATGCAGGAAAAACAGATGTGGGGCGTGAGAAGGGCTGTGTCCCAGGTTTCGGCTGAGTCCCTGGGACGTGCCCCGCCAAGTGTGGGTCCTTGGCTTCACGCAGGAAAAGAATTCAAGAGTGAGCCACAGTTGAGTAAAGGTAGATTTATTCAGAGAGATACATTGAAAGGCAAAAGAAAGGCCATGAGGTGTAGGGGTTGGGTACTCAGATTAAAAGTAGGTACACACCCCATAGACAGAGTGTGGCTAATGGAGTCGGGGAGAGAGGACATGAGGGGCAGTGTTGCCCATTTTTATGGGCTTTGGTAGCTTCATATGCAAGTGGAAGGACCAGTTTAACTAGCCTGGGGAAGGGGCTGGGATTCCCAGGAAGTTGGCCATTTCCCACTCTTTGACCTTTTGTGGCTAACAGTGGGACTGTTATGGCACCTGTAGGCATGTTACTTACCATGCTAACATATTACTATAAGCATGTAATGAAGCTCAAGGTCTACTAGAAGTTAAATCTCCCAGCATCTTGAGCCTCAAAGCCTTCTGAGGGTTGAATCTTTCACCATTTTGATGTTAATTGCTGTAGCAGTCCTTGAATGGCTGTGCCCTGCCCCCTTCTTGTCTCATGAAGGCCTCCTGTGTCCATCTCAGGCCGTGCCTGGCTCATCGCTAGGGTCCCTGTTTACCCCATACTTTGTGCGCATCACTGCACGTCCAGGTGTGCACCATTCAACTCCAGCACATGGAAGTCCCTTATGGCGCCCATGTACCTGTGTTTGTCCCAAAATCTGAGTTTTCCTGGGTCTGGGCGGCCCAGTGCCCGAGCTTGAGCCCGACCCTACGCTCTGCCACGTGTTGGCGGCCTGGACGTCAAGTGACCGCCCGCTCCTCTGTCCGCCCCGCCCCTTCCAGACAGCGGCTCCGCGCTGCGCCTGCGCTCTGGCCCTGATGTGCCTGGTGCTGCTGCTGTGCCCCGATGGGACGCTGGGGGAGGAGCTGGAACTGCAGCCTCACCCCAGCCCCAGGGCGGCCTATTGGCTACCCAGCTTCGGCCAGTTCAACAAGTACATAGAGAAGCTCTTCAATAGCAGGTGGGCGGGTGGAGAGGACGGGAAGGAGGAAGGGAGGAGTAGGGGTAGGGGAGAAACGGACACCACCTGCCCCTCTGCCCCACCCCACCCCACCCCACCCTACTCCCCACGCATCACAGCCCGGAACTGGGCCCGCGGGGCTGCCCCCTGACCTCTGCAAAGACGCGTTCCGCAGCCTAAAGCCTAAGAACACCAAGAAACCTAAGGATGAGAAGAACACCAAGAAAACCCCACCAGCGAACGCTACGAAGCCCCTATCAGTGAACGCAACGACACTCCCCCAACGGAACATCACGAACCCTCCACCAAGGAACATCGCTAAACCCTGACCACTAGCCTCCTCACAGGGTCCCAGGTAGGAGAGCCTGGGCTCGGCTGGCATTCAGGGCCCTCACTCGGAACTGGGGGCAGGTTGGCGGGGAGTGAAAGGAAGCCCTGGGGTGGGGGTGGGGGGCGGGGAATCCAGGACCCCGGGGACTTCCTTCTCCAGGCTGGACTTTGACTTCCAGATGCCCAACTCAAATCTCCCCACCCATGGACCCCCTTTACATTCTGAGAGAGACCCTGACTCCTGCCTCCCCCACCTCCCGCCCCCAGTGACAACAGTAAAGAGAAACGGAATCTCTTTTGCTTCCTTGACTTCTGTGGGCCCTGAGCAGGAAGGTATCCGCCCTTCCAGGGGAAAGGGGGACCCTGGAGCTCCTACTGGAGGGGCAGGAGATCTCAGCTGCAGGGTCTGCCCTGCCTCCTCCCTGCAACCCATCCACCTGCCCCACCTCAGGCACTTACCCACCAGGGATTGGCAGCATGTGTTGCCTCACAAAGAAGGAGAGCAGAAGTGAGAGAAGCAGGTCCCAGAAACCTCAAAGGAGGGCTTCTGCCAGCACCCACCCCACACCCTGAGTTTCTACCCCGAGTTTCTACACCGAGTAGGACAGCTTTGATGCCAGCCTGGGATGTCAGTATTGGCACTTGAACAAGCAGCTGTGCCTCCCCCACCAGCTCCACCCACCCAGGGCAGAGCATAAGGCCCTGCCTTTGCCTCTCCTCGTCCTCTCTGGCTGTGAGCAGAGCAAAGGAGGGACAGGAGCCCAGCCAGGGCCTGTCCCTGAGAAGCTGGGTTCGAGAGTGGCACTCTCCTCTGGGCAGGGGCAGAGGCCTCGTCCTGATCCAGCTCTCACACACAGGTATGTCCTGAGCAGGGTCCCATTTCCTGCCCCTGGGAAGTATCTACACCTCTCCCTACTCAAACCCATCCCCTTAGTGGCCAGAGAAAATTTGGAACTTCAGTCTCTATCATCTGAACTCAAACTGTTCTCCTGCTGAAACCAGCCCCCCTCCCAGATACCCCCTTGGATTTAAGAATCAGCCTGAGCCATGCATTGGCCCAGTGGCTGCATCCTCTCCAGCTCTTTGCCTTTTGGGGCCTAGTTCCACTTTCAGGTCGTTTGCACACACCAGACGCAGCCAGGACTTGAGGGGAGCCATGATGGTGGCGTGCTTGCCATGGGGTCAGTGTGAAGTGCTAAGCCAGGGAAAGTGGACCTCCTCATCCACCAAACCCACGAGCCCCATCTCTCCAGGCAGAGCATGCTGGGGAGGAAGGAGAAGCATTCCAGGAACTAGAAAGGTTCTGATTCTCTCACTACTCCCCCCGACGCCCACCATGACTGTCCCTTATCCACCGGTGCTCCTAGTCTCAGGAGAAGAGGAGAGAGTCAAGGTCAGTCCTTCCCAGTCGTACACAGACACACCGCCCCATCCCCATCTATTCAGGAGGCCTGAAAATGGCAAAGGCAGGCAGAGGCTATGGGGACCCCTCCTTAGTGCAGGTCTCACCGGGCAGGATCCGGGCCCTCACCCTCCCAGAGCTGGAGCATGCCATCTGCAGACTGGACTCCTGGAGGTGGCCAGAACCCTCAGCTCCTCCAGCTTCCTTCCTGGAAGGCTGAATCCCTCCTGCGGCCTCCCCTCCTGCAACTGCTTGAATAGCTCCTCTGCCCAGGACATCACTACCTCTCAGGGCAAGATTTCCTGAGCATTAGTCTAATTAATTTAAGCTAGATAATTATGTTTCAGATACCATAGCAGTACACACAGAATTTGCAGATTATGCCACCAGCTTATTTGATTCCAATAAAATGTCTTCTCAGACAAAAACAAAACAAACAACCAAAAAAAAAAAAAAAAACTTTCCAGTTTTCAGGTTCTTCAAAGATGCTGCCTTATAATCAAGGAGAGCCTGCCTTCTAGAGACCCCTCCTGGAGCCACGCCGAGTTAACCAGAAACCTCTTCCATAAGATGGAGCTGCATATATTTGAAGAACAGTTATCTCTCTGCTCAACCTTCCAGCATGCTTCATGGAAACAGCTGGGTGGCTGGGGGCTGCATTGCAAATCTGTTCCTCAAAAGCTCCCTTTTACCGACCATTTACCTGGCTCAAGGACCATGCTAAATGTGTCACATGCATTATTTCATGTCCTGCTCACTTCAACCCTACTATTCTTCCCATTTTACAAATGAGGAACCTGAGGCTCAGAGAGGTTACGTCCCCACCCAAAAGCACACAGACGGAACATGGCAGATCCCGATTCAAGCCCAGGTTCGCCTGACTTTAAAGCCAAGGCTCTATCTCTGTATTGGATTCCCATCTGCCGCCAGACCTTGGACAAGCTGCTAGATCTCTCTGAGCCTTGACTTCCTCCTCTATAGAGTGAGGATAACAGTATCTCCCACTCACAGGGTTGTTGAGAGGGCTAAATGCCTCTGGCACACAGTAGGCTCCTTTTCCCAACAATCTCACAAGACACCATCTCCAGACCCATCCCCATCACTGTCCCCTGCCTCTGGCCGTGCTTCTGCTGGGTGCTGTGCCCCATGAGGACCTGTGTTCCAACTTGACATGCACACCTGACACACCTCCAACTGCCCAGAGGAAGGCAGCTCTGATGCCACCGATGCAGCCAGTGACTGTCTCAACCCCATTCATTCCTCTGGGCTCGGTCGTTACCCTGCTTCCCCATGCCAAGGACACTTTAGTATAAATTAGTACTTCACCTACAGCCTAGGCTGTAGGAAGGCATTGGGGGTTGGGGGGTGTTGTGCTTGGGGACAGAGCTGCCATCAGGCCAAGGTACTAGAGGTACTGAAATGGGACAATTCAAGCTTCACGGACTTGCTGAATGACCTTGGGGGAGTCCCCACCTCCCCCTGTGCCACAACTTGCCCCTCTGGGAAGTGGAGAGGATGAGCTAAATGGCTCTGATGACCCTACAGACGTTCTGGATCATTAATAACACCTCTTTCCCTTCTCCTCCTCCCAGCCCTGCCCCTTTCTCTCCTGTGCATTTGGCTTGCTCCTGCCCCAACCAGGGTCCACAGAGACACACAGAGAGAGTGAGGCTGTGACTTTGATTTGCTTTATTTAGCCTGTGTGGGAGCAGGGAGCAAGCTGTGGCCAGAGCCAAGGGTGTGAACGGGAGAGAGGGGCCAGCACTGCCCTTGGAGTCAGAGGAGCAGGAGGTGGCCTCACGAGTCCACTGGGCTGAGCTCCCTGTAAAGAGAGGACAGAACATGGGGTGTGAGTAGGTAATCCTCATGCCCTTAGGCTAGCCCTGGGCCCCTGTTCTCCCCTGAGCCACCCCCCGTTTCTGCCCCAGGCATCTGGGCATCAGAGCAGGGAATCAAACCTACCTGGGGGCCACCGCATAGGGGGAGCCGCAGTCCAGGAGGCCCAGCGTGCCTTCTTTGTCTCTTTTCCCATACCTGGGAGGGGAGAGGCAGCTGGGGCAAGCACTGTGCCCAGGTGCCAGCTCACCTGCCTCATGCCTACTCTTGGGCACCATATCCCCCGGGGCACAGGAGCCCGGGCAAGGTGAGTAGAGATGCTCTGCTTTCCCAAGAGCACTGAAGGGGCTGGGGCTGTGGCTGCGGCTGGAGTCACAGCCCAGGGCCCCGGGGGCTGGGACCACTGTCCCTCTCTCACACACACACCTGGGTCTGGTCAGCATGTTGATGTATCTGCGGAGCTCAGCTGCATACTGGGCCATCTGCTCTGGCGTGGCATCGTCCCCTGGGTAGACCGGCTCCAGCGGGGCCCCCCGGGCACCCAGGGGTGGCTGCAGCAACAGAGCCACACATGTGGACAGGAGCAGCAGGGAGAGGCAGCGGCGTGCGGCGGCCATCTGAGGAGCAAGGAGCAGGGAGATGGAGGCAGAACGGGGCCCACCTTCCAGCCCCTTAGCCCCTCACCCATTTCTCCAAGCCTGGGGACAGAGGGGCAGAGCAAAGGGCTACTCAGACCTGACCGGCCCACCTCCTAGACCCTGCCCCTCTCAGGAGCAGCAGGGCAGCCAGAGCTCTGCCAGAGCCTTGGCAAAGTAGAAAAGGGGAGCAGAGGAGGCGGGATGGGGGGCAGGAGACAGAGGACTCGTGACATCCAGGACCTGATGGCTCTGAGCCCGTGTCGCCTTGAGCAGAAGGCACAGTCACACCCATGGCTCCCAATCATCCACAAGGTCTCAGCCACTAACACGTTTGTGTTCACAGCCACCACCCCCTGCCCCATACACATTTGTAATCTTCTAGTCAGCAGACTGCTCTTCCAGGGGGACAGATTTGTCCACATGTAGAGCCAGACCCAAATAGGCCTCCAGAGGCCCCAGCCCTGCAAAGCATCGACTCATTTCCCACATCCCAGCCCCTGGCCCCTAGGAGCCCCCCAGGCCCCAGAGCTCAGGGCAGGCTGAGCCCGCTTACCCGGAGTCCTGAGCAAGCGGGCACTGGACCAAGCGAGTGCGTGCCTCAGGCCGGATGGATACCCCTGCCCTTGGCCGTGCCCCTTTATAGTCCTCAACCCCCCCAGAGTCCCCGCCTCCTGTCAGCCTCTCTCACGTCCCAGCCATCACCCCCTCCCACCATCTCCTTGGTGCCCGCAACGCCAGCACTAGGGCCAGTGAAAGGAGGCGGACAGGGCAGTGTTGGGGGTGCCATGCTAGCAGCATCACAGGTAAAAACAGACCATGATCAGCCTCCTGTAGGCCCCCATCTGCCTTTGGGCACCAGAGCAGGCTTGGTTCAAGGACAGGGCTCTGGGACGTCAGGATAACTGGAAGGTTCTGATTGCAGGATGCAAAACAGCCCCTTCTACCTCCCAAGGATTAACCCAGATCATCAGACAGATTCCCTCAGGGCAGAAGATTTAGGCTGTGACTCTGAGATTCCAGGGATAAAGGTTGGAGACTCAGGACTTTCTTTCCAATTTGTGGGTAGAACAAGATGGGATGGGGAGATGCCTCAGGTAACCAGGTAATAAGGAAAGAAATGGGGACCCAAGCAGGAGAAATCCTCTCTCTGGCTGGTGTATAGGATGGGGAATGAGAACTGATGTGCCTGGGGTCAGGGGAAACAGAAGGGGGGCTGACAATATCTGGTAGCCCCAATTCCCCAGCGCCCCATTCCAGAGGAGTGATCAAAACCAACATCATTTGTAAAGCCTTGAATTTTCCAAAGTGTGCCCAGCTCAGTCCCCTCCATGAGTCCCTACAATAAACCATTTTACAGATTCAGAAACTAAGGCTCAGGGATACTAAGTTACCAGCCTTAGGTCAGTGGCAGAGCCAGGGTTTGAAATAGAGTCCAACTTCAAAATCTGGACTCTCCTTTTCCTAAGCAGGGCTGTCAGAGTATTGCTATAATTTTCCACTTTTTGACTGAGAAAGATGAGGCTCACAGAGGTGAAGATACTTGCCCAAGATCACACAGCTGTCTAGGACCCAAGTTCCGGCTTAGAGTCCCAACCCCACCAATGCCATCAGCCGCTCCCTACCCTCAGCAGCCTCTGAGTCTCCCCTGCTCAGCGTCCTCTCCCACAGCTCAGGCCAAGGAGCTTGACTGTGTCTGAATGACTCGCTGAAGCCTGAGTAGGAAGCAGAGGGCTCCTCACCCCTGAGGCTCTGCTGTCCCAGATCAAGACACCAAATGAGTGTGCTGGGAGAGGATGTGGTGGGGTGAAGCCTGGAGGTGACGCTGCAGGGATCTGAGCTCTGATTTTCCTCAAGATAATGAGGATAAAGGAAGACTCAGTAAACCCCAGTATTCTGCCTTGCTCCTCTCAGTTCTGATTTCTGGTAAGAAGAATAATGCTTCACCTGACAACAACTTACATTCTGCAAAGCAAATGTGCTGTCTCCGTAAGCCAGGGCCCTACTCTGGGCTTCAGGTTCCCACTTGGTAAAGCAAGGGTGAATTAGGGACTGGTCAGACGCAGGCCTCTAGGGAGGCCACAGAGACTGCAGTGTGCCACCAGGGGGCGCTAGGCTCCACGTCTAGTGCAAAGGGTCTGGGCTCCCACAGGACTGCAGTGTGTGGGGCCTGTTCTGGCCACTACTTGGGTTTGGTCCCGCCCCTGCAGACAGATGGCAGATGTGGGGTTGACTCAAGTGCTGAGGTCATTTATATTTCTTTCCTGTCACAGAGGTGAGCAGCTTTGTCAGTTACTAAGAAATGACAGTTACTCTACAATGACAGCTGAACCTCCAGCTTTCGTTTTTCTCCTTTGCAAACAAGAGAGTCCTCTTCTGGGTTCTCTCAGGGACACTGTGACAACCGAGGAGAAAGAGTTAGTGGATGTGCTTTCTAAACTGTATGGCCATGTCCAGACTGGGCGATGCTTCTCCCTCACCTTCATATGTTCCCAGGGTTTGCGGGGAGCCCTGCTTAGAGAAACACCAACGACTTACCTGCAGACTGAGTGAAAACGAAAGTGGCCCTTCTTCCCCAGCCCAACCCCATGCCCTCTGGGACAGGGATGATTGCCACTGTGTAGTGTTGAGGATGGAGTGGAGGCTGCGATGAGACCAAGCAAGGAATGCCCCAGAAACACCTGAGGTCATGGTGAAGATAAGTGGACAGTAGCCAGGGGCATGGGGGTCCCCACATATGGGACAGCAAAGGCAGCAATTTGACCAGCATCATGTCCTCCATACTGCTCCCTACCCCAACCCCACCAAGAGTTCCTCCAAAGCGGCCTGGGCCAACGTATCTGATTCCCACCCTGGGTGGCAGCAGCAGAGGTGGGGAAAGCTAAGGGGTGGCCACCCTCAGATGCCAGGAACCCAGAGGGTCCCCCATTCCCTGGAGAAACCCTTGGGCTGAGGATTCATACACACACACACACATACACAGTCCTTGGGCCCCTGTCCCACCTTTGAGGACCAACTCAGGCCTAACTAAGAGCTCAGGTCACTCATTTGGAACGTGTGCTCTCTCCCCACGTCCCTCTGCCCTGAGGTCTCCATCTGCCCCCAGGGCCCCTGCAGGCTCAGGAGCGCTCAGCGTCCTCCCTGCCCACAATGGCTGCTAAAGCAAATCCTATCATTGTCAGCCCACATTGTTTCCTAGAGAGGAAGCCTTCTTTTTTCCTAAGAGAAAGACTAAACCAGATAAACAACAAGTTTATACTTTATAGTAAAGGGAACTATATTCAATATCTTGTAGTAACTTATGGTTAAAAAGACTATGAAAACGAATATATGTATGTTCCTATATGACTGAAGTATTGTGCTGTACACCAGGAATTGACAGAATACTGTAAACTGACTATACTTCAATAAAAAAATATATATATATTTTAAAAAGACTAAACCAATCCCTATACTAAAGTGTTGGGGGAGAGGGATGGATGAATGGGGAGGAAAGAAAACTGTAGAGACTGGTAGTAGGAGGAGGGGGTTTGTCCCTTGGGCTGGTTGAAAGGGAGCGGGGACGGAGCAGTTTTGAGACGTGTTAGACATGAGTGGGAGAATAAAGGAAAATAAGAGGGGTGTTCATAAGCCTGGGCTGTGCCAAGCTGCCCGTGGCTTCAGCTCTACTATGAACTAGCTCTGCCGTTCATTAGCTGTGTGACCTTTGTCAACGTACACAATCTCTCTTAGCCTGAAAGCAGTAAACTATTATTATTATTTAAGGTGTGAGGATCACTGTTTAACCAGTGAAGAAATTAATGCAGTGAAAGGGAATGACTAGGCCAGTCACCCAGCCAACTGATGACAGACTCAGGTTCAGGCTACAGATATACTCAGGGCAGGTTGGGAAGGTTCCCGGAGGAAATGAGGCTTGAGGTGGCCTTGAGAAATGGGGTCGGGGGAGGGATGCTATTTCACAGAAGCAGGGAGGCGGCAATGGGATTGAGCGGTTCGGGTGCACATTAAGGAGATGCCACCAGTGGAGAAAGGGGTGTGTTATGGGGACCCTTGCATTTCTGGAAGAAGAATTTAGATTTTACAGTTAATGGAATCATAACTGGTATGGGGTGAGCTGTCTTGCCTCTGGCCCAACTATATGGCCTCCTGTAAATCTCTCCCCATCTCTGGGCCTCGAAATTCCCATCTGCTCAATAAAAGACCAAATGATTCCTAGATGATGTTCAGAGGAGATCATGTTTTAGCAGATAATGCTAGCTGCCCCAATATCCACTCTCTCCTCCTTCCATCAGAAAAGAACTTGAGACAGGCCCATGGCCATTCAGCTAAAGACCTCTCCTCGTCTGTTCCTGCAGTGAGGCAGGGCCACATGACTAAGTTTTAACCAATGAGATGAGAGTTTAAATGATGTGTGCCATTCTGTTTTCAGAAGTGGATGTGCCCTCCTGTGGTAAATGGTACCAAAGATGACCATGAAAATACCTTCTACCCCCACATGTAGTTCTACAGTGGGGTCTCTGTCCCCTCTTTTTGAATGCGGGTGAACCTGTGACTGCCTGGACCAGTAGGGAATGGTGGAAGATGCTATGTGACTTCTGAGGCCAGGCCATAAAGTACAATTGTTATGAATTGAATTGTGTTCTCCCCAACCCCTTCCAATTCATATTTTGAAATCCTAACCCCCACTAGCTCAGAATGTGACCTTACTTGGAAATAGGGGCATCGCAGATGTAATTAATTAAGATGAGGTACTGGAGTAGGCTCAGTGGACCCCTAATCCAATCCTTATTGTCATTATGAAAAAGGGAACTTTGGACACAGAAGCAGACATGCATAGAGGGAAGACACCCACCTACAAGCCAAAGAGAGAGGCCTGGAACAGACCCTTCCCTCACAGTCCTCAGAAGCAGCCAGACTTGATCTCAGACTTCTAGCTCCCAGAACTGTTGTTAAACCGCCCAGTTTGTAGCGCTTTGTTACGGCAGCCCTAGCAAACTAATACAGTTGCCTGGAACTAGACAGTTCCAGGCAATGCAGCCTCCTCCTGGTTCTCGTGGAGCATGCACTCTGGGGAGAGCCAGCTGCTAGACAAATCCAGCTACCCCAAGACATCATGCTGGAGAGCCCCATGTAGGTGCTGGGTCAGCGGCCCCAGCTGAGCAACCAGCCAGCAGCACCCATCAGACATGTGAGTGTCAGCCCCAGCCAACCTCTGACCATCATCACTGCACAAGAGGCTCTCAGTGACAACTGCTGAGTCAAGCCCTTCCCAGTCCTGACCCACAAAATCATGAGTGAAATAGAATGGTTATTTTAAGCCACTAAGTTTTAGAGTAATTGTTACTCAGCAGAGTAACAAGCACCCCCCCCCCCTTTCTCCTTCCCTCCCTTCCCAGTGGCTGGAACATGGACATGGTGGTGGCGGGCCATCTTCAGTCGTGTAGATGAGGGCAAGGCGAAGCCACAGAATAGGAACCTGAGCTGTCAGACGGCCCCCTGTAGTGGAGCCGCCAACTCCCCAGATGCCACTTACATATTACGTGGGAGAGAAATAAACTTCTATCTTGTTAAGCCATTTTAAATTCTGCCTCTATTTTAAAAGCCAGATCAATACCCTAGAAATTTAATGTGTGTAAAACAAATAACTCAGTGCCTAGCACATAAGAAAGTGCTTCTTGGTTTTTTTTTTTTTAAGGCAGCTGTTGCTCTTGTTGTCAGTAATGTTACATCTAAGGTTGCTTCCAGCTCCAACATTGGTTGAGTCTGATCAGCAGTGGATTAACCACCTCTCAGCACTCCTCCAAGTGACCATGAGGTGAACCCATGTCACCAATGGTCAACCAGACATGTCAAGCTGGGAAGAAATTGTCTGTGGTCGTATAATTTATACCAAGGGTCTCTTCTATTAGCCTCAAACTGAACACAGCTCTCTGAGGCAGACCAACGGACAGGGGACCCGGACACCAACACAGACTCACATCTTCCCTCCCCTCCAACCACACAACGAACCAAAGCTCATGAAAAGTCACTGTGTGCTCCCATTCTATTTCTCCTGGTGTAGGAGTAGTGAGATTGGAGGAGAGAAGACAGCGAGGGAGTTGGGGGGAAATGTGATGGGAAGCAAGTCTCAGATATGGCAATACTGTAGGAAGAGGGAACCAGAGAACCAAACTAACTCCACAACCCCCCTAAGCAATCCGGAAAGGCTTCTGGGAGGAGGTGGCTACTACCCTGAAGCTGTTTTCCAGACTGAAGAGAGGAAAAGGGGTCTGCAGACAGAGAGAGTGGCCTGGGCAAAGGCTTAGAGTGTTAGAATCTACACAGCTTGTGACCCGACCAGACCCTGGTCCTGCCTCCACCTCACCTTCCAACCCTACTCTGAGGGAGACTGGAGGGAGGCTCAGGGGAGGATAGGTGTAGAGCACTGTGTTCCCATAGGGCAGGTGGGTCTGAGCAGGGATCTCTCCTGCAGCTGTGGCAGAGCCAGCTTGAGTCTTCTTCCACAGTCACATAAGGAGGGTACATGGACTCGTCACCGGGAAGGCATGGTTAGTGACTTATCTACTGATGATGAATTCAGAAAGGGGATGGCAGCTGCTGAGAGAAAGGGTGGCCTCCACACTCCCATTGCTCCTCTTGCCCAAGGAATGGAGGTGTTAGAAATGACCCCTTCCCCAGCACACACACACACCTCACCCCCCTCACCAAGGACTCTCCCTCCACAGCGCCCGCTATCTTGGATCCCTTCTCCACTCCCAGCCACTACAGCCCTGGGACTGAGTAACACATCTCCTCAGGGTAACCTGGGATGTTAGTACCAAGCCTACGCCCCAGCCACCTTCGCCTTTGGGGGAGGGGGCAGCTCTGTCCCCATCTACTCTCCTGGGCTGCCTGGCATGCTCCTTTCCACCCTCCCCATTCGCCGGCAACTCTTCTTCCTGCTCCTCCCTACCTTCTATCAGGAACTTTCATCCTGCCCCCGCCTGGCCCGATTAGACAGTTCCAGGGCCCCTTATCTGGGCGCTGTCCACTCCCCGGGCAAGTGGTAGCGTCAAAGCAGAGGGAGCCCCCAACTCCACCCCAGCCCTGTTCCGAGGCGCCTTTTGTCTCAGACGCCATCTTCTGCCCTCCCGGCTCTCATGCCCTCCCCCTCCATTCACACTTGGATGCCACCTCCATGAAGAAGGGAAAGAAAATACAAATGCCCACTTTCCATTTCAGTGAAATTTGCTCTTTATTTAGGGACCATGGAAGGACCACATACAACTCTCCAGCCCGGGGGCAAGGGGGGCAGTGAGAAATGGGATGAAAGCCCCATCCCGACCCCCCCTAGATGCAGCCGGCAGGTAGTGGAATTCAGGTTTCGGGGTCAGGAGCAAACATGCAAATGAGGTCGGTGTATTGGCGTGTCTCCCAGGAGGCCTTGGGGGTCGTCACCACATGTAGACGCCTTCTGGTCTGTAGGAGGGAAAGGAAAGGAATCGCACGGAGCCTGGAGTTGGCTCTGGGGAGGCGAGACTATGGGAGAGTACTAGGGGCGGTGCCACGGGGGCAGTAGGACCAGGCCACGCTCCAGGGGACAGGGCATGTGGAGGGGCGCCTTTACTGCGACTTGACGGGGCGGTCCTCGCGATCCAGGAAAAGCAGTTTGGAGAGGAGAGCTTCGGGGCTGTCACGTTTCCCATACCTGGGGGCGGGACCGTAAACGGGCGGGGTCAGGCCTGGCCGCGCCCCTAGTGGGGACCCGGCCCCGCCCACCCCGCGCAAGCGCTCACCGCTGCCGAGTGACCAGGTTGAGGTAGTGGCGCAGCGACGCGTAGTAGCGGCTCAGGTCTTCTGGCGAGGCGTCTTCGCCAGGAGCCTCTGGTTTGGCGGGGTAGGCGTCGACCAGCGCCCCCAAGCAGACGAGCAGGGCCAGCAGCACTGTGACCATGGCGGGCCACGGCCTGCGCACCGTCACCATCTGGAGAGGGGGCACTGGAGTCATCCTGAGCCTCGACGCCTAAGGCAGGAGGCTGAGGCCACCGTCAAGCCCATGCCACCTGTTCGCTGTGTGTTCTTGGTCACTGCACCCTCTCTGGCCTAAGTTTTCTCACCTGTCAGAGGGGCAGAAGCCCTGCTTGCCTCAGCTCCCTCCACCCAGAATGCCCAGAAGGGTAGACAGAGGAAGAGGGCTATGCTGTCGGTGGGGACTCCTGGGCCTCTCGCCTTCCCTCTTCTGCTGGCCCCCTTCCAATCCAACTTTCCCACTCGGCACCAGTTTCCACCATCCCAGCCTCAGTTTCCCCACAAAATAGCCTGGGATCCCGGGTAGCAGACCATTCCTGGGTCCCAGGCCACTCACAGTGACAGTTCCAGAGACAGAGATGATTAGGAGATAGGATGTGAGAGGAGTCCCAAGGGCCGGACTGCTGCAGATCAGGCTGTGGCCTCCTCAGCTCAGCAGTTTCCCTGCGGGGCTTATATCCCGGCCTGGAGAGGGAGGGGGAGTTGGAGAAGGGAGGCCCTTCCTCCTTCCTCCCTCCACCCCACACCAGATCACTCAGCTTACACCTAGACAGTATGTGGTGTCTTCACCTTGAAGGAGCTGAAGGGGGAGCCCCCACGCTCAGACTCAGAGTATCTTTGGATGGGGTGCCTGGCCCATACTCCATCTTCACCCTACAGCCCCTCAACGGCAAGTTTAGCCTCCTAAGGAAGTGAAGGGTTTGGATCTAGATTCCTGGGATGACCCCTAGGACCAAGGTTGAGATTGTATCTTTCCTAGCCTGTCCATGGGTGGAAGTGGTGGGTGGTGGGGGGATGGGCAGCAGGCCAGACCCATTTTTTTCCAGCCTGTGAGACCCTAGAGCACTCCTTCCTAAAGTCAACCTCTTCTGCCCTTGCTCCATGATGCATTGGAGAGGGATGGAGGAGGGACAGGACCAGTGGGTCTCTTTCTACTGGAGCCAGGGATGGAAGCTGTGACCTTGGCTCTTGACTTGTTTTTTGTGATATACCGGAGGAGAGGCCTCTCTGGACAGCCCCACTATGTCCCCTGTCTGTTAAAGAGTTGGGGAAAGGGGCAGGAGGAGGCAAAAACCAGCCCTCTCCCCAGAAGCAGCTGAGTTGGCCACCTGTGCTCCCAGCCTGACACATAACACATTCAGGTCCAGCAGGTCTGGCATAGAGACCCCTTCCCAGGCAGTGTGCCCCCATGCCCATCCAGGTGTCATTCAGGGCACTGGTGTCTACTAGGATTGCATGATGCCAGGGCTGCCTGAGAACCTGCCACCATCCCCAGCCTACTGCAATCTCTACTGGGTTCTGGGGCGAAGATTCCCCCCGCCCCCACCCAGGGCCTTTGAAGGAAATGACTACTAAGCACCTGCTGGGCACTGGGCAGAACATGATTTCAGGCACAACAACACAGTCCTCCAGAGCTTCCAGGTGGCCCATCGGCCGGCGAGAGCAGGAGGGGCCGTCTTGTCCAGGCCCCTAGTTGTGGAGCCTCACCTCCACCCTCCAGGACAGATGGCGTGGGTGTTATTTTTAGAGCTCTCTCTGGAGGTGGAGAGTCCAGGGATCCCTCAATCAATCCCTTTTTATGGGTTCAGTCACCTGCACTCTCCGGAAATGGTTGCTTATCAGCCATTTGGGCCCTATGGGCCCCACATGTCCCAAGAAAGACCAGGTCGGCTTGCTGAGCATGGAGGTGGAAGAAGACATCAGAACAAGGGGACATGGACCCCATCCTCAGAAGGAGGAGGAAAAACATTCTTCTTAGGGAGCTCTCGTCTGAGGCGTAAGACACAACCCTGTTCTCCAGGAACCCCAGGCCACATCCTTGTAGAGCCCCATGGAGCTCTCGGAACATAGGGACAGAGAAACACGGCAGGGAGAAGCCTGGGTAGGGAGAGGAGACAGCAGAAATCAAAGAACTCCACTCCTCCAGAGGTCTTGGAAAGATAGAGACAGGTGCTCACCCTAGGGATGGAGACGGCAGCTGGTGGGGCTGGTGAGGGCAGCTGTTCTCCCAGGGCTCAAGGCTTAGACAAGGCACCTGCAGGTTAAAGGGCGTAAGGACATCTGAGAGTTGGCCTGTTTTCTCTTCTAATACCGCAGCCCCAGCTAGGGGGGTGTGGGAGTGACCAGGGGATTTAGTGTGCTGACCCCAGGCAGAGAAAGACGACAGTAGTTTCGAGATGCCCACAGGAGATCTGTGGCATCCCAGGAACCCCCACGTGCCTTGGGGAGTGGGGGCTCTGGGGATAGACAGGAGGAGAGGAGAACAGTGGAGAAGTTAGAAGTCGTGGAGGAAGGCCCCGATTCAAGGTTCAACCTCTGAAAAAGTCGCTTCCCTGTTTGCCTTTAGAGTGAAAGTACATGGGACCCAAGGAGGTCCCTCAGGGTGGACCAGGAGCCAGCCTTCCACATCCTCACAAACCCTCCCTATCCATCATGCGCCTGTCCTCCAATTCCACTCTCCAGTTACAGGGCCAGCTGATTGGTTCATGAATCACCACCTCCTCATTGGAAGGTTTATTAATTTGTTGATTAGTGGGAAGGATGTCTCAGCCCTCGATCAATGGGCTCGGCTACCCTCCTCACCCACACACCCACCGCCATCATTGACCCATGACTCAGTCGTTGTGAGATATATCTGGAGGATGGGGGGCTGACATCTGTAAAGGGAGAAACTTCAAAATGGTTGTTATTGTAGACTTGGGCCCAGCATCTGCCTCCAACTTGTCTTCAAATGGTAGGACAGAATCACTGGGGTTTCCTTGATCCCCATTCTCAGAGCACCTAGCAAGTCCACCCCAGGGGTCCAGGGGGCCATGGACTTGGACCCCACTGCCCTTGCCCAATGGGCTCAAGGGCTACTTATCAAGAGAGGGTGGCCCATGACACATCCCCAGAGGCTTAGCATTCCATACCCCACCCTCCCCACCTCCTCCACACAAGGCCTCTCTCTGATATACCACCCACTGGGCAGCGCTAGTCCACTGCCTTTCACAACCATTTCCGACATCCATTTCAGACCTTATGTCTGTGTTCAGACCTGATGTTCCACATGGTGCTGGCACGTTTTGGGCGCCTAGGAAATGGTGTTTGAATCAATCAGCAGTTGGACATACCAGTTAAGATCTTGGTGAAGCTGCCTTCATAGAAACCAAGTAACAGTAGCTTAAATACCATTGAGGTTTATTTTTCTCTCATATTAGGGTCCAAGCTGGCAGCTGGTCCAGGGGTAGGATGCCTCTGATTCACAAGGAACCCAGGCACCTCTATCTTGTTACCCCAAGACTGTTGCTGCCATCTGTGTGGTCGAAGAATTTTCATCCCCCCACATCCACATTTTAGCTCATGGGAATGAGAAAAGAGGAAGTAGAGGGCAAGATTTCCCTTTGAAAAAGATGATGGGAGAAGCTGCACACATTACTTCTGCTCCTACCGCAGTGGTCAGAACCTAGACACGTGGCCATTCCTAGCTGGGAGGGAGACAGGGGTATATAGTTCCCACCATGAGGTTGGCATCTACTCCCAAGATTTTAACCATCTCTTGGGTGTTTTCTGTCACCAACAATCAGTTCCCTGATTCTCCTGATGCCAACTGGGCGTTCAACAATTTGATTCAGTTCTGACACTAACAACTTGAAGTTAGCACAGACCCACAGCTTAAGGGCTGAGTCAGTCCCACAAGACTGACCCCTCCTGTTTCAGATGCCATCCCAAGTCTGGGGCCTCCTGTACTCTAAACTAACTGTAAACTGGGGGTTCCCACATCCTTCCTCCGGTTTGATTATTTGATAGAACAGCTCAAAGAACTCAAGAAGACAAACTTTATTTCCTCTTACTGGTTTATTACAAAGGATGTTATAAAGGACACAAATAAACAGCCCAGTAAAGAGGTACAAGGGGTGAGGTCTGGAGGGTCCTGGGTACAGGAGTTTCAGTCCTGTGGGGTTGGGTGCACCACCCTCCTAGCACCTGGATGCTTTCATCAACTCGGAAGCTCTCCAAATCCCATCATTTAGGGGGTTTTATGGAGGTTTCAACATGTAGATATAATCGATTATTAACTCAGTCCCCAGCCCCCACCCCCTCCTGGAAGTCAGGGCTGAAAGTTCCAGGCTTCTAGTCAAGACTTCGGCTTTCTGGCAACTAGCCTCCATCTAAAGCTCCCTAGCGGCCCAACAAGTGTCACCTCATTGGAACAAAAGACTGTTTTATCACCCAGGAAATTCCAAGGGATTTAGGAGCTCTGTGTCAGGTAAAGAGTTGATATGTACATGAAATTCACAGTTCAGAAGGTGCCCCCTCCTTCATGTTTGTACAACACGTTTTTATCCCTAAGTATAAAATGAGGTATACCATATATACTTTCTTTTGTCTTGCTTTTTTCATTCAATAATACATCACAGATTCTGCCTGTGCCAATAAATATATACCCAACCCTTTTCTCCAGCACTTCCAAGTGCTTACCTGCCCTACTTTTTTCTGTAGCACTCCACTTCCTACTGTACTATATAATTAACTTATTTATTATGTTTATTGTCTGTCTGCTTGCAATGGACTGAGAGTCTATGACCTTCCAAAATTCATATGTTGAAAGCCTCACCCCCATGTCATCACATTAGGAGGTGGGGCCTTTGGTGAATAATCAGGCCATAAGAGTGGAGCCCTTCTGAATGGGACCAGTGCTTTTATAAGAGACCTCAGGGACCTCCCCCAACCCCTCCGCCATGACTCCACAAGAAGATGGCTTTCCACGACCTAGGAAGGAGGCCCTCATCAAACACTGAATCTGCTGGTGCTTCGATCTTGGACTTCTCAAGCCTCCAGAACTGTGAGACATAAATTTTGCTTTCAAAGCCATCAAGTTTATGGTAATTTGTTATTATTAAATACTAGCCTGAAACAACTAAGACACAACTAGAATGCCGACTCCGTGAGGACAGAAGTCTTTGTTTTTGTCACTGACATCTCTCCAGCTAGAACAGAGTCTGCCACACAGTGGGGGGTCTAGCAGTACTTGATGAATCCACATCCTCACTTTTAGTGGCTGCACGGTCTGCATGCAATCACATATACAAACATGTATACACACACACATGCACACATGCTTAAAGACAAAAGTCTCTTTCTATCTCACTTCAGGCTAGATCTTTACCAAGGAAGAAAGTAATTCCCAAACACCATGCGCCCTCCCTTCGCACACACTGTGGGCTGGACGGTGGGTGAGATCCGGCCCTGGCTGCACCAGAATGGGCAGCCCTCCTTCACCTTGAGGCTGCAGAACTAGGGCCTAAGAACACAGACTCGGGGCCAGGAGGACTGAGTAGACCACTTACCACCTGTGTGACCTTGCACAAGTTACTCAACCTCCATGTGCCTCGGTCTTGTCATTGTTCAAATGTAGATAACAACAGTAGCTACTTCATATGGTTGTGACAATTTTAAAACTAGGAGATCCCAGGTGAGACGGAGTAAGCCCATCCTGTCTCTCCTACTGACTAACGCTGTAAAACTTGGACAGAAATGTATGGAGTGGTTACCTGAAGAGTCTGAAAAGTAAAGAACAGAAGGCAAATTGGGGAAGAAAGCCAGAATTTGAAGTCCCACTGAGCTGGCAGTGGGTGTCTCATTTTTCCTCTGATATTCCCCAGCCTGGACACAAGACAGCCCCAAATCCAGAATGGGCACAGGAGTGAAGAGAAGGATCTCCAGCAGAAACTCTCTAGTTCTGCCTCAAGGGGTAGAGGAGGGAGGTCTGACTCAGAGATGGTGGAGGGGACCTGGTTTTTCTATTCTTCCTTCTCTCGTGCCCCAGCCCCCAGGCAATTCCGTGGCAGCGGCAGTAGTGAAATTTGCATCAGTGGCTTCAGGGGCCCACCAGCACCTAAAACTCTGAGGGAGGGGAGTTCTCCCCCTCTGATCAAAGGAGTTGTGGTCTCAAGAGGGTGGGCTCTCAAGATTGTTTTTTTTCTCTCTGTCCTCCTGCCACGAGGCCCTGAACATGGACACAGTCGCAGGAAATGAGCTATGGAGCAGAATAACTCAAGCCCCAGTTTTTCCACTGCAGAACAAAAAAGGAGAGCCCCAGGGAATCTGAAAGCATGAACGCAATGACAGAGAAGAGCATCCTCATCAAGGGGGTTTATGCAGCCCTGAGCTCATCCCTTAGCTGCACCTGAGTGGATCTGGTCCTAAGCAGTAGACCTAAGGCTCTGAGAACTAGACTAAGGGAAAGATCACTGCCCAGGTCCCAGACTGACCACTGGATGCTGCACACATGGCACAGATCTGAACAGCACTGCAAAAGCTTTGCCCTTGAACTGCCATTGAAACTATAACCCACAGAAGTCTGGTCAGGACTTGCAGCCTGGACCCACCTGGGTCCATCACCTGCTAAAACAGAATTACCAACATCCTCTAAAGAATTTAAACAATAGCCAGATTCTTGTAACATAATATTTTTAAATATCCAGGATAAAGCTAGCATTAATTAGCATACCAGCACCAGGAAAATCATGAACTCACACAAGCGGGTGCAAATACTGAGATGACAGAGGTTGGATTTATCTGACAAAGATTTCAAAGCAGCTGCTTAAAATGCCCCAGGAGGTAAAGGCAAATATTCTTTAGAGGAATAAAAGGATAGAAAGTCTCAGGTATTAAATAAAAGATATAAAAAAGAATGAGATGGCAATTTTAGAACTGAAAAAATAAAATAACCAAAATTTAAAAATTCACTGGATGGGCTCAAATAGCAGAATGAAGATAATAGAGGAAGGGACCTGTAAACTCGAACTGGGTCAATAGCAACCGCCCTGTGTAAGTCACAGAGGAAAAAACACTGAAAAAATCATGAACAGAGCCTCAGGGATATGAAAGGATAATAATACCAAATGGTTTAACAGTCACAGCATCAGAGTTCCAGAAGGAAAGAAGAAAGGGTGCAGTACAGATTTTAAAAAAAGTTTAAAGAATTAACAGCTGAAAACTTCCCATATTTGGCAAAAGACGTAAATTTACAGATTCAAGAACCTCAGCAAACCCATACAGGACAGATTATGATCATGATCATACTGCTGAAAATCAAAGACAAAAAACCTGGGATGCCGCCAAGGAAAAAGAATGGACTGTTTGTGCAAAAACAACCACGCCAGTGGCCTCAGGTTTCTCCCCAGAAACCATGAGACCAGAAGGAAGTGGAACACTTTTTTAAGTGCTAAAAGAAAACACCTGTGAACCTAGACTCCTCTATCCAGTGAAAACATTCTTTAAGTATGAAAGCAAAATAAAGAAATTCTCAGTGAAGGAAAACTACAAGAATTTGTTGCCAGCAGATCTGTGCTCAAAGAATTGTTAAAGGAAGCTCTTCAGACAAATGTCTAAAGACATTGGCACCAAAAAAAAAAAAAAAAAAAAAAACTTCTAAAAAATAAAGACACATGAAAACATTACAAAAATAATAATAAAGACATTAACATTTTCTTCTAAAGTTAAACATACAGTTACAAAGGACCCAGAAATCCCACTGCAAGGTATTTGTCCTAGAGAAATGAATACAGATGTTCACACAAAAACTTGTACATGAATGTTGACAGCAGCTCTATTCAAATTGCCCCAAACTGGAAACAACTCGAATGCCCTCCAATGAGTGACTGGATAAAGAAACAATGGTACGTCGATATATTGGGATATTTAACTACTTGGTCATTAAAAGGAATGAGCTATTGATACATGAAACAAATTGGATAATGTCAAGGGCATTAGGCTGAGTGAACAAAGCCGGTCTCAAAAGGCTACATACTGTATAATTCCATTTATATGATATCCTTAAAAAGATAAACCTATAGTGATGGAGAACAGATCAGTAGTTGCTAAAGATTAGGGCTTGGAGGAGGAGTGATCACAAAGGGATTTCACTCAGGAGTTCTTTAGAGTGATATAACTATTCTGTGTCCTGATCACAGGAATCCATGCATGCGTTAAAACTCAGAACTGTACGCCAATCAAAAAGTCAATTTAACTTGTACGTTAATTTAAAAAAAAATTTTTTTTAAGTTACTACCTCTAAAGTGCTTAAAACAGCGCCTGGCAAATAGGAAGCTTTCAAAAACTGTTGGTTACTTCAAAAGAAAATAAATTACTGGCTTTTCCAAGCCAAGGCACACCCCCATCTTCCGTATAAGCAACATACAAGAAACACCTTCTGGGAGCTGCTTAAAGACCAGGAGAATCTAAGGCTTTCCTGGGGTCTGTGCCTTCTGCAGGGTTACACCCCAGGTGGTGTCCCCACCTGTGAAATCCGAAGGGAATAGACATGAATATTCATGATCATCCTGCACAGTCAGCCCCCAGGAAGATGTGAGGTGAGAAGGCGCCGACTGAGGTGGGGGTCCTGATGCACTTATGGAGCAGGGGGTCCCATAGAAGCTCAGAGTTCAACTCCAGAGTCAAACAAATCCTCGTTTAAACCCTAATCCAGCTGCTCACCAGCCTCCGTGGCCAGAACAAGTTATTTCATCTCTGAGCCTCAGCTTTGTCATCTGTGAAAAGAAGATCATAAAAGTGCCTGAAAGGATTATGAGGACCTAATGACATGAGGCCTGTAAGATGCTTGTACCGTTGTCAGCTTATCATAAGTGCCCAATAAAACACTACATTTTATGCCTATAATTTGCGATAGAGATGGGCAAGATGGCACCCTAAATGTGAACAGCAAGTTACCTTTTGTTGTGAGTTTTTTATCCCCAACATTTTATTATAAAATTTTTCAAAGTTACAGCAGGTTGAAAAGACTTGACCGGTGAGTGTTGTTAGTGAGATTTAGGATGATTTTTCCTTCTTTTGGTTTAGTTTATATTTTTCTACAGCAGATATAAATGACTTAGTTAATAAAAAAAAAAATACAGGGGAGAGAAAAAAAAAATGTTAAGCAGAATAGGACTAAAGACAGAGCCCCATGGTCCCAAGTCACTGCCTCCCACAGATAGCTTGACTCTGTCAGCAACTGTCTCTAGAATGGACCCACATCTAATCAGAAATTCTTCCAGCTGTGGAGCTATTTCACCCACACATCACTCGTGTCCACAGGATGTCAGGAGAGATTTTGTTGAGCGCTTGCTAAAGTCCAGACACAAGGAGCCCGCAGCACCTCCACCTGTAACCTAGTAATTCCATCAATGGGGCAAATGTGATCAACCCAGTGTAATCTATTCATGGTTTCTGATCGTGTCTTCCCCTTCCACATACCTGCAAATCAGGGGTAGGTGAAAGGGTCTCGACTCTAGAGTCAGACTGGTTTGGGTTTGAATCTCACTTGTATTCCTCAGCTGTGTGTCTTAGGGAAAGTTGCCTGACCTCTCTGAGCCTCACTGTAAAAAGGGAATAATAAAGCCAGTGTCACAGGCTTCTTTCAATAATTAAACTAATGGATATACCTGTCTCCCTCTTCATCCCAACTGTGATGTCTCCAAGGCCAAGGCCTGGGGTTCTGATCTTTGCATGCCAGTGCCTGGTAGGAAGGGGGCCTCTCACTCCACCTACCCTGCATGCTCCTTCCCTTCCCATTTCTGCATCTCTGGTGTTTGTGGCAGTCATTCTCAAAGTGTGGTTTCCAGATCAATAGCAACAGTATTACCTGACAACTTGTTAAAACTACACAATCTCAAGGCCCATCCTAGACCTGGATCTGAATCTGGGGGTGGGGCCCAGCAACCTGGTTTTCTGGTTTTGTTTTTTTAAGTTCATACCGTTTATTTTATTGTTTTAGCTTTTTATTGAGATATAGTTGCTTTACAAAAGTAATCTGTTCTAACAAGTCCTCTGTGTGATTCTTTTTTTTTAATTTATTTTTTTTTCTTCTGTGTGATTCTGATGATGCTCAAGTTTAAGAACCACTGGTTTAAGGTATTATTGATTTGAGTGTATCCTCACTCCATGTTGAACCTAATTCCAACTGATAAAATATCAAATGGGAAACAAGGCTTCCAGGCAAGGACTGCTCTTGCCTATACAGCATCTTTGTGAAAAGCAAACTTAAAACACTCCTTCCTCTAAAAAACAAAAATTAATACAGTTGAATATAATAACGCAAGCTGAGCAACCAGAAGTAAGCCAGCCTTGGGGGAAGTGAGAATGTGGGCATCTAGACAGGCCCAGGAATACAGGAGGGGAAAGAAGAGGAGGGGGAGGAACAGGGCAGAGAGAGTTGAATCAGTGGCATAGAGCTAAATAAAATTCATCCAAATGGTAGCTCAACAAATGCTAAAATTTTTTTTCAACTTTTTTTATTAAATTTTTTTGGAGGTACTGGAGATTGAACCCAGGACCTCACACATGCTAAGCATGCGCTCTACTACTGAGCTATATCACCCCCTTTCAATTTTTTATTTGAGAACAGCACCCACACATTAACGTGCACAAATTGTAAATGTTCGGCTCGATGAGTTTTCACAAAGACATCAGTGTAACTAGCACCCAGCACAAAAAACAGCATATCAGAAGTCCTACGAGAAGCCCCCTCCCCATCACTTCCCTGCTTAGAGCAATCACTTATTTTTACTTCTAATGCATCAATGGAATCACATGATAAGTATTCTTTTATGTCCCGCTTCTTTCACTCAACAGTATGTTTGTGAAATTCATCCTTGTTTGTATGTAGATATAGTTTGTTCATTCTCATCTCTATATAATATTCCATTGTGTGAATGTGTGACAATTTATTTATCCATTCTACTGTTGATGGACATTTGGGTAGTTTCAGATTTGGGGATATTATAAACACTGAGGCTGTGCACATTCTTGGAAGTGTCTTTTGGTGAAGATGTGTACACATTTCTATTGCGTATATATCCCTAGGAGTGGAATTGCTGGGTTATAGGGTGGGTGTATGTTCAGCTTGAGTAGATATAGCCAAACCACTTCCCAAAGTGGTTGTACCAGTTTATACTCCCACCAGCAGGTTAAGAGTTCCAGTTGCTTCACATCCTTGTCAACACATGGTATTATCTGTCTTTTGCATTTTAGCCATTCTGATGGATGTGTAGTGGTGTCTCATTGTGGTTTTAATTTGCATCTTCCTCATGACTGATAAAGTTGGGCATCTTTTCACATGTTTAATGACCATTTGGATATCCTCTTTTGTGAATTGCCTGTTCAAGCTTTCTATCCAATTTTTTTATTGAACTGCCTACCATTTTCTTACTGATTTGTACAAGTTCTTCATATATTTTGGATATGAGTCCCATACAAATATCTTCTTCCACTCTGTGGCTTGCCTTTCTACTCCCTTAGTGGTATGATCACTACAGTCCAATCTATCAATTTCTATAGACATTCAAAATCGGCAGCCAGAGAACACATGTATTCTTTTAGGAACTGGATGAAATTATCACTGTGTATATACATCTCCAGCTCTGTCCAGCTCTGACTGAACCAGCTCTGTTCTCTCTCCAGAACCCCAGCGGATGGAAGCCCTAGCCATATGCACATTTGGACCCACATTGTCACCCACACACATCTCCCCAACTCTGAATCTGAATGCCAGGTCAACACCAATTGGCAAGCATCCCCACTTCAGAGTGAACAGGCTGGGAATTACATCCCAGAGTGGCAAGTTGTCAGGAAAAGCCAGAAAACTGCTCTGCATGCTCATACATGCTACTCTATATGTACAATGTGAATGGTGCCCCGGAAATTCAATGCTCTTGAGCAGTGCACAACCTGAATCCTAGTACTTGGCAGCCTTGTTTTCAGGCAGGAATCAGGCAAAACCAGAAAGTTTAGCTAAAGTTCTGGCAAAGTAGGAAAAAAAAGCAGATTTGGGCATGTGGCAGGAACAGGCAGGACTGGATGGTCTTTCAAACTAATGAGATGTCAGTAAGGCTTACTCTTGAATCTGGGCCAAGGTGGACTCTGTATTCAAGTGGGCCTTATGCCTATGACCAGTCTATGTTTGGCAGCCTTCCCTGGTCTGGGGCAGCTCCTCATTTTGTCCTCGATAAGATGGTTTCTCCCTCAAGCGACTTTGGGCCTGAGGCCCTAAGGAGAAGGAAAAAGTGGCCCCAAGTCTGTAGCCTCCAGCAGCATGTTGAGGTCCTGAAGACCCCTGGGAGTGGAAGATGGGGGCCAAAGGAGGGATTGGGGGCAGCAGTGAGGGGTTGCCTTCCAGGGGGCCCTGAACCCAGCTTGGTGCAGCCCCCAGGTCTGGGGCCTGCTCAGTGAATAACAGACCCAGCCCTGGGAACCCAGGGGGTGTGGCTGTCTGTCCTCAAGGGGAGGAGGGTGAGGCTTGTTGGGGAGCAGTGGACAAGTCCCTGGAGCCTGGCTGGAGGGGACTGCAGGGTGTGAGGGCTGTGCCTGAGGGAACAGTCCCTCCCATATCTACTAGTGCCCACTGCCCACGTTCCCACAAGCTCAGGCACCCGGCTCTCACCCTCGGGGTCGCAGACGCTGCCCAGTGACACCCTTAGACCCCCACGCCCAGGGGGCCACCCTCCTGAATCTGACAGCGCCCCGCGGCTCATCCGCGCGCCCAGTCCCCACGCGCCCCCACACTGCGCCGCTCTGGCCCGGACGCCGCTGCCGCACCCGCCCCGCTCGCCCGGGGGTCCTGAGCATCCGAGGCGAGAGGCGCGTGTTTGCCCAGCTAAGTGGCGTCTGTGTACAGAGCCGCGCGCTTATCTCCCGCAAACACGGCGCCCGCCTGCATTAGTCCGGGTCCGGAACCCCTCGCCCCGCGCTTTCATCCGGCCATCACTGATAAGGAGCCGAGGGAACGGAGGCGACCGCCCCAGCACCCCACCCGCTCCGATGGCCCCGTGGAGTCCGGAAAAGTGACAGAGTCGCTGGAACTGGGGCCCCAACCCAGGAGAGGCCGGAGCCGTCCCCACACCAGCTGCCTGCGCCGTCCCCTCCTGCTGCTCGGTCAGCCCTGCTCCTTCCTCTCCCCACTGCCCGGACTGTGGCCATCACATCCTGGCTGCCCACCCCCCCCCACCCCGGATGCCAGGCTGTTCCTTCCTCATTCCCCTTGTGGCTGTGCACGGGTCCAGGGACCCACTTCTTGACCTGGATTCTCAATGGATGGGAGCAGGAGGCTTGTCAGAAATTTATAAACGTTTCTACCACTGCCACCACTACTACTATTACTAATCATAATAACATCTAACTTGACTGAGGCTTAACTGGGCTTCAGGGCTGCCTGAGAAGCATCGCTATTATATGATTTCATGTTCCCAACAATTGAGTGAGGGAGGCACTGTTACTAGCCCCATATTATAGAAGTGAGAATGGCTAACTTAGAGAAATTGAAAACCTTAGCACATGGATTTGAACCTGGCACCACCTGAATCCAGAGTCTGCACCAGCCTCCTCCCCAGAGACCAGCTGTTTGGTCCAGCCTCCTGGGTTTACAGATGAAGAAACTGAGGCACAGCGGGGAAGGCAGCTCCCAGACAGGCCTGGGCGCTGCCACTTCTGTGCCCTGCCCACTGCATCGGGGTGTCACGACGGAGCCAGCTCTGAGGTTACTAATATTGATTACCTACGTCTAGACCCAGACCTGGCAAGATCGTTATATCTCAGTTTTGCTCTTAATTAAATCCAGTCAGTTTGCATAAGTCGAGGGTACCAGTCATGACTTTCTCTTCCAAACATGTCGAAAAACAGTTATCTAACTTTTTAATGAAAAAGAAAAGGCTCTTCTAAATGCAAAAACAAATCAAAGAAATATAAAGAAAAAAATTGCTAAATTGGACTATGTTAAAATGTAGTGCTTCTCTATATACTAAAAAAACTAAATTTAAAGATAGGCCTTAAAATTAAGAAAACATTTACAACATATACAACCAAAGAAGCATTAAGATCTGGAACCTATGCTGTACATCAGAAATTGACACAACATTGTAAACTGACTATACCTCAATTAAAAAAAAAATACACACACACACACACACACACACACACACACAAAAGATCTGGAACCTAAGAGAAGGATTTACAAGTCAATAAGAAAATGTCAGAGACCCCTGTTTTAAAAAATGAGGAAGGACAATGCACAGTTGACTTACAAATGTGAAAAATATGTATTTAATTCCACTATTAATCAAAGAAATGCAAGTTAAAACAGAGAGACACTTATTTTGCTATTAAAAATTTTGGCAAAGATTTTTTTTTTTTTTAGCAATGATACCCAGTACTGCCCAGGCCACAGTGAGCCCCATCGCAAACACTAGAGAGAACACTGTAAGAGAACTTTCAGGAGGCTGGTTTAGGTAACCTTTAATCCAGGGTTTCTATTTCTGTAGATGTAACCAATGGACACATCCCAAGATAAGCACCAGGACATGCATCACAGCTGCAATTAACAACAGCACGCACACAATAAGGGGAAAAACACCGATCCCCAAAACGTCCAACAACGGGGAAATTATAGTCTATAGGAAAGATGGACTATTTTAATGGAGCCATTAAAAAGTCACATTTTAGAAAAATGTTAAATGACATGGAAGTGATTATGACACATGCTTAAATGGGGAAAAAGCAGAGTAAAAAACTAATGCATATATACCCAGCAAGGCTCTTGTTCAGAGTTGATGGAGAAATCCAAAGCTTCACAGATAAACAAAAGCTAAAAAAAATTCAGCACCACCAAACCAGCTTTACAACAAATGTTAAAGGAACTTCTCTAGTCATCAAACCATAAGAAAAGAGGGAAAAAAAAAAAAAAAGACCTACAAAAGATTGCTTTGGCAAATCGGGGTCTTTTATGGTTCCATATTAATTTTGGAATTCTTTGTTCTAGTTCTGTGAAAAACGTCATGGGTAGTTTGACAGGGGTTGCACTGGATCCTAGATCGCTTTGGGTAGTGTGGCCATTTTGATACTGTTGATTCTTCCAATCCAAGAGTGCAAGATATCTTTCCATTTCTTTGCATCATCTGCAATTTTCTTCATCAGTGTTTTACAGTTTTCAGAGTATAGGTAACCTCCTCGGTTAAGTTTATTTCTAGGTATTTTGTTGTTTTTGATGCAATGGAAATGTGTATGCCAGTTATAAAATTTTGATTTTTGAAGTGAAAAAAAAAGTGAATGAAGGGCCACAAATGGCAAAATGTCCTTTTTCATGGGTGCGTTGTATTCCATTATATATACTTGCTACATCTTCTTTATCCATTCATCTATTGATGGGCACTTAGGATGCTTCCATATCTTGGCAATTTTAAATAATGTTCCTGTTAACAACAGGGTGTATATATCTTTTTGAGTTAATGTTTTTGTTTTTCTCAGATATATGCCCAGGAGTGAAATTGCTGGGCCATATGGTAGTTCTATTTTTAGGCTTTTGAGAAACCTCCATACTGTTTTCCATAGCGGCTGCACCAATTTACATTCCTACCAACAGCGTACAAGGGTTCCCTTTTCCCCATATCCCTGCCAACATTTGTTATTTGTGTTCTTTTTGATGATGGCCATTCTGACAGGTTGTGAGATGATCTCAATGTGATTTTGATTTGCATTTCCCTGATATTAGTGATGTTGAGCAACTTTTCATATTTCTGTTGGCCATCTACAGTTCCTCTTTTGGAAAAATGTCTGTTCAGTTATTCTCCCCGTATTTTAAATGGGTTGGTTGGTTGGTTTTTAATTGAAGTACAGTTGATTCAAAATGTTGTTTTAGTTTCTGGTGTACAGCATGGATGGACTGGGAGGGCATTGTGCTAAGTGAAGTAAGTCAGACAGACAAAGACAGCTACTGTAAGATAGCACTTACATGTGGAATCTAAAAAAATACAATAAAATAGTGAACATCACAGAAAAGAAACAGACTCACAGATGTAGGGAAGGAACTAGTGGTTACCACTGGGGAGAGGGAAGGGGGAGGGGCTAGATGGAGGTGGAGGATTAAGAGGTACAAATTATCAGGTACAAAATAAGCTACAAGGATGTATTGTACAGCAAGGGGAATATGGCCAGTATTTTATAATAACTATAAATGCAGTATAACCTTTAAAAATTGTGTATTACTATATTGCTATACCTGTAACATCTAATATTGTACATCAACTATACTTCAGTTTAAAAAATGTGACATTATAAAATAAATATATAAATACCCAAATAAATTTTAAAAAGTTAAAAAATAAGCCTAATTACCTCCCCTCCCAAAATAATAATAATAATAATACATATAGAATGATTCCAAGTCTGTAAATATATATATATATATATATTTCCAGGAAGAAATCCTGTAGGGTAATTCTATCCATACAAATGTTAAGAGTAGTGATCTTTTGGGATGGAATTCCAGGTAGGTTTCTTTTCTTTATACTTCTCAGAAAAGTTCTAATTGAGAAAATTAGAAACAAACCGAATAGGGGTGGGGTTGAGTGGGGGATGGGTATAGGTCAACGGAGACTGTATGTTTAGCATGCACGAGGTCTTGGATTCAATCTCCAGTACCTTCACTTAAAAAGAAAATTTTTTTAATTAAAAAAATAAAAAAGAAATGAAAACCAAAAAATGTCTAGTCCATAAAGCACTGTTTCCTCCATCTTTTTGACATTCTAGCCCCGGTCAGGAAATCCTGTTTTTGAAGTTTGCTCAGAGGTAGGAGACCGCCTTTGCTCCTCCACAGGGCCCCCAGACCTCCTGAAAGCTGCCCTCAGGTTGGCCTGCCTGCAAGCCCTTCACCCCAGCCCACGAGTGTCTCACCCAAAGTCTACCTGCTGCCAGTCCCTTCTTTCCTGCCTTCCCTCTGTGAGGCAGGGGTTTTTCTGTCCACCAGATCCCTGTCCCCTCTCCCCCCCACTTTGTCACAGGGTCCTGGGACTACAATTTAATGTTTCCCACCACCACCAGCCCCCTGCCCCGTGTCAGAGCCCAGCCCTACCTTCCCACCTCATCCAGCCTCCAGCCAGGAGTGAGGGCCAAGTTAGGACCAGAGCCCAGAGGCACTGTGGTCTCAGCAGGTAAAAAGCAGAGGTCAGTCCAGGGGCCTGGGAGGAGCAGAGACCCATGATGCACCAGGATTAGAAACAGAGTAGGAGGTACACCCTTGGCCCATAAAGAAAGAGGTGAGTATCCAGCTTGCTCTCCCCTAAAGACACATACCCAAGTGTATGTTCAGGAAGGACAGCATTTGGGGTTTCTGGGGAGGAGGTGGGTGCCCCATCGCTCCCCATGTTTCACCCCAGGATGGGGTCACTTGGCTTCCTGTGCACCACAAGTGTCTGCAGCCTTGCAGCCCAAAGGAAAGGATCATTTGAGCACTGGCACCAGATGGGCCTCAACTGGAATCCCAGCTCTACAACCCACTGATTTTCAGCAAGCCACCTGGCCTCTCTGAGCCTTGGCTTTCTCATCTGTAAATGAGACTAGGAACACCCTTGCAAGGGTCACCATAAAGACCACAGATAATGGGGAAAAAACAGAGGAGGGGTCTGTTAAAGCGTACCCAAGGCCGTTATTCCTGCCCCAGGACTCAGAACCACGAGCCACTCAGGGGAGCTGCGTGTTCCCGACTCTCCACCAGGTCACCTGCTCCCATGTGGATTCTCACGCCTAGCGCCACAAACTACTTTTTGAATCTCAGCTCTACACGTTTGTTGCACGCCTTGCACATCGCTAAGCATTTGACATTTAACCCCCGTAGCAATCCTGTGAGGTCCATGTTATTAGCGCCATTCAGCTGCTAAGGAAACTGAGGCTCAGAGAGGTTAGGCAACTTGCCCCAGGTCCCACAGCAGGTAAATGACAACACCAGGGCTGAAGCTCAGGCCAGTCTGCTATGCCTCATGGAGTCAGATGCCAGCACACTCCTCAGGCCCCTATGTCCCCTGCTCCTCTGGGGGGTCAGCATAGATGTGACTGAGGCCCTGAGGCCAGGTCTCTATGACTGATGTTCCCAGACTGGGCAGAGCTCTCGCCTCTGCTGCCCTGATTAATTACACCAGGAGCCTCCTGAGAAAATCAGGCCCTTCTCCCCCAACCCCTGCTGCTCTCTGGCTTAATTACTTCTCCTGGCTATAATGAAATGTTTCTGAGCCCCTGAGACAGGAACCGTCATCAAGAGCAGCCGCCTCTGTGACTCAGCCCTGCTTCCTCAGCCCTGTCCCTTTGGGCCCAGACACAGGCCCCTGTGCCCGGGCTTCAGCTGCAGAGGGTATCTGTGGGTGGGTGACTCTGAGCCCCGTAGCCCCCTGCCCCCAGTGGAATGCAGACCTGAAAACCAGACCTGGTGGGTCTGCCCCAGATTGAGGTGTCTGGATCCTCAGTCCCCAGTCCGGCAATCTGCCCACAGGCATTGAAGCAGGTGCTCAGAGTGGCAGCTCCTCCTGGCTTCCCACCTGCCCACACCCCTGCGGGGCCTAGCTCAAAGAGTCCATTCTTTTCTTCTTTCACCCCGTATTCCCTGAGCACCTACTGTGTGCCAGTCCCTGTTCCCGGCGCTGGGAATATGACAGGGAGCAAGACAGACGAGATGCACATCCTCTAGGAGCTCATGGTCTCGCAGGAGAACTGCCCAAAACAAGCAAATAGATAAAATTATTTCTAAGAAGGGGGAGAGTGGCAGCAAAGAGAGAGTGATAGCTTGGGCAGCAGGGGATGGGCAGAGAGAGATGGCACATACACCTCCATCCTGTCCTGTTTAACCCCTATGCTGGAAGTTCTTAACAGCAGTCTGCTCTGCATCCCTCATATTTCAAAGCCAACATGGTCTTACCAAATCATCACTTCTAATGGTCCAGGGCTTCGGTCACACACACACACCAGCTATCACCTAAAACAGCCATATGGAGGAGAGAGAGTGAATGGTGGGAGCCCCGGAGCCACCATGTCAAGGACAAGAGCAGAATGAAGAAGACAGGGTTCCCTGCAGCCACCCAGCCTCCCCTGTCTGCCTCTTCCCGCTTCCACTAGGGGTCCCTTATCCCCCCACCAATCACCAAGATAATTTCCCGGTAGATCAAAGAGTTAAATGTAAAAACAGACTGAACCATAGGAAACCAGGAAGAAATAGAATGATCAGAACTCTCGAGGGAAAAGCTCTTTGTGAGCGTAAAAGCACTGGAAGAAATCACAAAGAGAAAAGTCAACTACTTTGCCCACAGGAGCGTTAAGCGTGTGTGTGTCATAAAAGCAGAGCTGAAATTATGACTTGGACCACTTCCCTCTGCCAGGCTAACTCCTAATTTGTCCTAGATTCAGTTCCACAAGGAACACTCCCTGACCACCACCCCACCCCTCACCTCCTCTGGGTTGGCTGTTGCCCCGGATTGCTCTCTGCACCCCGGCGCTTGACCCTCTAGCAAAATACAGATGAAACTGTGTTGGGAACACTGGTTTCTGCTTTGCTCCCCATGGTCCATGGGCACCTTGACATCTTCTTGTTTGTCTAATCTCCATGCCCAGCACACAGAAATACATTACACAGAATACAACTCCATGTATATGTATAACTGAAATGCTTTGCTGCACATCTGAAACTAACATTGTAAACGACTACTTCAATAAAAAACAAGAATAAAAAAAATAGAACTCAACTTAGTGCTATGTATTCTGCTTCTCTATTTTTTTAAATGAGTAAAATTTTCCTGTCTTAATTTTTTTTTCAGAAACTGCCATACTATTTATTTCCATAAAAGCTACGCCATTTTTCATTCCCACCAACAGTGCACAAGAATTCCAATTTCTCCACCTCCTCACTCACACTTGCTACTTTCTGGGGGTTTTTGATAGTGGCCATCCTGAGGGGTGGTATGAGGTGGCCTCTCATTGTTGTTTTGATTTGCATTTCCCAATAACTATTTTTTAAATGAAAGAATTAACAGACTAAAAAAAAATCCATATGGCAGTTATGACAAAGGGTTAATATCTTTTATAGGTAAAATGAAAATCTCTAAGTAAAGCATTAGAATCCACAAATGATAAATGAACACAAACAGACAACTCCAAGAGAGGAAAAACAATGTAAGAATAACATCATCGGTAGCCAAAAAAAGATAAAACAGGATACCTTGTCTTACCTGGTAAGACTTCAAAACTTAAAAAAAAAAAAAAAAAAAAAGATAAAACTCACTGCTGGGAAAGTGCTGGCAAATAGACATTCATTCATGGCTCATGAAAGTGCCCACTGACACAACCCTTTCAAAAAGCAACTTCCAAACACTCAAGAGTTTTACAATTATTCATGTACTTTCACCCAGAAATTCAGTTCCTTGGCACTTACTGAAATAAACTCATCTGGGAAATCTAAGCACAAAAATGTGTACCGCAGTTTATTTATAATAGTAAAAAACCTGGAGGCATTATAAATATCTAATAACAGCATCATGAATATTAAATTTTAAAATATTCCTATTGGATAATATTATGCAGTCACCCAAAAGATGATTATGAAGTTGATGAGATGAGAAACTGTCTAGGATTTAATGTTAAGTGGGAAAAGCAGGATACAAAATGTTGTCTGCAATGACACCTCAACTAGGGAAAAAATGAAGGCTAGTAAGTGTATATAAAAATATACAGCAGGCTGGTGGAAACTACCGCTAGCTGACACACCCATGGGTCACTGTTTTTTTCTTCATTTTGTTTCTCTGTTCCGCTTTGTTTCTCCCGCTCCACACCATACCCCTCCCCAAACCAATAATATCATTACAACCTTTCATAATCTTTGATCAGCTATTCCCTCTTCTGAATATTTACCTTTAAAAAATCATTCCACAATATGAGGGAAATTTTTATGCATAAAGAGCTAAGTATGATGTTTATAATCATATGTAAATTGGATGCAAATCAAGTGTTAAATAATAGAAAACTGATTAAATAAATGAGGGAATTTTACCCTTGTGGAAATCTTAGGCAGTCCCTAAAAGGCACAGTTAGAAAGTGCTAGGGGCTGAATTGCGTCTGCCCGCCCCCCCCCCAACAAAAGGTATGTTGAACTCTTAACCCCTGACCTTATTGGGCAAGAGAATCATTGCAGATGCAATTAGTTAAGATAAGGTCATACAGGAGGAGGGTGGCACTTAATCCAGTATGACTGGTGTCATTATAAGAAGAGGAGACACACAGGGAGAAGACAGCCATGTGACTACGGAAGTAGAGACTGGGGTGGTACATCTAAAAGACAAAGAATGCCAAGTAGTGCCAGCAAACACCAAAAGCTAGAAGCGGCAAGGGAGGATTCTCCCCAACAAGTTTCAGAGAGAGCATGGCCCTGCTGACACCTTGATCTTGGACTTTTAGCCTGCAGAACTGTGAGACAATAAATGTCCGCTGTTTTAAGCCACTCAGTTTGTGGTACTTTGTTAGGACAACCCTAGGAAATTAATACAGGAAGTAATATGAAAAACATTTACCACATCCTGAAAATAAAGAACCCAGGAAAATTAACACAGTGTACAATAACATAGCCATGTTTTTAAAATGTATAAAAAGAGCCTGGAAAAAGACAGACCAAATGCAAACGGCAGCTGTATTAGTAGAGTAAGTAGGTTTTGTTTATCTAGTTTTCAATTATTTTTCTAAATTACTTTTATAACGAAAAAAAGTTTTATTAAAAGAAAAGTATATCCTAATTGTAACCATCAGCTCATCTTTCCAATCTCTCTGTCAGGACCAGGGCCTCTCTGCCTGGAATCCACCACCCCCACGGCTCCTACCCTATCCCAGACACGTTCTTGATCTTCGAAGACCCCGGCTGGGATCTGGCCACTCTCCTCCTCAAAATCCTTCAGTGGCTACCCAGATCTCTTTAATCCGTAGCCACAGCACTGGCCTCAACCCACTCTCGGCTGTGCCCTTCCCTCCCCCTTCGCCTGCCCCAACACATTAACAGTCAAGTTGGGAACATTGGTACTTTCCCTGGGGTTTCTCAGAGTCAAAACAACCGGTAAGGTAGCGAGGGGAGAGAGTTTCCTCCCTACCGGAAGACAGAAGCGGAGAATCCCTGTGGCGGGAGAAAAGTCCTGCTCAAAACCAGTCTGAGGCCAGTCTCTGAGGCTAGGACTCGAATCCGCGTGTTCTGACCCCAGATCAAGGCAAGGACGGTGCCGGATCCCCGTGTCCACCGGCGCAGCGCCCTGCCTGATACACAAGGGCGCCCTGTTAATGCGTCCCGACTGAGGATGTCTGAGACCCTTCCTCCCATCTTTGGCCCAAATAAAACCCCCACTCCTCTCAATGTCTTTACTCCTGACTCCCCACTGACGCTGCACCCTCACTTCCTGACCCGCGGGCCAGGTTTTCGTGGAAGAGATTTGGAGTAACGGGAAGTTGGGGTGGCTCTGGGAGGATGTTGGCTGGGGAGGGGTGGGGGGCTAGGGCTCGGGGAGGGGGCGTGGGGGGGAGTGGGAGAGGTGCGTAAGCCAGGGAACGAGAGGACCAGGGGTCCACCCCCAGCCCCACGCCCAGGCTGCGTTCCCATTGGCCCCTCGCGCGGATCGTTTTATTTCAAGGATGTCCACACAGCAGGCGGACAGATTGCGGCCAGTCTGGGACTCAACGGGATATCACACCCCGTGGCCGGGCTGGCGTCGCCCCCTCGTGGCAAAGTGTGTAATTACAGCCTGTAATTACAGGCGCACAGTGAAATTAGAGTTCCCCCGCCACTGAGGACCCCACGTATAGTTGTGTGTGGACATGCACCCTGAGTTTCCTAAGTCCCGGAGGCTGACTCTTCATCCATAGGAGAGTTTCCTGAGCCCTGATACCCCACAATCCCTTACTTACACATTAACCTCACGTTTGCACATGAACATGTTAGGATGAACTATATGAAATTTTCATTAGTTGAAATTTTTAACATATAAAAAAACACAAAAACATACAAAAGATATACATGAACTCTGTCTCACACCTCACCTTCACATATACAAACACACACACACACACATACACTCTCTCTCTCTCTCTCTCTCTCTCTCTCCTCTCTCCTCTGGAGAACACAGATTTCAGCCACAGGACAGGGAACCCAGGACCCGGAAGTACCACCTAGCAACACACTATCTTAACAGTGAGTCCCACACAACACTGCACCCCTCTCACAGCCATAAACTCACACCCAGCACCCTTCAGTCCAAGTGCCCCCCACCCCGACCCCACGCCGGTGTCTTCACCGCTCCCTCTCCACCTCCTCAAACTCACAGGACATCCCCATGTTGAAAGCCACCTCTTATGACCTCCAGGGACCAGCCCACATCCCTGCTCCACCACTTTTCAGATTTTCATGCCCATAGAATCCCCCAGGGATCTCATTAAAAATGCAGATTCTCACTTAGTAGGCCTAGAGTGGGCCCCAAATTTGGCATTTCTAATCATCTCCCAGGTGATGCCATGGACCACACTTTGAGTAAAGTGGCCCTGCTTCTTTCTCCAGCCTCAATCTCCCCAGAGGTTCCATGCAGTGGCCTCATCCCACACCCCTCCCCAACCCTCTGCCACCTGGCTTCCCCACCCTACCTCCCCACTACCCCACTGAAACAGAAATGTCACTGATAAGTGAAGCCAATGGCCTTTTCTCAGACTTTGAGGCATCTACCCTGTGGACTGCCCCTTTCTTCTTGAAACATCTGCCCCTGTGGATTCTGAGTGACTCCTGGTGGGCCTCCTACTGTGGGCCCCCTCCAACCTCTCCCATTCCTGCAGATCTCTCTGGCAGCTCATGCCCAGGCTCAAGGTCTCATCCATCACCTTCTCCATGCCTCACCAGCTCTTATCTCTCTCCTGAGCTCCAGGCCCCTTTTCCAGTTGTCTGCTAGGAAGCTCCGCCTGTACCCTGAAAGCACCTTACTTCTACTGATCTAAAACCAGCCTCCCAGGATCTCTGTAATAATGGTAACATCAAACTTCACGGCTTTATGTGAGAGTTAAATAAGTTAATACATATCACATGCTTAGAATAGTACCCAAGGAAGAGTTTGCTATTATTATAGTAGCCTTTCCTAAGTATCCCCAGTACCTAGGAAGACCCTTCCTGTCATAGGGTTATGGAAAAATCATTCTCTCTCTCTCTCTGTTTCCTTCTATAATTTCAGAGAGAAGGTCTCAATCAGATGCTAACTTGTCTGCATGTCCATTATCATCTTTCTTAGATTGCTAATAGTCTGTTCCTTTTAACAGACCCCTAGGGCAGCAACCAGAGAGATGGACAGTAGGGAACCCCTGCTGGATGAGAGGTTCATGGCACACCTGGAACTGAAAATCTTAAATCCATAACTGTGGGTTTCTTCCTCCACCCTGTACTGTTTGTGGAGTAGTTCATATTTCACATATTTATAGCCTTGGAGGAAAATTGTGCATGGAAGGAGCAAGTTCGCTTTTATTGCTTGTTTACAGTATGTCAAACTGGAAACTTGCATGAATGGAAATCCATTGAATTTATTTGAAAGTGTCCAAGCATACATAAAAGTCAAGAGATAACATAGTGACTACCCTGTATCCATTATCCAGCTTCAATAAATATCAACTCCTATTCCTGGTCAGTCTTGTGGACCTCTTTCCCCATCTTGCTTTCCCCTCTCCTGAGTAATTTTCAAGCAAATTCAAGGCATCTTATCATTTCATTTATAAATACTCAGTATGTATACTAGAAGACATGGAATCATTTTAGAAACATTAACGCACAATCACATCACATCTAAAATATAGTATATTAAATATCCTCTGTGCTCAAATTTCCCTCTCTAATTTTTTATGGTCTATTTGAATCAGAATCCAAATAAGGATTAAAAGGGACTTTTAAAATACATCATTTTTTTAACTGAAGTACCATCAGTTATAATGTGTCAATTTCTTGTGTACAGCACATTGTCCCAGTCATGCTTATACATACATGCATTTGTTTTCATATTTTTTATTAAAGGTTATTACAAGATATTGAACATACTTCCCTGTGCTGTATAGCAGAAACTTTTAAAAAATCTATTTTTATATATAGTGGCTAACATTTGTAAATCTCAAATTCCCAAATTTATCCCTTCCCATCCTCTTTCCCCCAGTTAACATAAGATTGTTTACCATTGTTTACTATGTCTGTGAGTCTGTTTCTGTTTTGTAGATGAGTTCATAGTGCCCTTTTTTTCTTTTCTTTATTTTTTTAGATTCCATATATGAGTGATATCATATGGTATTTTTCTTTCTCTTTTGGGCTTACTTCACTTAGAATGACGATCTCCAGCTTCATCCATGCTGCTGCAAATGGCATTATTTAAATTTTTATGGCTAAGTAGTGTTCCATTGTATAAATATACTACAGCTTCCTTACCCAGTCATCTGTCGATGGACATTTAGGTTGCTTCCATGTCTTGGCTATTGTATATAGTGCTGCTATGAACGTTGAGGTGCATGTATCTTTTCGAATTAGAGTTCCCTCCAGATATATACCCGGAAGTGGGATTGCTGGATCATATGGTAAGTTTATTTTTAGTTTTTTGAGGAATCTCCATACCGTTTTCCATAACGGCTGCACCAAACTACATTCCCACCAGCAGTGTAGGAGGGTTCCCTTTTCTCCACACCCTCTCCAGCATTTATCATTCATGAACTTTTGAATGATGGCCATTGTGACTGGTGTGAGGTGATACTTCATTATAGTTTTGATTTGCAATTTCTCTGATAATTAGTGATACTGAGCATTTTTTCATGTGCCTATTGGCCATTTGTATGTCTTCACTGGAGAATTGCTTGTTTAGTTAGGTCTTCTGCACATTTCTGGATTGGGTTGTTTGTTTTTTTGTTAAGTTGTATGAGCTGTTTATATATTCTGGAAATTAAGCCTTTGTCAGTCACATCATTTGCAAATAAAAAAGTAATTTTTTGATCTATGTGTTCATCCTTCCCCCTCCTACTCGTCTCCTTGCAATGTATTTGTTGAAGGAACCAGGCTTTTTGTTCTATAAAGTTGGCCACAGTCTGGATTTTGCCGACCACCTTCCCACAGAGAATTTTACATCTTCACCACGATGCAATGAGGGTAAGTTTTATTCTCTCGCCTTCATTGTATAGTTGAGAAAACTGAGGCTCAGAGAAGTTCAATGCCTTGTCCAAATCTTTGTAGTCTAGGCAGAGCCCAGGCCTCCTGACTTTCAGCCAGGAAAAACGGGACTGCATCCTCAGAGCACCTAGTTCCATACCTGACACATACCACATGCTCCTCGCAGATGGAGAGGGCTGCTTTGGGATGCCTGGGCAGTCCTTGGGCCAACCCCACAAACACGGATTCCACAGACCCCACAAACCAGGAAGCCAAATCTCCCTTTCCACAGTCTCTGCTTCTTTCTCTCTGTCCTCTCGTCATTCATTCATTCAATAAATATTTCCTGGACATCTCTCACATGCCAGACACCATCCTGGCGTGTGAATGAGTATGGCTGTGTGACTCTGTATGTGGGTAGATGGGTATGGTCTCCGGGGATGGGAGGGGGGTTGGACTGCTTCTAACTCTGTATGGGGTGTGTGTGTGTGTGTGTGTGTGTGTGTGTGTGTGTGTGTGTGTACACAAGTCTGTGTACATTTGTATCTCCAGATTGAAATGTCCTTGTAATTGTCAGTGACTATACTGGCTATATATTTCCATGTTCTCAGTATCTTTCCATGTATATGTGTGTGGGTTCCTACATATGATACGGTCGCAGAGGAAGCCTCTGTAAATGTGCATAGTTCTGTATGCAAATGTGTGTCTGAGCAGAACTGTGTTTCTCTGTACGCCTGTGTGTCTCCACATCTGTGTACTGTGTGCATTTCAATGGATTGTGTGGGTCTCTACTTTTGTGTCCTCTGTGTATCTGTATGCATGTGTCCCCTCTGGTGCTGTGATTGGGACTGTCAGCTCTCAACCCTGGCCTCTCACCTGCCCAGATTCCTGCCACCTCCATGCCCACCTATTCTGAACAGCAGCCAAGGAAGACTCTCACGAGAAGGAAGCTTTGGCCCTTCAAACCAGCCCCTATGCATAAAGCCAAGGCCTCTGCTGAGGGGAGGTGCCTGGAGGGGCTGTAAGTTTGTGTCTGCTCTCAGCATCTCTGAGATCCAAGACCTGACAAGGAGACAGGAGCCCAATGCTGAGCCCATTGACAACAGGCTTTGCTCTGAAAAGCAAAACATCGGCCAGCTTCACAGGGCAAAACATAAAATTCAAGCTGGAACCACAGACCCACAATGATTCTTTGGGCCTTCAGTTCAGAGGGGTGGGTCAGGTGGGGATGCTGACCTGGGATACCCACACTCACCTCCTCCAGAAAGCAAAGCCAACTCCCCAACCAGTGGCTGGCCTTCCCCAGGGAGAGTGGCCCCAGGGTCATTTGGCCTGGAGTTAATCATCAACTCGACTCGGGGTATCCCTGAGCCCCATTGGCTGTCTGGGGACACAGCCCTCTGGGCTGAAGCCCAAAGGGGAAGGAAGGAGTGCCCTATGCAGTGTCTGCCCCACCGGCCTAGGGGAGATGAGGCTGATGCTTTTGGCTAGTGAACCAGATGGGCCCTCAGGGAGCCTCAGTCTAAAGGGAGAAGGCACCCTTGCCCTCACCAGGGCAGGAATTGGCAGTAGGCAGGGCTCAGCTACAGCTCAGGAGGAGAATCTGGAAGGGGTGTACATCTGGTTTGGAAGAAGTGAAGAGGGGCCAGAGCAGGGGTGGAGACCCAGAGCAGCAAAGGTGGGAGAGACCTGGAAGGAGGAAATCTGAGTAGAGAGGGACCAGGGAGGGTGGCCACTCTGGAGAGGGTCTTGGATGGAGGGAAGGGGAAGCATATTTGAGGTTGGGGCTCCACTCCCTGGGGGCCAGGACCACCTCCTCTGGTGGATTCTGAGCAGTGTGGGAGTGGCAGGGGGCAGCAGTAAAGAGGGAAGAGGTACAGACACCAGGTAAGGGGTACAGACCCTCTGTACCATTGCTTCACTCTCTGTCAGAATCCAGGATTTCTAAGTAGCAAAATGGAAAAGTCAATGGAAGCGGTCACAAAGGTCAGCTCCCACCCCACTGCCAGGAGTCTCCAGCCCAGAACAGGGCCTGCAGGTGCTGCACTGGGTGTGCATCTGTGCCTGGTTGTGTACGTGTGCACACGTGCACATGTGTTCATGTGAATGTGTGTTTTAGTGGGGGATCCCGGGAAAGATAGGAAACTCATCCAGCATCTTCTGGGATACTCAAGAGAGGAGTCTGGGCCACTGTTCCCCAGGAGTCCTGACTCTCAGCACAGGGAACACAGAGCAGTGCATAAGGATGCCAAGACCTGGTCATGACACTAACAAGCTATGTGATCTTGGCTAAATCACCGCCCCTCTACAGTTGTTTTCCCCTTCAATAACTGCAGAGATGGAGACCCCACCGGGATAGAGTGTACCCGCGTGGAGGATGTGTACAACTGATAGCACACCAGGTGCTTTTAGGCAGCACACGGGTACAATATACAAAGCAACAGTGAATCATATCCTATGAAAGTTTTCAAGTCCTTTTCAAATATTGCTTAGGAGTGTGTATCAGGGCAAAACTGTTTTGCTTCAAAGACCAGCTCCACTGCTTCTGAAGTGAATGATCTTGGCCCTCACAGATTTCTGTGCCTCAATTTTCTCATCTATAAAATGGATATAATAATAATATCCATCCTGGAGTCATTGTAAGGATTAAAATGAGTTACTAGGTATGACATGATTTGCACAGTGCCTGGTGTTCTTCACGTGTTAGCAAATACTATTCTATGGAAGAGAAAGCCTGCAGGTCCTAAGGGATCTACCACTTGGTTCTTGCTTCTTTGTTTCCAAGAGAAGCAGGCAACATTGTCCAGCTGGAATTTATAATATTTTGTTCTCGCTTTACTTGCAAGGCTTTCTTCTGTTTATGACAAGTGATACTGGGCAGTGGAGGAGCCGTGTGGATGCCTCCCCATACTTAAAATCCCGATGTGGATAAATTTTAAATTTAAGAAGTTTAGGGAAGTGGGTATAGCTCAGTGGTAGAGCACAAGTGAGGTCCTGGGCTCAATCCCCAGTACTTTCATTAAAAAAAAAAAAAAAAAAAAAGATGGAAAGGCATTAGATTTGTACAATTTTTTTTAAAGAAGTTTAAAGAAAAACTTTAATACTAATAAGAGGTGATTTGATGATACGACAAAATTCTCCAAGGTGGTACCCAGTGGCTGAAGTTTGGCCAACCCTGGTAACCTCGTGACTCCATCTTCTTTGAGCTCAAACAGGACAGAGGCATCCCCAACCCCCTCCAGCAAGGCTGGAACTCCTCCGCGCTTTCACTCTTCCTCCACCTCTCCTTCCGGTCTCCTCCCTCAGTCTAGCGGCAACTGCCAACTGCTCTCCTCTCTTGCCCTAGTCAGACTCCCCCTTAATCATCCAAGATCCCGCAGAGCACCAAAGCCACCCCTAGGTCCCCTGAGCTCTTCTTGGAACTGGCCTTGGCAGCCGATTAAAGACGTTCCGCCACCCTTTATCTCGGCCTAGTGACTCTCGCTAGTGGGCTCCATCCTCCTCCAGGGGCGGAGGATCGTATCGGCCCCGCCCTCCGACCCATGGCCTGACCCTCCTCAAAGGCACCCAAAGGCGGACTCCGCGCCCCTGTCCGCGCCCCGCCCCGGCTGGCCCAGCACCACCCCGCGGTAGGTTAAGAGCCCCCCATACCCCGGAGCTCCGAACAGACAGTCCCTCGTGGGGGGGCAAGCCGGTTTGATTGTCATGGCGACGACGAGGCTGGCCTGGGCCCTGTGGGTCGCACCTGCGGGTAGGAGGCTGCGTGGCCCCCGAGGCACGGGGAGCGCCCGGAGGCTGAGCAGCAGCGCGCGGAGGCGGGCAGCCAGGGGCACCAGCCCGGGGCGACGGCTCAGCACCGCCTGGGCGCCTGCCCAGCCCGTCCGAGAAGAGGCGGAGAGCACCGAGGACGACTCCCACTCGCCTGCCGCGAAGAAGCCATCGTGGACGCCCTCTCCCGAGCCCTCGGTGCCCCCGGATTCCGCCGAGCCGCCAGCGGGGCGCTCGCTGGTGCAGCGGGACATCCAGGCTTTCCTGAACCAGTGCGGGGCCAGCCCCGGGGAAGCGCGCCACTGGCTCACGCAGTTTCAGACCTGCCACCACTCCGCGGACAAGCCCTTCGCTGTCATCGAGGTGAGCGGAGCCCGGCGTCGGCCCTGTCACAGCAGAAGAACGGGGGGGGGGGTGGAGACATGTCGCCAGGCGTGGCAGGACCGGCTGTGGACTCTGCGCAGTGGAATCAGGAAGGAGCTCGACCGAACCCAGAGGAGCGCCCGGAACTGGGCGAGGCTGCCCGCTCCCCTAAAAGTCTCGCGCCCAGTCCGTTTGAGGAGCCCGGAGACACTAGACGGTTAAGTGTGATGCGCGGGAGAAGTCCTACCACTCTGGCGCAATTAGGGGTTCAGTTGGCAACTGGGAAACCTGAACAGAAGCCGCCTGCATCACCCCTCCCCCTAAGGTGTCATAGAGTCCAAGGTCGTAGGGAGGAGCGGAGGGAGGAACGCTAGTGTGAGATAAGGGGATGGCAAGACCCAGTGGGGCAAAGGGCGGAGCAGGTGGGCGCAGGTGGCCAGAAATGGGGCCTGACAGCTCCTGGGCAGGGTGGAGGCCCCGAGAGGTCCCTGAGGGCCAAGCTGTAGGAGCAAGCGTGCTCAGCGGAAGTCAAGGCCAGTGTCGCACCCCCTGAACTCCCACTCCTCCGTAGGTGCAGGACGAGGTGCTCAAGTGCCGACGGGCCGTATCCAGCCTGGCCTTCGCCCTGGCCTTCCTGCAGCGCATGGACATGAAGCCGCTGGTGATTCTGGGGCTGCCGGCTCCCACGGCTCCTTCAGGCTGTCTTTCCTTCTGGGAGGCCAAGGCACAGCTTGCCCAGAGATGCAAGGTGCTGGTGGATGCGCTGCGGCACAATGCAGCCACTGCCGTGCCTTTTTTTGGCGGCGGGTCGGTGCTGGGCGCTGCTGAGCCAGCCCCTCATGCCAGGTTAGTGCCAGCCTTGCCTGCCCCTGCGCCCTCAGATCGCGCTGCTCCACCAGCGTCCCCCACCCCAGCCCGGCGAGCCTGGAGGCGGCCCACTTGAGTACCACGTCTGGCCCACAGCTATGGCGGCATCGTCTCGGTGGAGACGGACCTGCTACAGTGGTGCCTGGAGTCGGGCAGCATCCCCATCCTGTGCCCTATCGGGGAGACGGCCGCCCGCCGCTCGGTGCTCCTCGACTCGCTGGAGGTGACCGCGTCGCTGGCCAAGGCTCTGCAGCCCACCAAAATCATCTTCCTCAATACCACGGGTGGCCTGCGGGACAGCAGTCACAAGGTGTGCCCCCTCCTTTCGGGCCCCCCTCCCCGAGACTTCGGGCCTGGTTGAGCCTCTCTCTTGTCCCCCTCTCCCCGCTTCCCCATCCCTGCCGCAAGCCTCCCTGATGGGCCGCAGAATCACTCTTCTCTCTAGCCACCTGAATCAAGAATGGAGTGTCAGGGAGGGACTCAGCCCACGATGCTCAGATCTGAGCTCTCCTTGGCTGAGGACTCCAGGAGGAAGTAAGGGGAAAGGGTTCAGTGAGGAGAGGTCCGTGCGCTCGGGCACAGTCCTTGGCCGACTGCAGGTTGGAGCCTCACCTTCTCGACCCGGACACAGGTCCTGAGTAACGTGAACTTGCCCGCCGACCTGGACCTGGTGACCAACGCCGCGTGGGTGAGCACCAGAGAAAGGCAGCAGATGCGGCTCATCGTGGACGTGCTCAGCCGCCTGCCGCACCGCTCCTCGGCTGTCATCACCGCCGCCAGTACACTGCTCACCGAGCTCTTCAGCAACAAGGGTGAGGACCGCGGCGGGGGGCCCGCTGGGGTTTGGTGGAGCAGGAGAAGCGGCTTCCCGGCCAATAAGGAAGCCATAGGGGCCGCCAAGTAAAGGGTTCCAGCTCTTACCCAACCTGGGGGAGGTGAACCGACCGGGGCTGGAACTTAGGTGGAACTAGACAGATGGGCGGGATTTGGATGGGTGGGCGGGACCAGGGGCAGGGGAGGGCACAGTTTGGGAAGGTAAGCCGGCCTAGGGGAGGTAGGTGGGACTAGAGTCGATGCGCGGGACTCGAGGGACAAACTCTGCCTGGGAGAAGCATCTCCCCGAGTGATAATCACTTACAAATCTATGCAGACCACAGGAAGCGTTTCATTGTGGAGCGCTCCCTAAGGGGGTAATTGAACCACCAGCCCTTGTCATATCTGGAAACCCCACCAGGCTGTGCAAACGGAGGAGTGGAGGGGACCTGGATCTCGGGTTGAACTAATCCCTCCTCCTCCATCCCACCCCCAGGGTCCGGTACCCTGTTCAAGAATGCAGAGCGGATGCTGCGAGTGCGCAGCCTGGACAGCCTGAACCAAGGCCGCCTAGTGAACCTGGTCAATGCCAGCTTCGGCAAGAAGCTCCGGGACGACTACTTGGCCTCACTGCGCCCGCGGCTGCACTCTGTCTACTACTCTGAGGGGTGAGCCTGCGAGCCCCAGAGGGCAGGGATCGAGGGACAGAGCCGGGGAACTTCGGGCCAAGAAGAGGTCCCAGCCTGCCTCTCCCCCGCTGCGCCAGGTACAACGCGGCCGCCATTCTGACTACGGAGCCCGTTCTAGGGGGCACCCCGTATCTAGACAAGTTTGTGGTGAGCTCCAGCCGCCAAGGCCAAGGCTCTGGCCAGATGCTGTGGGAGCGCCTGCGGCAGGACCTGCAGACGCTTTTCTGGCGCTCCCGGGTCACCAACCCCATCAATCCCTGGTAGGTCCCGTCTCTACTGGCTCTGGGATGGGCTCCGCCCCCATTCCCCTCCCCAGGTCTTGCCAGCCACGCCCCGGGGTCCACCAGCCAGGATGGCTGTGCTTCCTCTTCTTTGGTTAGCCATCCCTCCCCAAGGGAAATGGCCCACTCAGTGTGGCCCCGCATTCCCCAGGGAGCAGACCACACATGGAGCCTGAGATCACTTAACTCCACTCAGCCCTGCTTTTCCTTGAAGACACCCCCCACCCTCCATGCAGCCTGCCTCTGGTTGGGAGAAACCCAGGCCCTTCAGGCTCTATTCCAGATGCCCAATTGTCAAGCTCTGACTGGGTCCATTGCATCTCCAGTGGAACACTCCCTCCTCTCCTTCCTTCTTCAACTATCCCCTCATCCCCCTCTACCCTGCTCTGTGGGCACTAAGAAGTGAACAAAACCCCTCCCCGGGCTGCACAGCCAACGCAGTGTGGAGAGAACCAACGAGGTCCTCCCTCTAACCTTCCTAGCTGTGCGACTCTGGCAAGTTACCTAACTTCTCTGAGCCTTAGCTGCTTCTCTGTGAAAAAAGCATACTAACACCAGGCTCTTGGCTGCTGCTGTGAGGATAAATATCAGCTTATGGACCACAGGTCCCAGTAGGGTGTCTGGCATGTACAGGTATACCCCGGGATACAGAGGGTTGAGTTCCACAATAAAAGAAATAATGCAATAAAGCAAATCACATGAATTTTTTGGGTGCCCAGTACATACAAAAGTTATGTTTACACTATACTGTAGTCTACTAAGTGTGCGATAGCACTATGTCTAAAAAAACAATGTACATACCTTAATTTTAAAATACTTTTATTGCTAAAAAATGCTAAGAATTACGAGCCTTCAGTGAGTTGTAAACTTTTTGCTGGTTTGAAATATTGCAAGAATTACCAAAATGTAACACAGAGACATGAAGTGAGCAAATGCTGTTGGAAAATGGCACTGACAGACTTGCTCTACACAAGGTTGCCACAAACCTCCAATCTGTAAAAAATGCATTATCTGCAAAGCACAATAAAGTGAAGCGCAATAAAATGAGGTATACCTGTAGTGGGTCCTCAGTAAATGAACCTGCGAGTAGTGAGCACTGGCCTTGCCTAAAACCTACCCCCTACCCCCACCAGGTACTTCAAACACAGCGACGGCAGCTTCTCCAACAAGCAGTGGATCTTCTTCTGGTTTGGCCTGGCTGATATCCGGGACTCTTACGAGCTGGTCAACCATGCCAAGGGGTTGCCAGACTCCTTCTGCAAGCCGGCTTCTGACCCAGGCAGCTGACCCATTCCACCAGTCCTGCAGACCCTGGGATGGCCAGGGTGGACCAAAAGCCATGTCTGCTGGAGGTGACCCCAGGCAGCCAGAGGCCGGACCAGGCTTGTTGGCTGAGTGATCTACAGAGGAGGCAGCAGCCCCTACTCTACCCTGCCAAGGGCAGGATGCGCATGTGAGGACAAGTACTGGAAGGAGAAGGGAGAAGACCTCCCATTGGCTCCAAAGCCAACCAGATGGCCTTCAATTTTTAGTCTAGAGATTTGAGGGAAGGAGGACTTGCCTTTGCGGGCTCTACTCAGGGCTTAAGGGTAGGCCAGTTCCTCTGGCCTCTATGCTGTTTTGAGGCTCCCTTACCCAAAATATCACCCACATCTGCCTGATATTCCACCATTCATTTCCATTCACTCAGCTGGCAACTTTACAGGAGGCCTTGATTAAAATGCAAATATTTGTCTGAGAGTCAGCTCACACTTGAAAGGAAATTAGCAGTGACCCTCTGGGAGTAAGATCTTGAGGGCTGTGGAACCAGGGGGCTCCTAGAGGGAAGAGAGGAGCTAAATGAACCGGAGGCCCCAGGATGAATGCTGCCACCATCCCCCTCCCTTGGCCGCCCCCAGGGACTCCCCTTCCCCTTAGTTAGGAAACATGCTCCATCCCACAGGCCAGACTTGACAGCAGCCCCAGCCCCCTTTCCAGGCAGGGCTCAGAGCCAAGCCCAAGTTGGCTGTTTTCCTCTAGGCCCCCTGGAGGTTGCGTCTCAGTCTTTGCTGGAGCAGAACATCTCAGATGGGCAGGAGTCCAAAGTCTGAGGTTTCATTTGACATTTCTGACCCCCATGATGTGCCAGGCACCACCAGGGCTGTCAGGACTACTTTCTGTCAGGAGGTGCATGGACGAGCAGGGAGAGAGTCACCACGGCACAAAGCCCCCCTGAGAGCAGCCTGTCTTCTCTCAGGAGAGGGGTGGTGTCGAGTACACATCTGGGTGCAGGCATTAGACAGACCTGTCCAGGAATCCAGCTCTGTGGCTTGAGGCAAGCTGTTCACCTTTTCTGAGCCTTCATTTCCTCACCTGTGAAATGAAAACTCCCTGGCCTCATAGTGGACACCTAATGTTAGTTCTCTCCCTCGAGCTGCCCTCACCCAAAATTTCTTCAAAAAGATCTGGCACCAAACGGGGAGGAAAGGACAAGCCACAACAAGAGGGACTGAAGTGAGAGGTGAAAGCATATACTACAAGAAGCTTTCAGAGACTCTTGAAAAGAGAGCCAAAGGACTGTGGGAACTCTCAGAACAGGGGAAAGATCATGGGCGGACCAAGGTGGGGCTTAACCAGATGTGGTCTTTCAAGAAACCCCGGATCAATCCTAGCCAATGGCAAAGTGCCCTGTGGGGAGAACAGAGAAGCAAAGCCAAGAGTCTATATAAAATGTTTATTTTTGGAGGACTGTGTGGTCTGGTGTTTGGGAGGGCACTCAACCCCACCAGGCCAACCATGGAGCTAAAACAGAAGGCCGGAGGCAGGAAGTTGGCAGCTGCCTGCCCCACCCCCGCACCCCCAAGTAGACTGGGGCCTGCTCTGCCCTCAAGGTGGGTGACAGCTAGTGCTGTTTCTGCCCCTGGTACACCCTGAGAGCCATGTGACTTCTCCCATGGTGCCCAGCCCCTCTGCTCTTCTCGGGTCTGATCCACGTGTCACGAGCATACTCACTCTCAGTCTCTGAAAAGCACTGCAGTGCCTATCTGTGTCTGCCAGGTTCAAAAAGGAATTTTTCACATTTGCTCACTCCCAGTTCTGTCTGCCTTCCTCTGCCTCCCATTCTCAGTACCCCAACCCTAGCCCTGCCCCACCCCCTTCTCTGGGATGGGAGACCCAGGGGAGCAGCTGGCCTCAGCTCTCCTCATAACAAACAGGAAAAAGAAACCTGTAAGGCATCCTTATCAGGGCTCCCACGCCCCCAAGGGCTGAGCCCAGGAACTGTAGAAGAGACCTGCCTCTTACCAACACACACAAGCACACACAACACAAAGGATCAAACAAACAGAAGTAAAAGCATAAATAAACATAACTGGGCCAGCAAGGAGGAAAGTAGGGTGGCCCTCAGTGGCTCCCCACACCCATCTCGGCCTTCCGCTATGCAATTCAGCCATCAGTGGCCAGGATGACAGCAGCCCCGAAGATGCCCACACTCTCTCCAAGGAGCTTCATCTGGTTCCAGAACTCAACGCGCCGCGTGTTGTGCCAGTAGGCAACATTGCCATCAATGAGCAGCATGACCGGGGGCAGCAGTACAGCCAAGATCTGGGCAGCCAGGGTCACATAGTAGCCTGACAGGAAGGCCAGGGCCAGGACGCCATACAGCACGAAGAATAGCTGGATCATCAGCTCCCCACCTGGGAGATGGTTCAGATACGCCAGCCGGTCCTCCTTGCTGTGCTGCAGCGAGTAGGCCTAGAGACACACCATCCTCTGAGACTCTCCAACAGACTGAGGAGCCCGCCTGGGGAAGGCCACCCCTGAGATGCAAGTCAGCTCCTACAAGGTGGGCTTCTGACTCCCCTCTCAGACTTGGGGCTTTCTGAAAATAAGGCCTGTGTCTCCCCTTCAGACAAGGGAGCTCCATGAGGTTAGGGCCTCAGAAGGGAAAAGGTTCCACAGTCAGATGAGAGTTCTCACCTATGAATACAGAGCTCTGCACATGGGAGGTGGTGCCTAGTAACTAAGATGAAACTGGACCTGGGGCCTATCCATGTCCCCATCCACAGTGGCCTCCCCGAGCACTGTGGGGAGGATGTAACTGGCTACACCAGGCCAGCTCTAAGTGGCAGAGTCCCACCGGAGGCCTGAACCCTACTAAACCTCTCCTAGTTCTCTGGGGGCTGAAGCCATAAGAGGACCAGTCCATTTTGTTCTCCTGGCTCTCAGGCTTGGGACTGAATGGTCAATCCAACCTCTTCACTCCCTGGTGGCCATAATGTTGGAAGAAGGGACTCTCAGCCAGGTCTCAGGCACCTGAAGGGCCACTGAGGCCCAGAAACTTGCCAGGGCAACTTCCGGGAGCCAGGTCATCAGGAACTACAGGTAAGGCCTGGTTCCACCCACCTCCTTAAGTTCTGCCAGGCAAGGGCTCACATCTCACTCCCAGGCAAGCAACTCCAGCCAACAGTCCCCCCAAACCTACCACACAGATGAGGTAGATGCCCAGGAAGACCTGGCCGGTGGACTGGAGGGAACGGCTGCGGGGTTTCCGACGGTACAGCTCCCCAGCACCGCTGGCCAACACAAGAAAGCCGCCGATGATGGCAACTGTGCGCGAGTACATACGGACCTAGGCCGAGGCGAGGGGACCCCGGTCAGGAATTGAAGCTACCACATTTCTCCTGGCTGCCCAGAGTACAGAACTGCCCATCTCTACACATCCCATTCCATCTGATGAACCCTCTTACCATTTCCAAGAGTGGTGGGCAGGTAGAGCTGAGATAGATAATTCTTTATATCAGAAGTAGAAACTGAGGCCCAGAGGATTAATTAAATTGTCCGAGGTCCTACAGAAAGTAAGTGGCAGAACCCAGATACCAAATGTTGCCCTCCTCCCCACCCCATGGTCTGCACACTTGAATCCCAGTGTTCTTTCTGATAAATAATATAGTCTGTTCCATAAAATAACCACTGATCTCACTGTCCTGTAGCTACTCTCACATCTGCCTCCTCTACCGGACTGACAGTCCATTCCTTCCAGGTAATGCCTTGGTCCCAGCTTATTTCCAAGGCTGCAGTTCCTGGCATTTACAGGCTTAAATGCTGCCCTACGATTAATTAAATTTCATAAAATCAGATGGTTGGACCAGGTACTTTCCAAGTTCCCTTTCACCCTGAGTCTGAGATAATTAAACTAACAGTTTAAAGAGTTCTGGGAACCAGGTGACCTGGGTTCTGGTCCCACCTGTAAGGCTATCTGTGGTGTAACTTTGGGAAAGTCTGCTTCCCATCTCTGGACTTCAGTCTCCACAATCTGAAAGGGAGGCTTGTGGTCTCCAAGGTCCCTCCATTTTTGTCATGTGTAATAATCTCTACCCATCTCGGGGTTCAGCCTTACCAGGCTTAGCAATGTGCACCTGGCTAGCACCAGGCATTGGCTCCCCATCACCCCAGCGAAGTTCCACCTAGGGCCGAGGCGCTCACCTTCAGCCAGTCCCCGTAGTGGACGTAGCCCCCGATGTAGGCGGCGTAGGTGCTAATGGCCAGCTGGAGGGCCGCCCCCAGCGCGAACCAGCGCCGCTTCACTCCAAAGGACATGAAGCTAGCGCACAGCACGGCCGCCCCCATGTCGAAGTACAGGTAGGGCACTGGGATGTCGGGCTTCCTGGAGCCAGGAGGGGGAAAGGAATGAGGACAGAATGAAGCGGGGAGAAGAGCCATGAGACCCCTTGAGTTCCCGTAAGCTCCACTGCTCCCCCAAACCGAAGCCCCCTCTCATGGCCAGGACCCCCGCACTAGGCTTGATACCCACCTTGCACCAGACCAGAGCCCCTAACAAGTCCGAGGTCCCACTTCCTCCCAGTACAAGGATCCCAGCTTCTGGGTCCCAACGTCTTGTTCACCTCACCGCACCCCCATTCCTGGGACCGGCCGGACCACCCCCACCGCGCTCGGCAGCCGCGCTGCCCGCTCACCGACGCGCCTCAGCCCTCTCAGCGTACAGCATGAGCTGGCTGAAGCAGCCCCAGAAGGGACAGCGTGTGAGTAACACCGAACCCAACTGCATGATCAGCTGCAGCATCCACCGTCGCGAACCCATCTTCGACGCCATCTTGAGGAAGGGCAGTCCGCCGGCCTCACTCCGGCCAGGGACGCCGGCGCGGAGATGCGACGCGCAACTTCCGGGTCTCGCGGAGTTTTGTGGCTTTCCCTTCCCATTCCTTCCGTTCGGAAACAAAGCTCTCGCTCTCTAGTTCTGAGCTGTAGGAGGTGTTCTAGCTGCGGGATTCAACCCTTCCTTCAGCCCATGGAGACTTAAGGGTTCCCCTTGTAGCTGCAAAATTGAACGCTAGAGTAGATTAAGGAACAGTAAGCGAACTAGTTTTTGAATGCCGCTAAACCTGGCCTCTGCAGGGAAAGTGGAGTTACTCACGTTCCCTGGCGGACATCGGGTGCCCAGTGGCTCAGCTATATTATCCAGCATGCGCAGTACCCATGTATCGCTATATAAGCCTGACGCGCTATGCAAGCTCAAAGGTTAGGCCATAGGTCATAGTTGGATAGATGCCGGCTTTGTTAGCCTTGATATATAAGGCAGAAGGGACTTGCTGCCGCCGCTGCAACTGAAGCCTGTGTATTCCACCTCGCAATAAAGGCATGTCAGAGATACCTAGGGCTCCGCAAGTGTTCTTAACGTCTGCCCGAATTCCAAGTGAATCTGCCAGGCCTTGAGCCCTTGCAATACAATTGGTGTAGTTGGCAGGATTGGCCGTGGACTGGTATGGAACCCTCTGCACCCCCAGTGGGGTGGACTTGAGGGGTGGCCCTCGACGAGTACGTGGTACTCGGTGGCGAGACTTCTTTCTGCTTGGGCACCACCCCAGGACAGGCCCGAGGTGAATGGGTCCCCTGCCCAAGTGGGAAAGGCCCTGCAGAAGGTGGAGGAGTCCCTAGAGAAGCAGAATGCCCACAGGGCTGCCAGGACCGTGGGATGGGTGTTCCTCACAGCCCTGTAGGTTGAAACCAAAACCTCGCTGTGAAAGGCAGCGAAGGTTTGGGAGTTACAGGGAAAGGAAGAGGCTTTGGAAGCCCGCATCTTAGCTCTAGAGGAAGATTTACAGACCCTGGAGAACCAACCGTTGCCCCCGTTGGTAGTGGTAAACTTCTCTGAAGAAGAAGAGCCACGACTGCGAGCCCAACCAGTAACACAGAAGCAGCAGCAGCAGCAGCAGCCAATGGCCCCAGAAGGACAGATTTCTGGCCCACTGCAGATGACTGAGTTTACAAGGTACCACCCATGTACTCAGGCAGAACTGGTGGAGTTGGGCAAGCAATTTCGCCAAAAGCCTGGGGAGCCATTGGCAGCCTGGATATTACTCGTGTGAGACTTAGGGGTGGAAGGGATTATCTGTACTCCCCAAGAAATGGAAAAATTAGCCTCAATGACCCTGCATCCGTCCTCAAGACAAAGGCTACAGAATAGCCAGTGCAACAGCCAGAGTAACCATTCCTTGTTGGATTGGGTAATGGCCGCAGTGCACATGGTGTGGGCCAATGTGGAGGACGTGCCCGAGACTGTAAGTAAATGGCAATCCTATGGGGAACTGGTGCAAGTGCTCTGAGAGTTAGGGGTGCGACAGGCTGTGTTCAATGTAAAAACACATGGCCCTGATGAGGAGGGGTTTACAGCAGAATGAGGGATTTGGTGTTGCAAAACACCCCCTCAACATCTTTCAGGTCCCTTAGGATTAATGAAGTCACCATGGTGGTGGCAAGTTTGGGGAAGGCAGAAAGCCATCATCAGCAAAAGGGCATACGGGCCATCACCTGACAACTGGGGAAGTTAGCTAAGAAGACTGGGAAACCCATCAAGGCCACATGCACTCAGATGTGGGTAGACGTTGTAGAGGCTGGTGTAGATCAAACTAAGATAGAGGGAAAACCTAATACTTATTTACTAGAGTTATGAAAACAGTTCGGGGAGGATCAGAGGCTCACCCCCATGAAAAGGAACACCCCTGTGAAGAGCAACAAGGAGTCCCAGTGGACCTGAGTAGTACCCCTTGAGGACCATATGCTACCCCAGGAGGTACCCAGGGGAGGGGATACTTTATTTACATTTAAATAGGATAAAGGCCAAGGAACCCTTCTACAGGGGGTGGGCAGGGACCAGAGGCCCCATGTGGAGCTTGCTATCTGCTGGTCCCTGACCAATGTACAGCAGGTATTGGCCTTGATGGACACAGGGGCTGAATGCCAAAAACTCACTCATGGCAACCCAGATAAATTTCAAAGCCCGGTGTCATACGTAGATGGCTATGGGGGGAGAAGTATCTGGGAAAGCTATACAACTACCCCTTGGGATAGTGCAGTTGCTCCCTAGGAACTATAAAGCTCATGTTTCCCCAGTACCAGAATATATACTGGGCAGAGACGTGCTCCAAGGCCCATGGCTACAGACAACCACTGGTGAGTTCCGCCTGCAAGTACGGGTGGTGAAGATGGTAGAACGGGGACGCACAAAACACCCTCCAGTGCAGCTCCCTGTTCCCCGGCGGGTCACCAGTACCAAACAATACAGACTGCCAGCAGGTCATGACGAAATTATTGGCACCATTGCAGAATTGGAAAAGGTAGGTATTTTATGGCTGGCCCATAGTCCGTTAATTCTCCTGTATGGCTGGTGCTTAAACCCAGTGATTCTTGGAGAATGACTGTGGACCGCCCAAAGTTAAATGCCACAGTGCCCTCGGTGGCCGAATTGATGAATCGACTAAGCCATAAGCTGGGCCCTTACCATTTCTTGGCCAATCTGGCTAATGCTTTTTCTTCTTTGACATCACCCCTGAGAGTCAAGATCAATTTGCCTTCACCTAGGAAGGGTGACAGTGGGCATTTAGGGTCCTACCTCGGGGATATTTACGTAGCCCTACATTGTATCATGGTTGGTAGCCTCCGACCTAGCCAGGTGGGAACGGCCACCTACAGTGTCCATGTACCATTATATTGATGATGTTCTTTTAACTAGTGATTCTTTTGCAGACTTGGAGAAGGCTGTGCCCCTTCTGTTGTCACACATGAAAACGTGGCTGAGCGCTAAACGAAAACAAATTGCAAGGGCCTGGATTGTCTGTCAAGTTCCTGGGGGGTGTGTGGTCGGGTAAGACTAGAGTTATTCCTGATGCGGTTACTGATAAGATATAGGTCTGTCCTACCCCAACTACAGAGAAGCAGTTACGGACCTTTCTGGGTTTGTTGCGGTACTGGAGAGCTTTTGTCTCCCACTTAGCCCAGTTGATACGGCCTTTGTATGCCCTGGTACGCAAGGGAGCCACACGGGATTGGACCCCAGAGGCAGGACGGGCCTTTCCTGATGCCAAGAGAACAATTAAGGTGGCTCAAGCCTTACATGTTTTTGATCCCGCCTGGCCCTGTGAATTGGACATGATGTCACTCCTTCAGGATTTGGTTGGGGTCTGTGGCAGCATTCAGAGCATTTGCAACAGTCCATAGGGTTTTGGTCCCAACTACAGAAGGGAGCAGAAAGCCGGTTTTCTCTCATGGAGAAACAGCTGGCTGCCATATATGCGGCATTACTGGTGACTGAGAGTATAACTGGCTTGAAGCTGGTGACGGTACAGACCACCCCCCATAGTGGGTTCGGTAAGAGAGGACCTCGAGGCCCCGAGGTGGGGCAACACAAACACCTACACTGGCAAAATGGTTGGGGGGGGGCAAACTTACAGCAGCGGAGTATGTTCTCCACTAGCCCTTTACGCGCGGAGCTCCAGGAGGTCCTGAAACTGGTGACTTACGTGGATAGTATGTTCTCCGCTGAGCCCCCTTTGGAGACAGAACCAGAGGTTAGTTCCTACCAAGAAGGTAGGGACCCCGTGCCAGCAGATGCAGGATATACAGATAGTTGAAGGCAAGGGCAGCCTCCGACTTGGACAACGATTGGCTTCCAGCCTGTGTCTGATACTATTTGGTATGATACCGGGACCGGCCACAGTAGCCAGTGGCCAGAACTATGTGCAATATGGTTGGCTGTAGCCAATGAACCATCACCCATTGCTGCCTGTACTGACAGTTGGACAGTCTATAGAGGACTGACTCTATGGATCTCTACCTGGCATTTGAATAAATGGGACGTGCATAGGCCCTTGTGGGGCCAGGCCTTGTGGCAGGACCTATGGGAGTTGGGACCAGAAGCAGGTGACTGTGTTCCACGTTACTGGACATGCACATTTGGCCTCACTGGGGGATTATGAGGCTGATACCTTGGCAAAGTCCAATGACTAGAAACTGCCCTGCGAGATAAGGCTCCCAACAGCCATGTGGCGCAATGGCTGCACTGACACCTGCTACACACAGGGCAAAAGACAATGTAGGCGGTTGTGCACGCCTCAGTCCTGCCAGTGACCTTGGCAGAGGTACACAGTGCTAAACTCGCTGGCAAGTGGACGTTATTGGCCCGCTGCCTGCCCCACTCTTAAGGCTACTGTTACGCCATCACTTGTGTAGGTACTGCCACAGGCCTGTGAGTGGCCTATCCAGCTCAACACCCAGATCAGAGGGCTGTGTTGCATGTGCTAGCACGCCTCTGCGCAGCGTATGGACGCCCTCTGGTGATTTAAAGTGACCAGGGAACTCATTTTACTGGAGCCCAAGTGCAAAGATGAGTGTGAGACATGAACACTGAATAGAAGTTTCACGTCCCTTATAATCCAAAGGCCACAGGTATTATGAAGCTGAATAACGGCCCATTGAAGCAAGGACTGCAGACTAGTGCGATAATGCCAACTTTGGCAGGATGAACCAGAAGGTTATGGGATGTCCTGTGAGCACTTAATGAACGCAGCAGACAAGGTGGCCTAGCCCCAGTAGAAGCATTGTCCGTCACGCCACTGCACTTATCCAGGTCCAAGTCCAGATGAAGGATATTTTGCTGAAACCTGGATTCAGATGACAGGGTTTGTTGGGACTAACACCCTAGTTGATTGGGCGCACACTTACGTGACAATTGCTAACCAGTCAGCTTGCTGGATCTGTACTGAATTACCTGTTAGCGCCTCAAATGGGCTCCCATGGAAAAGTAAATCAGCCACTGAGGCTAATTGGACTTGGTTAAGGTTGTGAAATGACACTAACCCACAGTGGAACTTAACCAAAAAGAAAGGTATTTGCTGGGGTAAGAGAGCGTGTAAATGCTCTCAGCTCTAGATGGGATATTCAATATGGGATGGTCTCGGTAGGTTGACAGCGGATATGGTAGAACTTGTTGCACCCATCCCCCTCTGCACTGAGTTTAGACAGAAGGGCCCATGTTGAATGGACCCCGCCTGGCCTGTGCATTAATGTTACCCAAATGACGCAGAAGGAGAAATAGGGAAAGAGGAATGGCAGCTTGGCCTAGCCTGTCCCTTACAGGAGCCTTTGGGTCTGTGGGCAGAATGGCGGCCATATCTTCTCCACAGTTGGACTGGACGATGTACATGGGGGTGGCCATTTCTCCCTGCGTAGGTAATGCCTACCTTACAAACCCGCCCAAGTAATTGAAGAGTATTTAAGGCACGCCACAGAGTATGGTGTACCCTTGGTGGTATTATCCCTTAGCACCTTTTTCCCCCAAGGGGCCACCGTAGTGACAAAAGCAGAGGTCACTGCTTTAGCAGTGCACATGGCCAGGGCATTCATTGAGACCCATAAAGCCCTGGGCCTTCTTAAAGATGAGGTGTAGCAATTACGAAAGCTAGTTTTACAAAATCTTATGGCACTTCGTATTTTGACAGCCTCAAAGGGCAGAGTGTGAGCTCTTCTAGGATCAGATTGCTGTGTTTATGTTCCAGATGCTCACCATATCAGCCAGGCTCTAATGGCCTTGGGAAAAGAGACAACAGCTATTGAACGCCTGACTGGAGACCCCCTACAGGAATGGTGGGGATCACTGACCTCCAAGTGGCGCTTGGTAGCAGCCATTCTGGGAGGATCTGCTTGTGTATTAGAGGCCTGCTGTTGCAGTCTCTATTGTTGCTGTGGATCATGGATGCAAGGGTCCATCCTTCTCGCCAAGGGACCTTCGCGGAAGACAACTAATGCATAGATTGTGCGGCGAGTGACCCTCAAGGGATGGAATGTAGGGGAAATGGAGTTACTCAGGCTCCCTTGCTGGACATCCAGTGCCCAGTGGCCCAGCTATGTTATCCCACATGCGCAGTACCCATGTATCATTATATAAGCATGACTTGTGCTACACAAGCACAAAGGTTAGCCCATAGGTCATAGTTGGATAGATGCTGGCTTTGTTAGCCTTGATGTATAAGGTGGAGGGGACTTGCTGCCGCCACCACCACCATTAAAGCCTGCGTATTCCTCCCTGCAATAAAGGCATGTCAGAGATAACTACGGCTCTGTGAGTGTTCTTCCATCTGCCCAAATCCCGAGTGAATCTGCCAGGCCTTGAGTGCTTACAGTACAGCCTCCAACCCTAACTGTGACTTTGGGCTTGTCGCCTACACTTTCCAAGATTCATCTGGGAAATGGAGGTGACATCTACCTCACAAGGTTGTTGTGAGGTTGAAATGTGACAACGTTGGTCCTAGAACATAGTAGGGGTTTAATAAATGTGTGTGTTGTACACAACACACACACACCTCAGAGGAAATCCCTCTGCTTCTGTTTAAGTTCAAAGTAAGGGGTTCTCCTAAGAGCCACTCTAGAGAAGTTTGGTCTTGGCCTGCCTTTCTTCTGTCCCCTGAGAGACGTGGACATAGGGGACATCTCAAACAGTTCATTTTCTCCAATGCTCCCACTCTGCAGCAGGCTTACAACTGGTCTCCCCCACTTCTTTGGCCTCTTTTGTTCTCAACTCCTCTATTCTGAGTTTACCTGCTACCTAGGCTTCTGGCAAAAGTCATCTCAACATGAGACCCAAGCATCCTGATCCCATCGCCACCCCTCATTCCATTATTTCTACTAGGGATGAAAGGCAATCAGGGAAGATGGCCTTTTTAATCCTTTAGACCTTCTTGACTCCCACTCCACCTCACTTATTTCCCACATGGTCTCAGGAGCAACTTCGTCTGCTCCTGCAAGGACAGAGCTTCAACTAGATCCTGGCCAATGAGGTCAGGGCCTCAGGTGGAACACCTATGCACCCACCTGTATTCCTGCACTATGTGCTGAGTGCAGCCCCAGCCCAGGAATGGCAGAGGAATCTCAGCTCTAGCTACCTGCCCTGCTGGCCTCCTGCTAGAGCCTCACCCCACAAAAGCAGTGGCAATCAGCTCTCAGGAAGCCAAAGCCCTGAGCATGGGGGTGGGGGACAGGTTGAGGAAATCTCCACGGCCTTTTGGCCTTATATCCAGGGGAGCAGGACCCCGCCCTGCTTTTTCTAAGAACAGGTATTCCTCCCCTCCACCTCCTCCTACCTTCTGGAGCCCCAGGTCCTGCTCTCTCTCTTGTCAGGATGGCAGCTTGAGGCCCCTTGGAGCCCTACCTCAAGTCAGGAAACAGACAGGTGTCTCCTCTCTGATTCCTACTTCCTAAAGCGTCTAGGCACAAAGGAAGGGAATGTTCTTTCTTGTTCTCGTTAGGCCTAAGGCTAAAACACTCCCCTCTGGCCTTCAAGGAGTGCCCAGCATCTCCTGGAAGAGGGGCCTGGGGCCAGCGTGTTTGTACCCAGTGCTTCTGCCTTGCCCAGGGAGGCCAAACTAGTTAGTTTCTCTCTAGGTTCCCAAGTGTGCTCACAAGCCTCACCCAGCAAACTCTTAAGAGAATAATGGCCACATAGAAGAGTTGGTTACCAAGGGCCAGGGCATCTCATTAAAGGCTTCATTATAAATCCTCAACTGAGACACTCATCTCACAGATTAGGGAACTGATGCTTGGTAAGGCCAGGGAAGTTGCCAAGTCATACTGCTAATTAGTGGCAGAGGTAAAATCTGACACAACTCAGGCCTTTCTGAATCCAGTTGTGCTCCTAACTACTAAGCTCCTGTGCCCCAAAGACTGGGCCACTGTCCCCCATGTAAGCCAAACACCCATTGAAGAAGTCAAGATCACATGTGAGTAACACAGATGAGGCCCAGAATGGGAAGAGCAGCTGAGCCACCACCAACCTGGGGTATTGGTCTGAGCCTGTGGTTGATCAGACTTGAGCCACTTTGAATTAATTCAGGTGATCTGGTTCAAGCAAATTATACTGGAAAAACATGAGGAATCATTGTCAATAATCTCTGAGAAACCATTATAAACAGAAGGTTACCAGAGATTTGAACATAGTACAAGTTCCAATTTTCAAAAGTCAGATAAGTAAGTGTAAGAAGTTAACAAAGTGCAAAAGGGGCTCATTGAATATGTAGTCTCTCACCAGTGACCTAAAACATGATGACCACTAGGTGCCCACACAAGTTCACTAAAAATAAGTTATATCCAAACTTTATTTCCTTTGGTACTTATTAGATGGCTATCACAGACAAACATCTGGATCTTATTAGTCTTTCATGATGTCCCTTTGGGTAAGATGAAAGCATAAAGACAGTACACAAAGTTGGGATGGATAACCAGTATATTGGATTATAGCACCAAGATTTTTTAAAAGCTCTTAAGAGTTTGGCTAAAAATAAGCCATGTCACTGGAGAAGACAAGATAGCTCCCAGTCATCATCTACCTCTTTAGCAACTTCGGGGCCCCTCACTTAAGGGCATGAAGAGCAAGGACTAGGAAGCAGGAGACCCGAGCTCTAGCCTGTTCTGCTGCTCGGAGGACAGTTATCACATGTTGCTTCTCAAAGTAATGAGCTCCCCATCAGTGAAAGTGTCCAAGTAGGGGCAGAATGTTGAGGATGCTGTAAGAGAGGCTATTTAAACTGGGAGGCTGGACTATTCCATATAAGCTTCAAGATCACTGGCATTTGTAAGTACTAGATATCTGTGCTGAGCTTCAGAAACTGCAACTGGCCCACTCCTGGAACTAGAAGCATCTGTTAGCACACTGTTCACACACTGACTTCTGGAGTTACCTGGCTGCATAGCCTTCCCATAGCCAGTGCACGCGGATGACAGCAAGTCACTTTCACACTCATCTGAACAAGAACTCGTGTATTTAATGCGAGCATGCATCTGGAGGAGTCAAGGGTCCCCTGCTATCATCACTCCCCCTTACAAACTCTGAACTGAGCTCCCTTCTCATTCCACAGCACAGACCTGATAAACCTCCCATCCCACTTGTACCCAACTATCCACCTTCTGTGTCTATACTTAGGTCACTCAGTACGACTAACAGTCATACAGTGGACACCTAGTTACACCCTAACGCACAAGCAAACACCTCTAAAGGGCACTCAGTAATCTTACAGTAGTTCCCTCGCATGTTGACTGAGCCACCAGCCATGTCCTCCCTCACCCTCATCTCCCTGCCAAATCTACAAACTCACCGGCAACTATACTGTCTTCTCCTTCTTTCCTCTTTATCATGGGGGAAGGGACCCCTCCTATCAGAGGCCAAAACCTCCACTGTGGCCATGGATCTCATCCCTCACTTCTTGGCGTTCAGGACAAGGTCATAAATCCTAAATGTCTAGTTCCAGCCCGGTCCTCTCCTCTGAACTCTAAGCTCATTTATCCAGCTGCCCATTTGCCATTTTCTCTTCAGTGTTTCATGGGCAAGACAAAAATCACAAAACAGAATTCCATTTTCCCACAAACCTCTTCCTCTCCCATTGCTCACCATCCACCAAGAAGTCATTCTTAGTTCCTCTCTTTCCCTCACCACCTTGCCCTGCCATCCAGTTGGTCCTGCGATCACGTTTGTCACCACCATCTCCTGCCTGAACCACTACAACAGCCATTTCTTAATGCCAATAATCTTACTACTTCCACTGTTGCCCTACTGCCCACTGAAGCCCTACAGTGGGTACAAGGCCCTGCATGCTCTCGCGCTCCTGCCAGTTTCTCCATCTTGCTCACTAGGCTTCAGCCACCTATATTCTAACAGTTCCTAAACATCCCAAGCTCCTGTCAACCTCCACTTTAGCTCTTGCCGGTCCTTCTATCCAAGCTCTCTTGGCTGGCACCTCATTCTTCTGATTTCAGCTTAAATCACCTCTAAGAGCCATCCCAGAACATTCTCTATAGAGCAGTACCTGTACCTCCCTACAGTAAGCATAAGCAACTACTTTAAGCTAGGACAGACCAGAAACAAGGCCAGATCAGAAAGCCACCACTTGTTTGTCCCTCCACAGAAGACTAACTGCTGGAGTCAGCATTAGGATTAGCTGGGGGAAAGGGGAGAGAGATTAGTTGACAAGTCAGAATTGCCTTACCCTCACCTCGTCAGTTCAGGAATTTAGTTTTCTAGTCTTTTCAACAAAATTGGAAATTACGGGAAAATGGGACAGGGAGGCCAGGTAGGAAGGCAGGCCACAATCTGATCTGCCTTGGTCCCAGCTGCCAAAATCTGCTCTGGAGAAACCAGGGGGAAAGACCTGCTTTTTTCAAGCTGGAACCAGGTAACCCTCCTTCCCAGCTCCATGTGTTTACTCTCTCATCTTTTGTCCGAACTTAACTTCAAGCTTTCCTCAAAACCCAGTCTTCCTGGACTACTTTTCATCTTGGCTCAAGCAACTTATCCAGTTATTAAGCTGAAGGTTTTCAAAATTCTACCTTTAGTCTTCTCTCGACAGCTGGGTGCTAGGGAATAATACATTATCCTTGCCTTAGAGCCTCAGAATTCCCCATTAGACCATTTAAGATAAACCTAAACAAATAACTACGATGCAAGTCATACACACCACATGAAATGAGTGATATAAACAAACTGTAGGAATCACTTTCCATTTTCATTGTCGAGAATGGCTTTACAGGTGGCTTTGAAGCAAGGTATTGTAGGATAAGACAGTGAAGATAAAACAAGATAGACTACTGAGGTTAGAAGTAATCTGAGATCATCTAGCCCCCATACCATATATAGATATTCTAAGAATGCACTTTGTGGGCTAGAGGGCTGAGAGAACTAGTTGGCAAGTTTCTTTTGATATGGTAAAGTGTGTTGCATTTTCAGAAATGCAAGGGGCAGAAAGAAGCATGTAAAAATCTAGAGGACATGAAAGATGTCAATAATGTTTTGGGGGTGGTAAATGGACAATATTTGCCTTATTTTCTAGTTTTCTTGTGATGATCCATGTAAAGCTTTTACAATATAAAAGAACAAAACTCATTTTGAAACTTTACTACCCAGCAGCAGTCTATCACCAGTGGATGGCAGCCCAAGAGCATCCCTTTTTCATCTGCAAGGTACTCTGTGCTGTAATGTTAAACCCCTTAAGTTTAGGCAGCACATGCTGATGATTTCAAGTTTCTTAAAGCGGAATTCTCTGGAGGTACTTAAAGCAGCCTCCAGCAGTGATAGGAAAGCAAATCCACCATGTAAACAATGACCAAGCCCAGTTCCCAAACTCTTGTCCCACCATTCATCCTGTGCACTGCAGCTTCTAGAATTATATGTTCTCATTATATATTCTCAGTATCTTCCATATCAACATGACAGTAAATTCCATCTCTGTGTATGAAGGCAAGCCCTCTACATCTTCCTTTATCAGTACATCTTATGGGAGAACAGATTTTGACACATACATTCTTAGCTTCAAAAATGTCAAAGAGCCTTTACCCTGAATCAGTGGTTCCCAGACTGGAGCCTCTTAACTAATATTGAAATGCTTGGACAATTAAAACAAAAACAAAAACAAAAGTCAGCAATGAGCTGTTCAAACTTAAAACAGCACAGATTCAGTATCAACTCACTATGGTGAGGGTGTTTATACCACACTGACTGGATGCTCTAACTAGCAGTAAACCCAAAGGCATGTACGTGGTAGCAAGAAGGTAATGGGGTGCTAGGGTGTAAAGGTGTGTGTGTGTGAGGAGAAAAAGAGAATGCCTCAAAATCAAGGAGACATTAGAAAACTGCCTGTACACATTCCACCACAGATGCAAGCCCTCTGCACCACACTCAACAGTTTAATGTTCTTTCAATCTGGGGGGCCATTTCTGCCACTCTCAACAGTCTCTTCTGTGTTCCTTCCCAAACCTGGCTCACACAAGTGAGCAACACACACACCACCAGTTCAGAAAGTCAACAGGGTAGCAATAGGAGCCCACAAGTGATAAAGCCTGGGGTTTGTTCCAGCTCTGCCACCATAGGCAGTGGCGGTATTCTCAAGTCACTTAGCCCTGGTAGAACCCACTCACCTTCGTTGAAATGAGTGGTTTTCAAATTACAATCAAAGAAATTCTTCAGACACTGCAGGGAAGAGGTAGGGGTGGGATTTGTGAGAGGCTGAGAGGCCAGGGCTCTGAGGCCCCCTACCCCTGCCCAAATGTTTTTACTATTAGCCATGTTTTACTAAAATGCCATCTAAACAAAGACTTCTAAAACAAAGTTGGAGCCTCTGAAAATCAGCTAATCCAATCTCATCTCCAGATTTAATCATCCCAGGACCAAGCTAACATTTACATTAACATTTACAGAGCACCTTCTAAGTATTAAGGGGGAGTATTTAGGGGGACGGTATAGCTGAAGCAGTAGAGTGCATGCTTAGCACACACAAGGTTCTGGGTTCAATCCCCAGCACCTCCTCTAAAAATAAATAAGTAGATCTAATTACCTCCCCCCAACCCCACCCACAAAAAATGCCTTATCTAACACTTTGCACCAATTCTAGATGAGTATTAGTTCTGTGTTTTTAGTTGCATTAGTTGTACAGTTAGAGAAACTAAGGCTTAGATGGGTGAAATGACTTATCCAGTCACAAATGAGGAAATGGACGTGAGGATTTGAAGCCAACTATTCATGTCTCCGAAGTACTTGCTCTTCCTTCTATACTGCCTGTCTTTCCCACCATATTAACTGCACCTTTTGAACTGCTCAAAGTTCCCCTGGATGGTTTCACAAAGAGTCAAAACTGCTTCTTACCAGAAACAGTTGGTACCGCTGTTTTCCACTCACAGACCTAGACACTAGGGCTGGGGTGGGAGGGGGGGAGGGCGGTGATGACATGGGACATGAGGCATAGAGCCTTTTTCCAGGCTTGCCATTTCCCATTAATCACATTCACTTCTTTAATTGCATTCCTTATGTTTTCTAGATCATGCAAAGGTCTCTTCTCTTCTCCCTCTTTTACCTTCTCCAGAAGTCTACATTTCCATGCAGACTAAATCAAAGGCTTCGTACTTGAAATCAAGTTCTGACCAATGGCAGGTGAGTATGAAAGTACACTTCTCAGTCTTCTCTCATTTCTCCTCCAAACAGTTCTGTAACAAATAGTCATACGTATGTACTCACCCCCTTTATTCCTCTACAACTCCCAACCCTGGATCCCCTTCTTAAATTACACACTTTATACTGTATTTCTGGATGAATTCTCAAGGGTAGAAGGAGAGAGGGTAAAGAATAGGAAGCAGAGTTTAAAGGGAAAGGTTAAACCAAACATGCATCCTGAGACACTCTCCCTCCAGGGCCTTTAAAGCACGTACAAACCCGAGACATGAGTGATGGTTAAAAAAATTTGGGTTTTATTGTTTTTGCTAAACAATACTAAAAAAAAAAAAAATTCATTTTGAAGGCAGGGCTTGAATTATTTAATTTTGATCCATTTATTTAATTAAAAAAAAAAGGAAGGGGAAAGAGATCATGGCCAAAATAATAGTAGTTAATCCCCACCCCACCCCCGAAGCTCTAGCCAGTCACATGAGCATCACCCACTCCCACACAGTGCCTGATATTTAGAGGGTGGCACACTCTACCCCACTGGACTGCCTTGAAGGCACAGGGGTAACAGGTGCCAGTTTTAGCTCTCAGCAGGTTAGTCAAACCAGACAAACTGGTGGGCTGAAGTCCAGAAATTCTTCCCAGGTTTTCTGCCCATTGGCTGAGCACATACAAACTGTCATAAGCTTATAAAATTTCAAGGGGTGGGGAAGGGCATAAGAGCAGGAGGTTGGCAGGAGAAGAAAAACAATAGGTCATCCAAGCTTCCTCCTGGGCTAGTGGCTCTGGATACAGACTTAAGAGAGGTTGGGATAGGTGGACTCCAGGTTTCTTATGAAAGAAAACCATCCCTCGAGGAGGAGCTGAGATGTGCCGTGCAAAATAGTTCTTCCTGCAGAGGGCACAGGAGAAAGGGCAGTTGATGCTCCTGTCTAGGAGACAGGAGAGTGATGAGGAGGTTCTTCTAGTACCATGAAGTAAGACAAAGGCAGAGGGAGAATCCTGAGGTTTTGGCCAAATATGAGACGGTACACACATAGTTCAAGACTAAAAAGCCACCAGGAACCTTCAAAGCCAGATCCCATCCGCATACACTGGCTCTACAAAGTGCTGCAGAGGATTCTCGCTGTGAACTAAGTCAGGTTAGTTGTCTGGCTATGGGTGGTGGGGAGGGCAATAAATTTTTATTTTCAGAGGAATGAGGTGGGAAGAGCGGCCATGATCTTGTAAAAAGAGACCTGCAAGAAGCAGAAAATATTTAGAGAACATTTTAATATATATTTTCATATATATATTTAAAGTTAAGAAAAATAAAACTAATTCAAGCCATGCCCTGTGCAAAAAAAAAAAAAAAAAAAAAAATTTAAAGTGAGACCTCTGTCTGCTGCTCTAGTCTCAACTTAAGTATCACAGTCAGCTTGTTACTTTTATTTTGGAAGAGAAGATGTAAAAGTTTCTTTCAATCACTTAGAAGGCAAGTGTAGCCACTTATAAAAACAGAATGGCAGAGACAGACTGGGAAAGGAAAGTCAGAGGTAAAAGGGCAGAGCAGAAAAGGAATATTCAAAAATAAAATTAACAAGGTGACTGTTCCAGAAGGGAGCTGTGAAAAGGACATGGTGGACCAAAGTCTGTTAGTCAAGTAATGATTCAACTTTTAAATTATTCTCTTGTTCTTTTGTTGGGTGTTTTTTTTGTTCAAGTCTAAGATTTGGAAATGCCGACCCTCTGTTAACAAGAGCCAACAGGAAATATAGGATCCCTTCCCTCCCCCGGCCTGCCTCCGCTGAAGCCACCACCATCGCCTCCTTGGCTGGATGCTGGAAGAGTCCTCCATATGTGTGGACTCAGGATGACAGGGTAGCCTCCTTCTGTGGTTGCTGGGCTTGTGAACGCTGCAGTATCTTTTGGCTTTCCACGTCTCTAAAATGTTTTTCAACCTGAAAGAGACCAGTTTAGATCAGAAAAAGAGATAGGCACACAAAGCCTCCCAAATAGTTCACTCCAGACTTTGACAGCCCCATCCTGGCTGTCCGGCTCATGGACTATTCAGCACCTTTGCCCTTGCTGTCTGTTGGCCTTCACAAGGTAGATGGGGGTCCTCATTCAGCCAAATTTTTTTGCAGCTTCAGCTAAGACTGGCTAAAAGGTGAATCTATAAATCTTCTATAATCTATAAACTAAAACAGAATATTATATTACCATATATAGATTATAATGACACAAACTCCCTCTCCCCTCCTCACACAAGTGCAGAATGAAAAGTTGGTGGGGAATTAGACTTAAACTTTTACATTCTTATTGGTCTCTCAATGCTCAGTTTATTTTTACAAATGCTACAGCTCAATCTAGAAAGTTAGATGATACCTGCAGGGTCACAGACGCCAACAGCAACTGATGTACACCAACCAGCCCTTCCTGAGCAGTCTGGGATGAGAGGAACTGCTCAGGCCCAATACCATGGAATGGTCTGGCTAATTTCAAAAAGCCACACTGCAGAGGACATGGGATTGACCATTCACTTTATTCCACACTGCCCAGTGGTTCCATCCCCATTAGAGTGTCCAAGCCATGGATGTAGAGCAGCACAGCGTGGGGAGGCAGGGTAATTAGGCAGGGCTGCTTGCAGACTGTGTCAGAAAGGGCAGGGATTGCGACATAATGTCCTGCCTGATGCTGGAGGGGTGAAGGCCAAGGAATCATCCTCTCCCTAAGGTTTCATGGCTCCTTTACTTACTATTTTGCGTACATGGCTCAGTGCACTCCCCTCTTTGCCTTTACAGTTTTCCACTTGATATGGGGGTGTAATAACAACTTCTTCCATGACTACGATGTTTTTTTCTTGCCATTTACAGTCTTTAATGCTGGAAGGAGAAGAGAGCAGGTGAAAGTTACTTCTTGCAGGGCATCCCACACCTCCTGCCCAATGAATAAATAACTCCAGAAAGCTAACCCCAAGTTCCTAGCTCACCACTCAGCCAATAACTAGATGCCAGCATTCCACAAGGAGAAGTAGCCCAGAAATATTTCCTGGACACCACTGGCTAGGAAAAGCAATGAAACTGATGCATGCCTATTCCAAGGAGGGCCCAGAAGAATTACTCTGAAGCATCAAGGACCTAGAAAACCATAGAAAACTTGGTAGCAGCCTCAGAAGCCCAAACCAATTTGAGTTACAAATAAAGAGCTAGGCTCAGGCCACTAGATTCAACTTAATTAAATACCAGCCTAGGGTATTTAAGGGGTTGGCAAACTTTTTCTATAAAGGGTCAGACAGCAAATATTTAGGCTTTGCAGGCCATACAATCTCTGTCACAACTACTGAACTCTCCGGCTATCCCACAAAAGCAACAGACAACAGATGATATGTAAACAAATGAGCTGATGTGGCCCGGGGCTACAGTTTCCCAATCTTTGGCCTATGGGGAAATGGCACCTTTAAAAAGACAGGAGAACAAACTCCCCATCTTCTTGCAATCTGTACTCCCCCCCACCCCAGTAGAAGCTGCTCCTTAAACTGGCCCCTCTCAATTATCAGACAGCTGGAGACTTGCCAGACTGGGAAAACCCATCCCAGTTCACACTTGGGGGAACTCAGGGCAGCTGACATTACTGAGAGTTCCTTCACATACCTGTAAATGTTCAAATACTCACACCATGGCCTCAAACAGCTCTGATGCCAGCTGCCATCTGTGCACCAGACCCAGGTGGTTAAATAGGGTAACAGAAGGCAGCAGGGGGGAGGGGGAGTGTCAAATGTTTCAGTTTTTCAGCAGCTAGGGAAGCTAGCGGAGAGTCAAATGACTTCTGCTGTGACAAAATGTCTTTTATGAGGTGGCAATAAGGTGGCCTTCTGCTCCCCCTAATTCCCTATGTTCACCCAGTGTACAATTGGGAAGAGTGAGATAGATATGACTTCCCCTTAATAATACTGCATCAGCTTTTACAGAAATGAACAACAAGATCAAAATAATAAAAGAGGCAGAAATCACTAGTTCTAAATGATGGATACTAGGTCTGGAAGAGACCCTTAGGGATAACCTAATGCAAAACTAAGTTCTACAGATGAAGACGCTAAAGGCAGAGCAGACAGCTTGTCCGTGATTACACCACTGTTCCATACAGAAAGGCAACAAGCACATCCCTGGAAGCTGAGGTATTGCCAACACACTACCGAGCTTCCCTGGTGACTTTCAGGAACACAACTACCCAAGAGTCAGCCACCAGACAGCAAAGTTAGGCAGTACCACCCCCGGGGCAAGGAACCCCTATGCTCCCCGCAACTCACGTCTTGTGTATGGTCTGGAAGAGCTGCTGGCCCTCTAGGGAGACACCAGCGCTGATTGCATAGGCCTGGCTCAGCTTCTCCTCCTTCTCTGTCCGTGCTTTGCTGGCAAGCTAGGATGGGGGAAAGGAAAGAGACTCAGAAAAGCATTCAGCTTCATCCTTCCCAATAGTTAGGACTTAAGTTGAGGAAAAGATGCTGGAAAGGGCTGGTTTGGGTAGATTCAGTTTTCTCAGGTATCAAAAGTGAAACAAACAAAACCACACACAGTATACCTGAATAGTCTGCTACTATTCCTGGCAAACATCCCTTCCTTCCAATACTTACTGAATGCCTACCATGTGCCAGACATTCACCGTACTAAACAAGAGATACAGCACTGAAGAGGGGCAGGGAGACAGACTATAAACAAAAACACAAACAGATAACTTCAGACAGTGCTAGAAAGAAAACAGAGCAGGGCAAGGTTACAGAGTATGACTAGGGGGCTACCTGGTGGAAAGTAATGGTCAGAGATAAAAGGTAATGCATACATTTCTATGAAAGGAGAGAATTAAGAATTATCAGCTACTGTCTTAGAGCCTCAGGGTGAGAAATTAATGTCTACCACACATTCAAAGACCAGCATGTGAGGTTCTACAGACTCTATCATTCTAGTACGATTATCTGTGCCTCACACGTGCAGCCAAGACTCAAAGGAAACCTAACCATAATACTGTCCACCTTCAACTTGGGCTGAAGCTACTATGCTCTTTAAAAAAAAGAATGGTCTGTATTCTAACTCATGTCTCCCTCCTTAACCGTGCTCTAGTGGAACAACCATAAAAAGGTCAAAAATTCTAGTAAAATCTGATAGGCTACTCAAATCTAGTAAATCCTTCCCAGCAGGGCTGGGTACCCTGTCAATCCCTACTGCCCCTCTAATATACTTCTGGCCCCAGGCCCACACTACTGGTTGCAAGACAGAGACTCCAGAAGTACAAATTTGAGTGTAAGACAAAACAAATACACTAGACAAGACAGTTAAAACAAAAGGCAGACAATGCACCTAAAAGTCAGACAAATGATTTGGAGATTTTCAGATCCATGAACATGAGCACATACTTACTAGTATACTGCAGCATACTAACGACATACGCACAAACATACACATGAGAACACACAATCTGTCCCGAAACACCAGCTCCTTAAATACAAAGAGAGATCATACCTCCAGCACATTACCAAAGTACCTAGATGCTTGGAATTCTTAGGAAACATTTATATTGTTTTAACAGTGACCATTCAAACCATAAACAAAATATAGTTCTACAGAGGGAAAAGTAAACTCAGTGTCCAATTGCTGGTAAAATGAAGCACTTTATTAAGCTTAGGTAAAACTGTGAAGAGAAAAGGAGGCCCTCAATCTGGTGATGGGGACCTGGTGAGTCTCAACTGCCTCTGAGTTTCAAAACCTGTCTGAGGGAGGATGGAGTGTGAGCACAGAAGAGTTGGCTCATACACGCTGTCACTTCAGTCTCCCTAGGTAAAGGTGGGAAGAAAGACCAGAACTCTGCAGTGATGTTAAGCCAGAGCTTCCTTTTCACTTGGTCCCCAGGACATGGAGAGAGACGGATACAGAAGCAGTAAGTAATCTTTCAGGCCAGGGCCTGCCATTCTGGCCCCACCAGGCTACAACCTTACAGAGAAGGAAATGCACAGGGCTGACAGCATTCCCCGAGCATTGGCAATCCCTACTACAGCAAGAAAGCCTCGTGGCTTGAAAGCACTCAGCTTCTATGAAAAGAGAACTGCTGGTGGTGTATTTTAACCAGCAACAAGCAAAGCTTAGTCAGTCACCGAGAAAACCCTGGTAACAAGAATTCCCTTGAGACTCACTTTCCAAAATCCCTGAAGAAAAGCGGAAGTCTACAAGGAAAGAGGGAAAACTGGAAGGAAGCAGAGCTCCCCTGGATTAACCAAGTTCCTGCAGAGCTCCTGAGAAGTGGCTAGTGGTCAGGTAGATTGTTACCCCATGAGCAGGCAGGAGGCTCTCACTTCAAGGACTTTTTTATTTTAAAGTATTTATCCCTAAAAACCAAAAACATCTCCCAATGTTGAGTCAGACAAAGCTGCTTCTATAAAGCTTGTGTTGACTAGATAATCTGAGTATTCAAAGTGAAATATCCTTGTCACCTACACAGTAGGGTTAAAAACATAACAGCACACATTCAGGAAGACAGGAGTTAGTTCCAGAAAACCAGTCATCTATCAATGCAGAATATTTAAGAATGAAACTGACAAACTGAGTTAGAAGAGGGGAAAAAAAGGCTGGGAGTGGAACCACTTTTGAATTTTTGCCAGAGGCAGAATAAAATGGATATAAGTCTTAGCCAAAAGTGATTAGTTTGGATAGCCTGAGTGACAGCAACACCATAGTTACAGAACAATGATTTCAAAATACACCCCTAACCGCTCCCCGCCAAAACACCTCTTGTACAATCTCTTCTGAAGACTCTGAAAGCAAAGAAGAATGGACTAGATGATTCTCCATTTCAACCCATAGTCCAGATAGATCTCAAATGCTAAATGATACAAGGGCACATCTTGGAAAAGTCAGCGGAAATTAGTGTAAGCTGATTGTATTTCAATTTGCCCCAATATCCTCGACTATTCTACCTGTACCTGCAACCATGCTTCTTTGAGAATTTGGATTCACCACAAACGCTGAAGCTTCCAGCAGTCAGTTTACAGACTGTATTTTCATGGCAATCCAAAAAATGCTTAAACCTAACATTCAACTACAGAGATCTGCTTTCACTAAGAAGTTATATAAATGGGGTAAGTTTCTCCCACAGAGGACTGTATCAAATAGGCATGAGGAAGATTACCTTCACAAAAAGAATCTAGAAATGTTTTTTCTCAAAATGTGGATGAGGGAAAGGGAGATTACCTTGCTCTTTTTAGGTATGTTCCTTAAAACTCATGAAAAACATGAATAAGCTCTTTTGTAAAGCAACTAACTCTCACTCTACCCTCAAGTTAGCTGTAGCTCTACATTTCCCCACATCATATTTTTGTAAATTAATGCTTATCTATAAATGGTCTAGTTACTCCAAGTTAATAAGTTTATGGTGACTGTCAAACTGCCAGAGAGAATCAATAAAAAAAATGCCCCCAATAGAGAAGGTACAAAGTATGCCTTTTAAGCTAGGGAGGGTCATCAGGATTGCAATTTTTAAATTCAATAAATACCACCATACTACATTCATTTTCAACGCAAGTGTGCCAGCTGCTGGCCTCTCTTCCAATCAAAACTGAAGCACTAACTGGTTAGAATCTTAAAGAATGTTAAAGGCACCAGTTTTAAGAACACACTGGGTTCAGGCAAACTGAGAAGCACAAACCTACAAATACATGTTACTAATGTGCATGTGGCCTACTTGAAATAACTGCACAAGACAACCTGCGTTTATCTGCCTCTCCTTTTATTTTGTGATTCCTAGTCAAAAGTTATTCCTTGTCTACTAACCAGTGCTTCCTCCTGTGGCCATTTTATATATAGCACCTTGATGTGGGCAACAGAGAGAAGCGCATGAACTTGATACCAAAGCCCATCAATATTAAAAGGCTTCTGGTCATGCCTGCTGCTGGGTAACCCCTGAGTGAGTATATTAATGAACAACAACAACACACATCTCTTCCTGCACTCAGTGACAGGGAGAAGAGAAAGCAGCCACAACATCATAATCCAAGCAACTTGTTACAACTTTACCTTGTAATTTAGTCACCAGCTGGGCCATCCTATTCTCACATACCCAGACCAGGAAGGCACAGGTGCTGTAGTGAATCCAGAGGGATTCCTACTGTAAGTATTTAACAGGCTGTGACAGCTGATCCAACAAGAGAAGCAGAGTCCAGAGAGGAACCTGCTGGGTGTGACCTACTGACTCCACTGAGCCACTCTTGGTTCATCTTCTCTGTGTATGGAGGCCTTCCAACCAGCTGCCCTCACAGAGGGGTTAGGAAGCACTGCTGCTGCTGCCCCAGAACTGTCCGGGCTACCTGCAAGGCCTGTCGGAGGCTGAGGGGCAGCAGACCAGAGCAGCCAAGAACAACCGTCGTCCTGAGAGCCCAAGTTTGCTCCTGCTGTTTCAATTCTGGGGCATACTCCTGAAAAGCCCTCCTTCTTAGTTAGCAACAAGCAGGCTCAAAAAAATTCCTCCCAACTATCAATATCCCCAAGTCTTCCTGCAACCTTCTGAAAGTTTCTGTCCGAAAGTTTCTAACAAAATATTGTTCTTTACAACCTCAGATAGCTGGGAACTCAAAAAATAGAGAAACTTGCTTGAAGTCATGTCCTAGAACACATAATGATGAACCAAAACACAGAATCAAAGAGGTAATGGTACTGAACACTAAAACCTTAAGAGCTAACTTGCTGAGTGAGAACTTACTCCATGCTAGGCACCAAGCTACACATTTCACACGTATTAAACATTTAATCTGCACAACAATTCTGTGAAATAGGGACTAAAATTACTCCTACTTAATCGATGGAGAAACTAAGGCACAGCTGTTAAGAAGTTTGCCCAAGTTTACCAAGTCACAAGTGGGAGTCTGGATTTGAACCCAGACAGTCTGACTCCAGAGCTTGCGTTCTGAACTCTGCACTATATTCAAATAGTTCCACCTAACAGAAGTAAGTCTAAATTATTGTTGAAAATACATATTTGAATGCAAAAGAAAATGTTTGCTTAAAAGGAAAATATTTTAAGACTCAGCTGCCATCTTCTATTTTTATCAGTGAATGCTGGCATTTCCATCTATGTCCCCTGTACAGAACACAGTTGTCTGCCTTTTAGTGAAGGGCCTCTTCTAAAGAGGGCCCTGGTCTCACCCTAAACCTCAAGGACATCCTTTATTTCTTTTGTTAAAAGTAATTCACAGGAATGCTTTTAAGAAAACAGATTCTACGTGAGAAAATATTTCAGTTTCAAAAGGACACCAAAAGCATGATTCATTTAAAAAAAAAAAAATTTCAGGCCAATAATGATAGGTATTCTCTGGACCCATCATTTTCAAGACTAGAGAAGCTAAGTCAAGCAAGTCTCCTGCACTTGAAAGTTTAAGATATGTTAAGTGATTTCAGCTATGATGAAAAACACCCTGGAAATCCATGAGCCTTAGTGCCTCCTTGGTCTCTAGCTTTGACCATCATATTGCTGTCATATGTATCGCACGGCCAGCCTCAAGTCAGTGAGTACACTCCATAAGCAAGGTCTTATCTTTCACCTGGCTTAAAACACTAGTCATCAGCAAGTCAATAGTTTTTGTTTTTCTTAAGTTACTTGTAATTATGTCACCAAGCACTATTCATAGCGACAACAGACAACCAAATGTGGACACAGAGTAATTTCCTAGTCCTGACACCAGCACTGCTGTGGAACCTCCGCAGGGCTCTGCCAAAGAAAGAACTGGCTGGTACATAAGCTGAAATTTCACCTCAACAACCTATCTATGAGAGTGTGTTCTCAAATTAGCCATCTCACACATGGCCATGAGGATTGAAGGGAGATAACATGCATGAAGGCACTAGGTGAGTCGTAAAGCACTGTACAAGTATTAGCTGTTAACATCATTATTATTACACAGAGAAGGCTTGCGGGTTATTTCAGAAAAATCCATATAATCCAACTTTCCTTTAGCCAGTGAGCTCAAGGCTTTCTCTCTTCTGCTTTCTGTAAGAGCTGCAAGAGAGGCTATAAATCCTAAACAGAATATATCTTCCAAAATATAACTGGAACAGTAAGTTGAAAAATGCCTTTAACTTTATGTGCCAAAATAGGGGCTTTGCTTATGGAACAAAGAGTTGCTTTTATTCAGAGATAGTGAAAGAGCCATGTGCTGCTGTTTCCTAGGCTCTGAGGAGGGTAGAAAGCAAAGTCAAAAAGAAAAGCCACCCCCTTTCCCCATAAAGAGATTCTTACTCAAACCTGTACCTACCACTCACCAGCTGCATGAGGCTGAGCAACACGCATAACCTCTCCTGAGCCTCAGTCCATTCGGGAGAGCGCATCCTCAAGGGTTGTTGTTGGAGTTCAATGAGACATACATGTGAAGTATATAACACCGGTCTGGCACTAACTAGTCCCTTCCCTCCCTTCTGAGCATGACCTCCAGTTTAGCTCACTGACAGAACAGCAAGGTTTTAAATTGCAGAGATGGACAAACTGAAATCAATCCAAATCAGCTTGATTCCATTTAACTTTCCTCCCTTTATCTGTCTTTTATTCTTCAAGACCCTACTCCATTGTTACATATGAGCAGCCTTCCCTAAAATGTTCACTACTCTATGCTAAGGATTGGCAAACCACAGCCTGTGGGCCAAATTCAGCCAACCACTTGTTTTAGTTAAGTTTTACCAGAATGACCACGCACATTTGTTTATATATCACCTATGGCTACTTCTGCAAAGGCAAAGTTGACACCATGACAGAGAATGTACAGCCCATAAAGCTGTCGGGCCCTTTACAGAAAGTTCGTTGCCCTCTGCAAAAAGTCAAATGCTGCTGTCCCTCACCACTCCCAAACATGAGATTCTTGAGAGCAAAAGCAGTGTCTTAAATCATTCCCAGCACCAGGATTGGGGTGGGGGGGGGGCAGATAAAAGTAAAAGAAACTTTGACTCTTAGAGATTCATAGAACTAACAGTTCCCAGTTCACACACAATTCATTAGCAGCCTAGCTGTAAAAAGAACCCGGTTCTTCAAACTCCCCACATTCTACCACACTATACTGTTAGCTTTTGGTGTGGTATATAGATCCTTTAATTTTCTCGTTCACATACAATTTGCTTCACTCTCCAGGGTAGTCTCTGGTATTTACCTAAGCTAGTCTCAAAATTCCAATGCTAGAACTTGACTGCACCACTTGTTTTTTCTTCCCCTCAAGCCTGATTTCTGCCAGGAAAATTAAATCAGTTAGAATGCCCTTTTCTTAACACTGTAAGAGATACTACCACTGAACCATTAGTAAAGTGCTTATTTTGAATCATCTCCGTGTCAAAGAGGTAGAAAGCAGGGGTGGCTACAACAACACATGTATGGCACAACTCTGCCAGTCATTTGGGTTCAGCAATTTGTCTTTTCAGGTGGACAGTGATTCTCCCCACACCCCCTTCAAAACCAAAACTCTTGACCTAAGAAGGGCCCCACTGAGTCAGCTGGCTGTCAGGTTGACCCTAAAGTCTGAATGCCACTGAGTACGACCTCCTTCAAAGACTAGTGACTTTTTAAATGGCAGTCAAGCACTCTACCTCTCTGATTTCACTGACCACTCATTACTTACTGTGTCCCCTGTCATTCAGCAGTGATGGGTTCTTCCTCTTCACCCCATCTTCATGACACTTCTTTGAGGAAGCAGTTGTCTGCTCAGAACCAGGTACAAAACTTACTGGTAGACTCTGACCTGGGACTATGGCCTTGACAACATATTCTAATCAAGTGAGCCAACTGGTTACATATAGCTTCTAGAAGCCAGAAAAATTTTATCTGACTATAGAGTCTTGTTTTCCCTAGACAAGTAGTTATTTCCTTCCCCACATTTACACATAATATGAACACCTTCTACCTCCTACCAATATACACATCCCTAAACACAGGAGGGCCAAGTCACCTGATTCCACTTGGTGATAACTCCATACCTCAACACACTGGAGCAAGATATGGTCAAGGGCCCAGCTAACAGGATAGGTCCGTGAACACAGGCCACAATGCAGCAGCTACCAACTACCACAGGAATTTACTCATACTTGAGGATTATCCCTCATAACAACAGAAGCCATAAGGTTATGCTAAATGTTAGCTTTCAAACTGGTTAAAACTCAAAACAAAAACCAAGTCAATTCCTCCCTGTGTGGCACCATACCTAAAGGTAAGCAATGACGTCAGTTCCTTTTAAAAGTGAACTTTGTAACGCTTCCATTCTCTCAGCCTTACCAGGCCCCTCCACCCCCAGACCAATCCTCAAGCACCATTTTTCTCCAAAGGCAGCAAACTTATTCTTCATTACCAGATGCTGATGATAAGCTCTTTGAAGCTCTTCTTCCTAGTTCCTCTGATCACTCACTGTTGGTTAGTAAGGTATAAATGGGTAATAAATACTCAGAACAGGCTGACAAGTCAGACAGTGGTTTGGTAAAGGAGGTGGATGCCTCATCTGCAGAGGTCAATTTTTTCATACTTTGTCCCTTTTCCTGCCTCCCTCCCACAATATACAAACATCTCCTCCAGAAAGTCTCCAAATCAGCAAAGTGATAAGACTAACATCTCATTTGATGCACTGGAGGCCTTTATCTAAACAAATGAATACACACACTTGCCTTGGCTGTCTCAGTGAGTTTCCTAGGAGTCTCAGAAGTTGAAAGCACAACCTCCTAGGTTCTGTGACTGCTCACTCTAACCTCCAGGACTCAGGGACATGTTCACTTAATTACGCCACATGATATCACTGCCCTGGAAATTCAAGTTAATTCTGGTCCTCAACAAGAGGTATCCAACAGACTTTTGATTTTCCCCAATCCTGGGCTGGCAAGTTCCGACATCTAAATAAATGTCAGATTGACTATCAGGAAAGACTGACATAGTAATAGCACCAGGTTCTTAGCTGTGTCCCTCTGTCATACTGCCTTCCTTCCCCCATCCTGTCCATATACCATAATTCAAGGAATATCAACTGTCTACACATAGCTCATGTGGGAGAATAGGACTAACATCTATCAACTCTGGTCCACTTGACCTCATCCTCATAACAACTCTCTGAGATAGGAACTAAAATGATTCCATTTCTACAGTGAGAAAGCTGATGCTTAGTAAGGTTAAGAGGCAGAGAAGTGACTTTAAAGATTTATCTGCTTGGTTCCAATGTTCTTTATACTAAGCCATACTGCTCTTGACCACACAACACAGAAATTTCTCTTTACTAAGAAATACTACTTAGGATTATAGATATCTGGGTACTCATTTCATTTCCCCAAACTACTCCAGAAGCTCCTTGGACTAAGCACACAAGTTAGCAAAACATGGAACTTTGCCATCAAAACATCAGACCTGAGTTCAAATCCCAGTTCTATCACATACTAGTTGAATGACCTTAAGCTAGTGACTCATCCTCTTGGAGATTCAGTTTATTCTTTTGTAAGATGGTGACGGTACCCACACTGTAAGAACAACTGTTACAATTAAACAAGATGTCTACCAACTGCTAGTTCAGAGGGTGGCACATAAAAATATTAGTTCCCACACTACAAGCTGTATAACCTGGAACAAGTCACTTAAGTTAATAATCCTGTTTTTTCATCTGTTAAACTGAAAGGAAAAGAATAAACTCTAAAGATCACAACGTGTGCTTGTGAAGATGAAATGAGATGTTTAAAAGCTCTCTGTAAGCTTTAAAGCACTAGAAAAATGTAAGGTATGGTGCCCAGCAGAGCTTACCACAATGCCTTGCACAAAACTGTCAGTAAATGTTTGATAAATGCTACACAGAAGGGAATCTTGTTTATGTTGACATGTCCCAAATCATCTGAGAGCACTGCTACTCCAAAGGCAATCTTTATCCCTGGAGAACCAGGTGTAGAGTCAATTCAAAGGAATTTGTTAAGAAACACTTTACTGCACCCTACCACGTGTATCCTGAGCTCTCATTCTCATGTAATATTTAAACCTTCCTCATGAGAGTAAACTAGTAAGCCACATGGTGAATAACCTGAACCTCACTTATGATTGGAGTTCACGTGTTTTTGTACTTTTATAGCCAGGAAATTTAAAACACTTTTACAGGAGACAATGCTACTGTGGATATGATAAAATGACATTCAAAACTTCCACCTTCTGGGGAAAGTATAGCTCAGTGGTAGAGTGCATGCTTAGCATGTATGAGGTCCTGAGTTCAATCCCCAGTACCTCCATTTAAATAGTGAAAAAAAAAAAAAAACTTCCACCTTCTACAACCTCACTGCCCTCTTCCAAGGTTCCTCTGACATCCCACTGCTGTGGACATAGACTTCTTAGCCTGCAGTGAAAGTGCCAATCAAAAGCAAAACAACCTCATCTCCAAGAACTGCTGGTTCATACCATCTCTAGTTGGGCTGGAATTAAGTATTTCCTTTAAAAGGCCTTCCATTTCCTGCTGGGTTGGAGTAAATGTCCAGTTTGTATCAACACGTTTAATTAACAGAGCACTTACTATGTCAGCAAGATGAGCAATCATGTGACAGTGTCTTCCACTGGAAGTGAAGTACACAGGCAATGCTCCCCTAGATTGCAAGCATCAACAGTTTTCTTCCAGGGATTTCAGAGCACTTTCGTGCTTAAATGCTTAAACAATCCTCTATCTTAAAAAAAAAAACAACAACAACCCACCCCAAGTCCATACTCTTTCTTCAATGAGATGAAATTTTTATGTCATCCAAGCAACATGTAAACAGCTGCCCAGATTAGCTGTTTTCAGTAACAGCCCAGAAGGCTCTTCTAAATCTAACTGAATCTAAGGAAGAATCATAAAGCATCCTAAAGTTGGTTTCAAGGGAAAACCAATATAGCTTATTCATAAACATCTCTACAAATGGAAGAATGAATAAATGAAACCCAAAGATAGCCCTCCAACCTAATCTTAATATTTAGTTTCTGACTCCTTTTCCTAGCAAACCTTTTAAAGACTGGGCAAGCAGGCCACAAAGTAAGAAAAGTAAAGATTTCTGATATTCCCCAAACTGTTACTTCCTGCTGCTTTCTTAAAAGAGTAGGTAAACAACTAGTTTATAATAACTGACCAGCAGAAAGCAAAACCCTAAAGGCAAAGATAATCTAATAATCAAGAATTATTTATATTTGAGGTCAAATGTAAGAAGAGAATTGCTTCTAACAGCTCCCACTTAACAATCCCACCCACACCACTCCAGCCCCTCTCAGACAGTGACACTTGGTGGTCACAGAGCAGAATCCTAACACCTTTTAAACTTGATAAAATCATCCTTCTTTCAGATAATCTTTCTTCTACTACTCACTAAAGGTTCAGTTATTTAGTGAGTTTTCAAACCCTACAAACACTAAAGGATAACTTAGAGACTATTTTTCCCCCTCAACATACCAGTCATAGACTATTTTACTCGAACCTTTTAAAATCTCTTCTGCTAATAGAAGTTCATCCAAAGATCTCCTATACTCTAATAGGAGGACTAAGCCAGGGTTTCAAAAATCTACACATCTGAGAATGGGATATTCTGTATGCAACAGCCTTTAATATGAAACCCAAGACTGCTCTGATTCTGTCCTCAGCCATCACTAAAAAACCTGTGGCATTTCCCTGGAATCTAGAAAGAAGGGAGCTCCAGATCTGAGGTAACTACTTTCTGCCAGCCTCAGTTACCCTCTGTTGTTTCGGCTGCCTGAGTGTTTCCTTGTTTTGCTGAATTGTAGCAAATACACAACATTCCCAAGAAAGACAGATGAATATATATTATTACAAGACTCTTCTAGAGGGAAAAGTTCCGCCATACTAATTCAAGAGACTTAAGGAAAAAGGGAGCTGCTACAAAAATTGAAGACCTAACTTATTCATTCAACAAACATTTTTGAAGCACCTACTCTGTGCAAGGCTCTGTGTATACTCAGTGATTAACAAAACAGGTATAGTTCCCACCCCCACAAAAAAGTTTCGTGATACAGAAAAGTAAATAAATGATATAAAATTATACTTACAAAAAGGCTATGAATAGGGTAACCTTAAGTCCCAATTTGCCCAGGATATACCAATCTACACTTGTCTCAGTGAAAAACAAAAGCATCTCCCTACCCCACACTCTCAAAAATGTTTCAGATTGGACTATTAATGATATGTCACCTTATACTCTGAAGGATAAGATATACTGTAAGAGAGAATAATGGGGGCAAATCACTTTAGCCTGGGTGATCAGAGAAGATTTCTTGGAAGAGGTGTCATTAAACTGAGTCCTGATGGATAACACTTCAGTCATTCTGAAAGGGTGTTCCAAGTACAGGGAACAGCAAAGGCTACAACAGGACTTGGGATATTATTATTATTCATCAATATAAACTTTGGCTAATAGAACTGAAGAATCAGAAAAGTTTTTGGGGTTCCCAGAGACCAATCTGTACATCCAAAATTAAAATATCCTAAACCTCTAATTTTGTTAGACCTTGAAATTCAAACATAATGGCAAAATTAAGCTCTATGGCAGTGGCTTTCAATTTTTTGTAGGTCATGAATCCCTCTGAGAATCTGAAAAATACTCCAGATCTTCACCCAGGAAACACATATATTCAGGTATGCACACACAGCAATTTCAGGAGGTTCAGAAGCAACACCCCTACCCAGCCCCATCAACACTGGAAGTTCACACATGAATTCCAGATTAAGGAAAAAACAAACAAAAAAAACCCCAGTCCTCTTTTACAAAGGACAAAAGCCAGCTCTCAAATCTATTTCTCTGGGCATTAAGACACTACTTAAAATCTTCTGAAGATATCCAGGAATAAAGAGAAAAATTAAACTGATATATTTTTTAAAATATATCAGAACAAGCAACTATAAGTCAGTGAAAAAAGTGAAAAACAAACAATGGACAATGTATGTACCACCAAGAGTCAATGAGACTCAAATTTCCCATCATTTCGGAGAGCCAGAACTGCCCTCAAGTCCTTACCTTACTAACATTGAGTGAAGCTAGGGGAGGAGGGGTTTCTGTTCGGTCATTAATTATTTCCACTTCTGAAACATACTGTAAGTTTATGAGCAAGATGTCTGCGTGGTTGGGCTTTCCACTGGAAGAGGGACATTCTGGTGAAAAAATAAAGTTAAGGAAAATAGGGGCAAGCAGAGCACTGACACATCCCAAAAGGGGCATGGAAAACACAATTCACACAAGGCTTCTGTAAAAGGTATGCCACGAGCAAGAGAGGGGAGACTCACAAGAATCAAAGCTCTCCTCAGGAAATCTCCATCTGTCACCTTCCTCCCGCTCACCCCCATAACCAAAAGATCTCAAGCTTTACAAAGCCAAACACAATCCAGAACTGGAAGCCTCAAAAGGGTTTCTGTCACTTTCTCTCTACTGGTCTTATGAAGAGGCTTAATGCAGTTTCAATGCTGTATGTATACTACTGTTTGTCTTGAACTTAATGAACTACACAGGAGAGTAAGTACTTTCTGTTCTTGGTGTAATACCCCCTATATCTGAACAGTGCTCTTTTCACTTCTTCAGATTTGAGATTTCCCATTTTGCAGAGGAGTAAACTAAAGCAGTGGAAAGGAAGGTGACCCAACTAGTTAACCCATTCATTCATTCATTCATTCACTTTCTCCAGTCATTTCTCAAGAGCACACTGTAGGTCAACTTCCTCATTCCAAAACCCTTCCAACTAAACCACTAATGCAAAACGTCTTATTTGGTCCAGGTATAAAGTCTTGTATTTAAACAAACAAACAAAAAAAGAAAACAACAACAACAACAAAAAATGCAACTCTTCTTGCTGTAATTAGTTTCAAAGGACATCTTCCTAAGCTAGAAATTTACAAATGGTGGTTTAATGAATTAAAATACTTGTCACTCAAAGGCAGTAGACTCAGGAAGAAACTTCCTTTTGAAAGGTGCCATAAAAGATTACACCTCAAAAAAAAAAAAAGAATCCAAATAAACCCACCTGTGGCTTAAATAAAAGGGGAAGGGGTGGCACATTTATTACAACCAGGAAGTATTTTGTTTCCAAGATTGAGTTTCCTGGCTTAATTCAGAAATCATTTCTACCCCAAAGAAAGAGGCCACCTTTTCCATTCTGTTTAACACTACCACTTTCAATAGAGAAGGCTACTACTGTGGAGAAGTCAGGACTCCATGTGCCGGACTGAGCAAGAGAAGGTAACTTATTCTCTCACCTGTAACCCACACATCCATACATAAGCCCCTGAAAAACGTGGTCCTCTCTCTGGACAAGGTTCCCAATACAAACATCCCCAAAACAGCAATTTCCAAATGACTGAGAAGCCTAAAACTCAGCACTACTTGCCCCCAGTGGCACCACTCATACACAAACACCAGCAAAACAAGCACCTATCCCCAGTTCTGATATAAACTCTGTCCTGCAGTTACTCTCCCCGCAAACAGGAGAAGCCCATTTGGTCACCACCCCACCGCCCTTTCTTGGACCAAAACCCATCAGTAGACAACCCGTCCTCAACTCCATATCCTTGTCCCACTAGCAGTTCCTTATTCTACACACCCCCTCCCCACATGATTTTACCCGCCCCTCTTCCATCCGGGTTCCAATCACCAGCCCCCTACCACGACCACCCCTCTGCAGATCACTGTGCTGTGTCCCCTCTCCAAGCGTTCCCCCCGAAAAGCCATCCGCGTGTCAAGCCCCCGTCCACCCACCCACCCTCGCTCGGGGCCCAGCTCCCACAAGGGGTGGGAGACAGGGTTCCCAAGGCGGACCGAGGGACCTGTGAGAGGGGGAGGGGAGCTCAGGGCCGTGCGCATGCGCTCCGGGCGCCGCGGTAGCCGGTCGCCCCTAGGCCCGGAGAGGGCCCCAGCCACCGCCGTCGTCCCCCACCCCCCCACCACCGCACATACACGCCGGCCCGGCCTCGGGCTCCGTGTAGGGAAGGATACTTAAAGCCAGCATTTTGGACTGGTAGTCGAAGGCTACCACCTCGCCCTGCAGCCGCTGCTCCTGGCACGTCCGGCACGACACCTGGCTCCCAACGCTGAAGTACTCGCCCGGAGGAGCCGCCATCTTGGGAGAGCAGCCGCGGCCGGCGGCGGCGGCGGCAGCAGCGGGCGAAAGCCGGGCCCCCAGTGAGCGCCGCGCCGCGACGTACGGGGCGTGCTGACGTCACACTCCGGGGCGTGGCCTGGGGCTGGGTGGGGCGGGAGCCTAGGTGGTACAGTAAAGAAGAGGAAATAAAGGGGAATCTGAATAATTATGTTTGTGCAGCTATGCCCGCTTAGTAAGGTGGTTGCATGGTCCATTTTAGAAGTTAAAGATAAATGACCTACGTGGAATGAAAAAGAGGAGAAAGGAAATGCTGTCTCCATTACATGCACCCCTTGCTTGACACATGAATTTAATGAATGAACTCTATCATTTTACATATGAGGAATCCGAGGTCCAGAGGACTTAATGAAACTTGCTCAAAACGATTATACCTAATTACAAAGTGGTAATGGAAACAACATTGGCCGTAGAATTAGCCAAACCGGAATTGGGATCCCACTAAGTTGTATGACCTTGAGCAAATTACTAAACCTGATCCTGTTTCTTTACTCCTTCTTTATTATCACTACTGAGCATCCAACAACCCTTCGAAGTAGGAATCAATAGCCTCATTTAACAGATGAAGAAACTAAATCTTAGACTAAACTTTGTCCAGGGTCGCTCATCTAACAAGGATTCAGTCTACCTGTTTCCAAAGACGCTGAGCTGCTATTTACTGCTCTGATATATTAGGTAATACTTGATAGAGTACTTAGGTTATATGAGATAATGTGTACAAATGCATGGCATTTAGTAGATCTTTAATAAATGGTACTTCCTGTGTTATCACCTATCACCCTTGGAACTCAGGATGCTTCCCCATCTCTCCTCTTGCCCTTTTCTCTAGAAAACCAGGCAAAGGACTATACTGAGGAGCAGTGGCAGTGACAAAGGAGTTTTGGGCCCCCCATTAATAACCATCTAGTATACAAAACAGTCTTCTTAAGATGTAAGTACTATGCAGATGAATTTTCAAGCACGACCATCACCAGTTGCTATGCCTAACCCACCTACCCTTCCACTGTAGAAATTCTAGAGCCTCCTGTATGAATAACAACAGGTTGATCTTTCTCTAGTTCAGAGGGAGGCAATGGGCCAGTTCTGGCACTACTTAACCTAACAATTTCAAAAGTGTCTCCTTGCCTTGCAAGAGATATCAACTTCCTAATGTTGGGCCAATATTAGTACAATCACTGTAATAGAAATAAACATACTGCTCCCTCATACTTCAGTTCTTTTAAGAGAACTTTCCTGTCTCCCCCATAACAAATCATAGGTAACTGGCACTCCACTTTTTATATGGCATTGTAATTATAGGTTTTCATATATGACTGCCAGGCACTCTTAGGAAAAGCTTCCTGAAGGAAGTGAAAAATCTGAGATGTGAGGACAAAGAGGGAAAGAGTGTCCATGTTCCAGGCAGAGGGAACCACACATGTCAGGATCCCTAAGAGGAGAGAGACTTGGTAATTTAAGGGATGATAAAGTAGCTCAGAAATATTATGAAATAGAGTGTGGGAGTGGGCTATTGTTTGTCTGGCTAGAACCCAAGCAAACATTCAAAGCCTTAGAAAATTTAGGCTTTTACCTTGGGGCAATTGAAAAACACTTAGCAAGGGAGTGAAATGAGATTTTTATCCAGCTTCCTTCCCCCACACCTTTTTAATCAGTGAAATTAATCTCTTTAACAAGAAGAGCCCAGATTTACAGTCTCATTTTCACCCCTCAAAAAACTCTCCCAGAACAAAATTGCTTGAGATAGGAACTGGGGAGCCACTTCAACAGTCTCCTCCCACCACTCCTCTGCCTCTAGGCAGGACTTCGCCTAGGAGAGCTGAGACTTCTATTTTCTGCGTGTGTTCCTCCAGAGAATTATTCCAGATTTTGTCGTAGGTGTTTGCCCCTCCTCTTCCCGTACTAACTCAGCTACTACCTCATGATTTATCTGCCCAGCGGGGTTTTGGAAGGGAGGTAACGGAAGGAGATAGACAAGGCAACCTTAGAACTGGGAGGAAGTGACTTAGACTGTGCTGTATGTAAGAGCTCTCAAGTCTTCAGGGAAGACTCCTCAAAAATCAAGAACCTTATTTGTCAGCCTCCAAATCAACAGCGAATGAATTCGGGCGAGAGAGTCTTGGGCTAGGGGAGGAAGGCATGGACCAATGAGTTGTGTGTGCAAACTTATTAGAGTCCGGCTTCCGCGTGGACCGGTGATTCCTGGCTCCCGGGAGCAGGGGTTGTTCCTAGCTCTCTCTCCAAGAGATTTCGAAATATCTTTGGAAGGTAGCGGTACTGAAGGAGAAAGGTCTGGTCTGGAAGGAATCCTGGCCCTGGAGATTACATATCTTATCTTCACAACAGCAAAGGAAGAACTCTTGGCGCGCCGCCGACCCTCAGATTAGTCTGTCCCTTGACCCGGAACAGCAGCAGGAGCCGCCTCTACACCCGATGCCCACGTGCCAGCAACAGCAGCCACGTGGGGCTCTACGGAAACGCCTTCGCAAAGATTTGTCCCCTGCGCTGCCCAGTAGAAAGGAAGGCCGGGGAGGAGCTCAGGAGGAAACGGTACCGGGTGGGAGGCCCGGCTCGCCCTAGCCTGGGACTGCCGGGGGCGGGGTAAGGGGCGGGGTTTCGCCGACCACAGCTTGGGGGCGGGGTCTCTACTTGGAAGGGTGGGCTTTAGAGGGCAGTGAGTAGCAGCTTCCTTGTCTCCTGGGCTCCTCGTCTTCCGCCCTAGATCAAACGCTGGCCGGGTCGGCTTCTGGGTCGCCATGGAGTCCACGCTGAACGCGGGCATCGCGATGGCTGAGGCGCTGCAGAACCAGCTGCCCTGGTTGGAGAACGTTTGGCTCTGGGTCACCTTTCTGGGCGACCCCAAGAACCTCTTTCTGTTCTACTTCCCCGCGGCCTACTACTCCTCTCGCCGGGTGGGCATCGCGGTTCTCTGGATTAGCCTCATCACCGAGTGGCTCAACCTCGTCTTCAAGTGGTGAGACAGCGAAGCCCTCGGGCGTCCTGGTCCCCCACCCCCAAGGGCCCCGAGTCCTGTGCTGATCTCTCTCAGCAGGTGCCTCAAAGGCCTGGCTTCCCACCACCATCCCCGACAGTGAACTCATAGCCTTAAGACCCTCCCACCCCTACCCTGTGGCCACTGACTTTTCGCCTTTGAGCATGCTTGTGCATCTTGAACTCAGACCTCAGAATCCGCATCCTAATCATTAGACTAGTGTTTCTCAAACGGGCCTAATCGGAGAAATCACTTGGGGGCGTGTTTAAAGTGCAAACACCCTGGTCGGGTTCGGGAGTAGGAAGGTATAGCTCAAGTGGTAGAACTCATGTTTAGCATGCACAAGATCCTGGGTTCAATCCCCCCCAGTACCCCCCTAAAAATAAACAAATAAACCTACTTACCTCCCCCCGCCAAAAAAAAAAAAAAAAAAAAAAAAACTTAAGAAGATTAAATGCAAATACCCCATCCCACCTCAGACATGCTGATTTTGAGACTCCAGAGGGGCTGGGGATCTGTATTCTAACAAGCATCTATGGTGACTTAAGCAGCAGAAAGTCCTGCTTCTCAACTCACTCTTTCATTCATTCATTCATTCATTCATTCATTTGACATAGTTTTTAAGAAGCATGCTTTGTGCCAGGATCACAGTAGCTGCTAAGGATAGGGAAGGCTTGCCAATTAAGGTGTGGTCCCCGGACCATGGCCAGCAGCATAAGGAGCATTTGAAAACTTGCTAGAAAGGGAGAATCTCAGGCCCCAGGCCAGAGCTATTGAATCAGAATCTGCATTTTAACAAGGACCCTAGGTGATTCATGTACACCGTAAATTTCAAAAAGCACTGGGCTAAAGCATTGCCTTCCAGGGAACATTTCTCCCTTCTCCCCTTTATTCACTAGTAGGCTCTTCACACAGACTTAGAAGCCAGGAATCCCTGGGGCTTATCTCTTTGTGCCACCTGTTCTCTCTTGGGTGCAGAAGGAAGCTATACCTCCCGCTGCTGTGCAGCTGCACCTCCCCTCACCTTAGCCTCTGTTGACGATGGCCAGCCTATGGGAGAGAAGTGAAGTTCATAGGAGACACTTGAATAGGCTAGAATGACTTGCTGAAAAACAAAATCCCTTTCCTTCCCTTCCACTGTTCTCTGCAAGTGCTTCTTCCCTACTGTAAACGGAAAAGCAATTGTCTAATCATTTCCTTCCTTCTGAATTGCCCTTTGCTTTGTGTTCTCCTCCCTCAGAGTCTGTATAAGGCTCCCTCTCTCATCCTGTTCCCCTAGGACCACCCACCTTGGGTAGAAACTCTTAATGCCCACCGCGTGGCAAAGCCCCTATTCATTTCCTAAGTATGTATTGAGCATATGGTGTGTGAACCAGGTTCAGTTTTTGGCGAGGAGTGGCAAGTCCCTATTGTACCTCCCTCCCCAGCGCTTGGCTTCCTGCCCAAAAGCACTCATGTCTTCTGCCTGCATGTCCTCTGCTCTGCCACCTTTTCTCTTTCTGGCCACAGCAGCCTCTGCAATGTGTTTCCCAGAGTCCAGCGAAGCACCTGCCAAGCCAGGGGATTTTGAACTTTTTTGTCTTCCTTTTTCTTACGCAGCCTCCCTGGCCATTCCCCACTCCCAAACATGAGAAGCTTACCTAAGTAATTCAGACTGGAATTTGGGAAATAGAGGGGAAGCAGGAGGGTCTGAGGGTCTTGGAGGGAGGGTGAGAATTAGATCCTGGACTCTCTATAGATGACAAGAGCAGAGTGGCCCTGCAGTGGGAGGGGTAAAAACAGGACTTCTGAGCATCTCAGAACATGCACACATACACACAATCTCTTGTCTCATCACTTACTTATTCCAAAAAATAGCATGCTTTCTCCTGCTCCAAGGTTAAAAACCCTGTTGTGGCAATGGCACAGGATTGGACTCCCTTTCTGACTCCACCCTGTAAGCCCTCCAGGTGGCCTGCCTCACCCCCCTGTTCCCCTGGCTGTGGGTGCGTGTAATGTCATCTTGCACCTGTTCTCTTCTAGGCTGCTGTTTGGAGACAGGCCCTTTTGGTGGATCCATGAGTCTGGGTACTACAGCCAGGCTCCAGCCCAGGTTCACCAGTTCCCCTCTTCTTGTGAAACTGGTCCAGGTGAGAAGTCTCAAACCTCCATCTCCCAGTGTGGTTAGAGTTCAGTCAGAGTTTTGTACTTTTCAGCCTGGGCGGCCTAGCCAGAGGCCCCGCCTCTCAGTTACTGGGCCAAAACACAAAGACACCCCTGGGAAGACCAAGTTGAATTATAGGAGAAGAGCACCTGTGCCAGTGTGCCAGCTGCCCACTTTGTGTAGGGTAGAGCCAAGAGCCAAGGTCAAGGGAGAAGCCTGAGAGCCATGGCCTCAGGTGGGGTGCGAAGAAGGCTTCAGGGCAGAGGGAGCCATGAACCAGTGCTGGAGGAAGTCTCTTTCCTCTGCTACAGGAAGGCAGCTGTGTTGAGTTGTCACCAGGGGCACCTGGGTTCCACCCCCATCCTCTCACCACAGGCTTTGAATCCCCTGGCAGGCAGCCCTTCTGGACACTGTATGATCACAGGAGCAGCCTTCTGGCCCATAATGACAGCCATCTCTTCCCAGGTGGCCACTCGGGCCCACAGGTACACCTTGGCATTGCCCACCAAGGGGGCAGGGGTGATGGTACTCTGGACCCAAAAGACCTAGCAGCAGGGCAACCTGGGAACTGGAGTTCTGGGGGTCCTGGGGCATTTGATCTAACCATGAAGAGCCTGGGTGTTGTGAGGGAAGCCCAGACGCATATGGACACCTCCTGAACCATTTGCCTCTCTTCTTTTTAGCCGCTGGGTGAGGGTGATGCCTAGCCTGGCTTATTGCACCTTCCTCCTGGCAGTCGGCCTGTCCCGGGTCTTCCTCTTAGCACATTTCCCTCACCAGGTGTTGGCTGGCCTAATTACTGGTGAGCAACTGGGGCAACAGGGTGGACCCAGAGGGTGCCCTTGGCAGTGGGAGGCTCAGTGTCTGATCTTTCCATCATACAGCCAACCCCAAGGCACCCCTTATGTCTCGGTCTATTCTCCTGCCACACCGCACTCAGCTCAGGGTGGGGGTCATATTCCCAAACTCCTTGAAGCTGCTGTTACCCCTCTTCCCTAGGTGCTGTCCTAGGCTGGTTGATGACCCCCCGGGTACCCATGGAGCGAGAGCTTAGCTTCTACGGGTTGACCTCACTGGCCCTCTTGCTGGGTGCCAGCCTCATCTATTGGACCCTCTTTACACTGGGCCTGGATCTTTCTTGGTAAGTCCTGCTTTGAAGTTTGGGCAAGTTGTGGCCTGTCCTGCCTCACCTGTATCTAGCTTAGTGGGTCTCTGGTTCATTGTAGCTAAAAAGGGATCTGTTCCCAAACAGACTCTCCTGGGGTCACAGCTGAACATGGGGGTAGGCCCCAAAGAGGCTAAGAGCCATCAACCCTCTTGGTCCCAGGGGAATATCTCTCCTAGAAAGGACTCTTGCTCCCCACAGGTCCATCAACCTAGCCTCTAAGTGGTGTGAGCGGCCCGAGTGGGTGCACTTGGACAGCCGACCCTTTGCGTCCCTGAGCCGCGACTCAGGGGCTGCCCTGGGTCTGGGCATCGCCCTGCACTCTCCTTGCTATGCTCAGGTACGGCGGGCACACCTGGGGCATGGCCAGAAGCTAGCCTGCCTTGTGCTAGCCATGGGGCTGTTGGGCCCCCTGGACTGGCTGGGCTACCCACCTCAGATCAGCCTTTTCTACATCTTCAATTTCCTCAAGTACACCCTCTGGCCATGCCTGGTCCTGGCCCTTGTGCCCTGGCTGGTGCACACATTCAGTTCCCAGGAAGCACCACCCATCCGCTCGTCCTGACTTGAGGTGCATCCTACTGCCACATTCCCTCTCACAAGGCCAACACTCCGTGACCTCCATACTCCAGGAGGCAGCCCGTCCCCTTCCAGCTTCCAACAAGCTCTGCTCATCTTGAATTTTCCACTTCTCCCACCACCTGTCTTAGCCCCAAAGAAGGGCCTTCTATCTCCCAGGAAGGCTGGTCCTCCTTCCTGTCCCAAGTCCCCAAAGAGCAAAGGCAACAGTAAGACCAGTGGGTTCCTGGAACACTGTGAGGGGCTCAGAGCAGCCCCAATAAAGCCCTTCAACACCTCTGGCCTCCTCTCTTGCCTCTGTGCCAATCTCCACCGGACTTGCCTGTGTGGGTGTAAGTGGAACCCTTGCCAGGCCGCCTGTTCTGCACCCGCTCCAGCCCTGTTCCCAAAGAGGTAAAGTCAAAAGGAAAAAAGAGACCTTCAGCTCTGGGCCCCCTACCCACCATCACCACCTAGGCCACACAGAGGTCCCAGGAGATGCTGTGGCTATGTTCAGTGAAACCTTGTTCTTAACCTACTGGACAGAGATCCCGTTCCCCCGACCCCAGCCTCTGTTTCCTATATCAGCTAGTCCAAGGGCTGGAGAAAAGAAAAGCAGATTTTTTGGCCAGGAGGGGGAATGAGAGCCTCTACTCCATTTGCGAGCCCAGAGAACAGAGACACGGCCCCAGAAGGCACTGCCAGAACAAGTTTATTTACACAAGGACACACAGTATAACAGGTTACAAAAAGACTTTACTGAAATCCATGTCCAGGGAGACAAAGCAAGGAGTGGGTTTACATGAAAACCAGACTAGCCATGGGGAGAGGAAGGGGTAAGGGGCCCAGAGCTGGGGCTCAGCATGGGAAGGCCTGGTACACTGGGCCCAGCCCCAGCCCCCAGGAGGCTCTAGAACACAAAACACACAAGACATAAGCGCACGATGAACCAAACGGTGGTGGTGGTAGTGGGACTCCTGCCCTCCCCTGGTTCCCTCAACCCTGCTCAGGCCCCCAGCAGGATAATAAATATGTAAACAAATTGGTGGGGCCCTGGGGATGGGAGGAAAGAAAGTATAAGGGGTATTGGGAAGAAAGAGGGAGGAAGACTCAGCCCCCTAGGAACTGCTTCCCATCTTTGGTTTCCCACAGGCTGGATAGCATTCTCTAGAAGCCTTGAGGGCTCCCAGCCCCGGAAACAAGATGGCTAGGCTGGGCTCCTGGGAAAAAGAAAGGGCAGCGCCCAGCCCCATCCTGGTCTTAGTTCCTTTGGGGTAGTGGCCCAGAAAGGAAGCCCAGGAGGAAGGGAAGCTATAGCTGAGGGCAGACTCCTGGGTTCTGGCCCTGCCTCTTCTGGACCCCCCACTCTCACCATCCCCAGGCTTCGAAGCCAAAGGCCCAGGAGGGAGGTGGGCCACTGACCCTTCTGCTGGCAGCATTCTAGGTGTCTGGGGAAATGTGGTCCTGAACAGCAGGGGGGCTCTCACTAGCCTGGAGCCCCCCTGCAGGGACCACCTTCTCCCCCTCCTCAGGCTGTGCCAGCAGAAGGGCAGGAAGGCCGACAGAGTAAGATGGAGAGCAGGCCTGGTTCCTCAGCTCCTCTTGGCTCCTCAGAACCCAAGAGTCCAGCCCCATTCCCTCCCCACACTTTCACCCTCTCCAGCCTCTGAGAAGGGGAAATAGGCCCTGAGGAGTGTCAGGCAAGACAGCCCTGCCCACAGACCTCAGGCACACATCCTCACATCCGAGAGCACAAACCTTCCCTTCAGTGCTGAGGCCAGGAGAAAGGAGAAAGGGGTCTGTGTGGAGATGGTGGGGACAACAGGGGAAAAGGGTGAGCATCGCAGGGCGGGAGCCCACCTCCCCTCCACTCTACCTTTAGACTGTAAAGGGACCCTCCAGATCCTCCCCTGGGGCTGGAGAGGGGAGGAGGGTGAAATTAAGGCATTTCCCCCTAAGTCAGCTGAAGCCAAGGCACCGAACTTCCTGTTCCCTCTTCACTCAGAGACCCCAGAACCAGAAGGTACTGTCTAGGCCCTGAAGCCCACCTTGAGCTGACCCACGCTCTAAGGGGGACAAGGACAGAATGCAGGAAAGTAGGTGTGGGATATGAGGGGGAAGGGCTGGAGAGGGTACCCCCACCCCCACCCCCACGCCCTACAGAGGGAGCAAACTTCTAGAACTGAGACGTGGGCCACGGAGGGAAGGGGAGCCTGAGGCAGCTTAGAGGAGCAGGAGGGGCGAGGCTGAGAGACCCACACAGCACTCATTGTTGAATGTGTGACTTTTTGTTTTTAATAGAAAAAATAAACAAAATCACAATGATGAAGCCCAGAGGGATGGGGGCCAGGGCGTCACAGGGCAGGCTCCTGCTCCATGGGCTCCTCTGCCGGCCTGTGGGGACAAGCACAGGGAGGGGCACTGAGGTGATGGGTGGGGACGCGGAGGCACGAGCTTGGGTGAGGGCAGGGAAGCAGGGGGGTTGGGGGGGAGGAACCTCACCTGGGGCTATGCTCCCGGGCTGCAGCAACCTGGGCCTGCTCGGCCCCCACCGACAGCAAGGCCATGGCGCTCACAGTCTCAGCCTCTTCTGTCTCACCCGCCTGGGCCTCCCGCAGGGAGCGGCCTAGACCAGCAGCGAACCTCTGCACACAGCTCCAGTGTTTGCCTGCGGATGAGGCGTGGTCAGTGGGGAGCAGAAACCCCCACACATACGGACAGCCCCAGCCCTAGCCCGGCTGCGCATGAGCCCTGGCCCCTTGGCAAGCTGAGGCCCGAGTCCCTCTGCCCGACTCCACGCACTCTGGATCTCAATGACTTTCTCTAGCGTGGCCACTGCGTTGATGTTGGGCTTTTGTTGCAAGACTGCCTCGTCCAAGGGCTGCAGCTGGCAGGAGAGAGAAGAGAGGGCTTAAGGCGGGGAGCAGGTGGTGGTGGCTGCCCCGCTAACCACCCCGTTCAGCCCAACAGCTCTCTTGACAGGCAAGCATAGCCTTTCTGGAGAAACTATTCAGAAAGCCCTCCCTGGCCACCAGCTGTCCTTAGGAAGCAGGAAAATCTCTCCAAGGGCCCTTGGTGCTGCTTGACCCAGGAAAGGGACCCTCCTTCAGTGGCCCCTTACCCACTGGCCTACTGGTACACCTCCCCTAGCCCCTCTGTGCACCCCTCACCTCCACACTGAGCAGAGCCGAGACACAGGCCTCAGAGGCATCACAGATGGCGGTCAAGTCATGGCCTCCCTCCAGGGCCAGCACCACCCGGCCCCCTGCCAGCGTCATCAGCTGCCTGGTCAAGTGGCCAAAACCTTTAGGTATGGGTGAAGGGAGGGAGATGAAACAGTTAAAGAAAAAAGTCAGTTCAAGAGAAGGTAAGAAAGGAGAGAAAAAGAAACACAAGAGATGGGACAAACAGCACAAATAAGATGGTGGATTTAAACCCAAACATATATCCACAGTAAAATTCAATGTCAATGGACTAAATGCTCCATTAAAAACAAAACCTAACAGACAAGCTAAAAACAACCAATTACATGTTTCCTAAGGAACACCACGAAAAGACTCCAATGAAACATGAGGGATCAGCAAGAACCATTCCTTCAACACAGGAGGAGACAGACCCTCTGCCACCCCACCCTCACCTGCCTGCCCCTCAAGGCCAAGGTTGATGGAGAGTGGGGGGATGCTGCCAGAATGATTCCAAGTCTTAGACCTGCCCCTACCTCTCCTCCCAACCTCCCACTCAACCCCATCTTCACTGTTCCATAGCCTCCCTCAATCCCCCAGCAGGCTCACATCTGGCGGTGACAGAGTAGCCACCCAGCGGAGACAGGTGTCCCTCAACAGCATCAAACCCGGCAGAGACCAGGACCACATCAGGTGAGAACTCGTGGGCAATGGGCATCACCACTGTCCTGCAAAGGGAGGGCCCAAGCTGACCCTGGCAGATGGCTTGGCCAGACCTCACCCTGCTCTGTGTCCCACGTGGAGACAACCCCCTCCACCCACCCTGAATCAAGGGCCTTCTGCCCCTCCCATGGCAGGACCCAGGGGCGCCGACCCCTTCCTTGGTTCTTCTCAGTCCCCACCTGAAGGCCGTTAGGTATTCCACGTCTCCAATGGGGGGGTCCACTCCTCCCGTCCATGCCACGTTCACGTTGTACCCCACACCTGGTCCTCCGCCAACCTGGTAGCACGGTAGGGGAAGGGTTATTCTTACTGCCTGGGGATCCCAGACATTGCTTCCACCCTCAGCCCTGCCTCTAGCCCTCAGTCCACTGACCTCTGCTCTGCATGGAGGGTAGTTGGCCAGTGTGGTCCTCCCACTAGGAGCCCAGATTCCCCAGGTTACCAGCACCACCACAGGCCTCCATGGCTCCCCACCAGGTCCCATTCTGCTACCTCCCCGAGGGCCCCACATTTGAGCCCAGGAGCTGTACCTCTTCAGGAGCCCCAGAGCCCGGAAAGAAGTTCCCGTTGTCATAGCGATGCAGGGAGATATAAAGCACGGAGGGGTCGTTGTAGAAGGCTTGCTGGGTGCCATTGCCATGGTGAATGTCCTAGAGGGGAGGGGTGGAAACATCAGGAAAAAGGCCCAGGCTCTGACCCAAAGATCAAAATTCCACTTGCCGCCACCCCCACCCTACAGTGAACTCCAGGGGTGCAGCCCACCACTAGCTACAGGGCATCTGTGTTCTGTTTGCAAAGGTATTGCCCCATGCTTCTCTAACCAGAATCTGGGGGCCAGGACATGGCATTGGGCAGAGAAGACACAAAACCAGGGGATGACTGTGGTGGATCTCCCTGCCAGCCCATCCTACTCAACAGTGTGGAGGGAAACATTAAGGCTAGTAAGGAACTGAAAGCAAACAGATACATTCCAAAGAAGAATCCAACATTTTGAACTTTTAAGCTCAAGTTGGGGTTCAAAGAGATTCCTCCTTGCTGAGGACTGCTCCCAGCTACTCCCCAGCTCACAGGGAACAGGGGGTGCCTTCGCCTCTGCTGTGAGAGGCAGGGTTTGAGAAGCCACGGAGCAGCAAAAGCAGAAGTGCCGGGGCCAACAGGCCTGATCTGAAACCCAGTGCCAAGCTAAGTGACCTTGGTTGGGTAAGTCACCCAACAGCCTGGTGTCTCCATGGAATGGACACCCTAATTCTTACTAAGCGAGGTGGCCGTGAGCAGCACCGTGTGTCCTGGCACGTGGTCAGCCCCTCGTCAGAAGTGGCTCTAGCAACACCCGTGGCTGTCTCTACCAGCTGCGCAAGGCTGCAGGGTGGGGGCCCCGGTGGACTGGGGGCTGAAACCACTTTCAAGTCTCTCGTAGTGAGGAGGGAGCCCCGTGGGACTGTGAGGGCTGGGCTCACCCTCCAGCAGGAGGACGTAAGGTAAGCCAGCAGCCCAGCTCCAGCAGGAGCACCTGAGGCAGAGGGGGCAGGGTCGGGGTGGGGGCATCCTGAAGGCTGACCCTGGTCCCACCGCCCACTGCCTACCCAGTCCACGATGAGAACCTTGCCCACGTTCAGCTTCTGCTGCAGGAGTTTGGTTGTGATGGCTACAGAGTTGAAGAAGCAGAATCCCCTGGGGGGTTGGGGGGAGAAAAGGGTGGGGAGTCAGCCGTAGTGGATGTTTGCTCTGTGAGCACCAGCTCGGCAGACAGGGAGCAGGGGTGAGGGCAGTGGGTCTAGGGCAGGGCTGGGGCAGCACTCACATGGCTGTGGATTCCTCCGCATGGTGTCCTGGGGGCCGGATGATGGCAAATCCATTCTGAAGAGGTGCAGACAGAGGGACAGAGACGAGAGGCAGACAGGTGGGCAAGGTGGCCATGGAGGGGATGGACAAAGAAGGAGAGAAATATAAGCCAGGCAGGGCAGAGAACACAAAGCAGGAATATCACTCCCACAGACGCCTTCTCTGACCTCGGGACCCAGACATGAGTGCCTCTCAGTTTGTCCCTCCTTACCCCTCACCCACTAGCTGGCCTGGAGCTGTCAGCTCCTCCCCACACTGGCACCTGAGAGTTGAGGTTGGAAAGGACAGCACCTTACTAACAGGAATGCTGAGGCTGCCCCATCCCTGACTCCCCAGGCAGCAGGTTCAAGGCCCCACACACACCTTGAGCTCTCCAGCTGCCACCTTGAAAGCCAGCTCCACCAGGCACCCCACCGCCATGCGCACAGCACTGGAGGAGTGCATCTCGTTCCACACGGTGTCACTGTCCACCTGCAGGGGCAGGAGAGCAGGCTTCAGCGTGCCCCCTGCAGGGGGAGGGCAAGAACAGGGGTAGGCACCTGGACCGCGGTGCGCAGGAAGGGAGGAGCCAGAGCTGGAAGCGCCATCCTCTCCCAAACCCACCAGCAGGTGCCCTACTCACCCCAATGCCCCCACAAGGCAGCACGGCGTACATCTTCTGGCTGATGGGGCCTGCAAGGAAGAGAGACAGAGCTACTCTGGAAGTTGCCTCAACTGCCAGGGCCGCAGGATGGGGTGTGCAGAGGATAGTCAGCTCAGTCACAGAAAATGACAGCCAGACCCCCCACCACAGGACAGGCCTCTGCAGCCCACACCAGTTGGGAGATGTCTGTCCCTTGTCTTGAGAGAACAGCCTACCTCCGAGGCGCAGATGGCAGAGAGAAAGGGGCCTGACAGGTTAGGGAGAAGAGCAAAGCACTCCCCATCACCAGGCCTGACCTGTCTCCTGCAAGCACCCCACCAGCACATTGTAGTCTGTGTGAATGGCGCCCTCTGGAGGCATGCAATGTGGCAACTGTGCCCATTGGGACCCACTTGCCTACCCTGGTGGTCTTCCAGGCAGCCCCTGACCTGGCCTGGCCCATACCCTGCCCACCGGCTCACCGAGCAGCTTCTTGCTGTCCAGCTTCTGTCGATTGAGGGGGCTGGTCCCATAGAGCAGGGTGTGGTATTCGGAGTGCACAGTCTGGATCTCGTCCAGTGTGGCTTTGCGACCCCGGATCCGCTGCCAGGGGAGAGCAGGAGAGGCCAGTGAGAGGGATGGCCCTGAAGGCCCAGTTCCCTCCTGACACCCAGACTCTCTCTGCCCCACAGCCTGGGACACACGGAGCCACCTCACAGCCTTAAGAGATCCAAAGGTTTTTGAGAGAAAGTATGCCCTAGTCCCCAGGAACCCTAGTCTAGGACCCTCCCACAGGCAGCTGGGGACGGAGGGGGAAATGGGCTACAAGGGATGAACTGTGAAGTGACTGGAGGGGGTCTGGCTCTGAACTCCCCAGACAGGGGAAACACAAAGGCTTCTGATGGGTTTGAGCTGGAGGTTGGAAGGAGGGGCTCCCTTACCTCACACTTGCTGAGCAGGCCAGTCTCCTGCAGCCGTGACCAGATGCTCTGGATCCGGCCAGCATGCTCCGGGTGCACATGTGTGTTCCCACACATGCACTGGTGCTTCAGCATGAACGTGTCGTAGACCACACCTGGGCCAAAGACACACTGTCAACCAGCACTGCACCGGGCCGTGTCACAGCCTGGCCACCACCATCCTCAGCAGAGCTCACTGAGCTCTCTCCCCAGCCCATCCTGGTCCCAGTGGCTGGGGTGGTCTCTTGTGGCCACCCCAGCTGCCCTCCCACACACCTGCTCCTCTTCTGAAACTCCTTTCCTCCATCATCGCTTGTCAAAAGCCCCTCTGCTCCTCAAGCCTCCATGAGGCTGCCCTTGACACACCCATTGGTTTTGACCTCTGCCCACCATGCCTCCAACACTGCACCCCTCTCACGGCACATCCTCCTTCCCCCTCCTGTCACAGCCCCTCACTCCCCACACCCTAGTGGTGAGACAGGACAACCCTCAGGCATCTGTGCCCCCTCAGAGCCCACAGCACAGGGCAGTTTCATGTGGAAGAGCCTTCTAGAATGGACTGAGGCCTCACTCGACCTCACAGGGTTAGGGCAGGACCCTCCCTGACAGAGTGGGCTCTGCAAACAGGGCTGCAGGGCTTGTGCAGGGAGGGCACAAAATTGGTGGTTCCTCAGCAGTGGTGGGGTGGGGCCATGAAAAAGCTGCTGCCCGGGGGTAGGGACTCACAGCCCTCCCAGCGAGGCAGAGGCTGCCACCTCTACCACGGTGGCTGTGGTGCACAGGGAGAGAACATCCCTCCAGGGCGCTCTGAGGGTCCCTGGCAATCCCTACAAGGCAGGGGCTGTATCTTAATCTCTTTACGATGCCCACAAGGCTGCGTGCCGCACACAAGCCACTTGGCACAGGTAAAGGACAGCTCATGGTGATGAGGCTCACCCGTAGTGAAGAGGTGCTTAGTGGGCTGGTCTGGGGGGCTCTTCATGCCCCCAGGGGCAGCAGGTGAGGACTGGGTGCGGCCCAGGGCCTGGTGGGGCACAGTGGCCAGGCTCAGGGGCGCCTGGTACACCTGCAGTGGCTGCAGCTGCTGGGCATCTGAGAACACCTGGGAAGGAGGAGATTGGGAGAGAGCCTGAGTGAGGCTGAGTCTGAGATGGAAGTGAGGACAGGTGCTCTGGGGCCTCCAGGGGGCCCCAATCCAGCTCTTCTTTTTCAAATCTCCTCCTCCCCCCACCTCCTCCCTCCAGGGACTGGAGACACTCCAGCCTTCACCACCTCTATCTCCATCTCCGAGGAGATGAGGAGGGATGGGGGGACGTGATGAATCATGCTGCCAGAGTAGCACTGAGGTAAGAGGCTGGGAGGGACGGGGGCGTGGGAGGGGGTGGGATGAGTCAGGCCCGGAGGGCTCGGCTGTGTCCGCAATGAATGGAGTATGTGCTAGGTGCCAGGGCAGACTGTAGTAGCAGCGGGGGCGTGTGTGTACACACTCACACAAGCACGCAGAGACAGACGCACAACCGGCCCTACGTAGGCAGAAACGCAGATATGCACAAACCACGTGCACGCATGTGCACACACACACACATAAGCAGATAGGCGGGGGCAGTCACAGATTCAAGGAGGGGCTGGCAGACGAGGGCACAGACAGCTCTGAGACTGACACCAGCAGCTCCCTCCCTTCCATAGCCCCTTGTCTCTTTCCTGCTCCCCTTTTGCTCTCTTCAGAAAGCTGCCCCCACACAGCCTGGGAACTGCAGACTGGGGAGAGGGAAAGGCAAAAGTGGAAAGATGCGGGGAGGACAGAGGGCTGGTGATCAAGGGCTGGGACAGAGGGGGCACCTTTTTGTAACCAGTACTGGACTCTTCCAAGTCGGGCCCCTCCTCAGCACCACTCTCGCCCTCCTCATCCTTGACCTGGACGTAGTCCTCTTCCTCTTCCTCCTCTTCCTCCTCCTCCTCTTCCTCCTCCTCCAGGTCTTCCTGCGTGCTCTCACTCTCTGTGGAGCCTTCTCGGGGTATGGCCAGGGCTCCCTCCCCCAGCAAGGCCTCCTGCTGCTCTGTCAGCTCCTCCTCTGTCTCCTCAGGGTGGGTGGTGGGCTGCCGTGACAGCTCCCCTGTCTTGGTGAGGATCTGGCAGCAGAGCAAGGAGGCACATCAGCTGGGAGGGGGCACAGCTGTGCAGCCTGTGGCCCAGGAGGGTCTATCCTTCCCTCCTCTCAGGGCTTTGATATGAATAAGAAAAAGGCAAGGTGGCTCCTGGGATGAAGCCTGGGGAGTGGCCTAGGGTGTCAGCCCCACGCCTTTTCTGCTAGCCTGGTACTCTCCTGTACCTGGAGATTGGCCTTGACTGGCTCACCTTGCCCAGCTGCAGCTGCTGCTGCTTCTGCTTCTCCAGAAACTGCTGGTGCTGCTGCTGCATGACCAGCTGCTGCAGCGCCTGGGGGCTCTGGGGTAGCGGCGAGGACTGAGTGCGGCTCAGGGGCCGGTGCCGTGGGAGCTTGCCCACTGTCCGCATGCTGGTGGCCACGCGCTCACCCGTCACCAGCGGGGACTGCCCATGGAGCGGCACTGTGGTGGGGTGAGGGGAGTAACCATTATTGAAGGGGCTCCCCACTCCCACCCCCCGAGACTCTCCCCCTCCTAGAACACCCTGCCCCCCAAACCTGAGCCCCATTCTTCCTCCTCCTCACAACTGAACGGTTTTGCAGCTCAGAGCCACCCCCTCTAGCGAGCCCTCCTGGATTCACTATTCTTGCCCTTTGATTCAATTACAATTGCACACATAGTCTCAGGCCCTCTGTGCGAGTGAACGATGACTAGCTCTCCTCTACTGCAACACCTCCCTGACTGTGGACATCAATCCTACCCGGCTTGGAAGCCTCGAGGCCAGGATCATGTGTCTTTTAAGCAGAACCTCTTCCAATGCCACCAGCTACTTATTAAGGGGCTGACTGTCCAAAGCTGTGCTGTTCAATCCCATAGCTGCCAGCCACATATGACCCCTGAGCACTTGAAATGTGGCCTGTCTCAATTGAGATGTGCTCTAAGTGTGAAATACGCACTGGATTTCAAAGACATTATGAAACACAAAGTAAAATACTTCATTGCTAACTCTCTACATTTATTAGATGTTCAAATGATAATATCTTAGATATACTGAGTTAAGTATATGTTATTAAAGTTAATTTCACCTGTTTCTTTTTACATTTTTTAATGTTGCCACTCACAAACTTTAATTACATTTGTGGCTTGTATTATATTTCTACCGGACAGCAGTGTTCTGGAATGTGAGCTCCATTACGACGGCAGATGTTGGGAACAATGGCTGGCAGGCTGTAGGTAGTAGGTAATGTCTGTAGAATGTGGAAGAAATCAATGATGCCGTTGAGGGGCGCTGTGACAGGACTGGTGGTGAGTGTCCCTCGCTACTTCTCCCTGAAAGTTGGTCCTGCCTTGAGCCCCGAGAAGTGGGGGCCTGACACTCCCCCCTTGAACAGCCACCCACCCACTCACCAGCGATGAGGGTGCTCTGCTGCCGGGCCTGCTCAAGCAGCAGCACGTGCTGCAGCAGGGAGGCATGCCCGTGGGGGCTTGTGTCGCCCTCCAATGCCACGCCCAGCAGGCAGCCGGGGATGGAGGATGTGCTCATGAACTTGCCGGTCAGTGCGCCGCCCTGCCGCAGGGACTGGAGGGCCTGCCTCTCGGCCTCCTGCTGCGTTGACAGCTTCGGGGAGGCCTGGGGGTGGGGAGATGAAGATGAGGGAGGAGTTTATGGCCCCCAGTCCTGCCAACTTTGGACCAGCATCCCTCATGTACTCTCTGTCCACCCCTCAGCTCTGGGGAGGGCCATCTAACTGTCATTAGGGCCTTGGGAGGACAAATGCCCCAGTCAGGGGCTTTTAGGACCAAAGACCTCAAAACCAGAGGGAGGACAGGGTAGGTGCCCTGTACTTACGGTGAGGTGCGAGTTGGTGACAGTGACCGTGGCCTGCAGCCCTAGGGAGATGTTGGGCAGAGAGGGAGACGTGTAGAGGCTGAACTGGTTGGGGGAGTTGTCCAGAGGAAGGGCCCGGTGCTGGGGGAGCATCTGGAGAGCAGTTGGGAGAGACAGGCATGAGAGCATGCAAAGGGGGGCCACCTGGGGCCAAGGCTGACGGCTCTGAATGAGCCACACTTCCCACACCAAGCCCCACCTACAAAGGACTGAGAGATCAGAGCCATTCAGAGGCCCATGGGACAAATCCCATTTGGGGGCAACAGGTCCCTCCAGCCTGTCCATGTTAAGTACAGCGGTCCCTGCTGGGCTCTCTCAGCAAGACAGACCGGAAGGAGCTGCCCTCCTCCACGGGGTAGAAAGCAGCTCTGGCCCACCCGCCCAGCCCTTGGCAGGCCTGTACCTCGGTGGGGATGTTGGGGACTGAGCCAGTGAAGCCATTCTCGGCGATGGTGCTGTGGGAGCTGTTGGGAGAGCTGGGGCCAGAACCTGGCGCGCTGTTACATACGGATGACACTACAGGAGAAGAAGCTGTCACTTGGGCTTGCTTGGAGCCACGTCTCACTCCCCAGCCCTCCGAATGGGGACAGAAGAAGAGCTCTTACCCCCAGGCCCGGCACCTGTGATCTCAACAGCTCTCTTCTTAAAGGTGCTAATGACAGTCCCATCCTTGCGACGCAGGAGGGGACTGCTTCTCCGCTCGGCCACCTTCTGCTTTAGCCTTGAACGCACTTTCAAGTTGGGTTCAGAGGCTGGGGAAGAGGCAGCTGGGGCTCAGACACATCCACACAAATGGACACACCTGCAGCCTGGCCCCTCCACATTCCCACCTCTCTCCCCAAGAAGCCATATTCTGAGATGCCAATTTGCACTCACTCACCTGTTTTGCGGAGGGGGAAGTCATCGCGGCTGTCATAGGGCCCAAGCAAAGGCAGTTTGTAAGAGGGAGGCGTCCCAGGGGGGCCGCTCTGGGGAGGGGAACTCTGGTCCAAAGAAGCATGGTGGGCTCCCCTGTGGGGTGGAGGGAGGGGATGGAAACAGATCTAGGTTATCACCCAGCCAACTAGACCTGCCCCCTAGCAACCTACATTTACGAAACATCCCCTGCATATGGGGATAGGAAATGGATCCTGGGGAGGGAAGTGAAGAGAGAAACCAGGGGTGGGAATCTCGTCTCCTAGGAGAGATTGCAGGGCCCCTATGTGGCTTCAGGCCAGGAACCCCTTGCCATCCTGCAGCCAGGCAGCCCCTGAGCAGGGAACTCTGCAACCCATGCCTGCCAATGGCCATTACCAGCATTTGGGATGCTGTGGGAGGGAATGGTTGAGGCCGCCTGGTGAGGGCTCCTTTGACTTCGACAGGAGGAATTCCTGGAGCCTCAGCTTCACCTCAGTGCTGGCGATGGCACCTGTGGGACAGGGCACAGCTGACCTGGGAGCCTGGGGCTAGGACCCCACAAGTGGGGGGCAGGGCAGGGCAGGAGTCCCGGCTGGCCCCAGGTGGCCCCAGGCCTTACTCTCTTTGCTCTTCTCCTTGTTTCGCAGGATGAGCAGCTGCTGCTCTAGCCGCTGCTTCTCCAGCTCCTCCTGCCGTTGCTGCTCCCGCTGCCGCTGCTGCTCCAGCTCCTGCTGCCTCTTGGCTGCCAGCATCTCCTGCTGCTGCTGCAGGGGCGCAGGGGGAGGGAGGCAGGGTGAGCCAGGTCCGGGCGGGCGTCGGAGGTCTGGGTGGCCCGCCCGCGCCCCCCTCGCTCACCTTGAGGTGCTTCTGCAGCTGGACCTCATGCTGCCGGGTCAGGTGGTCATGCTGTTTCTGGAACTCAGCAAACAGGAGCTGCTTCTGCAGCTGCTGCTGCTGCTTGAGCGCCAGGAGCTCCTGCTGTAGTTGCTGCTCCCGCAGCGCAGGGTCCACGGGACCTGCCAGAGCACCCCGCAGCTCCACGGGGCTGGGGCTGCCTCCTCCCCCACCCCCCATGGAGCTGGGCATGGCTCCTGGCAGCACCGGCTTCACCTCCACTGCGAGAAGAGACAGGAAGGGGTCAGAGGGCCCAATCCCAGACCCCATCAGGCCCTGGTAGCCATGCCTGGGGCCCAGAAAGCTACCAGGCAGTACTAGACCCAAAGCTAATAGAAGGGGTGGGGGAGTCAAATCCCCAGCTCAGTGGATACAGCCTTCAGCTTTAATTAAATGAGCTCCAAGCCATGAACCTCAATAAGAAAATGTACATGAGCAAAGCAGGGTACCTGGAAAACTGTGAGTGCTCAACACATAATATTGTCATTGATAGTTAAGGCCCCGGGGCATTTTATGTGAATTGCTTTAGTGATAAGGAAACTGAGGTTCAGAGAAATTTAAGTAACATGACCAAAGGCATACAGCCAGGTGATCCATGAACAAGGAGTGAATCCAAATCCTGTGCTTTTAACCACTGTCCTTCCTGTGCCTCCTCCCCTACCTCTCAACACCGCATACTCCCTGCCAAGCAGCCTATACCAGAGGAGAAGCTGAGGCACAGAGGTTGGTTCTAGAACTGATGGGGCTGGCAGCCAGGGGTCTCAGTATGCCTAGGAGAGGCCAGTGAGGACCCTCTGGACATCCCTATCCGGTCCCCTTTCCTCTGCCCCACACCCAGCTGGGCAGATGGGGTGGAAGGGAGAGGCTATGGGTACAGGGAGTGGGGTGGGAGCAGGAGGCCGCAGAGAAAGGGGGTGCAGGGCTGCACCAAACCAGGGACGGGAGGGGGCTGGGAGTCAGACTTGCTTCCTTTGCTGGATTATCTCCTTTCAACAGTTTTATTGTAATTACCCTGAAAATGCCGCTATATATAGAGTGAGCCAAACAGCAGCTGTGCGGGGGGGGGGGGGGGGGGAGAATGGGCAGGCGGGCGCAGGGAGGAGGTGGGAGGAGGAGACAGGAAAGGAAAGGGAATCAGACAGGAAGAAGGGTAATGCAGGGGGAGCTGGAGCTGAAGCAGAGATCTCAGAACTTTAGTCCTAGGGAGAACCCGTTGGGAAGGGGAAAGGCTAGAAGTATCTGCTGGTCCCGAGAACTTGGGTCCAGGCCCCAATGTGGACAATGGGCCGAGGGGCCCCAGGGAGTGGCAAAAAATTCCAATGGGCTTATGGGAAGGATAGGTCTTGATCCCTGTACACTGTCCTCTGGTCACTGAATGTCACTCCCCACCACTGCTCTGTAGTTGCCAGGGCAACTAGGCAAACACCAAGCCAGCAGGGAGCCCCAAGCCCAGCCCACACCCCACAAAGCCTCCTGACGCCAGCAGGAAACGGAAGGCAGACTACCCACTGCCTGGGAAGGAGGAAGTGAGAGAGGCAGGGCCAACCCATCATGTTTCTTTTCCATTTCTTTCTCCAAAGAAAGCCCTTACTTTCCCCACTCCAGCCCAGGGAGGCCACAGGGAGCTGGGAAGACTTTCCTGTGAAAAGGAGGCCTACTCCAACTGAGGCCTGGAGAAGGAAAGACCCCACCATCCTGATGGTTGCCAGTATCTCTGCCCTTGTGAGCAGGCCTCTGCCCAGGCCCCCACTGCCATCCCCATCAGGGGTGGAGAAGGAGTTGGGAGAGGGAGCTGAGAGGGGGGCTAAGGACTGAGGTAAGAGGGGCTCCCATACCCAATGTAGCCTATGAGCCTGGATCTCCCCAGGGAGCCTACACTGAATGAGTGTCACCACGGCAGGGACAAGGTCTGCTGAAGGTCTACCCTCATGGTTGAATATGGCCCCTGGGACCCACTGGAGCTGGGAGTGGGGAGGTAGCCTGAGTATAATATCTCTCTCACTCCCCACCAGCCCTTCTTCCCCCAGCACTGACGGGCACATTCCTCTGTGGTTTGCCCGCCAGCCACACTGACGACTCTGCGGCCACAAGGCCAGAGCCACATCTGCAGGAGTGGCCAGATGTGGCCAGAAGGGTGGGGTTACACACACACACTCACTTTCCCGCCCACCAATGTCCTGCCCCAGCATTGGGAGGAATGGCCCTTGGAAACTGCAGAGGACCTTTCTGGAGGTGGCCGGCCCTGTCCACGGTGCAAAGGCAGGGCAGCAGCAAGGAGCCAGCAGTCAGCCTTGGGTGTCCCCAGCCCTGGAAACACTCAGCAAAGCCCCAGGCTGGCTGGAGAGTTATCTGTTCCTAGGAAAGGCTGGCTTGGCCCATGGCACTCTGATTGCTCAGCCAAGAGATGGACAGGCTTCAACCTGCTGCTGCCGGCAGTGCCGGGGCTGCAGGAGCCGGATGCCAGCCCGCCCGCCCAGGGAAGGGCAGAGGTCCAAGCGCTCCTGGCTCCCAGCAGATAACCCTGCTTGGGCTGGAACTGCCGCCAGCAGTGCTGGCTTCCCTTGCAGGAGCCTTGCAGAGAGGGCACGGGCTTGAGTGAGGGGACTCTCCCACCAGGGCTCCTGCACAGCTGCCACCACCACCGCCGCCACCGCAGCAGAGATGCTAGGTCCCGTGCCGCATAAGAGCCGCAGCCCCATTGGTATGCAGGTGGTGGGGTGGCCAGCGGGCTCCTTGTTCCCACACAAGCAGGAAGCACAGGCGACTGGAGAATATTAATCTGCAGGCCCTGTGGGGCCTGGACAGGATGCAGCACCCCATGGGTCTGCCAGGTAGTAGCCTGGCTCCATTCAAGATGGAAGGGGCTATGGCTGGGGGCAGGCAGAGAGGACCCCAAACGTAGTTTTCTGGGCACAAAACCTAGAGCCTGGCTGGCTTTGCCATCCCTTGAGGATCTGTGCCCTCTGCCAGTGTGGCATGAGCAGAGCAGGTGGCAGGGGCTGCCAAGGGCCCCAAGCACCTGGAAGGGGAAATGGATGTGTCATGATAGGAGGAGGCTCTTGACCGCCTCCTGGTGGAAAGGGAGGATAGTAGGCAGAAGGACACTGATACCTAAGAGAAACAGGCTGGAGACTGGCTAGCAAAGGCCAGGGAAGGGGTCAGCGGGAGGGCACAGCCCTGCGCGGTCCCCCTACCCCCATGCCTCCTCCCGACAAGAACTGCAGGAAGCCAAGAAGAAGCCAGCAGAGGGACCTCCTGCAGAGGGAAGACAGAAGGTCTGCTCTGCTCCAAACTCTACCCCTTCTGGGGACTCTGACCCTCCTCTGTGGAGCAGTGGCCTTAGGAACAAGCAGCAACAGCATCCTGTCCTCTGGCCTTTGGTAGGACTGACCAACACTGTCTCCCTGGAGAAGCCCCAGCCCAGGTAGCTGGGTGGGTAGCCATTGGAGTGGTCCTGCACATACCAGGCTCTAGCTAGAAGGGGGACCACCCTGCTCAGCTCATGGGTATAACTGAGTAGTGACAGCAACACCTTAGTGACACTTCCTTACCATCTAGCTGGGCTTCTGATCTCTCCATGAACCCCACCAGCCCTGTAGGGGCTCCCACAACAGATTGTTCGGGCAGCACAACCATGGATAGCCTGGCTCCTCCGGTGGGGTGAGGGCGATGACAGGTGTTGACAGGGTAACCTCTGGGATGACTGCCAGCAGAGGCTTAGACTAAAAAGAGAGTGTCCAGGCAAAGGGACACGGCCCCCAAGCAGTCAAGGGATTTGAGGACACGAGAAGCAGGTTTTAGCAGCACCTTTGGGAAAACGGTTCAAAATAAAAAACCAATCTAGCTGCCCAAGAGTAAGGCCAAGCTTTCCTCCTGCTCTGAACACAACTCAAGCCATGGCCCAGCTCTCAGCCTTCTCTTGGAAAAGTCACCAACTCCAGAATCCCTGGGACCCAAACACTAGCATCATTGGTACCTTTAGCTCCCCCTGGAAAAACCCTGGAGGGAGGGGTGTATGGACCCCACCCGGCAGACCTAAGCTTAAAACTTGGCTGTAAAAAGACCCTGCTCCTGGGAGCCACCAGCCACAGAAGGCTGGGGGTGTGGGGGGAGTCAGGGTTCGTGGAGTATGACTGAGGGACGCATTAAGCAGTTTGGAAAGTCTACACAGGACGAAAATGAGGCCTCTACAGATAAGCCCTGGATCTGAGAAGCTGCCCCAACAAAAGAGGGGAGAGGGAGAAAGGGGCCTTTGAGAGCATCTGTTTCAGTCCCCACGTAACACAGACGAGGAAACCAAGCTTCTTAGGCTGCTGTGCAAAAATGGCCACCAGCTAGGTAGGAGGGATTCAAACCCAGGTCTTCTGACTCCCAGCTCAGGCGGGCTCCCTCTGAACACTAACCCATGCAGCACTCACTCCAATATGGGGCATCCCAGGTGCTCAGAATGAGCCAGCCCTGGATAACTGGCCCCTCTAGGCAGCAGCCCACCCCATGCCTTCCACCAGGACCCAAGCCCCCAGGGTCTCCCTCACCAGGGTGGGGAGTCAGCAGCTTCCTTAAATGTCTAGTGACCTCATTCTGTCCCTCTGGAGAATGGGAAAAGGCTCTTGCCCCTTTCTTGGCCTTGAAGGATTTTGGAAGGAGGCAGGGAACAGCATTTCACACTCCTCCCCATGACGCGATGACCCCTCCCCACCAAGGACGGTTTCCCATGATCTATTTCTGTGCTCTTACGTGACTAGTGAGGCCAATTTAGGCTCAACAGGTTCTACCACAATTCAGACAGCGTTTCCACATGTGCAAGCTGGGGATGACTCTCACCTAGCAATTTTCACAACGCCTCATGCAACGCAAGCAAACACACACCATGTGATGGCAAAGAGCAAGGGCTCTCGAGCAAGAGAACGCCAGGGTCCAAGTCAGGCTCTGCCACCTCCTAGGGCAAGGCCCCAAGCTGTCCCTGTGCTCTGGGAGGGCATTTCTGAGATGGGAGTAAGAATACCACCTACCTCCCAGAGCTGTTAGGGCTCAGGAGAGATAACACTGCAGTGGAGCTTGGCACAGAGCCTGGGAAAATCTCAGGAGGTACTAGTCCAGGCTGTTATTAATGGCTCCTGACATTCTTTGTGTCCTGGACCCCTTTGGGAGTCAAGTGAAGCCTATGGACTTCTCAGAATGCTTCTAAAGTCCATAAAATAAAATACTTAGAATTACTTAGGGACAAACTCACAGATGGCTTGAATTCTAAGGAAGCCAAGTTCAGACCTCTGCCAAAACAAAGCCCCAGTTCTCTTATTTCAGACTGTCCCAAGGTTGCTCTGTGGTCCTGTCCTAATCAGAGCCCTTCCAGTGGGGCCCACATAACACAAGCTGGAGTGGCCAGGAACCGGATCCCAGCACTGGGGAAGGAGTCTCTGGGAAGGGCCTCCTCCCAATGGCAGCACTTCTAGCCTGTCCCTCCTGTCCCCCCTTGCCTTGCTACCACCAAGAAGGGCCACTCTGTCCTCTGAGGCTCAGTCCTCAGTGGTGGGCTCCATCCATCCCTCAAAAGCAATACTTAGCACAAGTTTTGGTCCCCGCTCTTGGGACCCTAGCTCTCCGCACTCAGAAAGTCTTCCTGTGGCAGGTGACACCCCTTTCCCCAGGACTATTCCACATCCTCCCGGGGCCAGGACTCAGGAGACCCTAAGCTCCTCTTCTCACAAGGCAGAAACAAGGTGAAACTAACTTCAGAGACTCCTAGAAAGGCACTGCAGGAAGGGCCTGCAGATCAGTGACTCAACTCCCCCCACTGACAGAGGGGGAAAGCCAGGCCAGAGATGGAAGAGATTCATCCAGCATCACCTGGAAAGGAGGCATAGGAGCCGGGGCTTAACCCTGGGTCTTCTGGCTCTCTCTTGCCTCCCACTAAAAAACAAGAGAAATCTCGAAGGCTGCTCCTGAATTTAATGAGAGAGGGAGTAAGGAGCCAAACTCTGCATTAAAGATCCAGAGATCTAGACGGGGCACCTGGTTGGCCCTAGAACACCAGAGCCCAGGAGTGCGGGGGGAAATGGGGTCCAAGTGGATGGAACCCCCCAAAATCTTGAGGTAGACTGTCTCTGAAGGACCTCAAGCTTAAGGGATGCACAGCCCTGGTGGAAAGCACAAAGCATCTCACTGATGAAGATGGAGTTAGTCACTGATCTTGGGCTGCTCTCTGGAGGAGAAGTAGACTCACTTCTCCCAGCCCAGCCACTTCCAGGAAACACTTGGGCACCAAGCTAGAGGCAATTAAAAGGCACACTACCATTCAAAGCCTGCAGCTGTTGCTGAGACTGTTCGCTCCATACCTGGGGTGGATGGCAGGGGCCCCAGTGCGGGAGCCCTGCCTCTACTCCTCGAGCACAACCCAGCCCTGAGCATCCAGCAGGGCGCCCTGTCCACCTGGCCACTTGCTGTAATCCCCTACCCCGGCTAGGGTTTAGACACCTGCTCCCCAGTGTCTCAAGACATCCTCCCTCTCCAGACTGCCAGGCTGCTGGGAGCTGGATATGACTTCGACTGAGGCAACAGCCTACCTCCCTCTGTAAGAGGCCCCTCTCCCAAGAGCCCAAAGCCCATTGAGGCCTTCTAGGGAGACTGGTGACACCCACTGGCAGGCTGCTAGGCCCCATGACCCTGTCCACATGACCCCTGTCCACAAAGCCCTTCCTCCAAGCATGGTCTGAGCCTACTCACATCCGAATCATCTGAGATGTGTTAAAAATGCTTGTTCCATAGCACAGGGAACTAAATTCAATATCTTGTATAACTTATGGTGAAAAAGAATATGAAAACGAATGTACATTCATGTATGACTGAAGCATTATGCTGTAAACAAGAAACTGACACAACATTGTAAACTGACTATACTTCAATAAAAAAAAAAATATATATATATATATATATATACACACATCAAAAAAAAAAAGTACTTGTTCAGGGGCTGCCCTAGGAAATCCAAACCTTGGGGTGGGGATTGAGGCAAAGCTTGGGAATCTGCTTTTGAATACATCCCCTTGGTAATTCTGTGGCAACTGTAAGTCTGAGAACTGCTTTCTCACAGTGTCCCCCGGCTGGCTGCACTCATCTCTGCTGCCAACCTGACAGCTGTTACAGCTGTGCATATGGACACAGTTAATCCGATTTCCTGTCTGGCAGCTGTGCAGCAGGGAAGGGACAGCTGAGGGTCTCAAAAACAAGAAGACGGGATGAGATAGGAGGGGATGGGGGCAGGGGAGGTAGTGTGAATGAGACAGGGTGTTCATCTGTATTCCTGAGCCCCCTTCTCCCTCTTTGGCTAAAATCCCTACAAGGAGGGAAAAATAACTGATCAAGTGGGTTATAGAAAACAATCTCCTCTCAGAAACCTCAGGACCCACCCCCTTCCCCACCCAAGGCCAGACTGGTCTCTATAGTCTAGGAGCACAAACTTTGGAAGTATAAAGACAGGTGCGCCACATAAGGTTGTACAGGCTATGTACTGCACAAGGCCACCCAACTGAAGGGGCAAGTTGGGGGCTGAAATCTAGCCTAGGTTCCAAGGGCTAAGCCATGCCATGCACTCTAGCATGAGAATACAGCCATCTGGAAAAAGGGCTGCCTTTTAAAAATTTGCACAGGGAAGCTCTTATGTGGGTGAGCAGAGGCCCTACACAGAGCCCTGACCAGCTGTCACTTACTCTGTGACTTTGGGCAAGTTCCCTAACCTCCCTGATCCTTCTCAATTGTAAAACATGGCTATTAAAACCTTCCTAGAAGAGATAAGGTAAGGAAAGCACCTGATACCCTTGTCATTTAGCACATTACAATATTAATTCCCTTCCCACCCAGTCTTGCTCTTCCTACCTTCCCTGCGCCCCTACACCTAGACACCCACACACCTAACCAAGCTTGGAATGGTGTGAAGAATGGGAGTAAGAATATAAGGGGAAACTCCAATACCAAACCCAAACCTCATGGTGCTTCTCAACATCCACAGCATCCCTTCCTGGCATAATCGGGATTCACACCCTCCCTCACCAGGGAAAGGAGACTCCTCCTCCATGCCTGTTCATAACAGCCTGCATGTTGCCCAAGCAGCAGCTCTGCCCAGTCCAGCCCAGAAGAAAACCCAAGGCCCAACAGAAGGGAGGCAGGGGATCCCCCAGAACTGTGTCCCTGGGACTCCCACACCAGGGTTCAAGCTCCTGGGCTACCCGAGCCGGGACCAAGCCTGGATGAGAGAGTGCCACTGTGGGCTGGGCTGTTGTGGAAGAGCCAGGCAGACACCCCCTCCTTCAAGGAAGATCTGATGGCACTAGCAGAAGCTGTGATCTGTCCCCCTCCTCAAGCAGGAACAGCAGAGAATGCCCCACATCCTTCATGGGCTCGCCTGCCAAGACTCTGGCTCCCCCACTGGGGCAACTTACCATATCTGTCTATCCACCCAGAGGGCCAAGCCCCAGAATAGAGCTCAGGACTCCTGCTGTCCACCCTGGATGCCAGCCCCCTCAAGCAACATTCATTCATCCATGTGCCAGGCACAGTGCTAAGTGCTGGGGAATGGCAGTGCACCAGCCAGCCCAGAGAGAAAAGGACGCCTCTAAAACAGGGCTCCAAAGACCGGCTGCTGCAGTGGGCAAAGACTTCAGGACAAGCACCCATCCTGGGAAGCCCCCTTTCCCCAAACCCTCCAGCTTGGGAGGCCTGACAACACACACTGCCCAAGAAGCGTCCCTGGACACCTGCTTTTTTAGCCACAGGCTTTTGCATCCTGTCTGGAGACTGATCAAGAGATGGGGAGAGGAGGCGGGGTATGGGGCCCGGTGGGGGGGCGGGGAACACCAGGCTGCCTGGGCCCTCATGGCCGTGTTTATCCGGGGTGGATTTTTTTTTAACCCAAAGGTTAAAGCGTTTCTATTTGAAACATCTATTTACATTCCAGAGTCCAAAAAAAAAACAAGGCAGCAGAGCTCCAGGCCTATATCTGTCCCCAGCCGCGTCACAGACACGGCATCAGAGCTGCGCAGGGGGAACATTCTTAGCCCTCTCCCCGAGCTGCTGAGGTGACTCACACCTCCCTCCTGCCAGCATGGACCACGCCACCGCTCAGGCTAGGCAGTGTGTGTGTGTCGGGTGATGGGGGGACAGGGATCTGAAGAGCGGGACTGGCCAAGGGGTGGGGGGCCAGTCTGTGCAAAGCCAGGAAGCCTTACAGAAGGCATGGGGGTAGTGGGGTTCCAGCCTGCGAGGAATCTGGGGCCTAACTTGAAAGAGGATGAGAGAACATGTTGAGGAGGAAACTTCAGGCCAACTGCCAACTGCTTCTGGGAGGCAAGGGACAGTGGGGACAGGGCAGGATGGGTGGACTGATATGGCATCTGCCAAATGCGGTGGAGCTGCCCCCAAGCAGATGCCCTGCACAGTCAGCCCTTTGCTTTCCAAGAGACCACCATGACTCCCAAAGGCTTCAGGGTAAGGGTCAGCAAGCAGGGTCTTCAGTTAGAGCTGTGGGCTCAACTAGACCAGGGCTAGACCAGCCCTCTACCTTTATATCCCTCCCAGGGGGACTGTGCAGAGACTCTGCATGGGGTTACACACCCATCCTAGGGGCCTGCATGGGCACCCTCAGGGCTGGCCCCTATGGGTATGCCCCGAACCTAGGAGACTCCCAGGGCATCCCTGCCTAGGCAGATGGTAGGCCCTGTTTGAAGGGTTTTCCAAATCTTCCCCTAAACCTTCATCCTTTTACACTTCCCAGTCCAGCTGCAACCTTAACCCTGGACGGCTTGGAGTTAAATCACAGGTACCTGCACAAGCACATGGCTCCCACCTTCCAATTCAAGGCCTGGGACCCACACCCATGTACCCAGAGGCAAAGACTCCCCAAACGTACACACACAGACGCCCACATCCAACTGCCCAGCCACTACCAGGAGGGGCCAAGCAGGCATGGGTCCAGCAGGCCCCTCCCTAGAGGAAGCATCTTGTGGTGCCGGCCTGGTGGGGAGGCGGTGCCAGAAAGGCCTGATGCTGCCAACAGGTTCCTGGGAAGGAGGGAGGGAGTGGCCCAGCTCAGGGGGATCCCACCCCCAGCCAAGAGCCAAAAGAATCCCTGCTGAGAAGGTGACAGGAGCTAGCAATCCTCAAGCCGTATGAGCCTGAGTAACATCCTTTCATTCTCATAAGGTGGGAATAAACCAAGGCCTGGGGAAGGAGAGATATGGGGAAGTCAGCAGCCAAGGCCCCCGACACCCTAGCTGCCAGCCTCTGCCCATTCTACCACAGCTGCATCAAGCCTCCTCCCCAAGTGTGATTCCCAGGGCTCTCCTGACTAGCAACTTGCAGAAATCACTGCATTGGACCCTCTGCCCCCAAGAACCCAGCCAGAAAAGCAGGGGAGCCTTTATTCTTATGGACATTCCGGTTATAGCTTCCTTCCTTGCCCAACCTGGGGAGAGGACAGCCTGGTGGCAAGTCACTGACCCACTTCCTCCCCTCTGACCATGGTGCCAACTAGGCCAAGATCCTCTAGTAATCCACAGCCCCCAGCAGCTGATGTCGACCCTGCCGGAGGCCAAAGGGACTCGAAGAAACACCGCAGAGTGCAGCTGGAGGGCATGATGGTGGGGGTGGGCAGGCTTTGGCCCAGAGAGAGCAGGGAAGCCCATCTCAGTGAGCACACCTCCCCTAACCATCCATATTCTCAACAAAGACCTCTAGAAAGATCTAAGCAGGAACCCATCTGGGTGAGACTTGGAGCCAGATGCTCAGCCCCAGAGACAAGGATGCCCAGTGACAGAGGGCAGGCAGGGACACTGAAGCACTTACCTGCCACAGGGATGCCGTGTAGAGGGGTCCGAGGCAGGATTTCCAAGGATGGTTCCCGGCCTGGCATCCCATCTGCTGAGAAACAGGATTCCGTCTCATAGATGGTCTGCAGCATCTCCACAAGCCCCTGAGCCTTGGGCACCAGCAGCATGCCAGGGAGGGGGACCGCCCGAGGCGGGAGTCAGCCAAAGGGAAGGTGGTCGGGTGGGGCTCTCACTGCTCTGCTCGAGGGCTCCCTCAGGCCACTGCTGCTGGGACCCGCACCGTGGGGAGGTGCCTCATCCGGCCTGGGCACTCCTGGCGGCAGGAGGAGCCAGGAGGCACCGGAGCTACAGGCCCAGCTCCCCTCTAGAGGGGCATCTGACCACTGGCCTTTCCCCAGCCCCCAGGAGCGGGGTATGGCTGAGCGCTCAGGAGACAGGAAGGAGAGCTGAGCAGACAGGCGGGCTCTCTGTGTTCCCTCCCAGCCCTGGGTGACAGCTCTGGGCCGGCTCCCTGCTCCTCCTTCCCGAATGAGCCGCCGGCAGCTGGCAGAAGACTGAAATAGCAGTTGGGGGAGGGCCCTGTCTATAAATAGGTGGAGCATGCTCAGGGAGCCGCCGGCCGGCTGCCAGGAGCCCGGGCCTGGCGGAGGCCCCAAGGGGGGTGGGGGGGAGGCGCGTTCCATCCCAGGAGGAAGCGCCAGGCAGGGGGGATGGGAACGGGGAGGGCCTGCACTCAGGGCCAAGGCCACAGAGCCGGGTGGCCAGAGGCTGGGCTGGAATACCCATGCTTCTGGGAGCAGCTCTGGCGCTGGTCCTGGCAGGCGAGGGGCAAGAGCCCCAAAAGCCAGATTCCATCCTCTATCTTCCCTCTCACCAACCAGAGCAAGTAAAGGAACGGAAGGGTCTGGGAGAGAGCAGCAGACAGGAACCACCCCACCTAACCCTGCATCTTCCCTGGAGTCTCTCTAACAGCCCATGGGAGTTGATTTAACTTCTGCCCTCTCTCAGAGCTGGGAGGTGCCTCCCTATCCCCTTAGCAGGGAGCCCCCTGATAAGCAGCTAAATGGCAGCTCCCTTCCACCCATTAGGGGTGCTGCCTCCAGAGGCTGCTGGGCTTCCTTCCAGGGGGCAGGGAGACTCTTCCTGGTCAGGCCTCGCCCTTGGAGCACTCTCAGAGCACAGGTAGCTCTTCGAGTCAAGTGCCAGGTGCAATGCTAAGAGCAGCACATACATTACCCCATCTATTTGGCACAGTAACTTCAGGAAATAGGTGCACACGGGGAAACCGAGGCACAGGGAAATTAAGTCACTCACCCTAGGTCATATAGCTGCTCAATGGTAGGACTGGGATGTCTGAAGTTCAAGTCTGAGCCCTAACCACCACAGCCCACTGCCTCCTGCACAGGAAGCACAGGAAGCTGCCCCAGGGTTTCCATTAACAGGTACAGTGACCCCCAGTACCCAGGTAGGAAGAGACTTGAGGTTGGAGCCCCTCTAAAAAGAGTCAAGAAGCCGCCAGCATCCAGCCCTTCCCCACCAGACCCAGGCCTGGCAGAGCAGCCCCTGCTCCTGGGCCCTGCTCGGACCTAAGGCTTGTGCACGATGAAGACTGTTGACACCCGCCTACCCGGCCCACTACTGGCCCGTCCTTTCTCCTTAGGTTATGCCTCCCACTGATACAGAGTTCCCACTTGGCCCCCTGACCTCACTGGAGCCTTTTAATAGCCTGGTTATTCCTGGGTCTGTGTCCCCCTCCCCCTTCCTGATGTCACAGTTGCTATTTTGGAGACCCCTACTGGCCCCTCCTTGCCCCCAACTCCAGGCACAGAGCCAGGGACACCTGTCCTCTCCCCGGACTGGATGACCTCACCCTCCTGTCGGGAGCCCAGGAGAAGCTGGCCAACCAAGGACACAGTGGCTGTGACTCCCGCCAGCCAGGGACAGCAGAGAGGCCTCCTGCCCTCAGGTAGGGGGAGCACACGGACAGGGGAAGTGGCAGAGGAGGGCTCTCCCAGACCCTAGGCTGGCTGGCAAGATGTGTACTCGGTGAGCTGGGGGACACAGGACCTAAACAAAGATCTGGAGCCTCAGCCTCTCAGCCAGGGCAGACTCCAGAAAACTGGCGATGGAGCAGTGCTTCCTACAGAGGTCTGGAGTTGGTGGACACCTCAGGGTAGGTCCAGGGACTTTGTTCACCACTCTTTGTCCCAACCTCATCCTGGCCAACCAGGCTCTCTCAAGAGCAAGGGAAGGGAAGGCCAAGGTGCCCTCAGTGGGGTGACAGGCAGCAGACTCAAGGGAACCCAGAAACCTGGGGGCAGCAGCCCCTCCCAGACAGGACTCCACCCACCCAAGCTGGGAGCAACCGGAAGGGCTGGCTGGCCCTGTCCTGGCTCTCTCTGCCTGCCCCAGGCACAGGAGAGTCTGGCAGGGAAGCCCTGTTCTGGAAGAAAAGAAATCATCACTTACAATGACTCAAAAGCAGGGCACCCAGAACCCAGAGCAGTCAGAAACCTAAGGAAACAGAACTCCCCGAAGCTAGGAGTATCCAGGAGACTGGGCAACCAGCAGTGGCCAGAGCCAGGGGCTCACAGTAGTTGCCAGCAGTTACGATTTCCAGTAAGAGCACGAAGTGGGAAGTAAAGACATGGCCATGCAATCCTCATTGCCATTCCCAGAATCCTCCAAGGCAGTAAGAGGGGAAGCCTGGGATGAGAACAAGTGTCTTCTTTTTTTTTTTCCTGCTGAGATTCAAGTGATACATCAAAGTCTTCCTAATGTTTAACCACAATCCTTCCCGCTCTATAGCCCCTCTCCTCGTAGTTCATTTCTCTTCTCCAAACCCACCCATCCAGCTCGCCCATGTGTCATCCCACAAAGCTTATAGAGCACCCACCAAGCAAGGGGTACATGAGCTTTTTCGAAGCCAGCACCATCCCCTCCAGAGTCTCAATGACCTCGTTTCCTCCTGCAGAGGCTGGGCTCAGGCCTCGTAACCCGCTAAATCTGGAGGAGGAGAACCAATGTAGTGCTCTAATGAAAGCTCGCTCTTGAAGGCTCCCATTTTCTGGGCCCAAAAGGCTGGGGTGGGACTCTGACCAAAAGGAAGAAAGCAAGGTCTGCTTTGTGCACAGTAAAAAATCAAAAAGCCAACAGCTGGCTGGGGAGCACCCCAGATGGATCGTGGGGTGCCAGCTGCCCTGGGGCCCCGGAGACATCAGGCCCACCTGCCCTCCAGTTCTCTCCTGCACTAACAGTCCAGTCATGCTGGAGCCCATCGGCATCACCCGGAAGCTGCCATGTGCCAGGTCCCATGCTAGGTGCTGGCTGAACCCTCTCATCTGAGACCAAGTCCAGGAAAAACGTGAACACCTACTCTGGCATCTTCCATATCCCCTTAGGGTTGATCCTGCCTCCTCCAACCATTCTATGCTAAGGCTTGAATCCCTTTGGAAGGATGGAGCAGGGAAGAGAAGAGTGGGGCAGATCCCCATCTATGGGGAGCACAGAGGGGCACCAGAGGGCATCGAAGTGGAGAAGGGACACCAGGAGTCCACTTCCTAGACCCCTGCCCTACGCTGGCTATGACCCACTTTCTCCTTCTCAGGGCCAGCTGCCCGCCTCCCCTAGGGGCTCAGAGGCAGAGCCTGAGCCTGAGGCTGGGAGGCAGGACACCGAGGTTCCTGGCTCCACCCCACGCCTATGCCCCAGTTTCTCTGGTCACCCAAAAAGGAGGGGGCAGCTGGGAAAGGGAAAGAGAGAAAGTATGCGGTGAGCTGGGAGGTGCTGGGCAGGCAGGTGTTGTCTTGAAGCTTGTCTCCCTCCCACGCTGGGGCTAAGGAACCTGGCCACCTCCTCCTGGGGCCCTGTCACCGTCTAGACTGGCTCGTGGGACTAGCCGTACTCTTGCCCTCTCCTCTGGGCATTGGCCTGGAGGACAGAGCGGGCCGAGGCCCCTGGGCAGCTCCTCCAGGCTGGCCGGGTGGAGCCCAGGCAGGGGGCACAGTCTGTCCATCCTTCGGTCCTACTGAGGGGAGCAGACATGATCCATTCCGGTAAAATAAAGCCTTGCTCCTCAAGTTCCCTTTTGCCTGAAGAGGAGCCAGACACCAGGGAGTGGCATCCTCGGGGAAGGGGGCAGCCCCAGCAATGGCCTCCGCCTGTACTCTCAGGTCTGCAAAAGAGGCTAATCAGGTCAAATGCTGGCACTCTGCAGGGCCCAGAGGTAAGTGGATCAGCTCCCCCCCCCCCCAGGGAGGACGAGCCAGCCCTAGAAGGAAATCTCTTGAAATCTCTACATGCCTCCCCTCACCCGGAATCCACTCTCCTACTAACTTGTTTGTTATGAGGGCAGGGATGGACCATCTTCTATTTTCCTTCTGTTTCCCCAAGGGCCAAACACAGGGTTGGGCAGGTTGGGGATACTTAGCGAGGACTTGCCAAGTGGGAAAGCTCCCGCACTGAGAGAAACTGCAGAGAACTGCCCCTCACCCAGGCCTGCTGCTCTGTGCCCTAAGGAAAGGGGAGTGAGTGAGTCTTCAGGACTTTGGGAGAAGGTGGGAGGTGCTCAGGGGCTGGAGCGGCCAGGCCCTGGAGACTAACCACTTTCATCATTCCCACCTCTATCCCCAGCCCCGGACCTCCCGCTCTTCCTGGGGCTCCCTGCGAGGTGGCTACGCGGGAAGTAGACACCCACGTGCTCCAGCTACAATTCGTGGTTTCATCTGACTTCCGTGGAGTCCAAAGGCATGTGGTTTCCAGGCTCCTGCCAGGCGCCGGACACCCGCAGCTCTAGCCCAGCTGCCACCCTGGGCTCTGGGAAGAGCAGACGCTGGGTCCCACTGCACAGGGGGGAGAGCCAGTCCTGGAGCCCCAGGAAAACTCAGTGGGAAGGGCCTCAGGGCACTGCCTGCAAGCAGTGATCCGAGCCCTGAGGCCTCGCCACAGCCCTAAAACAAGGTTCCCAATCTCTGGGCCCCTCTTTTTCTCCCTCCTTCCTGAACACAAGAAGACGGCATCTCCCCCTGCTGGGGGGAGCTGGAAAGCCAGCCAGGAGGCGTGGCCAAGTCTATAGCCTCCCCTCCCCCACTCCCCCCCACCCCCCACACTGGAAGCCCTTCCTGCCCAGGCTCAGCGCTGATGGACACGTCCAGCTCCCACCAGTCCTGGCACGAGTGGCTACAAGGGGGACTTGGACCACCAGCATATGGAAAGGCATCTATCCAAGGTTGATTATCTCAGCCTTTCATTGTAAGGGAATAAAATCCCAAAGCTAGAAAATGTCCTTCCCAAGCCACCAACAAACAGATGTCTCTGGGCAGCTCCTGCTCCCTTGGCCACGGGTTAGACCCCAGGCTCGGTGTGACTGGAGCTGGCACCTGGACAGGTCAGCGTAGCAGCTCAGAGGAAAGGAGCGGTGGGCACTCCTGCCGGGCACAACCGACCCTGTGAGGGGCAGTGTCCAGCTGAGATGGCCAAGGGACTCATGACAACCCACCAGGCCTCCTTTCCCTTTGTCAGCCCAGCCTCAGAGGAGGAAGCAAGAAGTCAGGGCTTGGCTGCCCACCCTCCAGTACCAGGGTCACACAGACCTCTCCCAGTCTAATACTCGGCACAGCTCCTGCAGGGGGAATGAAGGCGAGGCAGAAGAGGGAGGACCTGAGGGAGAACCACAAATCCTGCAGGAGGGCAGCCCAACCACAAAGCTGACCTGGTGAGTCTCAGGAGCCAGCCTTCTGCAGCTGGCACTCTACTTTGTCTGTGCCCAGAGTATGTCATGTTGAAAGGGAAAGAAGAGGGGGCACAGCCTTGACCAAAACAAATGTCACAAAGCCAACCAATCCCGCAAGCTTTCTGCTTCCCTGAATTTGCTGGAAGCCCTGGGCCCCTGGTCAGGGACCTCCAGCAGCAGTGATGGGGGATGAGATGGGAGGGGGCCTGGATGCCTCCCTGATGCTGCTTCGGTACCATCCTGCAAATGGGTTTTCTTTTTTTTTCTCAGGGGAGAGCGTGAACACAGTCCCCCACCACCACAAATTATGCAGTTGAGTTCCCCACATTTGGGGAAATTGCAGGGGTCAGCACATCCGGAGTGCAAAGGATAAGGCTCGCCCTGGGAAAACCACCCTCATGACCATGGTATCTCCCCTGCCAGGTAAGTATGCAAATGGGTTTTCATCTCTCAAAAAAAGGAGCTCTATGCTCCACCCCTGCAGAAAAAGATGTAAGGGATAGGATAGGCTGTGGCGGATTAAAGTTGAGGAAGATGGACTCTGACCCTTGAAGTCTGTGCAGAAGGAGACAGCCAAGGAGAGAAGACAGTTATTACTCTGACCACACTGACCTGTGACCCTTCTGTGAAACTCCTTGAGGGTCCAGCTCAGGCCACTTGGACACATCCTCATAGGCACACGCCCAGATCCACCCGTACACAAAGCTGCCTGGAGTCCCACCCATAGACTATTTCTGGCAGCACTAGGCAGGCTCCTAGGAGCAGAGGGGGAATAGGAAATCTCAGGATCGGAGACCCCTAATTAGGAATCTACCATGTCCAGGGTATATCCACCTGGACTCAAAGGAGAGAGCCAAGTCTCTTCTGCCACCACATCATGGCACCCCCATCCCAATACCACACATCCCAACAAGCCCAAAAGCCCTGCAAACCTCCAGTAAGAAAAAAGTACGGAACACAGAGGAACACTCCACCATGAAGAGCATGTCACCACAGAAAGGAAGCTGGGCTTTCCGCTATTGTAGGGGACTTCGTCCAACATCATCCCCAGACCGCCCAGAGAGGCTCAGGAACACACCTCCCTCTCAGCCCTGCCTGCGTCGGCAAACAGGGAAGGGTGGTGTGGAACTGAAGTCCCTTGCATTGAGACGGCAGGCATGAGGACACAGTTGGACCCATGCCCTCCCAGGGCCAGACTGGACAGTCCCATCGACCCTTCAGTTCCCAGGTCTACCCCGTGGTCAACCACTTCAGGTTTGCCTCTGTCCTTTTCTCACGATGCTTCTCCACTCCTGACCCCCTCGTCCCTTACAGCTCAGGTCAGCTGGCCAGGGCTGGAAACCCATATACAGTCCATTACATACAAAGCCACCCCACGTGCCTTCTCCAGCCTCCCAGCTCTTACCCGACTCGGTGGGAGAGTTCATGCCGGCTCTGGGCCCGCAGGAAGCTGGCGTTGGGGGCTGGGACGGGAGGGGGTGGAGCTGCGTTGATGTCAAGAGAGACAGACGATAACAGACAGACGGACGGGACAGGAGCCCGGGGCCGTGGTGCCTCTAATGCCCATCCGAGGCCATCCTTCGGGGCGAGGCAGTCAGGCACTCAGAACGGCATCCCTGGGGAGAAATGGAGCAGGGTTAGAGGTCCCCGACTCAGGAATCTGAGCGTCGAAGGAGACCTGGGGCTTGTCAGTTTACACCCAGGGAATGGGGGAGGGACACCTGCCCAGGGGCACAGAGAGAATGGGCAGACCCTGGTTTCTTCTCTTTCTAATTGGTGAGACTGCCAGCGCTCAAGGGGAGGGAAATGGCTACAAGAGTCACACCCAAAGAAACTCCTCTTCAGGTGACAACGTCCACTGCCGCATAGGGAGACCTCATAGACTCCCAGGTGTGCCTGACATGGGACGGGTGTGCACCAAAGGAGAAAGTGCAGGGAGGCTTTTGAACTCTGGCCTGGGCCATGGGGAGAGGCAGGGCTGATCTGGAGTCCCTTGCAGAAGTTAAGGGAGAAATTGGTATCCCAGCCCCAGCAGCCTGAGCTAGGACTCTCACCTCCCTACTCCCTGATCCGTCCAACTCTGGAAATGTGATGTGCTTCTGTCTTGGCCTCCCCCAGTCAACAACAGGTCAGGGAAAGAGGGTAACAACCACTCTTCCTCTACCCATTAGCCATGCTGTTTCCAAGAATTTCAAAAGACAGAGACATTCATTTCACATCCGGTGCCCTCTGGATGGGGGGTCCAAGGCCCAAGCCCAGGGCCTTGTGTGTGTTGTATAGGTTGTGCCCTGTGCAACAAGGTCTGAATTCCAGCCCATGCTCTGCCTGCCAAGCTACACAGGCTGAATCCACCCAGAATAATGGATGCCATTTTCCAGTTTGCACAAAGGCACCAAAAGGCCTGCTGAGGCCAATGCAGTAACAGAGGATGTCCCTGTATTACAGGGCCATGAGCTTGCCAACCTGCCCCTACTCCTTCAGCTCCCCAGCCCCCTCCAGCCCCACATCTAGTCCTCAAGCCTCAGACACTACGCACGCACCCACCTGGGCCCATCCCTAAACAGTCCATGATCCACCCTAGACATGATCTCATGCATTTTCTTCCAAATGAAGGCAGGCACTTCAACACCCAGTGAAATTGAGGTAGAAGGAAGCCATCAGATGAGGCCTAGAGGAACTTGATGTTTAAGCCCTAACTCTGCTCCCCAGGCTGGGAACAGGCCATCAGCTCTGCGCCTTGGACAGCCCACCTACTGGCAGGATTAATTCTCAATAAGCTTTACCTTCTCATCAAGGATTCTCAAGCATGGGGTCCACTTGGAGCTGAGGAGCCCAGGAGACAGTCGTGGCAGGGACACAAGAATGAACACAGACACGTGCAAACAAGTACACTGGGTACACACTAGGAAGATGTCAAGTCTACCTAGACCTGCTGCCCCCTGCGCTCACCCACACAGTTTGGACTCTAGCTGGAGAGAGGTGCACTCAGATGAGGAGGTGGGAGGAGGCAGAGTGAAGGGGCCTGGCTGCTCCCAGCAGGGACTGGTGTGGGGCAAGGACAAAAGAGGTTGTGCAGGGCTGGGGCCAAGCTCAGGAATGTGGCAGGTGGGGCTGTTGGTGCCCTGGCAGGGCCCACGTGGGCAGGCAGCTCAGCCCATGCCCACCCCAGGGCTGGCGCCCAGTTCTGCTCACACCCTTTCCCGTGGGCTGGGGAACACAAGTTCAGAAATTCCCACGATTCCCAGCAGCCTGAGTGACCCAGCCCATCTCCTTAGTGAAAGGCAGCTCCACAGCAGGGCGCTCAGAAGGGGCAGAGCCTCCGTGGTACAAAAACTGTTAAGATCAGCCCAGAGCCCCCAGAATCTTCACCCCCTAGGGAGAAGAGAAAGGGAGGAGCTCCTAGAACTCCCAATGGGCTCAGAACTCCCTGCGGCTCCACTCCTGCTCACCCTGCAGGATGTGGCCAGACCCCCGGGCCTCCTGTGGAGAGCATCTACCAACACCCTCATCAAGCCTCCTGAGCGAACAGGAACCTCCCTGGGAAACAAAGCAGCATTCGTGGCCTGATCAGGACAGGTGTAGATTCTTGTCTGGTGTAGGACATGAAGTGGGAAAGGGGCAGCTAGATAGTTAAAATCTTAGCTGTTTGGTCCCCCTCTCTGCCAGAGAAACTTCCTGCTGACCATTGTTACATGAGTGTCTTGGTGGGCAGTCAGGGACCAAGAGCTGTGCAGCTCCTGGCACCTGGATGCCAAACCAGTGAGCAGCTTGGCTTCCGTGACATCACAAGTAGGCAGACCGCAGGGCCCTGTCCCCACTTGCTGTGAACTCCTTCTTCCAGCCAGACCTCTGCCCCAGTCCAGGATCCAAACCCATCTCCCACATCCAGCCGGGACAGGAGGACAAGGAATGATGGAAACCAGTTGCATCTCACCCTACAAGCTCATGGCCAAGCCAGGGTAGATGGGCAAACACCCCAGGGGGGGCACCCCCACCTCAATCACCAGCAATAAAACCTCTGGCAGAGGATGGGAGGAGAAGGGCAGACAAGGGAGGGAGGGAGGCATGGAGGATGTAATGCCCCAAAGGCCACAAGTTCACGATGCTGCCCTGCAGGTAGCTTGTACCTCAGACAACACCCTTGGAATTCTGAGGGCCTCTCAGGAACCTAGAATCCAGTACCCTCAGGCAACCCCCTGCCAGGAATACACTAGCTCTGTCTGGCCCTGGTAGAGGCAGGCCGAAGTCCTGAGCACCAAGGCCAGGGTCCCCTCCCCAGGTCAAGGCAGCCAGGTAAGCTGTCTGAACCAAATTCTGTGAGCCTGAGATTGCTCACAATCTGAGATGTGTCCCCAAAACTTCATCAGAAAGCTACAAGTACAGACAGCCCATCCCAAGGCACATAGGAACTCTCATCTTGACCCCTTCTGACCCTGGCTACGGCTGATCACTTTCCCCAGCCTCCAAAAGCTTCCAGCGCCTTGTGCCTTCCCCCAAGAAGGCACCTTCCACCAGAAGCCTGGAATGATCAGACCCAGAACAGGTGGCTGACTTGGATGTCCAGGCCCCAAATTAAGGGAGGGAGGAGGGCAACAGGGGAGGAAAAAAGGCACCAGGCTGACAAATTCATTTTTGCAATCGGCCCATTTCTGTTTGTCTGCTCAGACGCAGCTCCAGGCATCTGTACAAGCCAGATGGAGGAGGCTGCTATTTCTAGAAAAAAAAAAGGGGGGGGGGTGAGAGGGGAGGGAGGGACGGGCGCAGGCAGAGGGCAGAAGACTGGGTCTGTTTGCCCTAAAACCTCAGGCAGAATGATACCCCCTCCCAGCACTACCAGACAGGGTCCCCATTCAAGAAAGGGCTGGGGTAGGGGGTGGGGGCTGGGGTGAGGTGGGGTAGGGAAGAAGAAAGGCAGAGAAAGTTTAATTAGCCGAAGTCGGCTACAATAGGCCCCCTCAAGGGCTGCATCAGGTTTTCATTCATGAGCAAGCGACAGTGCTCCAAAAATGCCAAGAACCGCCCCCCCCCCGCAGTCTCTCCCCCACCCCCTACCAACAGGAGTGCGTCCTCTAGCAGGCTGGCTGAGCCTGATGCCGTGTTCCAGACATCCCTCCTCAAAGGGATGTGAGTAGGAAGAATTAATTATTAAAGAGCAGCTGGTACTTCAGCACCAACTGCACTCCCCCCAGCTCCTATAGCTGATGCCCCCTCCCCCCTTCAGAAACACAAACTACCCGCCCCGCCCCCCCCATCCCCAGGCCCCATTTCTAAGCACACAGCTAAGATGCCACCCCTAGGGAAGGGAAAGCAAACCTTTGTCTCTGCAGCTACTTGGAGTGGGTGGGGCATGTGATACTGCTGCCCCCCCCCCTCTTCAAATTACTCAATCCAGCCACAGAGGAAGATATACTGGGGAGGAAGGGGAGGCAGGCACAGAGCTAACGTGTCCTCTATCCTTGCCCCCAAGTAAATTGCACCTGGTATCTCTCATCCTGGCCTCTGGTATGCATACACTCCCAGGACAGAGTGGAGATGCTGGGGGCCCACCCCTCTAACTCAGAGACCCTTGCCTGCCTTGTCTGGACATAGCCCAGATCCAAGTCCAAGGGGAGACAGAGCAAAGAGAGGATTCAAGAGAAGGGGCAGGAGACAAACCAAGAGATCCCCAAGATTTGTGTTTAGGAGAGAGAGGGTGGAGGGAAGACTGAAATGAAAAAGCAGGCAGCCCCCAACATGGCTCACCCACCATCCCCAGCCCAACCCAGCATCTCAACAGCCAGCTCAGGGGTCCCGGTGCCTGGAACTGGGATTGAGACCCTCCCTCCCTGCCTACATTCTCTGAACCTGAGGAGGCTCAGGGCAACACCCAGCCCCAGGCTCTAGTCCTACAAAGCAGTCCGGTCAGGGGTCCTTCTGGCCAAGACTCCTGGATCTCCTATTCCCTGCCTCCTTTTGTTCCCATGATCTGGCTCCATCCTCCCCTCCCAGCTGGACCCTGAACCCAGTCACCACCGTCATCACCCTCATGGCCAAAGCTAATTCCAGGCCCCAGAAGCACAGTGGTCACTGTCAGAGTGGTAGGTCTCTTGAGCATCCCCAAAAGCAACTGAAGCTGGTACTCTTCCTCTTTAGGGACACACTTCATCTCAGAAGGCTACTGGGGGGGATGGGGAGGGGAATCAGGTGGTCACCTTCTCCCCCAAATGGGGCACTCCCACCTTTGCCTCTTCTCCCCCACCACCCCACCAGACTCCCAGGTTAATTACTTATCACCCAGCCAGTTCTCATCTTCCCCAGGGCCCCAGAGAAGGGTGGGGTAGGGAAGCAGTCTCCCCAAAGTTAAAAGGCACACTGTCCCTCCCTCCATTAGATACAAACCCAGGATGAAAAATGGGGGGCACCCACCCCAGAGAAGAAGGGGGGAGCTTTCATCTCCTGGCTCTCTGTGGCCCCAGGGTGTCAGACAGGAGAAGAGTGGGAACAAACGCAGTAACGCCTCAAGGGGGAGGGGGTGAGAATGCTGGGAGAGAGGAGTAAGGTGGGCCCGCAGGCCCCCCTCCTCAGGCACGGAAGCCAAGGACACGAAATCAAGGATGCGTTCTGAGGTATGGGTAGAAGCGCTGTGGGTGGGCAGCGCCCCTCACCTCAGAGTACCGAGAAAGGGTGTCCAGCGAAGAGGGGTCTGCACAGAATCCCGGTGCAGGGCTCAAACCGCTCTGCAACGCACCATACGCCGCCAGGGAAAGGACAAATCAGACAGCCCCGGCCGGTCTCCCGGCCATTTGGGGGTGTGGGTCGCGGGAAGATGGGCCCCTCCCTTACCTGCAGGGAAGTCGCCCCTGCTTGGGAGGAGCGGGGAGGGGAGCGCGCAGTAACCCCGAGGTCCGGCTCCCGGGCTGGCGATGCTCCCGAGGGGAGCTGGCTGGCACCCGGGCGCCGGGAGGAAGAAAGAGGGGCGCGGAGCGCGGCGCGCGCGCGGGGAGCCCGCGGGCAGCGACGGCAGGAGGAGGGGGCGCCGCGTCGCGTCCCGGGGACCAGGGGAGATGGGATCGGGGGTGGTGCGGCGCGCTCACCCCCTGCGGCTCGAGCTCCGGCTTCGCGGGCGGCGGCGGCAGCAGCGGCGGCGGCAGCAGCGGCAGCGCCTCCTCGACGGCTCCTCCATCTTTGCGGCGGCTCCTCCGGCTCCGCTCGCCGCCGCCACCAACAACAACATTCGGAGACGTCACTCCTGTCACGTGACCCGACCCGGAGCTAAAAATAGACCCAGGCCCCCCCCCGATTCGGCTTCAGCCACCACCAACCCCTCCCCTCCTTCTTGGCCCTCCCCGCCGGGCGGGGCCAACAGCTCCACAGTGACAGCTTCTTAAAGGGCCGGTACCCAGGAAAGGGTTGGGCTGGGAGGGGGAAGAAGGCAAGGATCGGAGCCTTGCGAGTGGAGGTGGAAGGAGCGCTGCAGGGGCATGGATCTGCTGCTGGTGGCTTGGCCTTTGGGACACACGATTTTCCACCCTGCGCTTCCTCGACTTCCTTTTCAAACCATAGATGGTGCAATCGTTGCCTGCCTAAGCTTCTCCCTAACACACCCTCCAGCGGTGGGGGAGGGGACCTGGGGATGGATTCCTAGGGACTGGGAGGACCGTAGAGGCCCTGGCTAAGGGGCCAGACTGGGGCTCGGACAGGTCTCGAACCCGCCAGCTCCGACCGCACAAACTAAATCTGTGCCAAGGGGGAGGGAAAAACAAAAACAAAAACTGAGAAAGGCCAGGGTACGGTTGTAATACTCCAAGGCCTTAAAAAGGAAGACTTCCGGTCCCTGGCTTCGGTGCCATCCCCTTCTACAACTCCCCTTAGGAGATAATATGAGTATGTGTGATAGAACCTAGACGGCTTGTCAGTGACCCAGTAATTCCACTAATGAAAATGTATTCTAAGGGAATAAACATTGTTGTGTTCAAAAATGAGTTTAACCAGAAACTAACACAACATTGTAAATCAACTCAACTTCAATTTAAAAAAAGAAAAAGAAAAAAAATGAATAGAAGCAAAGTAGAAAAATGAATGAAAGGAAGGAAAGAAAAAACGAATAGAAAGGAAAAATGAATAGAATGAATAGAAGGAAAATAGAAGAAAAGAGATTGCTTATAATGATGTGAAGAATTGGAAACAACCTAAATATTCATCAGTAGGGGATTGGCAAATAAACTAGGGCACATCCATTCAGTGGAATACTATCTAGACATTAAAAATGATTATAAGTCTATGTTGACCTGAAAAGATACTCATGATATATTGTTTTCTTGAAAATCAGGAGACAAGTACCACAGAATTGTTCCATTATTGTAAATGACAAAAAACTAGATTCATATGTCTGAATATGTATGTATATTAAAAAGCCTATTATGGGGAGAGTATATAGCTCAAGTGGTAGAGTGCATGCCTAGCATGCCTAGAGGTCCTGGGTTCAATCCCCAATACCTGCATGAAAAATAAATAAATAAAAATAGATAAACCTAATTATGTCCTCTTGCGGAAAAAAAAAAAAGCCCATTAAAATATATACCAAAATATTTACCTTCGCTTTCTTCTTTTTCTTTTTTTCTGTGTATCTGAAATTTTGCAACTATCATATGTTACTTATCTCCTTAGAAAAAGTGGATATATAAACGTTTCTATAATAAATCATAAAGGTTTTCCTACAAAGTAGCTCATAAATCAGTCTTCTCCCACCCATCTCCATCCCCACCCTTTGCAGCCAAACCACCCCTCACCTGAAATACTGCAGCTGCCTCCCCAACTAGCCCACTTCATATATTCCAGCCTTCTCCCAAAGCAAGAATAAGTTTCAGAATATAAATCTAATCAAGGGAGGGCTTAAAACCATTCCAATCTGTATCTGGCCCAGAAAAGTGGTTTTCAAACTTCAGGGTACTTACAAATTCCCTAAGGAATGTATTCAAAATGTGGATTCCTGGACCCCACTGACAGAGCCTGTTTTTCAGTGGGGCTAGGCCCAGAAATCTTCATTTTTAGTAATTATCCCAGGGGATTGTGCTGCAGCTGGTCCTTTCCTCATACTTAGAAGAAAAAAAAAGCCTAGAAGCTTCTACATAATCTGGTCCCACCTCACCTCTCTCTCCTTAGCTCTCCAGCCATTGTGACTGTCTCTCTTGTCTTTGAACAGTGTGTCCCTTGTTCCCCAGGGCCTTTGCATAGGCTGGGTTTTTCTTTTTTCTTTTTTCTGGAATACTCCCTTCCCCTCTTCTCTTTGCTGGGCTCTTACTCATCCATCCAAAGAGCTCAATTAAATATCACTTCCTGTGAGAAGCCCTCCTTGATCCTTCAATGAAACTATATCCCCTTATTACATATGCTTTAATTGGCCCTGATAACCACTTGCCAATATGCATCTATATATGGCATTATTGGGCTAGTGTCCATCTCTTCCCCAGTGAGTGTTAAATATTTAAGCCAAGATGAATGCTTTTTGGCAGTGGATTCTGAGCAGAAAGGCCACCCCCAAAAAGTCATCCCATGTCACTCCAGGACCATAGTCGTCTTACCTTTATCCTATAATCGTGGTGCCACCCATTTGCTGCTATTCTTGTACAACCTTATGACGGCTCTTGGGTGGTTGGGTTGGGCTGGCATTTTTCTTTTTCAGTGCTTATGTTTTGCCTCCCCAAGCAGAGTATGAGCCACTGGAGAAAAGCAATAAGATCATATTTCTTTTTGCCTTTCCAGCACCTAGCACATCACCTTGCACATAGCAGATACTCAGTAAAGGCTTGGGTACACTGAAGACTCTGGAATTGCTTCTCTCAAGAACTCAGAACATGGGGCAGAATCTCCCCATCCGGCTTGAGAGATGTCAATATGCCAGTGGCCAGGCACTTCCCATTCCACCAATGAAGGAACTGAGGCTCAGAGAAGCTAAATAACTTGCCCAGAGTCACAGAGCTCATGCAAATGAGGACTGAAATTCAAACCCAGGTCTCTCTGTCTGTCCCCCAAACAATAGGAACAGGGCACTGGGGAGCTAGGCTCCCAAGCTCAGCACTCTAGCCTTCTTCTTCTCAGAGTTTTCTGAGATCATCACCTCAGTACCCACATGGCCAGATGCACCAGAAGTTAGGAGAATTCACCATACGGGGTCCTGATGAGCCCTCAGATTTTCTCTTTCCAGGTAAGTGGAGATTGAACTATTCCACATTCATTCTACATATGTTTCTTGGGTCCATGCTGGGAGCATGGAGATGAAACTGCCTTTAAGGACCTTAGAACCCCTCACAGAGAATAAATCTGTCTTTTGTTATGAGTCCCTAAGGGAAGCCCTTGCCAGGACCACTCACCATGGAAACAAGGGTCATGGGGTTGTCTCCTTAGTTACTGCCTCAGTTCCCCAATGTAGAATGAGCCTGCAGGTGGGATCTAGTAGCTGACAGGAGATCTTCTGACCCTGGGACCCAGGGGTTAATTTGACCTCTTGATAAAAGGAAATTGATCTTGGAGGGGAGCCAGGCATTAACCTATAGCATGACAGGTTGGCAGCACCATTGGACTTTGAGAAGGAGGCATCAGGGCTGGGGAGAGGAATGAGGAGTGGTGAATTCTTGGAGCAGGACAGAGAGCAACCTTACTCTCTGTTCCCAGCATCAGTGGATGCGGTGGAACTAACAGACAGCACCCATCTCCTACACACACACCCCTGCCACTCACCTAGCATCTATGCCCTCTAAAGTTAGCATTGCCCGGCACCCAGTGCCAATATGCCCTCACCTCCAAACTCTTGCCTCGAATTTCTCCTGGGGTGGAAATCCTCAGATCCTTGGGTAGAATTCCCGAGGCTCTACGCAGCTCTGGTCATAGCAGTCTAGCCCACAGTTCTGGTCTCCGGTGGAGCAACACTTTAGGTGGCCCTGCTGGCCTCCAAAGAGTGCTTTGTGTGGACATAGTCCAGTTGTGCCTAAATATAGCCTCAGATGGAAAATAATAGAGAACAAGGAAGAACTGAGCTGATAAACTCATGCAACACACATTTTACTAGATATTTATCAAAGGAAATATGCATTCTTTAAAGCTTTTATTCATGACCAAGGACAACTTGTACATAGAGTCATCTTTTTTCTAGTCCATTCAGCAAGAATTGATTGAGCATATTAAAAAGTTATGAGACCAGCACAATACTAGGTATTTTGGGGACTGGAAAAGTAAGAAAGAAAGAAGGAAAGAAAGAAGGAAAGAAGGAAAGAAAGAAGGAAAGAAGGAAAGAAAAGAAAGAAAGAAGGAAAGAAAGAAAGAGAGAGAGAGACAGGACAGGAGGTGAGAAAATCTGGGTCCTAGGATCAGCTCCACCCAGGTGTGCTGTTGGGTGAGTCATTTCCTCTCTGGGCCTTGGTGTTCTTATCTGGGAAGCAGGACTGGACTTCTGTTCTCTGAGGTGCCTTTCAGTTCTGTCCCTTTGTGAGTCCCACATTAGAGGTGATGGCAGATGGGGCAGTATCCAGTATAGTAGCAGGGTTCAAAGTTTAGGCTGGATCTTCATTCCTTCAGGATGCTTTAAGGTCCAGTCCTGCCCTTGGGCAGTTTACAGTGTGCTCAGGAGCCTGAAGAGAGTTAATTTCAAGGTAAACAATTCCTGTGCCCTGAGGCACAAAGCAAAGGCACTCAATGAGTTATGCAGAGTGTAATGAAAACTGCCCTCAGGATGCCCGAGTTTGGCCTAGGCCTCCCTGTGTGACCCTGGACGAGTCCCTTCCTCTCTGTAGGCCTCTGTTTCTTTACCTGTAGGATGAGAGGGTTGAACTGGATTTCCTTCCTTCTAGCTGGAGACATTTCTTGATGGTCCAACAGATGCAGCTAAGAAGGAAGGATGGAAAAAGTTGCCTCCTCCTCTCCCTTTCCTGCCTTCCTCCCATGGCCCTCTCCTCCAGGCTTGGAGCAGAAGAAAACTGCTTTCAGGCCAGCATCCACCATATTGTCATGCTTGATTATTTGTGATGTTTGGGGGAAAAGCAACAGATAAGTGGCTGGGCAAGCTGCTACCCCTCTGCATCTGTTTCCTCATCTGTAAAATGATATGATTGAATGCATGACTTCAGAGGATTTTTTCCAGCTTTGTGAGGTAACAGTTCAAGAGTTGTAGCTTAAAAAAAGCCAAAAACAAAACAAGGCGGGCCTGGCTAGAGGTGAGTGCCTTAGTCATTCCTCACCTGAGAGCCTTCCCTGGCCCTTGGCACTGTCTGTCCCTTCCCAGGCCTCCTACTTCCTGCCTTCCTGGCCCAGAGATTGGGAGCAAGTCACTATCTACATGCAGCAATGGCCAAGCTTTGGGAAAGACAGAATTGTGGCTCCTAGAACAAGCTGTGAATTTATTTAAAAATAAAGACTATTCTGGTAGTCTTTTTTGTCATGGTGAGACAGGAGGGAAAGGGGCAGGGCACAGCCATTCAAGGAATGACAGCAGTTAGCACCAAAATGGTGGAAGATTCAACTCCCAGTAGGCCTTGAGGCTCAAGATGGCAGGAGATTTGACTTCTAGTAGACCTTGAGCTTCATTATATGGTCATTGTAATATTAACATGGTAAATGACACTCCCACAGACACCATGACAGCTCCAAGGGTAATCATAAAAGATCAAAGAGTAGGCAGTGGCCAAATTCCTGGCAATCCCAGCCCCTTCCCCAGGGTAGTTAGAATGGTCCCCCCACTTGTTAGCATGTGAAGCTACGGAGCGCATAAAAACTGGCAACACCACGCTTTGCCTTGTGGCTGCCCCTCTCGCTCCCTCCTCTTCGGAGAGGGCCTGCACTCTTGTCTATGGAGCGTGTACCTACTTTTACTTTAACCTGAGCACCCAACCCCCATACCTCATGGCCTTTCTCTTGCCTTTTAAAACAGCCTACAGTCTATGTAGTAGGTATCCGTCTAAATAAATCTACCTTTACTCAACTGTGGCTCACACTTGAATTCTTTCCTGTGTGAAGCTAAGTACCCACACCTGGCAGGGCACGTCCCAGGGGCTCATCGGAGACCTGGGATATGGCCCTTCTCATGCCCCATATTTGTTTTTCCTGTATTGATGGTACAATACAGGTACAATACAGAGAAAAGATGCCAGTATATCGACCAAGTACCTCCCACAACAGCTAGCTACTTGCTAAAGGACAGGTGACCAGGAGGGACAGAAGTGGGATCCTAGGACAAAGTTTCTCATCCCAACTCCCCCCATGGACCCAGAGTGACCCACACTGAGCCTTCCTAGTCCTCTAGCAGCAAGAGCAGGAGGTCCAGGGGGACAGCTGAAAAGGAAACCCATCCTCTCCCCCACCACCCTACTGGGACCTAGAAGTGAGGCCCAGGATTTCCTGGACTGGACAGATTTCTGCCTGCCTGCTCAGGAGTCAAGGCTATAGGAACGCAGCAGTGCAAGAACAGCTCTGACCAGTCACGTCCCATATATCTGCAGGTCCCTCCGGAGTATCTTCTCTCAGAGCAGCATGTATGTCGGGGGTGGGGACAGACGGTGCAAATGTGCCTGCCCTCTGGGAGCTTATGATCCTGTGGAAACACCAGAGCCCCAAGAAGCAGAGTGAAGCAGTGATGAAGGAGGGAGCCTGGGAGACACAGGCCAGCTCTGCCTATGGAAACTCAGGCAAATCATTTGCCTTCTCTGAGCCTCTGTTTCCCCTCTGTGATTGGAGCATTGGACTCTGATTCTGGAAGGCTCTCTTGACTCTGAGGTCATGAAAACAACAGAGAACAAGATACAGTGGACTGACATGCTACGTGGAAGGGCATGAACCACAGCCACACAAAACCGGCCCAATTGGCTTCCCTCCAGCAAGTTGTCTTCAGTTGACATATATTTTGCCTCCTTTGTTCATAAACATTTATTGAGTGACTTCCTTCTGAAAGGCCCTGTCACATATGTTATCACTCTCACAACAACTCTACAAGATGGAGATTATGTATTCCATCTTATAGATGCGGAGACAGAGGCCCAGTGAGGTCAAGCCATCAGTAAATGGCAAGACCAGAGCAGAACCCAGGCTCTCTGGGTGCCCTGCCGGATTGTTGCTGCTGTTGTTGTTATTATCATTGTTATTATTATTTTGGGGCAGGGTAATTAGGTTTATTTACTTATTTTTTAATGGAGGTACTAGGGGCTGAACCCAGGACCTCGTGTATTCTAAGCATGCACTCTACCACTGAGCTATATCTTACCCCCAATTATTATTATTATCCTCACTTTTAAGATAAAGGACCTGATGCTCAGAAGACTTAAGGAAGTTGCCAAAAGCCACAGACCCAGGAAGTAAAGGATCCGACCACAGGTGATCAGAGCCCAAAGTCTGATTAGTTTAACCACTGGACCCAACCCTGAGAGGGTAAAGATCTAGACCTGGACTGAGGCTCTGCCACTTACCAGCTGTGTGAACTTGGAAATTTACTTTATCTCTTAGAATTTCCTCACCTGTGAAAATGACCTGTGGGCAATGACATACTCCTCCCGGTGTTGCTGGAGCATGATGTGCGGGACCTGTGTGAAGGTCACCTACAGCCTTAATGTTACCCACTCCTGGGTTCTGGGCCAGCTGAAAATTACTGCCACTCCCACTCCTGGAGCAAGGTACTCACCTTCTACTGGAAATGACCTCTGTCCCACCCTCTCTCACCTGGCTTTCCAGCTCCTGGGCTCCCCAAGCCGCTCTCCCAGACTTTGTAAAATTACCCTAGAGGTAGGTGGGGTTGCAAGCCCAGATGTCCATCCCAAGGTCTGTTTCTCTCCCCGAGGTATCCTCCAGGAGCTAGGATTCCAGAGTAGGGTTGCCGAAATTAGGAAAACAAACAAACAAACAAACAAACAAAAAACAGGTTGCCCAGTTAAATTTTTTAAAACAATTTTTTGGGGAAAGAGGTAACTCGTTTTTTATTTCTTTATTTTTTAATGGAGGTACTGGAGATTGAACCCAGGACCTCAGGCATGTTAAGCATACACTCTACTACTGAGCTACACCCTCCCCTCACACAGTTAAATTTAAATTTTAGATAAAGAAGAAATAATTTTGTGTACTTATGTACACATATATATGTACTTGTAAGTTCATGACTTTTTGAACTTATATTATTTATTTTCATCCTTATATTAAAAAATTATTTCTTATCTGAAACTCAAATTTAAATGGGTATTTTATCTCACATCCCTTCTAGACCTCATGATCAGGTTGGAAGACAGCCCAGCAAATGACTTCTGTTAAGAGTTTTTAAACAAAAACTTACCCATATTAAATATACAATTCAACATTTTTTTTTAGTAAATTTACCAAGTTGTACAACCATCACATAATCCGGTTTTAAAACATTTTCAATTCCTCCAAAAATGTCCATTTACAGCTAATTTCCATTACCACTCCCAAAAATGGCTTTTTAAAACTTTTAATAAATTAATTACTTTTTCTGCTGTAAAAAGTCACAAACTCTTAATGTAGAAACTCGGTGAGGGGGTGGTTGTGGTGGTATGGGAATCAGAGAAGTAAAAAGATGAAAATAAAATCTCTCTTAGGTGCATAATTAAATGAAAATAATTGTTAATAATTGGGTGAACGCTTTTCTAATCTTTTTCCCATGTTCATGTTTTTTTCAAGGAAAATTGTATCACAGTGTATAATATCTTACAATCTAATTTTTTATGTAGAGCATCATGAAAATAGTCCCATGGCATCAAATCTTCTACAACATCATTTTTGAAGGTTGCACAGCATTCCATCATGTTGTTTTATCAGTTTCTTTTTTCAATCGCCTTTTGATAGACATTTGGGTTATTTCAAATTTTTCACCATTTTAAATAATGCTGTAATGCACTTTCTTGTAGCTCAATCCTTGCACACATCAATTATTTTCTTAGGATAAATTCTGAGAGGTGGACCTGTTGTGTCAAAGGGTCTACACATTTTTAAGACTTTTGATGATATATTCTGCCCCAGTAAGGGACACCACCACGGGACCCAGTTGTCCAAGTCAGGTGAGGTTCAGCCCAAGAGAAAAAGGCTGATTGATGGCAGATGGTGGGGTACAGGCTAGTGAGTGGGGGAGCAGGTCCACAAGTCCAGAGGGGAAAGCTACTAGGTTTTGAAGATTGTCAGGTACTAGAGAGACACTATGTGGGACTTCCCTAGAAACCAAAGGAATACTCATGCCCCCTCCCCATCCCTTCCTGACCACCAGCCCAAGGTGCTCCAGGCAGCAAGTTTCAGGAACCCCTTCAATTCTGCCTCCTGTTTGTCTTGGTGCTCTAAGCAAGCTGGATGCCAGCTCACAGAGATCCAGTCAGCTGCAGCCTGCCCTGAGCTGGGGGTCCTGAGAGGCTCAGCCTCCCTTCCAAAAGCAAACCCTAGCACCCAACCAGGGGTCTAGGCCCGCAGTCCCCAACCCCCAAGACTTTGAGGAAGACCAATCGGGAGAGACATGGGGAGGTGGGCGTTGGACTTGGGGCACAGATCTTGTGATGACTCACGAGCCACCGGAGGGGAGAAAGGGGCTGGAGGATGAATGGATTGCAAACCAGAGGGGGGGGGGGGGGGCCCGAGGAGATGAGCTTTGGTGCCTTGATTCGCCCGCGTCAGTTTCTTCAACATCTGCAGTGCGTGGGGTTGAGCCATCCCACTGGGGGGTTGCGGGGTGGGCAGGACTGGGAGGCTGGCTGACGTTTGCTTCCCGCCAGCTGGGTCGGCGGCCCGAGCCGTTCATGAATGACTCACCTCATTGTCAGGCTGATTCACTGCTCGCCTGGGGACTTGCGGTGGGTGAGGGAGCAGCAGCAGCCCCCTCTATACGTCTCACACGTGCTCATGCGAGGGAGGGGCTCCAGCCAGTCTAGTTCTCTGCTAGGGTCCGGACGTGATGGATGGGTTTCTGTGATGAGAGAGGAAGATGCACACCACTTGTTTGAGGTTTCTGTCTATAGTCTACCTGTGGCTATTTACATTTCAATTAATTCAAGTCAAGACCAGTTAAAACTTCAGTTTCTCACTAACCACGTTTCAAGTACTCAATAGCCAGCTCAATAGCCAGTGGCTAGTGGGTACCCTGCTGGACGGTGCAGAAAGGTCTTTGCAACAGTGCTGGTCTATACAGCCTTCACACACACAGTCACACAAGCAGACCAGCCCTTCCCCCACCCTCAAACACTCAGATCCCCACCCTTGTATGCAGCTCACAACACATAATTCCACACACACTCCACAAACTCATTTAACAAGCGACACCCACCCTCCAACACAACCACACAATACTCTCAGTGTGTGTACACACTTCCAGCGGATGGCACTGTCCATACTAAGACAAATGTAGACACATAAACACGCATCATCACCCTGAGTCTCATACAACTGTTCATATGATAAAAATACAAATTAGGACGAAATGCATTTGCAAATATGCTGAAGTAGATACAAACTCAAGCCATGTGGTTCCCATAACAAATCACAGCACATGTTTGCAAACTCAAGTTGGGGGGAAGGGAACCCACATTGTTGAGCCCCTGCCAACATGCCAGGCATGGAGTTAGCCATTTCACTGCACTAATTCATTCACTCTCACAGCCACCCTGAGGGGGAAGATGTATTAGTCCATTTTCATAGAGGAGATAACTAGGGTTCAGAAAGGTTAAGTAACTTACTCAGAGTCACACAGCCAGTTAGGAGCAAGGTCAAATATGAACCAAGATTTGTCCAACTCCACAGCCAATGCAGCATGTTGTCTCCAAACACACACACACACACACACACACACACACTCCAGGTGTGCTCTCCCTTGTACCTAAGAAGGGGAGGCTTCTCATTCACAACTGTAAATATTTAAGGAAGTGAGCATGGAGTTGCCCAGACTCATTTGCACTCCCTTCTGACAAATGGCATTAGGTCATTGAACAAACGCTTGCTGAATGTCTTCCGTGTGCCAGGTCATGTACCAAGTGCTGATTCACAAAAATGAAAAGCCACAGTTGTTGCCCTGAAAGAGTTTAAAGTTCAGCAGGGAGGTGTGAGGGAAATCTGAAGAAAATCAGGGCATACAAGAGACCTAATCTATAATAGTGGTAGCCTCCAAATGCCGGGAAGGAAGGAAAAGGAAACCACCAGGGGTCTGCCTGGGGCAGTTAAGGAAGGCTTCTCCGAGGAGGTAGCATGTGACCTGGAGCATGAAGAATGAGAGGGGTGGAGAGGGACTGATTCTGATGGAAAGGCTGGGTGAGAGATGAGACAGGACAGGGAAGCAGATGCCACTGCGGGCCCTAGGGATTTTGTATGTCATCCTCAGGTGACTGGGAGGGATAGAAGGATTTTTATGGTGGAAAAATAGTACCCGGTTTGCATGTTAGAAAGAATGGACAGAAGGGAGGAGAGCTTGGACTAGGGAGACCATGCAAGAGGCTACGGCCACAGTCCAGGTGGGAGATGGTAAGGCCTGATGTGGAGTGTAAGGCAATCGGACAAATATGGGATGCAAGGGGGTGGCGGGGTTAGGGTGTATCCTGGTCCTGAGAAAGAGCAAGACAACTGCCTTCTGACCTATGAAAATGTAATGAAAGCTGTGATTCTCTTTCAGAACAAGGCACGAGTGCACAGGCACATGATATTTTGCATATAATTATAGAGGACTTATATCCCTGAAGCCTCAGGGTAAGAACCCAGTTCCTGGGAGTTCTAAGAGGCAAACAACATAGTGGTTAAACCTGTGTATGTTGGAGTCAGACTGCCTGGTTCATCGTCTCAGCTTCACCACCTATTAGCTAGGTGAGCTTGGGCAAGACATTGCCCCTTCCCTCCTCGGTAAGGCAAGAGTGATCCCAGCCCCTGTGTCAAGACTTGTTACAGTGAACAAGTGAGTTGATTCATGCAAAGTGCTTGGAACCCAGATAGTGCTCAGGAAGCACTAATGGTTATTATTATGGATTAAATCATAGCACTATGAAGACATTCCCCTTTGTACCCCACATCACAGCTAAAGTTCTGGTGTCTTCTGGATGGGCCCCCCTAGTCCCAGTACTCACTTTTCCCTTTTCCCTGAACCCATCACTTCCTTTTTGGTCTGAGTCTCTTTAGCCACAAACCTGGTTATTAGTGTTAAGTTCACTAATCCCTCTTCTAAGAGAAGGAAGAGGACCTGGGCCCCATCATCACAGAGGCCCGGTCCTTGCCTTTACCTTAGATGACAGTGACTATAAGGAGAAGATGTGATTTGGGGAAGAACCCTTCAGCATGGGGGTCCTTCCCAACTCAAAAGTCACAGAAAACCTCCTCATTGTGTCCTGGCAGCCCCTCTCTAAATGTCCCCAGTTCACATTTTCCATTTGCTCCAACCAACATCCCCATCCCCAACTAGGTTCTAATAGAAGGTGGGGCAGCAGAAGTCAAGTTCGTTGAACTCAGAAAGATGATGGAGGAGAAAGTATAAGGACTTCACTGAGTGACTGTGTGACCCTGAGGGAGTCCTGTCTCCCCCTGGACCTCCGTTTCCTAATCTGTAAGTAATACTTGTCTCTCACTCTGCAGAGGATCTTTGTGAAGACAAATGAGCCAATGGTTAAAATTGGAAGCTGCGAACTATAGTGTGGATAGGAGTTGTATTCCTCCTGACCTTTTGGGCTCTGTGATGTCTCTTTCGCTGGAGCTGACAGAGCCCAGATCCTCGGGAGACCTGTAACCAGGTCTCCAGGACTATCCGTAGCTGGGCAGGATGAGCTGTGCCTGAGATTCCTGGGAGGAGAGGCAGTCTGTAAATGGGAGGGTTGGGGTTTTGTCCCCCAGCTCAGAAGCACAGAAAGGGTGTGAGGGAATTTCTAACTTGGATGAGAGTTAGAGGTCCTGGTTTCCTCTCTTATCACCATCTGGCCTCCATTCTGATATATGACAGGTTAAGTGGTCCACATGAAACTATGATGGAAGCCATAGATTGCCCAGAGGTCAGGCTAGGCCAGGCCACCCTGGGGAAGATCCAGGGTTGGTTCAGATCAGATAGTTAAGAACTCAAGTCAGCTACCTTCCTCCTGCCGTTTGAGTCCTCAAAAGTATGCAGCTCGAGCTGCCCCTCCAGCTGTCTCTCTTGTGACAAGCAAGAAGGGAAACTGAGGTCAGACTGAGGGTCAATAACCACAGCAGGCTTCAGTGTCAAAAATTGGCCTTCCCAGATCACTGGGTCCCTGCCTGTCTATCTGCACAACTCTCCTGGACTCTATCTTTTGATCTGTATCTCTCTGACTTGTTTGTGAACTTGAGAGCATAAGGAGTCATTCATTTCTCCATCCCCAGTGTCAAGCACTGTGCTAGACACACAGTGGTCACTGTGTCATTCATTCAATAACCTTATTGACCTTGTGCTAAGTGCTGGGGATACAAAGCTGAACAAGCCAGACAAGGTCCCTACCCTCATGGAGCTCATATTCTAGTGAGGGAGACATACAATAAAGATGTAAACTATGACAATTAGAAATTATGCAGGTATTTGGAGAAGTGAGCATGGAGTTGCAGTTGTGATGGGGAAGGGATGATACTTGAGAGATAAGGTGACAGGGAAGATCAGAGATCTAAGCTGAAACGTGAAGGATGAGAAGACACCAACTGAGAATATCTTCGATTAATAAATACGTGTTGCAAGAATGGATGAATGGATGGATACATGGATGGATCAATGGATGGCTGGATGGATAAACAGAAGACAAACCAACAGGGTGGATTCTGATGTGAATAAGAGTCATGCTGTAGTACCCAGTCTCTAGTATGCTTAACACAAGAGAGGAGGGTGGGCAGGATGGAACGTAACCGACCCCAAATTCCGGATTTTGCTCTCACCTGAGCGCGTATTCAACAAGCCGATGGGACCCTACCGGCCGCTGGGGGGCGACCGAGAGCACATCCATTTCCCTTTAAGGCCGGGGCGGAAGATTGCAGAGGAAGGGCCTTTGTGTCGGCGGGATAGAAATAGGTTCGCCCCTTTAAGAGGGCGGAGACTCTGCAGTGGCGGCGGCTTCGAACGCGGCCTAGGGCGCCGGCTCCAGCTTCCCAGCGACCCTCCCCGGGGCCCTCTCGGCTTGCAGAGACGCCTCTTTCCGACTTCGTCCCAGAGACACCGTCGTCCGGGCTCCAAACCTCCCTCCTGGGGCCAAACCCGAGGGCCCCGTGACCCCTAGAGTTGGGGTCAGCCCGGCCAACCCGCTGGCCGAAGCCCACCGACCGTCGCCATGGTAAGGCCCGGCCGCCTTGTCGCCGGGCCCTAGGGACCTGCCTTCTGGGTTCCAGCCCCTCAGCCCCGTGCGAGCTGCAGTGCCGGGTTAGGGTTTGGGGGAGAGCATGGTGGGGTTGGCAGACCTGGGCTCTAGTCAGGACTTGGCAAGGACACACCCGACACCCTGGGAAGGTCTCTCCACCCACCCGCTGGGCCTCAGTTTCCCGCCTGTTGCTTTCCGTCTCATCTTGGAGAACTGCTCTTCCTTTCCGGTGCGCTCAGACGTCACACCTCCTGGGCCTGACCGTCTCCCCCTAACCTGTCCAGTCTGATCCTTGACTTTGAGGAGGTTGGGGGTGGGGGGTAGGTCTCCCTAACTGTAGCTATTGCTGCTCAGGCATCTGGGGTTAGGCACAGACCTTGACTCTAGAATTGACCCACTTTTAATGCTGGCCACAACAGCCCTGCTGCCCAGAAAGAAGGAACTGTGGACTCGGGAGCATCCTACTCTCCTGGGTTTCTAGCTTTTGAGTATTGGATTAGATAGGAGGAAACCACTACCTTGGCGTTCAGAATCAAGGCCACTGTGCTCGGCATGTTTGGATTTATGGTAGTGTCACTTTGGGATATTGCAAAATCAAGGCCCACGTGCACAGACAGGGGTGAGTCTAAAGAATGACCCAGGGTCCCTGGGCAGCCGTCCCTGTGCCCTCTTCCTCTTCTTACAACGAACGCAGATGGACCTGAGTAAATTGTTTTACAGGAAAGGATTCTAAATCATCTGAGTCTTTAAGTAAATCCCATCTCTTCTCTCCTTGTCCCTTATTCCTCCCCCTTGAGACTAGTAAAAAAAAAAAAAAAACAAAAAACCAAACAAACAGAAAACAGCACACCTTACAGTCTTGTTAGAATTGGGAAGAAGCACCGTGAGGACAGAATGTACTTGCAAGCAGTATTTCTCCTCTAACCTCAATTGCTTTATTTTCCTTTCAGACCTGCAGTCTGCAGAAGCTGTTTGCTGTGGAAGAGGAGTTTGAAGATGAGGTAAGGAAGTGTTGGTGATCAGAGATGGCAGAGGAGATCTTAAGATGTAAACCCCTAGGCCCAGAACATCTTGGAGCAGTCTGCCCAAGTCCCCTTTTACTTGACGTGTGTATCTTTTTGGTCTGTGAGAAGCTGAGAAATGTAAACAAACCACTTCACTGTCTTAGAAACAAATAAAAAACCAGAGAGACAGACTGAGCTGCTTAATTATCATACCTTTAAATTATAGGGGCCCCTGCCTGGAATGGATGTCATTTAGGTGATTTGATTGACTTTCATGATGATGCACTTGAGGTGGGAAGAAAGTTTATGAAGAGCCAGGACAGCACAGTTACTGGTTGGCAGGAGGCCAGCTCACCAAGGGGCTTCGTGAGCCAGGGCAAAGTACTTCATTCCCTGGCCTCCTAATTTCTCTTCTACAACATGCAGGGTATTCTTCTGCCTCAAATGTTCTTCCCTTCTGTCTCTCTACTCAGAAGATGAAGGATTAGACTAGATCTGAAGCTGGCATACTAGAATCACCCCTGCCGAGGCCCCACCATGCACCAATTAAATCAGAATTTCTGGGGATGGGCCCAGGCAGGGTTCTGATTTCTGGGTGAACCAGTGATCTCCAAACTGTATGCCCACTCAGATCTAACAGGCACAGTTTCAACTGGGAGGCTGGAAATTGCTCTCTCAAATCCTTTTCAGAAAGAAGCAGGATTTAAGTGAGTCAAAAGTGAATTAACCTGCTTAAGAATGCAGCACCCACAGCCAGGATGAGGTCTTGGCCTCCTGACTCCAGGCTAATGTACATGGAAACTACTAAACTACATTCATAGAGTAGAGATGCTCTATTTGATCAATGAGAAGCCATTCAGACCTACATTTTGTCTCACAGAGCTTTGCTTTAAAAATCACGTTTAGAATTTGTCCAGATGCCTAATTTGTGCCTAGTAAGATGGTGAACGCTACGCCGGGGACCTCTCACTTCCCTTCCTCTGAGGCTTTTGGAACCTGAGGCTTGAAGGGAAAAACAGACCTTCCTCAGACCTCTTAAAATTCCATCTCTGGCTTGTTTCATTCGTTGAGGCCCCAAGACATGGTGACAGAGGCACGTGTTGGTCCCAGCCCTGGTTCTGTGAAGTTACTTAACCTCTCTGAGTCTCGGTTTCTGTAGCCGTAATAAAACAGGGATAATAATAGTACCTATTCATAGGGCCATTGTGAGAATCCATGGAGAGAATTCTGGTAAAATCTTTACATGATACCTGGCACGCAGTGAGGTTTTTCAAATGTCAAATGTTTTGTTATCATTTGGAGACTTGATTTTTTTTTTGTATATATATATATATATATATATATATATATATATATATATATATATATTTTATTGAAATATAGTCACTTTACACTGTTGTCAATTTCTGGTGTACAGCACAGTACTTTAGTCATACATGAACATACAGATAGTCATTTTCATATTCTTTTTCGCTGTAAGTTCCTACAAGATATTGAGTGTAGTTCCCTGCACTGTGCAGCATGAACTTGTCGTTTATTGATTTTTATTTCTACAAATAATTCAAAACTGCCAGCTTTGGCAAGGAGATGTGTCCTTGTCTTTGTCTTTCAGCTTTGAAGGTGGGTAATTACAGGCTGAAAAAGTGACCGTTAAAGTGACCTCCTGGTCTTACCAGGTCACGGTAGGACTGCTAGGCTAGTAATGGATTTAAGAGTGAAGGACTCTGACAGCTCAGGTTTCTGTTCCATGACCAGTCCCTTTCCCCCTTCCCAGGCAGATGACATCATGTCTGAGAGTTAGCTCTTCAAGAGAAAAGGGCTTTATCAACCCCCAGGGTCATGAGGACTTTCTTGCTGTTGTAATTCTAATATTATTACTATTACTAAATTTGAAAGTAGTCCGGTTGGAGTGTGCTACTCTCCTGGTAATACACAAAGCAGGAAGAAACCTTTCTCTAACCTAGGCAATCCAATGCGGCATCAGGATGTATTGGTGGAGGGGACCTTCCTGTCAGTTAAATCAGCAGTTCTGACTCAAAAACACCCTCGGAACAGGTCTGTTGCTCTTGAAGGTGTCAATCTCACCTTGCTTCCCAACTGGAATCCATACTTAATTTAACTTGCCTGAAAAGCTATATTTAACTTCTGCCTATTGTGCTGGCTCCAAGGCCTCTCTGGCTTACTGAAGGCTGTGTGTGTGTGTGTGTGTGTGTGTGTGTGTGTGTGTGTGTGTGAGATGGGGTGAGGAGTGGGTCGAGGACAGGCAGCAAGACCAGCTGGGGATCCCTTGTGCACAGGCTGGACACCACAGAGTGCTGATTTCCTTGAGATGGGTGTGTGACCTTGGGTGATCTGTTTGACTCCTTGATGACCTGGTTCATTTGCTTCTACTGTTCCCCCAACTGCCACAACTCCCCCCTCCCCTGCCGACGCCCCTGAGATCAAAGAAAGAGAGAGAAGCTACCTGAAGACTTAGTCTTAGAATATGTCTGGTAGAAGGCTGGTGGTAGCCTCAAAGGTGGTGGGAGGGTCCACCACTGCCTTTCACTCCTTGGTTTCTTTGAGCATATCTGCACACACATATATACCACCTGCCTGAAACAGGAAAAACAGAGTGTTTCTTGATTTCCAAATACCAAGACCCACTGTCTCTGTTTCTTTGTAGGATTTCTTGTCTGCCGTGGAAGATGCAGAGAACCAGTTTGCTCGCTCACGGCCTGTGAATACGGGGTGCCTGAGACCTGTCTCTTCCCGGCCACAGGATGCTGCGCAGGCACAGGCTCCCAGGCAGCTGCTGCCATGCCCTGCTGCTCCTTCAGAGGCCTTGGGCCTGCCAGCTCTGGGACTCCACCTCCCTACCTCCAGCATGCCCAGGGCGGTCGGGGGTCCACCTTCCACAGGAACAGCTCCCCTCGGGCCTGTCTTTTCGCCCAGCAGCTGGACTAGGAATCAGAGAAGAGTGACCCTGACAGAAGTGCTCAAAGAGCCAGCCAGACCCCAGTCCTCAGCCTCCCACCCCCAGCTCACTTTAGAGAGCAAACGGCAGGTGATTGGTGGCTTTGAGGGGCCTGAACAAGATGAATTTGATGAAGTCCTGGCAAGCATGGAGCTCGAGGGGCCCAACATGGAGCTGGAACTTGGAGTTAGCAGAGAGGCCACCTGGCAGCGGGAGGACTCAACACTGGCTAAAAAGGCCCGGGTAGCTGATCTGAGCAGATCTTGCCAGAAGGGGCCCATGCCTGCCACCCACATAACTGGTGTTGTATCAGCCCAGGGTGAGCCTCCAGATCCCGTTGTCCACTGGGAGACGCCACAGCCTCACCTGAGACCTGGTACCACGGGTAGCCTTCCTGTCCCAACTGCTTCAATGGTTTGTGCTCAGCAACCCCACTGGGAGGTCTCTCCCAGAGGTGCCGCTCTTCGAGCACCCCAGCCTCTCCATGCTGCTGGCAGGCCTGTTCATAGCAGCCCTCAAACTCGTTTCCCTGGTCAGCCATTCCAGTCTGCAAACACCTGCTTAAGTGGCAAACCTCATTTTCCCAGACCACGAACTCCCAACTCAAGCTGTGCTACTCCCTCAAGGACCATCTCTGGATTATTTCCTCGGGGGCCCTTACAAACCCAAGCTCCAGCATCTCCTGTCGTGTCTCCTGTCCGTACCCCAAAGGGCCCTCGTCCCTCCCTGGTCCCTCAAGCAGCTCTGCAGACGCCAGTAGTCACCAACCACCTGGTGCGGCTGGTCACTGCTGCCAGCCGGACACCCCAGCAGCCCACCCACCCCACCACCTGTGCCAAAACGCGCCGCTTTCCTGGCCCAGCAGGGCTCCTGCCTCACCAGGTGAGTGACAGCTTCTATCTGGCCAAAGCCTGAGCTCTCCAGGACGCTGAGGGTGGGGGACAACGCAGAGTCCCAGCACTGCCCAGTCCCGGTGTCTCCACACCCCTCAGGATGTGGAGGAAGGAAATGCAGAGAGGGAGGGTTTCCAAAGCTGTGGAAGAAGTCGGAAGAAGTGGGAAGAATTGAATACTTGAAAACCCACATGTGAGAGAGGTGCTTAAGGCTCTGAGAACCCTCACAATTTCCATACGTTTGTTGAACACCTACTGTTTATTAGCACCAGGGCAGGAAGAGTCATTCACTTATACTTGCTAAAGACTGGGGGATGCTGGGCACTTTGCTTGGAACTGAGAATATAGAGATTAAAATAGAAATAGTTCCCGCCCTGAGGAGCTTGCAGAAGCAGAGGCGAACAAATGGTTATATGTAAAATGACAGTGAGAGTAGAAGTCCTTCCCTGGGTGCTGGGGAGACCCTGGGACCCTCAGGCTTGCTCAGTGGGCTTTGGATGGATGAGTCGGAGGTTTACAGACGTGTGTGTGATAGCTGTCCCCTGGAGGACATTTCAGCAGTGGGAAGACGGGAGAGCATGTGCAAAGGCACAGACTCATGTGAGCAGGATGCTCTTGGAGAGCCACAGAACCACTCATTGTGGCTGGTGTGTGGGCTCAACGTGGGGCAGTGGAGGCTGTGCTGGGAGTTTGGATTTTGGCAGCAGTGGAGGGACAGGGTCCATCAAACTGGTCTTGGATCAGATCCTAGATTATTGTACTCTGAGGACCTGGCCTAGTTGTGATCAGTAAACCCCTTTTCTCTGTAAGGGTGTACATTTGAAGGGTGTCTGAAACAATTTCTACCTGTTACTTGCTCTTCCTTGGCACTTTCAGAGAAGTCCAAGCAGGCTGTCTACATTACTCCCAGGCTGGGTCTCTGAGGGAAGGGTAAGGTCCCTGAGAAGGGAAAGCTGCTTTTTTACTCATCACAGGCCTCTCCAGTTCATTGCTCTCTCCAGGAAGCCCTGGGTTTTGTTCCTGGGCCAGCTCCAGCTTCCTCACATTCCCAAAACGATCCCCAAAGCATCTTTTTTGAGCTGCCAACAAGGCTCTTGAGACTTCGTTAGGAGAGATGTAATATGTGTTAATTGTCCCTGATAGTTTCCTGCACGCATTATGTAACCCAGACAAGAAGCTGTACTTGTAAATAACAGCTGCTGAGCTTGCTCCCGTCTTCTCTCCTCTCTCCCCTCGTAGCACAGTGGGAAAAATCTGGACGACATCATGGTTTCCACGCCCCAGACTCCAACTCACGGTGCTCTGGCTAAATTCCAGACAGAGGTAACTAATTCCCTGTAAATGTTAACTTCCTGGGTGTCATTTAAGAGTAAGGGACATCCCTGCCTGTTTCAGGAGCTAAGAATCAGAGTTGGTGCTGCTTGGCCTGTTCCCTGGGGTCACCCACCAAAGGGCATTTGGGAAAGGCAGTTTAGGGAGGTGGCAATTTCACTGGCATAAAGTGAAGCTTGTACTGATGCCAAACAGGCGTTAACTGATGCTATGGGTCCAGGCTTCTTTCCCATCTAAGAAAGGCCCAGCTAACTCCATCTTCCCTCAGGGGAGGAGAGTGTAATAAGTATCAGGAAACAGTATCTCGGGAAACCTTCCTCTCAGGTTTCTGGGAATTGAGCTAGGGAGGATCTGCCTTCATCTTGCCTCTGGTGGGTTCTCTTTTAGTAGGAGAGACCCAGCCTCCCTCCTCCCTGGGATTCTGGTTGACCTGCTCTGCCCTCAGACCCACTTTCGCTTTTAGTTCCCTCTGGACATTTCTCTCTTTGCTACAGCTCTGCAGATCCACCAGTCCATTTCAGATCCAAAGTGGTAAATACTCATCTGGATTCAAAGTGTTTTTTAATATAAAAAAGTGAACAATTAAAGCTAGAGTCATCGCAAGTACAATATAACTGTTTCACAATTACCTGGAAGCATGTTCATGTACATGGGGGCTCCCTAGCCCCAAGACTGTTTCAGTCTATTACAAGAGACAAACATGGTTAGCCTTTTGCTTCAATGTAATTAAAGTCAGGACCTGATTTAAAATAACCTAAATTAAGGAGCACTTTTGCTATTGCTTGCAAGTGAAAGATGTGATACGCAAGTTTTCACACACTATTTTCTGACCTTGGAGATAAATGGAGAGACTGGCCACCATGCTGCAGGGAATTCACCCCTCCATCCTGTCTCAATCAAGGTCTGTAGCTGGGTGGATCCATTAATGCAGGCTCCCCTTCTGCTCTCTGCTGCCAGATTGTTACTAGTTCCCAGGCATCGGTGGAAGAAGATTTTGGACGAGGACCCTGGCTGACCATGAAATCTGCGCTGGGCCTGGATGAGAGAGACCCCACCTGTTTCCTCTATACCTACAGCATCATCATGGTGCTGCGGAAGGTAATAGTCCTGGGTGCTGAGACTCGAAGGGAAGACCATTTTTATCCCTTTCACCAACCTACTGCCCTGTTCCACCTTAGGAAAGGGGCTCTCTCTTTGCGCCCTCTTACCCCAGGCTGATCTCTGAGCAGCAGCATGAAGCCTCTCTGGTTGTACCTTCCAATCACCTTTCTTCTCACTGCCATCCATAGTATCAGGCACAGGTGGAAGGAGAGGGTGGGTTATTGGTGTGTCTCTGCACATCTGGGCCCTGGATAGGGTGGGGTAAGCACACTGCTACCCTCAGAGCTCCCTAGAGGTCAAGGGTCCTGTGCAGACACATCTTAGTACATGTGTTAATATATTCGTGCCTGTGGCCTGCCATGGTGGAGCGCTGTATAAATACATACACATAAATACACAAAAGAAGGGAGGCAGCAGGGGAAAAAAGAAGGGCCTGTCAGCTTCAGGTCTGCCAGAGAGAGATGAGACAAGCCTTTTAAACTGCCCCTTTGCCCGCACAAAGGAAGATCATCACCACACCTGTTCTCTGTCCCCCTCCTCCCCCCCGGTTGCCCTGGCATCCTTGGGAACCTTACAGGTGGGACATGGCTGGCTCAGCAAATGCCTCTTCTTGTAACCAGGCAGCCCTGAAGCAGCTTCCCAGGAATAAGGTCCCCACCATGGCGGTGATGATCAAGTCCCTGACTCGGAGCACAATGGACGCCAGTGTGGTTTTCAAGGACCCCACGGGTGAGGAGTTAGGCCCCTGGAGTGTCTGGTGAGTGGCCTCCATTGAAGTCAGGAGGTGAGGAGGAGTCAGCCCCTCCAATTTCAGATGGAAAAATTGAGGCAGTGAGCAACCAACTTCCCAGCCAGGCCCCAAATCAGGTGCTGTTGTGCCCTTGACCCTGAGACTGATAGGTGGTGTGGTATTTGCAGGAGAGATGCAGGGCACGGTGCACAGGTTGCTGCTGGAGACGCGCCAGAATGAGCTGAAGCCTGGCTCAGTGCTGCTGCTAAAACAGGTATGGGAGCTCCCGACGGGGACCTCTCCCCGCTCCTGCCCTGGAGAAGGCTCCCAGTTGTCTCTCTGGCTCCCTTCCCTCCCTGGACCCAGCCAAGAAGCGGCTGGGCTAGACCCTGGCTTACTGGAGCTAAGTAGGGGCCCAACTCCCATCCTTCAGAGGGTAGATGGAGGTAAGGGTTGTGCTATGAGGGGCCGAGGGTATGGTTAGTGGTTTGGTTCTGGCACCAGGGCTGGGGCAGAAGTGATTTGTGTGAGTCTGGTGAGAGACCACTAAGGGAGAGGCAGGCAGGGACTGAGTGGCCACTCAGCTGCACCTCGTGCTCCATCAGGTCATTGACCTCCCCCTTCTTCTCCTCCAGATTGGAGTGTTTTCTCCTTCACTCCGAAATCACTACCTCAATGTGACACCCAACAACCTGGTCCACATTTACAGTCCAGATCCTGGGGATGGGAACTTCCTCAAGCCATCTCAGCCCTTCCCCAAGGTAAGAGGAGCAGGGCGGAATGGGGACTAGGAGAGCCACTTGCTGCCTGGATCTTCTGATTTCTTCCCCTCCTCCATCCTGGGGAGCAGAAGTGTGAAAGCAGTTGCCCTGAGATGAAGAGATGCCTTTGGGGAAGGGCCATTTTCATGCTGTCCCTGGTCCAGCCACCTGCCAGATGGCATAGTAATAGGACCTAGAGGAGCAGCTGGCTTCTTGGTGATCCCCGAGCGTCTGATGGCAGACTTGAACATCGGAGAGGATGGTAGTCACTTGAGAACTAACCGAGTTGAGGGTCCATGACGGGGTGGTGGCCCTCAGTATGTGACTGAGGATCAGATGGCAGTGCTGAGAACAGTGAGCTACAGTCTGTCAGGGGAGCCCGTCATTTGCTTTGTATCTTCCCTCCTGGTTTCTGCCTCTGGTGAGGGGGCATCGGCCCAGAACTCAGGTGGGGACACCCCCTTTGGGAATTGAGGGAGACTAGGTTCCAGGCAGATCCACTCCAGGGTGAGAGTGCAGAGCCTGGCCTTGACTTGGCACTCAGGGTCCCCTCTATGGCCATCCCCACCTTCCTGGGATCCTGGGTTGTTGTCATGGCCTGGCCTGGGAGTCTGGAGACCTGGGTTATGTACTTGCTCTGCTGGTAATTTGTAACATGACCTTGGGCAAGTCCTGTCCCCTCCCCTGCTGTTGCTTCATCTATAAAACCAGGGGGTTAGACTCGATGACTTCCAGTCGAGTTACATCTTTAGCTCTAACTTGCTACTTCCATTTCTCTCATCTTTCTCCCTAACTTTCTACATTCTTGGAATACTACCCAACTTCTGAAAAATCATCTTTTTTTTTTTTGTACATTTCAAGTCATCCACACTTGTTGAAAAAAATTGAAATGATACAGAATAAAGCAAATGTGAAACTGACCCTTCCCCACTTCCATTCCTTAGGGTTAACCATGGTTAATAGGTTTAATTACTAATTTTAATTGCCTATTCATGTATCAGCTAGTCTGGGGATTGGTAACAGGTCATTTTTAATTCCAGGCTAACTCTGCGACATATTTATGAATGGTCTTTTCACTCTCTGCTCCATTTATATAGATTCCCTAAAACATCGATACCAACAGAATTAGAAAAGAAAATCAGCCAAAAATTTTTTTGTTTTTGTTTTTGTTTTGTTTTTGTTTTTGTTTTGTTTTTTTGCTGTTTGAGGTGTTTGGTGTTTCAGCTCCCTCCCCGCTGCATGGCCCTGGGTGTCGGGCCCTGCCACATTCTTCTGTCCTGTCTTTCCTGAGTCTCCACCTATTCCTTTGAGGTTGTCTGGGTAGAGATGGTACTGTCCAGAGGGATTCAGGGGCACAGTCATTGGTAACCAGATCCTCTGTCCCCAGGATCCAGGAAGCTTCCATGACAGCCTCCAGCACGAGACTGCGAAGCCTGGGAAAGGCCTCAGGACAGCACAGAACCCAGAGGCAGGGGCATCCCCTGAGAAAGAACTCCCAGAGGCAGGTAAGGTCATCAGCCCACCCAGAAGCAAAGGAGGTTCTCCTTCTGTTTCCTCTTGAATAGCTCAGCCACACTGTTCTGGCCGCATCTTATTCCTCCTTCTGTGAACCTTTGGATCTTACAGAATCTTACAGAAATCAGATGTGGTATCTTCTCTGGCAAGGCTGCAGACCACAAACTAATTAACACAAAGAATTTGACCCGCAGCTCCCCCATTTCCAGGCCATATGCCGTTAGCCACAAGGAGATCGACTGGCGCCATCCTTGAGTCTTCCATGGGCTGATGGCCAGACCACACAGGCAGATTTCCCCATCTTGACTAAAGCTTCGAGGCCCTCCAGGCAGTGCTGAAGGGTCAGACACCCACGTGGTTAGGGTGGGACCAGGATACAGACCTGAGAGGCCCCAAAACAGACCTCTTAGGGGAGGACCAACTTGTTCCTCAGGAGGGCGCATCACCCAGGTGAAGCTAACACAGTCCAGATCTGGTCCCTATTTGTTCGATTACATAGGTTCAGTCCTATCTGGACCTAAAGTTCATGGGATTATGGGTAGGTTTCTCCACATTAACCAGATTCATAGTAGACCAGTGGATAAACCACAGTGCCTGTTTATTTATATTGTATGAAAAACTATCTACCCCCTATGCTGGAATCGTCTCTCAAATCTTGCACTCTCTTCTAAGTAAGCTTGATGACAAGGCAAACCATCATCAGAAGGTTGCCAGTGGTCATGGAGGAAGAATGAGGAGAGTCACCTATAGAGTATTATAGTTGGTGTCACATCTCCACCACAGGGACAGACCTGCCAAGCAGAAAGAGGCTGGTGGTGGCAGGATAGGACAGGGAGACACAAATACACATTCCTGCTCTGATTCTCATTTTCCTAGGCCCGCACTGCTGCTCATTCCCCTTCATTTAACCTAGTGTCTGTCCAGACAGTCATGGTGTAGCTAGTGAGGAGCAACTTTTTTTGTTATAATCAAATTCTAGTTCTCCTTCCTGAGCACAGTGCTGGTCACCTTAATTAATTTTGAATGCCTCCAAAGTGACTTCTGTCCCTCTAGTAGCAGTGTGTATCGGGTGCTTGGTGCCAGACCCGGAGCGCGCCTCCGCAGCTGTCATTCCCAGCCCGACTGACTCTAGGGCTGCCTGGTCCCATCCCTTCAGCAGACGTTTTCTAGTTGGAAGCTGTGGCTCTGGCACCAAATGGATAGTGGGCAGGTTGTCTGACCTCTTTCTCTCAGGTTCAGTAGGAATTATAACAAACTGTGACGAGAGGGACCATGAGACTGAGGCAAAGTGACGATTATAACGTGTGCAGCCCTGTGCCGGGCAAGGACCCAGGACGTGTTAGCTGCTGTTGTTAACAAGCAGAGTAGCAATAGCGGCTACTGAGACCAGCTGTTTTCCATGTTCTCAGACACAGGCACCCCATCTGAAAACTGTAGTCAGGAACAGGTACTTTCGTTCCTGCGCCAACAAAGGCACTTTGTGGAAGGGGATCATGATGTCTCCCATTCTTCAGATGAGAAACCAGATTACTGAACTGTGTGATTCTGAACACATCTAATGACTTTTTCCAGCCTTGTTTCTCCCTCTGTCCAGCGAGAAGGTTGCATTAGGGGACCTCTGAAGCCTTTCTGCTCAGGCACTGTGTCTCTCGGTCGAAGGAGAGGAACCACTAAGGTCCAGTCGGAGTCTCTTTCTCGGCAGAATGCTTCTACCTTTTGCTGTGTGTGGGTGTATGGGGAGCAGAGGGAAGATGGAAGTCAGGCCAGCCTCAGGCCCATTGGCGGGCGTACCGCTGCCCAGGGGATGCCACCTCCCTGACTGTGCAGCCAGGTCCAGGCCCCCCTGAAAGGCCAGAGCTTTGGCTCTAAGTCACAGGGAGCCCTGATGTTGACACTAAGTCTACCCGCCCTCTCCATCCCCCACTGCAGATGACCTGGATGGACTCCTGAGTGAGCTCCCGGAGGACTTCTTCTGTGGGACCAGCAGTTGGGAGCGTCCCAAGGCCGGGCACCCACCATGAGCCAGCAGCCTCTCAGCACCCAGGCAAGGCTCTGGTTGTATCTGATCATGTCCCAGAGGGAGAGGAAGACCAGCACAATTGGAGAACAGACAAAGCTCGGGACTTCTGTGCCCCCACGCTGGACACTTTCCTGGAGAACATCCTCGTCCCCTGGATTCTGCACTGCTGTCACCTTGGTCTTCCTTTGGTGTACCAGAACTCTGCCAAGGATTGGCTCTCCAGCCCTACTACCCTCCAAGCCCTTGGGTGCATGGTTCCTTCTCCTCCTGCCAACAGGGAAGTGTGTCCCTCCCCCACCTCCGCCTGACTTTAGAGGATGTTGGGCCTGGGCCCTTTACTCCCTAGTCCCCAGACAGCTGAGGTGCCAGGAGGCACCACACCATAGCAGTGGCGACCTGTCCTTCAGGACAAGGCAGAAACACACTCAGACTTCCCTCTGCTTTGTCTCTTGAGGCTGGTAGCTGCCCAGGTCACCTGGGCCCAGGGCTCCCAGGTGCGGGGGCAGGGGTGTGGCTGCAGCGCCTTATTCTGAAATAAAGCAGCCGCCTGCTTCACCTGCCTCCCTCTCTTTTCAGGCCTTATAGCTCTTTGTCCTGCCACCGGTACTCTGGCCAGGGCAGAGCCACACTACTTGTTTTCTTTCTCTCTCTGTCTTTTTCTTTTATAAACTTTTTCTTTTAGACAGTTTTAGATTTACAGAATTAGTGCAGAGATATCAGGGAGTTCTCATATACCCCACACCCAGTTTCCCCTCTTGTTGCCACTTAAGTATGTTAGGATGGTAGATTGTGACAGCAAAAGAACCAGTATTGATACATTATTACTAACTGAACCTCCAAACTTTATTCACATTTACTTAGTTTCCCCCTGATGTCCTTTTTCTATTCCGGGATCCCACATTACATTTAGTCATCCTGTCTCTTTAGGCTTCTCTTGGCTGTGGTAGTTTCTCAGACTTTCCTTGTGTTTTAATGACCTTGACAGCTTTGAGGGGCACAGGTCCGGCATGTTGTAGGAGGCCCCTCTGTTGGAATTTGTATGATTTTTTTGTGTGTGTGTGATTAGACGGGTTATGTTTTTTGGAGAGGAGGACGACAGAGGTAAGGTACTGTTCTCGTTGTATCACATCAAGGGTTGATGTTGACCTTGATCACCTGGCTGAGGTAGGGTTTGGCAGGTTTGCTGGGTTTTTCCACTGTCAAGTTACTCTTTTTCTCCCTTTCCATACGATGCTCTTTGGAAGAAAGTCACTATGTGCTGCCCACACTTAAGGAATGAGGAGTTATGTTCTACCTCCTGAAGGGCAGGACATCTACATGGATTACTTGGAATTCTTCTACATGGGAGATTGGCTTCTTCTCCCTTATTTTTTGTTCAGTCACTCATTTATTATCAGTATGGACTCATGGATATTTATTTTATACTTTGAGTTATAATCCAATACTACTTTAACTTGTTGCCAAGCAACTCTTCGTCACTGTAGCTTCTCTGTACCACCTTTCAGACAGGAGTTGGACAAGGGTCCTAGGGGGGATGTAAAAGGCCTAATTATACTAAATTGCCAACCAACCTTGTTTTCCTTTGTGGAATGAAGGGAAGAAAGGAGGATTCTCTCAACACATGGTTGAGGGGGTGCGGGTTAAAGACCCCAGTTTAATGGCCAGCCTCGCCCTCCTCTGCCTCAGCCTTCAATAGGGAGCTGTGAGTCGGGACCTCCGATGGCCTTGGTACTGCCCTGGGGGAAGGCATTAGTCTCCCTTTTTCCAAGAGAGGCTGATCCCGTGGATCCCAGTCTCAAGGCTGAAGTGAGCAAGTGCTCTAGGAACTCCATGTTCAGCTGGCTGCTGGTGGCAGCGGGGCCCTGTTCTGGAAGGCTTTTGTGGCCCAAGCTAAGGAGCAAAAAGGGGCACAATCACCAGCACCCTGCCCTTTCACATTCCCATTTCGTCTTCCTACCTGAGCACGCCACGCACGTCTTTCTCTTCCCCACACCACTAACTCCCCAGCTCCGCCTCAGTAGCTCAGGTCTGAGCTAGGGCCTGTCAACTCTGGTGGTCTTCCTGCACCTAAGCCAGCCGCCTGGCCCCGGCCCGCGGCACCGGTCCCCACTCAGCCCCCTTGAGCCCTGGTCTCTACTGTTTGCAATCCTGATGGATGTCCTGGTTTCTCCTGTGCTTCATCCCCCAACAGGCTCTGAGCTCCCAGGGGCCTGTAGTCACCTGGCACTGTCCCCGCCAGTAACACTGGGCTCCCTGTGGGTTCACGTGTGGGCTGAAGTAAAGGCCGCAGGAAGGTAATACTGAGGACAGTTCTTCTGGCCTCAGGAAATTAAGGCGAAGGACAGGAGACAACACACGGTGTCTCTGGGGACAGAGCTGTAGTTACAGCACCCTCAGGCTTATGACAGAAAGGCTGCAGAGGCTGGCGAGGTCAGCGCAGCTGCAGGCCCCACTCGCCATGACTATCCTGTGCCTCAGGAGAAGGGGACTCCCACTTCACCTTGGTTCCTCTTGGCCCCAACCCAGACTTGCCAGCTCTCAACCCTGGGAACCCAGCTGTGGGTGCTCAGCCAGGCCGTTGGCGGGGCAATTAAAACACAGAATGGGTGCCAACAGGGTTAATCACAGCCACATTTACAGAGGTGCCTTTCTCTGAGGATCTCCAAGCCCTCGCCAGGCATGACCTCATTGCTCCTCTGGGATTCCCCCACCCTGGGACACCACCAAGAAGCCGGGGCCGGAGTGGGTGAACAACAGGGTAAGGGCAGAGCCGGAAACAGCCCAGGCTGCTGCCACCCACTTGGGCAGGCAGATGAGTGTTTGCTCTGGCAGAGAACAGGGGCCCTCAGTCAATGCGCTACACATAAGAGGCCGGCCTGCGACAAGCCAAGTGCTGCTAAACACCACATCAAGACCTATTGTGTGCCAGGCCCTGCTGGGTACCAGGACCTCCACTGATTAAATACAGGTCCTACTCTGCAGCCCACCTCCAGCGCAGCAGGCTGTCATCTACAGGATGTGGGGACAGGCTCTTGACAAAGGGCACATGAAGTCCTCCTGGAGCTGACAGGGAGTGGCTGGACCTGCCGGGGTGGGGGACCCAAGCTGCTGTAGGGATGTCTCCCAGGGCAGGTGACCTTTGAGGTGGACTTTGAGGAATGAGTCAGAGGGAATTCCAAGCAAAGGGAATGGCAGGGAAGGGCGAGGAGCCATGCTGAGGCCAAACCAAGGAATTGGGGCTTAGTGGGAGAGGGCAGGGTTCGGAAGTCAGCTGACGCTTTCAAGCTCAGGAATGAACTGGTCTAGACAAGTCATTCCGTGCGGGAGAGGGACAGAGGGGCTGGGCCAGAGGAGGGAACACCAGGAAGGCTGGGCTGGTTCAGGTCAAAGGCACTGAGATGGTGACTGAAAATAGGAGAATTGGAGCTGGATTTATGTTTGTGAGGGGACCAGGGAGAGGAAGGAGTCAGAGAAAATTGACCAGGGTGCTATGAGGGGTGAGACTGGGGAGGAAGCAGGCAGGGGAGCCAGGAGGAGCCTGCAGTGCCAGGGCAGCCAGAACAGCTATGGCCCACAGCCAGGGTGGGATGGGGGCAGGCTGACCCTGAGGGCCCGAGAGGCCGGCTCACATTGGGTGAGGAGAGCTTCTAGGGCAGAGGCTGGACTCCCTGCGGTCCTCCCCTTCCCTGGCTTGGCAGCCACACCAGCTAGTGCTGTTTCACGGCCTCATTCCTCCCCCTAGAGGCTCCTGGAAGCACAGCCGCTTCCTCCAGAGGGTGAAGTTCTTGAAGGTCTCTTTGGTCCAAGTCCCCAGAGTTCCGTGGCCAACCCCTTGGTCCTCCTCAGGCAGGCATGTGAGCCCTTTTAGGAGCTAGGAGAAAAAACAAAAAACGAAAATCCAAGACTCAACGAAGGCAGTTTTAGGGACCATGCTGTCCTGCTTGGAAGGTCAGGAGGGGCTCTCTCACTGTCTTCCCCTCACATGGGAGCCACAGCACTGGGAGCCACAGTGCATCTCTGGAGTCAGGCCCACTGGGGTGCTAACCTGGCTCCCCCCTTACAAGCTGTGATCTTGAGTAAGTAGTTTCACCTTGCTAAGCCTTATGTTCCTCATCAGTAAAACAGACGTAAGACCACCCATCTCAGAGGTGTTCAAATTTTGTGATAATTAGCTTGATCATATAATTTATCGTTAAAATCAAATTTTTTGTTTATCTGGGTAAGCCAGGAAGTATGTGTGGTCACCCAAATAAAGATGGATATAAAAGTGATTTAAGGAGGGGACAGTATGGCTCAGTAGTAGTGAGTGCTTAGCTTGCACAAGGTCCTGGGTTCAATCCTCAGCACCTCCATTAAAATAAGTAAGTAAGTAAACCTAACTATCCAACCCCCCAAAAAAAAATTTTTAAGTGATTTAAGTATTATAAAGCCCTGTGCATATATGTGCAGAGTTATTACTGTTACTGCAGACGCCAGGAAGAGCTATTTGAACTCTGACTTCACCTGTCCTTACTTCCAGGGTTGGGGTCTGCCCTCCAGCCAACATCAGAGAGGCCAGGGGGCTCTTCCGTCCATCTCCCTGATTGACTGTTTCACTCACCTCAGACGTTGCCAACACAAGATGCTCACTCCAGAGAAGTGGAAGGATGCGGACTGGGGCTCAGCTGAGGCCAACTCCCCAGTCTGAGGGTATGCACAGGGGCAGAGGGTGTCCCTAGCGCCGGCTGGGGCTGGGGGTTGGCCCAACACCTTCTCTGCACCAAGATTATGACTCTGGGCAAACCGTGTTTACCAGAGCAACGAAGGGCCTATTATTTATAGCCTCAGCTGCTCCTCTCTCTGGGTCACCGTTGAGGGGGCAGGGTGGCTCCTCAGAGCAAGGGTGGCAGACGGGCGGAGGGAACCGAACCGGCTTTGCCCAGCGGCCGCTGCTCAGACCCCTGGATCCCTCCCCATGGCAAAGGAGACCTTCCCCTTCACCTCCTCCACACTGCGCTCTCTCCGCCTGCAGCGGGAGTGGTTGGAATGGGAGGACCGACGTCGGGCCGCAGCCCAGCAGTGCCGGAGCCAAAGGCGCCCGGCAAGTTCCCGGGCCGGCCTGACTAGGCCGCGCCGCTCCTGCCGCGACCCAGCTGTGCACAATGCCCTGTTCTCCGGCGACCTGCAACAGATCCAAGCCCTGTTCCAAGATGAAGACGCTGCCAACATGATTGTGGAGACTGTGAGCAACCAGCTGGCCTGGTCAGCTGAACAGGGTAGGGAGCACCAGGTGGGGCAGAAGAGGAGGGGGAGGGAAGACGTGGGGGTGGAGAGGGAAGAGGTGGGGGCGGGGAGGGGGAGAGTCCCAGCCCCATGGCCTCCCTCCAGACCATGGACTTGACCGGCCCTTCCCACTGCTCATTCTAGCTCCCTCCTAAACAGAGGTGAGGCATAGTTAGTGGTTTGTATGTCTTTTCAGAATTAAAGTTATATTAACATATCATACAAATTACATAGGAACACACTTATCTTACATTGCAATTTTTTCTCTGAATATATATCCACACATGAATATTTTTTCTTTCATAGAATGAAATTATATTCCAGATGCTATTTATAGCTTGATTTTTTCATGTAACATCTTTCAATGTCAGTAAACATCGTTAAGTCCACATAATATTTTAAATAGGTGCATGAATTCTATTGTATGGATAAATCGTGTACCACGATTTATATAACTATCCCCCAAAAAGATTGGGTAGATTTGGTTCTGTTTTTTAAAAATCTATTTTAAATAGCAATGTACCAACATCTTTGTGTACCTGCCAGATCCTTAGGATCTATTCTGACAAGAGGGCTTGTCCATGTAAACCAAATGATCACCCTGTTCTTCAGAGTGACAGGAGATTGCCTCAAACCCCATCCAGGGATATGGGGGTTCAAATCCTCGTAGAGCTAATGCTCTCACAGTCACCACAGGCTCCAAATTCCTGCCTGCCTTCAACTGTTAGAGATGTGACCCTCCCCCCCCCTCACCCAGGGCATCCTGGTCTCATCCTGCAGCATGTCCCTCATGTGCATCACAGCCTGCCCTGCCTGCCGGTGTCACAGACCACCCCCCAACACTGCCTGCTCTCCCCAGGGTTCTGGGTGCTGACCCCAAAGGCCAAGCATACGGCACCCCTCACCATCGCCGCAGCCCGAGGCTACACCGACTGTGCCCGCTACCTGATCCGACAGGGAGCTGAGCTGGATGCCCGTGTTGGGGGCCGAGCAGCCTTGCACGAAGCCTGTGCCCGGGCCCAGTCTGACTGTGTGCGGCTGCTGCTGACCTTCGGTGCCAAGGTCAACGTGCTGTCTGAGGAGGGCACAACCCCCTTGCACCTCTGCACAGCTCCGGAGTCCTTGCAGTAGGTGCCTAGAGGCTGAGATGGTTTGGAAAGGGGTGTGTGTGTATGTGTTGTGTGTCACCAGCTCACATGCTAAAAAGCAGGGGAAGCACTTCACATAAACATGTCCTCACAACAGCCTGGGAGACATGTCTTATTCTATGGATGATAAAACTGAAACTCAGAAAGGTTTAGTTACTTGTCTAAGGTCACATCAGCTAAACCAAGGAGGCAAAACCCTGTTCCAACTGTAGTTTCGTATTCCCTGTGAACCCGCTGTAGCCACATTCCTGGCTGTTTTGAGGTAGACATCAAGAAAGATCTAGCTCATGTACCCCAATGTTCACAGCAGCACTATTTACAATAGCCAAGACACGGGAGCAGTCTAAGTGTCCATAGGCAGACAAATGGATAAAGAAGTTGTGGTGTATATATGTGTGTGTGTGTAGAACAGAATATTACTCAACCATAAAAAAGAATGAAACAATGCCAGTTGCAGCAACATGGATGGACCTAGATATTGTCATACTAAGTGAAATAAGTCAGACAAAGACAAGTATCATATGATATCACTTATACGTAGAATCTACAAAGTGATACAAATGTATTTATTTATAAAACAGAAACAGACTCACAGACATAGAAAACAAACTTACAGTTACCAAAGGGGAAAGGGGGCAAGGGATAAGTTAAGAGCTTGGGATTGGTGGGGGAGGGTATAGCTCAAGTGGTAGAGCACACGTTTAACACACATGAGGTCCCGGGTTCAATTCCCAGTACCTCCTCCAAATAGAAATAAATGAATAAATCTACCAAAAAAAGTTAAAAAAAAAAGCTTGAATTAACAGATACACAATACTATATACCAAATAAACAACAAGGACCTACTGTATAGCACAGGGAACTACATTCAATATCTTGTAATTACCTATAATGGAAAAGAATCTGAAAAAGAGTATATATATGTATAACTGAATCACTTTGCTGTATACCTGAAACTAACACAACATTGTAAGTCAACTATCCTTCAATTAAAAAAAAGCTAAAAAACCCAAAAACAACAATAACAGAAAAACAAAAAATTCGGCTGCCTATGACCAAAAAAGAGAAAGATCTAGCCCAGTGATTCCCAACTTTAGTATGAGATCTCCACACACCTTCCTTCCCACCTTTTTAAGGTCAACAGTTTCTTGGACCCCATACAGAATGGTATTTGCACTTTTACAAGTCAGCTCCACAGACAGGGCTGGCAGTGGTAAGGAGTCAAGAGCTCCTGGAAGGTACTCCACAGCTCACATGCTGGGGACCTCTCCCTGGGTAGAACTAGACCAGTGACGGACCCAGAAATCCAAATTTTCCAGCCCTTTCTTGAGTTCTTACGAGCAAGTGGTGCACTTTGCAACAGACTTGATCCCTTTAAGTGAAGTGAGAATGGTTCTGCTGACTGGAACCCTACTGAGTGAGCTTTTTGGTGTTGTTTAAAGTTAGTATATGGGAACAAAAATTAGTTTGTGATTAGAATTTACCAGGGAAATAAATTAAGTAGTTTGTGGTCGGATGGCTATTCAACACTTTGCCACTGAGCAAAGCACCTACCAGATATACGCACTGAAGGGAGCTGGAACTCTGGCTGTTTGGGGGCAGAACACTTGGTCATCAGGGTTTCCTTAGGATTGATGGGTCTGCTCCTGAGTTTCCGGTGGCTACTGATCTGTCTTTTAAATTACTGTTAGTTTAGTGTCATCATTAATTTAGTTTGTAGGGTGTTTGTTTTACCCTGCGGTGGTTAATGATGCATATTTGCCTCAGCAGTGTTCTGACCTATAATTTTTCCAGGAACCAGAACTGTGAAACATGTGCTCCCTAAAATCTGGTTTTTGTTGTTTGGTTTTCTTTGTTTTCTCCAGAGAAAAGTGGAATAAGTGGGACCCAAGTGCCTTCCTTTACTGGAGTAGGTGCAGCTGGCCAGGAAGGGTGGTCTTTAAGTTTGGAGGCAGAAAGAAAATACTAATAGGATTTCTATTTCTTTTTCTTTTGGGATCATACTCCTTAATTTTCTCTGCTTTGTAGTGTACACATTAGTAGGTTTTCAAAACTTTTTATGCTATCAAAATGTTAAGAGACCACAGACAAGTGATTCAGAAGCAGGCCTTGGGGTCCCAGTCTGATTGGGGAGTCAGGTTAGACTTTGAGAGGGATGATTTGAGTTAGTGAGTACTAATTCCAGAGCAGCCACTGACTTGCTGGGTGTCCTTGGCTGCCCCACAACCTTTCTGGGCTGAAGTTTTTCATCTGAAAACTCAAATGCTCCCGGAGGCTTCGACGGGCCTTCCAGCTCTGCTGTCTGTCATGGGGCTTCTGTGAGTCTGATGGTGGACACCAGGCTTGCCTGAGCCAAGGCGAGTGGGATGAAGGCGTCAGGGATGACAGCAGGCTGAGGGGTTCCCAGGCCAGGCCTTGGTCCCTCAGGGTTTGCCTTGGGGGGCCTTTTACCCTGCCTCCAGGTGCGCCAAGATGCTGCTGGAGGCAGGAGCGACCGTGAACTTGGCAGCGGGGGAGAGTGAGGTGACACCCCTGCATGTGGCGGCGGTGCATGGCCTGGAGGAGCACGTGGCTCTCTACCTGGAGCACGGTGCCGACGTGAACCTGCGCACCAGCCAGGGTGAGACAGCCCTGAACGCCGCATGTGCAGGGGCCGAGGGCCTGGACAGCCGCCGGCAGCACCAGGCCACTGCGCGCCGGCTCCTGGAGGCCGGGGCTGATGCCCGGGCGGCTGGGCGCAAGCGCCACACGCCACTGCACAATGCCTGTGCCAACGGCTGTGGGGGCCTGGCCGAGTTGCTGCTGCTCCACGGGGCCTCCGCCGCAGTCCCCAACGAGGCGGGCCACACACCCATGGACCTCGCGCTGCAGGCCGTCCAGGACGCCCCCAGCTGGGAGCCCGAGGTCCTTTTTGCTGCGCTGCTGGACTATGGGGCCCAGCCTGTGCGCCCTGAGGTGCGTAGGGAGGGCCCGTGAAAGGAGGTTCCAGTTGGGTAGGAGAGCCTAAGGCTGGATTACCCTGCCGCCAGGAAGAGAGACCAAGAGACTGGGAGCCCACTCTCTGTGCCAGGGGTCTGTCCCCATCTTGAGAAGGACCAGTGAGGGCTAAGGGGTAGGGTGTCCAAGGGAGGAAAAAGCCCCCAGGGAAAGTGGCTGGGGCCAGGAGATTGGAGCACACTTGAAGGTGGGGTAAACTGAGGCAGAGAAGGGGATGAGGAGGGATTCAGACTTTGGCCTCCCAAATTTGGGTGTGAGTAGGGCTTTGACCCAGGCAGGACATGGGTCTGCCCTTGGTTGGGAGAGGTATGGTGCCCCTGAGATCCTCTTTTGTTTTCTAGTCTGAGACCCTCTTTTGATTTCTAGATGCTGAGACACTGTGCCAACTTCCCTCGGGCCCTGGAAGTCCTGCTTAACGCCTACCCTTGTGTCCCATCCTGTGATACCTGGGTCGAGGCAGTGTTCCCAGAGCTGTGGCAGGTATGTCCACACCCGGGGCACTGCTCATTCCCAGGCTCTGGGGAGACAGAGAGCAAGGATGAGTCCCAGGTCCAGATGGGCTTCCCAGAGGCAAAAGCAAAAGGGACCCTGGGCCAGAAGATACACAGAGTGAAGCCCCTGGGTTCCTGGGTTCCCCTCCCCCTGGCAGCTCAGAACAACTTCTAACTGCACACACTCCTCTAGCCTCTCTCTTACCTGCATCAGTATAGACATTTATCAGGCATCTCTGACTCTGTGGGCACTGTGCTAGCACCTTTGGAGTGGGGGTGGGTGCAGACATGGCTGAGACCCTGCCCTGCAGTGTGGTCCCAGCTCCCATGATCCCTGCAGGGCCTCTCTGGCTCTGAATCTGAGTCCTTTGAGATGCAACAAACGCCCAGATGGGTGCATGTTGCAAAATCCCAGGGCCTCACCACTAGGTCACCCCCAGATGGAAGGGCACAGTCAGGGTGTTGGGCCATCTGACCCTGTTCCACTCCCGGCCTAGGAGCATGAAGCCTTCTACAGCTCAGCCCTGCGCATGGTGAACCAGCCGAGGCGGCTGCAGCACCTGGCCCGGCTGGCTGTGCGTGCTCAGTTGGGTAGCCGCTGCCGACAGGCCGCCACCTGCCTCCCGCTGCCCCTGGTCCTCAAGGACTACCTGCTGCTGCGTGTGGAGGGGCGTATCCAGTGAACCCCATGCCAGGCTGCTCCCGGAGCTTGTTGTGCCACCTCCCCCTAACCCTGGAGGACCAGTCCCTGACCTTCTTGTCCACACTCTGCAAGTCCTCTGGGGCCAGCTCATCCTTCTCCTGAGTGACCTCCAGCCTGACGTGAACTTCAGCTCCTCTCTCCACTGGGAATGTCTGCAGACTCAGCCTTTGCCTGCATCTTCCTCCTTTGCCTAAGTGGATGACAGTCCCTCCACCACGCAGTCCCCAAGCCAGGAGGAAGTGATCCTTGTTGCTCCCCTTCCCCTACCATCCATGTACCTGTTCAGCCTCCTAAGGAGTGACAGATTCTGCCACTAACTGCACTCTCAGTGCCCGACCTGCCTTTGTCACTTCAAGGAAGAACCTCACCTACTGGTCTTGAAACCCATGCCCTGCGAGGATGCTGGAACAGTCTTTGGGAATCACAACTCTGATCATGACCTTCAGTGGCTCCTCCCTACCTTCAGGCTAAAATCGAAACTCAACAGGGCAGACAGCTTCCAGCCTCTGCCTCCACCAAGCTCTCTGGCCTCCTGACCCCACCTTGTCCCTTCTGAGGCTCCTATAATCCAGCCTTAGCAAACTAGTTCCTGATTGCTGGATATGACCTGCTCCCCTTTGCTTCCAGGCGTCTGCATGTGCTATTCCCTCTGCTTGATCTGCCCTTCCCACATTTTTTGCCCTGGTCAATGCTGATTTGATCCTCAAGACTCAGTCCAAACACACTATCTCTGCAGAGCCTTTTTTGGACAATCCCAGCAAGTAGCTTTCTTTGGTATCGTACTTATTTAATTAGGAATCTGTGTCTGCCTCAAGCATGCGGAGACTGGGACTATATTCTTTGAACAGGCATTTCAGTAAATGACGGTTGAGGGAGTAATAAATGCGATGCCCGAGACCCATTTATGGTTGTGTCCCCCCCAGGCCAGTCATGCACGCTTTTTTTTTTTTTTTCATATGTACTGGGCAGGGAAAGGGATGGGAAGTGTTAAATTTGGGAATTTGAGATTTAAAAATGTTAGCCACTATATATAAAAATAGATTTTTAAAAAAAGTTTCTTGTAATAACCTTTAATGAAAAAAATGAAAATGAATGTATGTATGTATATGCATAACTGGGACATTGTGCTGTACAGCAGAAATTGACACATTATAATTGACTGTACTTCAATAAAAAATAAAAATAAAAATAAACATACTGGGGATTGAACCCAGGACCTCGTACATGCTAACTAAGCACCTACTCTACCAATGAGCAATTCTCACCCAATGCATGCTATCTGAAACAATGGTCACTGCACTTGTGGTCTTTGAGAATCAGTGACAGGAGGACGAGCCATCAACTGTCCCCGCTACTCTCACTTCGTTCTCTGGACCCAAAGCCAAAAGTACCACCATTCATCTTTAAGAGAAAGCTTTTCAAGCCAAGCCAATTTTTATGAAGACAAATAAATGATTCGTGCACAGAACCAAAGCATGGGTGTTGTTAGGTTGAAATTTTATTTCCCCTTCTTTGTGGTTCCCAAGTTTTCTGCACTGAGCAATTGTTACTCTTGTGATAGGATAAAAAGGTATAAGAGCAACACAAGAACCTCCCAGGCCGTGAGCTTGTCCTGCCCACTGCAGGTGGGAATGGAATTAGGGGGCTCCCAGCAGCCTGTTCTCCCGTCCTTTTGCTGAGGGGCCCTGGGCTCTCCGCTGTCATTATCATTTGGAGTCACACTGCAGATTCGGGTCAGGAGTCCTGAGTTGGGTCAGGAGTCCTGAGTTGGCCTCCAGCAGCTGTTGCCCAACATCCCCTCCTCTGTGGAGAGTTGTATCTGGAGATTCCTTTTCACCCAACACGAAAAGACAATCTTTTACCTCGTTATGGACAACAACAACCTCTCCTTTCTGGATGAAATTTTTGCTTTAGTTTTCACAGAGAGAAGAGAGGGAAATCCTCTCTAGTCCTGGGTCCAAGCTGGAAGCCTCACTCTCAGGGGAGGATGGTGAGCTGTCCTCCCTTTTACAGCAGGCAGACTCCAGGGAACGAGGCCGTTTTTATTTAAATTTTTTAAAAATGTTTATTTTTTTAATGGAAGTACTGGGGATTGAACCCAGGACCTCATGCATGCTAAGCACATGCTCTACCAATGAGCTATACCTTCACCCCCATTACATTTACAGCTACAAAATACTCATTTTTTAAAAAAACAAAAGATGCATATGAATATGTATATTATTTGGGGGTAGGAGAAGATTTTCCAGGGTAAAAGCATAAAAGAAAAGACTAATAGATCTGGGTACAGAAAAAATTTAAATTTGGTTGTAAAAGTACCGAATTGTTAACACAAGAAAGAGGCAAAATATTGAAAAAAATATCGGCCACTAAAAGATTTCGTTTCCTTGATTTGTGAGGGCAGGAATGACATCTTTTTTGTTGTTGTTGTTGAGGGAGGTAATTATGTTTATTTATTTATTTATTCTTCTAGGAAGTACTGGGGATTGAACCCAGGACCTCATGCATGCTAAGCATGTGCTTTACCACTGGAGCTATGCCCTCCCCTCGACATCTGTTTTATTCACCATCATTGACTTGGTGCTTGTACAGTGCCTTGCAGAGAGTGGACACTCAAACATCTGTCAAATCAGTGAATGAGCATGTTCGACCCAGTAGTCAGGGAAATGCAACTTAACAATACAATATTATTCACCCACTAGATTGGGAGAAATTTTAAACTTGATAATATGCTATGCCTATGAAGATATGAGGGAGACATGAGCTCTTGCTCATCCTGTGGGTGGGAAAGGAAATGGCCTCTTTCATGGGCAATCGAACTCGGTCATTAAACATTGCTCCCCAGTTACACAAGAGGTGGGTACACACAAAAATATTCATCCCAGCATTGCGTGCAACAACTCAACATGTGGGAAATGGTAAGTAAATCCACACTATGGAATACAATTTGGCCCTTACAAAGAGTAGTACCCACAGCAGGAGAAAACGGGAGCGATTCCAAGTGACCAGCATATGTACTGCCTTAGAAAGGTTACCAAGACTGTTGTTAAGGAGAAAAAACAGGTTGGAATACAAGATGCACAGCAAACAAAACCAAACGCCATGATTGCAGATGAACAGAAAAAGGCCTGGAAGGCAGATGCCCAAGAATGCTCCTCTGGGGAGGGGAGAGGAACTGTATCAGTGGGGCTTTTTACGGTCTGCATTTGAAATTTTTTTACAGAGAGATGTACTCAGGGATCCTCTGATATTAAAAAAAAAATTTTTTTTTTTTTTGCAGGGAAGAAAAGGCAAAAGGTCTAAACTATTCATTTACAAGGTGGTTGATGGAAAACAACAAATGTGCGAACTCACTGGCAATCTGATGAATGCTAATGAAAGGAACAGACATCCTTTGCCTATCAAATCGGCAAACATGAAACACATAACATCTATCAGTCATGGAAGGAGCACTTTTTGTCTTTTTGTCAAACGGATTTACTACAAACATATTTAGCTAAGGCAGCATCCAGGATTTACAGATACAGTCACCATTCTATAGGGAGCATAACTGCACATAAAGGTATAAAAATACCTAAATTCAATAGTTTAGGAAAAATAAACAGATAAGGAGCTAAGATCCATTAAAATACTCTGTTAATTTTTAATTATTATTATTATATTAAGAGATTAGCTTTGGGTGGTGATATAATCCCAACTGCAGGCTTCATTCTCTCCTTGATTTTCCTCTTATGATTCCTCCAACCTCAAAAACTTCAGCTTGAAAGTCCCCCTTTCAAAACACCCTTAACTTAACTGTATCCTGTCCTTGGCTGTACACATGCACAAAACGCATCCCTTATCAGACTTAACCTCTGCTTTTTCCATCCATTCATCCCAGCTGTTAAGCATTCCAAGTCTATTCCTATCCCTAGCCAATCCTTCTTCCTTCCCATTCATCCATTTTCCTCACTGCCATGGCTGTCTTTTAGACCTCACCTCTGGGGACCTAATTAAACTTAAAAGCTTTTGCACAGTAAAGGAAACCATTGACACAATAAAGAGACAGCCTACTGAATGGGAGAAAATATTTGCAGATGAGATGACCATAAGGGGGTATAATATCCAAAATATATAAACAGCTCACACAACTCAACATCAAAAAAAACAAATGACCTGATTAAAAAATGGACAGACTTGAATACACATTTCTCCAAAGAAGACATACAGATGGCCAATGGGCACATGAAAAGATGCTCAACATTGCTAAACATCAGAGAAATGCAAATCAAAACCACAATGAGATATCACCTCACACCCTGTCAGAATGGCTATCATCAAAAGGATCACAAATAACAAATGTTGGAGAGGATGTGGGGAAAAGGGAACCTCATACACTATTGGTGGGAATGTAAATTGGTGCAGCCATGGTGGAAAACAGTACAGCCATTCCTCAAAAAGCTAAAAATAGAACTACCAGCAACTCTGTATATAAAAGAAAACAAAAATACTAATTCAAAAAGATACATGCACCCCAATGTTCATAGCAGCATTATTTACAATAACCAAGATATGGAAACAAAGTGTCCATCAACAGATGAATGAATAAAGAAGATACACACACACACACACACACACACACACACACACACACACACACACACAATGGAATACTACTCAGCCATAAAAAAGAATGAAATGCTGCCATTTGCAACAACATAAATGGACTTAGAGAGTATTATGCTTAGTAAAGTAAGTCAGACAGAGAAAGACAAATACTGTATGATATCATTTATATGTGGAATCTAAAAACTAAAACAAATCAGTGAATATAACAAAAATGAAATAGACTCACAGATATATAGAGAACAAACTAGTGGTTACCAGTAGGGAGGGGGAAGTGAGGGGCAAGATAGGGGTAGGGGATTAAGAGATACAAACTACTATATAGAAAATAAAAAAGCAACAAGGCTATATTGTATGGCCCAGGGAATCTAGTCAATATTTTATAATAACTATAAATGGAGTATAACCTTTAAAAATTGTGAATCACTGTGTTGTACACCTGAAACTTCTATAATATTGTAAGTCAACTATACCTCAATTAAAAAACAAAAGACTTCTCTGGCCAGCAGACAAGAACTCTCAAATTCCCCATCTCTCCTAAACTTCTCTGAATCCTTCCATCATTCGTTTAATACATTTTTATCAATTACCTGCTGCATGCAGGCACTGAGTAGACTCTGGGGATACTGGAATAAGAACAAACAAAACACATGCCTTCAAAGTATTTGGTAAGACAGAAAAATGAAAAGTGAAAAGTAATGTGGTAAATACTATGGCAGAAGTCAGTCCATGCAGCCTGGGGAATACAAAGTGGATGTCCCTAACCCCAAATGGATGGCTCTGGTACCTGGGGCAGCGGGCAAGTCGGATTTCCCACATCCTCCGCAGGGCAATCCCAGTCACTGGCTCAACCCTCAGTGCTCCAGAGGCCACTGCTCAGTCATTTGTTCCCTTCTCAGGTTGCATTTATCTTCACATTCTCCCCTTCTCCTCTGTTCTTTCCTCTTAGCTTATAAACATCTTCAGGATTTTCACAACTCTCAAAACCTCCTTGTGCCTCTCTAGACTCTACCCTACTTTTTAGGGATGAGAACACTATGGGATGCTCTTCACACTGCTGGTGGAATGGAAATAGGTACAACCTCCTAGAGGACAATCCTACCGTGCCATGTATCAAAAATCTTTAAAAGGTGAACACTATTTGACCCAGCAATTCCAGTTCCAGGAATTTATCCTAGAGAAAAAAAATAATGAATGTGAACAAGTATCTGTCATCAAAGATGTAAACACTATTTAAAAGCAAAGCAGTAAAAGCAAAACAATCTAAGAGGGGAAGGTACAGCTCAGTGGTAGAGTGTGTGCTTAGCATGCACGAGGTCCTGGGTTCGATCCCCAGTACCTCCATTAAAAAAATTAAATAACAGTAAATAAATAAACATAATTACTACCCCCCCCAAAAAAACTTTAAAAAAAAGCAAAACAATCTAAATGTCCATCCAAATGAGATGATTAGTTTAAAATTTTATAGTGCAACATGGGAGGTAATACTGTTGAGCAGCTATTTAAAACTATGTCATGATGCTTTAAAAATATTCAGTGACATGTGAAATGCTTTATGTTATAGTAATAAGTGAAAATAGTAGGGAACCAAATAGTGGCAATTTGTGTTTATATATACATATGGAGAGAGAGAGCGTGCACGAGTGCATTGGCTGACTTAAGCTATACCACTAACTGCATAATTTGGACAATTATTAGTCTCTGATCCTCAGTTTCCAAACCTGTAAAATGGGTACAATAAGAGCTACTTGACAGGGCTCCATGAGATAGTGGATGTGAAGTGCTTAGCGCAGCACCTGGCACTCTCAAAAGCATTAACAGTAGTTCAACTCAGTGCTTTTTCATTCTCCCAAATATTTATGTAGAGTCCTTGAGCTGCTCTTTTTGTTTGGAACTTTGTTTGGTAAATCTGTACTCATTCTTCAAGATTCTCTTTAATTGTACTATGATGCCTTGACTGCTCCTATGTTCGTCAAAACAAAAACACTAAGCTTTAAACCCCAAAGGTACATTTCAGTAGAAATTAAAACAGTACCTTTTATCTCACAAACATAATAGTGATTAAAAGAAGTCAGACAAAAGAGTTAAAAGCAGGGACTCAGATACTTGTACCTCAATGTTCATAGCAATATTATTTACAAACATTCTTTACAACATTATTCCCCAAAGGTGGAAACAACACAAATGCCCACTGATAGATGAATGAATAAAGAAAATGTATATACATACAATAGAACATTACTCAACCTTAAAAAGGAATGAAATTTTGATGAGATACACAGATGATCCTTGAAAACATGCTAAGTGAAATAAACCAGACAAAAAAGGACAAATATTGTATGATTCCACTTACATGAGATACCTAGAATAGGCAAATTCATAAAGAAAGTAGAATGATGGGGAGGGAAAATGGATACAAGAAAATGGATAATGATGATGGGTACACAATATTGTGAATCACTGCCACTGAATTAGCCACTTAAAACTGAAAATTTCATGTATCTTTTACCACAATAAAAAGACTCATCGGGGTAGGTATTGCTCAATGGTAGAGCAAATACTTAGCATGCACACGTCCTGGGTTCAATCCCCAGTACCTTCATTAAAAAAAAAAAAAAAAGGTTGGAAAAAAAAGTAAAAAAAAAAGCCAGACACCAAACAGTGCATACATACTGTTTGATTCCACTTATACCAAAAACAGAAACAGAAAACTAATCTATTGTAACGGAAGTCAGAATAGTCACTTTTTGGAAGTTAGTGGCTGGAAGAGGATTGAAGAGGGGTTCTAGGGTCATTTTCTATGTCTTGATCTGCGTCCTAGTTCCACTTGTGTGTCCAGTTGGTGAAAACCACCGAGCTCTTTGTTTATAAGTTTACCCGTCTGCATCATTTATGCTTTAATCAATAGTTCGCCGGAAAATAACAAAAACCCCAAAATGTCTTTAGAACAAATTTTAATTGCAAAAAATCTAGATAACTTCTTGGAAGCTGAATCTTTTTCCCTGTCTTTTTTGAGGCTCATGCTTTTCCTGTGTCCTAAGCCTGCAATGAATCTGTGCCTTCTTTGAAATGCCTTCTCGCCACCTTTACCAAGGTTTCACACTACCTGGGGCCGCATTCTCGGAACACCTGCTGGTGACTAAATTGTTTCCTTGTCTGTCTCCCGACTAGCCCTGAGTTGAACTCTTGGAGGTCAGAAATACCAGTCCCTACTAACTCCGCTAACCTGGAGCTCAGTTAGCTGTCCAGAGCAGTAATAAATCCAAAATCAGCCCGGGAGGCTGGGAGCAACGCCTGAAAAACCCTGCAAAGAGGAAAACGCCAACCTGGTCTGACCAACGGTGCTAGCCCACTCCGACTTCTAGAGGCGAAGCCACGCCCCTTACCCAAGCACCTCCCCTAACTCCCTCCTGGCCCCGCCCCTCCACTGGGCCCCTTAGGCCCCGCCTACCAGGCGTGGCCCAGACCCAGGAGGACCAGTATCCCGCCAACAATGACTCCGCCCCTCCTTCCGCTGAGAAACCTGTCCCTTTTATTTAAAGAATACGTTTACGTCAGCCCGCCTTACGTATATTTTCGTCATCAGTGCAAGGCGCGGAGGCGGAACTTCCTGTCTGGTTCTAACAGCTTCCGGGAGAAGCCGGAAGAGACCGGACTGTGGACAGAATTGGGGCTTGCCATCCCCTCCCCTGGCCCCTACAGAAAGGTGAGTCCCTGGGCCATCCTGGCGAAGTCAAAACACTTAGTCTGGCCGTTTCAGGTGAGGATCTCCTAACTTATTCAGGCGCAATACCGCTCCAGTCCCTCTAATTTCCCATGTTCCCCCGCGTACTGAAGCCCCGCCCCCAGCCTCCCAGCCCCGCCCCGAAGTTTGAGGGGTGTGGATGGTTTGTGACCCCCCTCACCCGACTCTACCCTTCACGGGATAGGATAACTGGGTTTGGGCACGGCTGCCGGAGCTAGGCAGCCTTTCGGCTCGGGTGGACCCATGGACCTCTCTTCAGCGCCGCGGAGATAGGACCGCCCAAACACGGAGCCTTCGCCTCAGAAAAGGCAGGATCGGGGACCCCCTCCTCACCGCGCCGTCCGGGTCACTTACAGGTTGAGGAGAGAGCAAAGGCCTCTGAGGAGGGAGACCTGGGGTCCTGTCCAGCCCCTCCCCACGAAAGTTCCCTGTGCCTGCGCCAGTCGTTTTTGCCTCTGTTCGCCGTAGTTTCCTGTAAATCAGGGTTAATGACATTAACCATCTTACCATCAGGGGTTAGTTGTGGGAGTGACAAATAATCGCTACTATTTACTTACTGAACACTTGCAACGTGCCAGGCACTGTGCTAAGTATTTTGCTTCGATGATTTCCCATCATCTTCAAAACAACCTTATGAGGTAGGTACTATTCTTAACCCCATTTTACTGATGAGAAAGCTGAGGCTCTGAGAAAGTTGTCTGAGGTTACGGAGCTAGTAAGAGGCATAACGGGGCTTATAATTAGTTGGGGTTTTTTTCCTGACCTCAGGGCCCATGTACTAAATAAGGATGTGGAAACTATTCAGATGTTGATACGTTACACAAATATTCTTTGAGCAACTACTGTGAGATTAGGCTGGGCACTATGGTGCACAGAGAAATACATGTCGTCCTTGTTTTCCAGGAGTCTAGTAGAGAGATGACAGGTAGATAAGTATAATGAAGTTTTATAGGTGCTGTGAGAATAGTCTGGTAATGATAATCATCAGACTGGATTTGCCCAGGGACAGCTGTGAAAGCAGCAGATTCTGTAAGGTAAAGAGTAGTTACTCTAAGGAGCAAGCAAAAATCCTTCCTGCCTTTCTGAGAAACTGCCGAGAGAGAACATAGTACAAGAAGAGAGACTGAGATACCAATTGCAAGAGCCATTTTGGAATCTTTTCCAAATCAGTTCTACTCGGATAGTGGTTTTGCAGTTGTGAGCCTATGGTGACCCAGGAGGGTGGTGGTTCTGGCGTCTCTCCTGCTTCACTGCCAGGAGATTTTCAGAGGAGACAGACACGATGTTTGTTGCATAGTGTCTGTTGATGGCCCCTACAGAGTTGTCTCTTTGGGGTGGGCTGACTTTGCTTTTGATGATAAATTAGTTTTCTTTGGCTCTTGACATCTGGACCCAGATCTGTGACCGTGAATGAGATTAGGTTCAAATGAGACAGTCTGGCAAGAGTGCGTGCACTATGCCTCCAAAGGGGCCCCCAAATAAAAAATTCCAGGCTTTTTTGTTCTCTCTGAAGTCACCTTGGAGGCATCTCAGGGGAGCATAGTTGCTTTACCAAGTAATAGAAATCCTAGTGAACTTCAGGGCACAAAGAAGCAAATGTTCTCCCCGCCTACCAAAAAAGCAATAAGCAGTAGCAGTAGCAGCAAAGTTGTAAGGTTTTCCTGATGATCCATGCTCATTGTAGGGTTGGAATGTGAGAGAGGAAGGGTGGAACCTAAAAGCCAGCGTTTCACAATAGAGGCAAAGGGTAAGTCCTTAGCTGTAGGTTGGGGGTCCAGAGTTCAGAAGGTTTGTGCCCCTTTCTATACAGGACACAGAACTCCATTTTCTTTCTGGGCTTGGTCAGTTAGAACCTAAACAAACAGGAAATCTGGTTGCAACCCTCATGCCCTGCTGATGCTGTCCCCCTTTGTTCCTGCAGTGTGGACCCATTCAGCAGCCAGGCCATGGAGATCTCTGATGTCACCCTTATTGAGGGTGTGGGTAATGAGGTGACTGTGGTGGCAGGTGTGGTGGTGCTGATTCTAGCCTTGATCCTAGCTTGGCTCTCTACCTACGTAGCAGACAGCAGTAGCAACCAGCTCCTGGGCACTATTGTGTCAGCTGGCGACACATCCGTCCTCCACCTGGGGCACGTGGACCATCTGGTGGCGGGCCAAGGCACCCCAGAGCCCACCGAACTTCCCCATCCATCAGAGGGTAATGATGAGAAGGCTGAAGAGGCTGGCGAAGGTGGGGGAGACTCCACAGGGGAGCCTGGAGCTGGGGGTGGTGTTGAGCCCAGCCTTGAGCATCTGCTTGACATCCAAAGCCTGCCCAAAAGACAAGTGGGCCCAGAGAGCAGCAGTCCAGAGGCGCCCCTGAGATCCGAGGACAGCAACTGCCTCCCTCCCAGCCCCAGCCTCATCAATGTGCGGCTCAAATTCCTCAATGACACCGAGGAGCTGGCTGTGGCCAGGCCCGAGGATACTGTGGGTGCTCTGAAGAGGTAAGTGGGCTGGGAAGTGGGAAGCTGCTCATACCCCATGCCCCTAGACCTTGTTCATCTCGGAAGAGGCTGATACAGATATTGGAGCAGGGAAGTGTTGGGTCCAGCTGCTTCGGGGCAGGTTGGGGAATACTTCCTTAGTAACTCACCCTGCTGCAATTTCCCCCCGTTGCCTTGTTTTGTTGGTCCAGGCCTCCTGGCCTTCTCATTCCTCGCCCTCTTGTCTTTCCTTCTGTCTCTCTCATCTTTACTATAGTAAATACTTCCCTGGACAAGAGAGCCAGATGAAACTGATCTACCAGGGCCGCCTGCTGCAAGACCCAGCCTGCACACTGCGTTCCCTGAACATTACTGACAACTGTGTGATTCACTGCCACCGCTCACCCCCAGGGTCAGCTGTTCCAGGCCCCTCAGCTTCCCTGGCCCCCTCCTCGGTCACTGAGCCACCCAGCCTCGGTGTCAGTGTGGGCAGCCTCATGGTGCCTGTGTTTGTGGTGCTGTTAGGTGTGGTGTGGTACTTCCGTATCAATTACCGCCAGTTTTTCACAGCACCTGCCACTGTCTCCCTGGTGGGGGTCACTGTTTTTTTCAGCTTCCTAGTATTTGGGATGTATGGACGATAAGGACCAGAGGGAGAAAATGAAAGGCATGGTCTTCCTCCTTTATGGCCTCTCCCCTTTCCTGGCCAGAGCTGGGCCCAAGGGCCTGGGAGGGGAGGGTGGAAAGGATGTGGTGGGTTCTCCTCCATAGGACACAGGGGCAGGCATGGGGTCTCCCCTTCATGTCCACGAGGGTACAGACATCCCCTCTGTGCAAGCACAACTCAGGTAGAAATGAGAATGTCATTTTCCTTCACTTTTAAGGTCCTGAAGTTCAGAGCCGAGCTGGTGGCCCAGCTCAGTGGGCTGCCTGGATTCTGAGGATTCCCTCCCAGCTGTGGCCCTAGCTCTTCCCATCATCCTGCATGTCTGCTCCTCAGCACCCAGGGCTGTCTGCCAGGGCAGCTCAGCATGGCCCCAGCACACTTCTGTAGGGAGCCTGGTGTAACTCTTGATTCCTTAGTGGAACATCCATCTTTGGAGACTAAAACCACACAAGCAGGAGTGAAGTTTGTCAGCCTTCCCTCTAGGCACTTTACTTTCTCCCTCCACCCCGTAGCAGTAATAGGGTGTTCTGTGTGTTCCAGACAGTTACCAGTGTTCTCCCTTTTTTTCAAAGCACTTTGCTTATATTCTTTTTTTTTTTTTAAAGTAGTTCTTTATAGAGCTCAGTCAGAAAGGGGACTGGGGCACAAAGCCAAGCCCCCAGCATCGGGAGAGGCCAGGCCACAGCTGCTGCTACCCTAGGCCTAAGGCTGTAAGCAAGAGGCAGCTCTGGCTCTCAGCCAGTGTCATACCCTGCCCAGCTCCAAGGACGAGCTCTGGGTATGGAGCACTGGGCCCCAGGCCCTTGCCTATGGGGCTCTTGGATGGAGGGTCAGTGTCTGTGACTGAATAAAGTTCCATTTTGTGGCTGTGGAGCCTCCTTCTGTGACAGTAAGAGAATGGCTTTGCCCCTCAGCAACATGGGAATGAGGGTGGGCAGCTGGGCTACCAACGGGAGATGCAGTTTATTTACACCAGCAGCCATGGGGGCAGGGGGAATACACAGCGTTTACAAAGTTAGCTACCTGTACAGGATGGATTACATATGCAAAAATAAAAATCTCAAGACCACAGGACAGCGTGAGCCCCACCCCCCTCCCCCAATGACCCCAGCATGCGGTTATGCCAGGCGGGTGGCCCCTGGGCATGCGGGGGGGAGTGATGCATGGAAGGAAAAGCCACCGGCCATGGAAATTAGTACAGAACCCCCCCCACACACTCAGACACATGATAGGATACAGGGTGGACGACACCTAGCCGGGGTGGGAAGGATGGGAATTGAAACCCACACAGCCTGCTGTTAGAGGGAAGGGAGTGGGGAGCTCCTAGCCCCTGTTCAACTACATGGTAGGGGGGCATACTCTCCCCAGGAGGAAAGGGGGTTGCTCCCTCAGGGTCCCTGCTGGACCAAGCCCATCTCTTACCCAGCCTGGGCAGGGGGCTCTGCCCTGAGGGCGGGCCAAGGAACAATGGGGAAGTGGATGTGGACAAACCAGTTCCCAAACTACTTCCCACTTCTCCCTCCTCCAACCAGAGGGGGGAAAGGGAGAGGCCAGAGGGGAAAGGGTATATTAGGGCCTGAGCTGCAGCTGCCTCTCAGAAGGAAGAGTGGCCCACGGCCTTCCTCCCTTCACCTTCAACCTATTCCCAAGACTGCATTTGGGAGCAGGCTGGAGGCGGGCTGAGATCCTCCTTTCCCTCTGGCTTCCCCTTTGAGGGAGAAGGCTGTGGAGGGTCGAGAACAGAGGAGCCCAGGCCCCAGGATTTATTCTAACTCCTGCCAAAACTTGTTTGGCTTTTTAAAAAATAATCACAATTCTTGGGTTAAAAACCAATTTGTAACCAGGCGCCAGCCACAATCAGAACCACCCCAGGGGGAGACTGGGGTTCCAGACAGGGTACTACAGCCCTATCTCTGTTGTTCCCTTAACCCTCGGGTCCCTAACCCAAATCAGTCCAACCAGTCCTGGGTACTAGCTACCCAAATGTGGGATGGCTCCTCCTGGGAGGAAGGCAGGGGACACGTCCAGCAAGTGCCAGAGAACATGGCTCAGGGACAACTTCATCCCTGTGACGGTCAGCTCTGTTCCCAGCCCAGACTGCAGTCCTCCAGCTTGGCTCCTGGGAGTGATGGTGCCTGCATGGAGGTGGGACGCATGGAGATGGGACGATACATCTCTTCAGGATGTAGACCAGGCAGGTGGGCACACTGGCAAGACAGTCCCACAGAGGGGCACTGCCTAGGCATGGCACCCCTTACCCCTCCACTGACAACCTGGAGGACAGAGACCACCCTCTCTTCCCACCCACTCCTCGCAAGGGGGGAGAGGTAAAAGATCAGGATTTTCCTCAGCCCCAAACCACAAGTACAGAATAAATAACTTAAAAGCGGCTAAGGAAGGGGAAACACGGCAGGCTTTGGAGGCAGGAGCATCGAGAGAGGAGGAACTGAAGCTGGTTGAGGTGAAAGGGGGTGGCAAGCAGCAGTTGGGAACTCGGGCTGCCCTGCTAGGGCAGCGGGGCAGGGTAGGCAGGAGGAACATGGGGCCACCCCAGGAGGGTGAGGCTGGGCCCCTTCCTGGGGCAGGGAATGAGGTAAGAAAACATTTCAAATAAAGCAGCACCGTTCCCTCTCACCTTGGGGCCCCACTCCTCACCAGCCCTGGGTCAGGGAGGAAAGGTAGGGGGGGAGTCATTTTGATACACAGCTCCCTCTTCCTACCCTCCCCTTGCCTGTTCCTTGAAGCTGTAGAGGCCGGAGGCCCTTTCCTGGCACCCAACAACAAAAGGACAGCTCCTGCTGCCAAGGAGGCCCATGGGGACTGAGGGGAAGGGCTGCCCCTGTGAGAGGCAGGGAAGGCGGTGGCGGCGGTTCTGGGCGCCTACCTCAGCAGACAGCTCTCTGTGCCTATCTCCCCCTGGGATGGGGGTCTTGGATAGGATTCTGCACGTAGACAGGACACGCCCAGCCCTGCCCCTCAGCTCCAAGCACCGGACCCATTCACATTGCTGAGGGCAGCTGGGGGAGGCCCCCTCCAGGCTCAGCTTCCTACCCACAGCCTCCCGGGTAGCCACAATGCTCCTCGGCAGGGCTTTGTCCAGTTCCTGGGGTGGGGGGCAGGCATTGCCCTGGCACAGTGCCCAGGTTAGGCCCCTGGCCTAGCTGGACATCCAGTAACTCACAGAATAAATAGGAAAACCGCCTCCCCACCAAACTTATGTCCAAGGCATAATATGTCCAGGTCTGAGTCCTGCATGCCGAGGGGCCGTGCTCCATTGCAGAGGACCCTGACACCCCCCAGGGGTGCATAATTGGATCCTCTGCCCGATTAGCACACCAAGCTTCCCAAGCCCAAACCCCCAGCAGCCGTCCATTTGCCAGGCTATGCCACCTGGGTGGGGGTCGGGAGAGAGGGCTCTGCTCAGCCAAAGGCTATCCCTTGCACCCAAGTCAGTTGATGTCATCGTAGATGCTGGGCGTCGGGGGTGCCGGTGGCTTTGGCTTTTTCTTCTTGTTGGAGCCCAGGCCGGAGGCAGTCCCTACCAGGCTCAGATGGGATTTCTTTTTCTTGGTTTTCCGTGACTCAGAGCTGTTGGTACCTGAAAAGAAAGAGGCACCAGGGGTAAGGGAAGGGTTGTGGCAGGGGAATGCAAGGTGTCCCCTCCTCACCTCACTTCGGGCAGAGAGGCCCCAGGGCCCAGCTGTATCACCTACCTAGACCCCATCCCTGATTCTCACTCGTCTTGGAGGAGCCTGAATCAGAGGGTGAGAGATCAGACGAGCCGTCCCACTGAAGCCGGCTGATCAGGGCCTGGCTATCAGTCATGTCAAAGCTGTCATTATCCAGGGAACTCTCGACCTCTGGAAGGACGCTGGAAAGGGGAGAGGCCAAAGAAGGGCTTTAAGGATACCAATTAGCACCCCACAAACCACCACCCTTCCCAGAAGGTCGCTTACGCTGAGGGTCCAAGGAAATATATCCGCACAGCTCGCCGCTGCTCATCCGTGTGCTGGGGACAGCGCAGAGACCTGGTGGGGAAAGAATGATCAGACCCTGACAAAAGAGGAAGGCTCTGAGGAATACAGGCGAAGCCCCACCCCTCAGCAGAGGTGGGAGCGATGGACACAGGGAAGGGATGAACGGAGAGCCCCCAGGTTGTGGCCTAAGGCCTGATCATTTGAGGAGGGGAAGGGAGGGGTGGGAGCCCTGTTGCTCAAGTCCAGGGGTACTCCCGACCCATGCCCAGGGTGAGTGTGCAGCGGGGCCCCCGGCCCCCTCTCTAGGTTCTGAGCTCACCTTGTGCACATCTTCTTGGTGTGTTCAGAAATCACCCCACATTGCTAGAAGAGGAATATAAGCTGAAAGGAGGAATGGAGGAAAGCCTACTCTAGACACTAGACATTCCCTTCTGTACAAATGCTAGACTGCACAAGCAGAAATGGCCCCAAGGAGTCCAGGGCACACGGCCCCAGACCACCATTGGCCAGGAAATCTAATTCAGAAGAGAAAACTATGCGGCTCTCACTGCTTCATCACCAGCCTCTTCCAGGGCCTCAACCATGGCCTGTGGCTAAGCCCACTCCCAAGGGCCTCCCCTTCCCTGGTCCCTCACCGTGGTGAGCAGGCTACGCAGTTCCTCTGGCCCCAGGGTCTCGTAGCTGATCCCAGTTGAGTTGTTATACTGGGTGAGAACCAGAGGTACAGGTTAGAGAAAGGGCAGTCAAGGAAAGGAGGGTAGGGGTGGGGAATCAGTCCCTCTCAGCCCTTTCTAAGTGAGAAGGCCTTAAGACCACCCAGAAGTTTTCCAGTGATTCCTTTCATCCCACCTACCCATGGGTAAGGGGTTGGGACCAGGACCCAGAAAGAACATAAATACGGAAGTCCCAAGTACCCCATCTAGTGCTTCTGGCTGTCAACATTCTGATCCCCACGTGTCCAAATCCCACCCAACTCACAGCAAGGAAAATGACAGGGAACCTAAGAGGGGCAGCCCCTACTCACCTTAAAAGGATCCGAATTGCTAAGTTCCCCTGAAGAAGAAAAAAGAAGGGGAAGGGTGTTTGATGCAGAGGTACAGACAGAGAACCCTGAAAATAACCAGAGAGGAAGTGGGGGTGACAGAAGGATCACAGGCCCTCCCTCAATACCCCTGCCCCTCATGCCCCCACCTCCACCCTCCAGCAACGAGTCCCAGAAGACACAGTTAGAACCACTCCCATTGTTCCAGCCCCACTTACCATTTTTGTGTTTTAAAGACTTGGATCTTCGAGGGGAATTGGGGTTCTGGAATGGGAGATACCATAGCTTTGGGGAAAGGGTAACGATAAGGGGGAGCCGAGAACCCAGGGAAGGAAAAAAGATTTGACAAACATCCTCAAATTCCTCCTCTTCCTCCCCAGTCAGAGGCCTATCTACCCAGATTCCCCCTTCCCCACATTCTCCCAAGGCCTCTGCTGCCCTCCTGCCCATCAGACACCCTCATCCCAGAACCCAGAGAGGCACCCAGTGACCTCAGATTTGAGATACCCGAAGACTCCCTGCCCAAAGGGGAGGGTATCTGTCCTTTGCCCAAATTTCCCTCATGCTTGCCCCGGCTCTCACCTTGTCTGATTTTCTCTTCTTGGCTGTGTAGGACAAAAGGATAAAGGGCAGGGTCACTTTAAGTTCCCAATCTAAGGGCACCTAAAGAGAAGTACAAAGCTACACTCTCCCCCCTCATTCAGGATAACAACTTGTAACTATTACATACCCAAGTCTTACGTACCCACCTCACCCCAGTGCCCCCCTCCCCGATTCCCCAGATCCCCAAACACCTTTCTTCTCTGAGCCGTAGGACCAGTCGTTGTCATTGATGTCATCGTTATCCTCTTGGTCACTCTCAGATTTGTTCATGTTGTTGCTATTGGCAATCCTGCCAAGGGTGGGGAAGGGGGAGGGTCAAGGCTGCCACCTCTCTCTGCCCCCGACTTCAGAGTAGAGTGGAGCACCTGGGGCTAAGCACAACCCACCCTCTATGCCCTACAAATGCCCCCAGGGGATGACACCTCGGGAGAGGCTGTAAAAGATGAGCCGCTCTGGTTCTAGCAGGGGAAGAAGCCCTCACCGGCGGTTGGCAATTCGGCTGCTGTTCCGACCCATTCCCAGGCACTTCTCCAGATGGGGAGCAAAGCGGGAGGCGGCAATGCTGCGGCTGCAATTGGGGCAAACACACTCCTTGCTCTTCCACTGGTTGAAAACCTGTCCAAAGATGTCCAACCCCGGCTGGTCCACGATCTCTGGGGGCAGGAGAGGCGTGGCGATCAGGGTGGGCAGGGCCCCTCACCTGTTGTTCCCGCTTGTGGCCCCATGGCCTCTACAAAACCCCTGCCTAAGCTCACAGGAGCTCCAGGCGCTACATCTGGTGTGGCTGCCAGAGAAGGAACCTCCAAGCACTCCCAGGGCAGGGCTAGACTACTCTCCTTCAACCCGGAAGCTCACCAAAATCCTTCATGCTATCAGGATCCGTGTCGTCCAGGAAGAAGTAGCCACACTTGACAGCCCGGTGTACCTCAAAGCAGAATCCCAAACAAGAATCCTCGACCAGGTCCGCGTATATCTCCTGAGCGATGGCCTGGGCCCAAGGGAGAACATCCAGGGTCATGAAAGTCACAGCCCCTTGGACTGAGAGCAACTCTCACCAACCAAATCTCCTGCCAATTCGCCCTGGCCAAAAATAATGCTTTCTTTGCCATTTTCCCCATCTTGACTTCGAGTTCTTTCTTCTTGGATCCTTGGGCCTTTTCAGCCAGCTATTCCCTTTAAGGAACAAGGCTGACTACCCAAATTCCTCTTTGGTGTGGATGCCAGATATAGCGACGTAGAGACATCAAGAGAAAGAACTAGAGGCACACGTGGGGGAGCCCTCACCTCTAGTTTGCTGTTATCCAGGCCAGACAAAGACATTTCCTCCATTTTCATTTGTAAACTCTTGTGGAGACGGCGCTCTGACTGCTCATAGCACAGCGGGCGGCAACACGGCTGCACACATGGGGGTGGGGGTGTTGGTGTGAGTCCAAGGCACCTCTGAGGACTGCCACCTCCCCTCCGCACCTCGCTGCCCAGAACTTAATGGTGGCATCAGGATCTACCTCTCCCTAAGGCCCAGGCTCACTAAGTCTGGATGGTCCTTCAGGGCCTGAAACCCAAAGGCAGCCTAGTCCTTCCCAGGCCTGAACTCAGGCCCTGGGCTCTACTGCCAATCAGAGCCTGGGTCTATAGGAGGAAGCAGCTCACCCCAGATCCCCAAAACTCAAACCCCTCTTTGATACCCATGGTGCAATGCAGCAGGCGGAGGAGAAGGAACTCTAAGGCCTCAAAGCAAACCCACAGGGTGTGGCAAAGAACTGCACAGACTCCTAAATACACTCCCCCCCCTTCCCAGGCTCTCCTCAGAGTCACCTCTGCTTTCAGCCAGGATGTCCACTTGGGGGGGTACTGCTACCAGAAGTAGAAATGGCCCTAGGACCCTACAACCTTCACCCCACTCTGTCTTCCCTTGAAATAAGCCTGCCACTACAGAAGGGGAGCAGAGCCCAGAGACCTAGAGCTGAAGGGGCATTTCTAATCACCGTGAGCAAGAGGAGGCAGAGTCTGGTGGGATGGCATGCCAGGAGTGGGCACTCCCCTTACCTGTTCTTCTTTTAGATAACCACCCTCCCTCCCTCAGGACCTGCCCGGAAGTCTTTCCAAGAGCCCCAAAGTCCAGGAATCCCCACCAAAGGATTCAGAAACAGCGCCCACAATCCAGGGCCCCTCTGAACGGTGGGTACGAGTTTAAGGAGCTGCCGGCCTAGAGTGGGGTGGGGACTGACAAATGAGCCAGGGGCACTGGGGAGGGTAGGAGGCCGGGCCTCGGCTCTTCCCCCGTCCCTGCGGCACTGCTGCTGCATCATACCGACTGGGGGGAGGAGAGTCGAGCCGCCAGAGGCCGGCGCCGGGCCGGGACAGACCGACCCCTAGAGAGTGGGCAGAGTGGGACGCGTCCCGGCCCCTCTCCTTCCCCGCCCGCCGACAGCCCCGGCCGGCCGGGAAGAGGAGTCCGGGAAGCTGTCTCTATTGTCCCGGGGGCTGGGGCCTGGCTCCCTAACAAAGGCCCCGCGCCCCCTCCCCGGCCGGCCCTGCCCCGCCCAGGGGGGACCCAGACAGGGGGAGAGCTGGGGGCCCCGGCCGGGCCGGGAAGCCGGGGGAAGCCGGGCGTTTCCGCGTCGGCCCGGGGGGAGGGGAAGGGGCGCTGACCCAGACCTGGGGGGAGGGGGCCCAAGCCCCGCCTCGGGCCCCGCCCCCCGCCCCCCGCAGGCCCCTCCCCCGTCCCCGTCTCCGTCCCGTACTCACCCCGCCCGGGGGGCCGCGCCGGGGCCCGGCGGCCTCTCAGGGCCGCGTCCTCCGGCGGCGGCGGCGGCGGCGGCTGCTCCGGAGCCCCATGTCCGTCGGTCCGTCCTCGCCTCTCCCCGGGGCCCAGGGCCCGGGGCCGGGGGGTCGGGCCACCCCCCCGCCTCGCCGCCTCACCGGGCAGCCATGGCCCCTTCCCCTCCCTTCTCGTCCCGTCGCCGCCTCCTCCTCCTCACCTCACCCCGCCCGCGCGCAGTCCGCGCGCCGTCCGCGCGCCCCTCCCCCCGCCCCCCACTCCAGCCCGCCTCTCCCGGGCGGGGGGTGCGGCGCGAGCCCGGAGCGCGCGCGCGTGCCGCGACCGGAGGATGGATGGATGGAGCGAGCGAGAACGCGAGCGTGCGCGCGCGCGCCCCTCTCCCCCTCCCTCCGCGCGGGCGCGGGGCCCAGCGCGAGCGCGCTCCAACCTCCTCCTCTTCCTCCTCCCGCCCCTCCTCAACACCCCGCCCCCGCCCTCCCTTCCTCTTCCTTCTTTCGCTTTCGCGCGCCCAGCGACTGCTCGCGCCTGCTAGAAGGGCCCAAGCGCGTGCATCTGCCCCGCGGCCGCAGCTCGGCAGCATTTGCTCCGGGGGGCGGGGACCGGGCGGGGAGGAGGGGCGCCACGCCGCCGTCCAAAGTACCGGCGGACGGGGACGGGGGCGGGGAGATGGGCGGGGCCTTTGGGAGCCAACCCGGCCAATCGCCGCCTCGCCTTGGCCCGGCCGGCCCAATAGGGTGCCGGTGGGTGGAGCGGCGTTCAAGGTGAGGTGCGCGGTGCGCTGGGGGCGGAGACGTTTTGCCGTCCCGGCCGGCTCAGGGGCGGGGGCAGCGGGTGGCGTCGAAAGAGAGCGCCGGCTCCCAGCCGAGCCTGGGACGCCTTCCGGCCGAGGCTCCCCCGCCCTTCCCTCGGGGCTCCCTGCTCTTTTTCCTCCCAGCCCCCGCACCCCAGCCTTTACCCTGAAGCGTGCAGCCACTTCTGTGAAGAGGCCAGAGTTGAAGTGGGACGCACTTAGCCCCTCAGGGGAGAAAACCCGTGGAGGCGAAGGAGCTCGTCCGAGTCTCCGTTCCCCGTGTTTCTGGGCGGGTCTCGGCCGACTCCAGGCCCAGGAACCAACAGACGCCCGAGATGAGGGTCCTCCGCTGAGGGCGGAGGCCGAGCTGTGCCATTCTGAGCCGAGCGCCCTCCCAGCCCTCGTCCTAATTTAGATCCCACACCTGCTCTCCTTTCCTGCTTCCGGAACCCACGCTAGACCCCCCCCCCCACCTCTCCTGTTCACAGCCTGCCGGGCACTGGCCAGACCCTTCCTCCGACCCAGTGCTACTCCCCAGGGTGTGCCCATATCCGCGCGGTCTCACAGGCCCTCTTTACCTTCTGGAGCAAAGGGTCTTTCCCAGCCCCAGTAGGTGCCTGAACTGGCACTTCCATTTCGGTTACTCTATGTCTGGAGTCCTGGAACTGGTGTATGACAGCCCTCTTCCCTTACAAGATAAGATTAAACTAGAAGAGGCTTAAATCATATGCTTTGGGACCATCATTGACTCTCTAGCCTTCAGCAAACACTTATTGAAGCAATAGTCCTAAGTGATTTAGACCAGGAAGCAGATCTGAATTTAAATCTGTGAACCTGACAAATGAACTTGGGCAAATGAGCTCTTTGTTGCCTCAGTTTCCTCTGTTGTCACCCGCTGTAGTGATAGTACCTATTTCATTAAGTTGTTGTGGGGATTGACAAGTCAGTGCATGTGAAACTCTTAGCTCAGTCCAAGTGTTGGTAAATCTTAGCTGCTGTTCTTAGGGTGTGCTGTTAAGAATTCTTACGTGCATGAGTGCTGGGAAGCAAATATAAAATAAGACAGTTGTATTTCCTCAAGAAGTTCACAATTTGTGGGGCAGACAGACCTATAAGAAAGTATTGCCAAACAGTGTGATTAAAAATAGGAGAGATAAGCATAGGGGACAGAGGTGGCCAGGAGGAGGGATCAAATGATGTAAAAGAGTTGGTCAGGAAAGGCTTCTCATAGTGGGGGCTGAACCATGTCAAAGCAGTCCAAGAAGGCACTAGACATCTCAAACAGAAGTTTCAAAAGTGAGTTGCCCAGAAGTCTGGGCTCATAGGAACGGGTAGGCAAGCAGCAGGATGTAAGCAGGTCAGACCATACAGGACCAACGGTGTCCTGAGGAGTTTCTGGGCTTTAACTCTCCAGGCTATGAGGAGTCCTGAAGGGGAATTTAAGGGGAATCATTTGGCCAGACATGGATTTTAAGTAGATCATTCTGGAGCGTGGAGTCTGTTTACCTTAGAAGTAGTAGGTGTGTGGGGTAAAGGCGGGAGAGATCCTGAAAACATCTTTAATCAAAATGGGGAGCTCTGAGGAGGAGATGTGAGGATAGAGAAGAATGACAAGTTCAGTCACGTTATGTTGGAGTTATGGTGGGGACTCTCAGAAGGTGGTTGAATTTGGGTCTAGAGCAAAGTAGTGAGGCCACGCCTTCAGATATCTCCACAGCCTGAATCAGGAATTCTCCACTCCGATGATGCTGATCTGTTTCTGAGTCTCGGAATATGTCCAGTATATCCTGCCTTAAGGAATTTAGATATGCCCACAAAACCTTCCTGTCTCCTTGTTTACCTAAATCCTGCCTCACTTCTCCACCCGTGGTCACCTTCAAACTCCTTTAAAACTGGACTGTACTATTCATTTGGCACTTGGCCTGAGCTTCTCTGTGGTGGTGACCTCGTTGGGCACGTGCCCAGTCTCCACAGTTAGCACCAGTCAATAAACGCTAAGGACTATGCTGGTCCAGGCTCTGGGTGAGGCCCTGGGGTTACAGCAACAAGCCAGAGAGACATGCAGACCTTGTTCTAGTGGCACCTACAGCTCAGCAAAGCCTAATGTGGAAGAAAGAAGATTGAATGTGAAGGCATCCAGGCTGCTGAAAAAGACAAATGCATGGAGATCTTTTTCTCAGGGGGTCAGGGAAGGCCCCCTTGAGAAAGTGATCTTTTAAGTAAAGCCCTGAGTTACCTAGGAAGAGAAGTAAAGAGGAACATTGACTTGTGTAGCTGGAATTGAGCAGACAGGCCAGCAGTGGTACCAGATTCCACAGGGCCTTGTGGGCCATACTTATTCACTCATTCAACAAATGTTTCTTTTTTCTTTTCGTAGGATAGATAGATACATAGATAGATAGGTAGGTAGGTATTATTTCATTTTTTAAATGGAGATACCAGGGATCGAACCCAGGACCTCGTGCATGTTAAGCACACGCTCTACCACTGAGCTATACTCTCCCCCCAACAAATGTTGCTTGAGTGTCAAATGTATGCCAGGCAATCTTAGGTGCTGGGGTTATTGTAATGAATTAGCAGATAAGTTGTCTTCTATTTGGGGAGATAGACAACAGAACAAGGAGGTATAGGAGGAGGTCTCTTTAGAGAGGGTGGTCAGGGAAGGCCTGTGAGGGGACATTTGAACTTAAGTCTGAGGGATGAGAAAAACAAGATACATGTGGTATTGGGGGAATAGAATTTTGGGCAGAGAGAATAAGTGCAAAGGCCCTGTGGTAGGTGTGTTTGAGGAACAAAAGGGAGATCCCTTGGCTGGATTATTGTGAGTGATTAGGAAGAGTTGGGTGAGAGAAGGGAAACAGGGGCCAGGCCTTGTAGGGTCATGTAAGTTATAAGTGCAGAAGTTATCTGATTTGTTTTTAAAGGACAGATTTGGTTGCTGTGTGCAGAATGGACTGTAGGGGTAAGAATGCCAGCAGCAAGACCAGTTTTAGATCTTTGCAGAAGTTGAGCAATGGTGGTGTCTTGAATAGGATGAGGATGGCAGCAGGTAGATGGATTCGAGAGAGATACAGGAAGTGGAATAGGCAGGTCTAGATACGTGAATTTCATCTCCTTTCATTAAGAGATGAAGAGGGAGGGAGTCAAGGCTGATATTTCTAGATTGAATGACTAGATGGTGGGTGATCTTTTGGAGTCCTGAGGTATGAGGTGCCTGCAAGATATCCCAGAGAATACACTAAAATCTACCCAACACAGTCTGCAGCTTGGAAGAGCAGTCTCTGTAGATATCCCTTTTGGTAATGGTTACCTGTGGTGATAATTGGAGGTTCTTGTGACCTGAACACCTAGGATAGAACGAGGAGGAGCCGATGTCAACTGAGTGGACCAAGACATCAAGAGACGGACAAGTGTCCACTGAGTTTGTAATGATGAGCATGTTAGTGACCTCAGGGTCACTTCAGGACAATGGTGAGTGAGAGGTGAGGAAATGGGAGACCATGAGGGCCAAGGAGCTTTTCAGTAGTTTGGCCAAGAATAAGAGAGAAGTGTGGGGTGAAGAGAGAAGTCTTAGATGGGCCTGGGTCTTTAGCCCTTGGTGACTCCAGGAGCCCAGCCAAGGCCTGTGCAGGAAAGGCTGGCTTCCTTAGCCGCAGAGAGCGAGTCATCTCGGCTTAGTTCACTTCCATCAGAGGTCTGGGGAGTTAGGAAAATCATTCCTAACCCTGGGTGAGGCTGAGGACTCGAGGTGGGAAGGTTACTCCAATTCCCAATGATAAACCCTAGCATGACCAGGGTGAACCCCTGATCTTAATGGTTCACCACCCCCATTTTTCTAGGCAGTGTACTCTGGGAGAAAAGAATGTTTGTCTTCCAAATTCTCAGTCCTTAGTGGTCTGGCAATCCA